>NC_090922.1:272910998-273545283 GCF_040938575.1 Ambystoma mexicanum
TATGCAAAAGACCAGATAAAGTCACTTTGCATTGGGAGAAAATAATATTATTCGTAACAATATGATCAACACAACAGACTCAACTCCCAACCTAGTACCTTGGCCGTGTAACGAATCTGATCTCCAATTCCATGTACCCCCTCTCCTCAGCTAAGGTCAAAATAAACCAATCAATTCAACCCTGCATGTTATTGAGGGAAAGAAATCATGGTATGTAATTTCACACTGACAGTTTCCATTGGCCTTAAAAAACTATATAACATTCATGGATAATGTATGTATCATGATTGACCCTTTGTATAGACTGGAGACATAGCTGGCACACACCTTGGCATGCATCTCAGTTAGTTATGGCGACAGACACACTTTAGGACCCTGTCCCATTTACTATCTACCCCTTTGACCCCTTTAGTCAAGTGTTGGGTTAGTCTGAGGTCAGTAATAATGGAATTTCTTGCATAACATAGTTGTTCCCGTAATCAATTTTAGATTTAGAGAGTTTCCATCTATCTTTGTTCGGTAACGTGACAAACAAGCATATTCCCTTCTAGGTCACGTAAGATACCCTTGTAAAAAATCCCAAAAGAATTCTTTGGCAATCCCTATTTATACTTACTCCACTTCAATGCAGATTCTATTCGACCTAGCTCTGCTGACTTGCATGCAGTTTAGCGCCCATCTCAGCATCAGCCCACGGCAGCACCCACTTCTTGTCTTCGGAACACTGCAGCTTAGAAGCTTGTTGCGAGGCCAAACATACAGATCACCTGTCTCAGCATCAGTTTATGCCCTTCAGAGCAATCCCTGGTAGGCTTGGCATAATGCTTCCATGTTCACAAGACTTGGCTCAACTATCAAACACGATGACAGAAAAATAGGCCCAGCTTTCTTTTTCTCAATTTAAATTTGTCAGAGCTAAACTCTGTTCTTTCTTGCCTTGTGAAATCAACAATGGCAAAAGGCCCTGTCATGTACACTGCAATAGACCAACAAAACATGCAAGGAGTACAGGACCTACCTCTCATGGACAAAGCAACAAAGAAAAAAACCTTGCCTCCCATCTTTCAGTTTCTCAAATAGTTTTACTCAGATTTCATACAGAAGCTGCACATCTTAGCCACCTACATTTGCAAAGTAATTCCTTCTGTCCCAGCCCCTTCTGCCAGCAACATCAGACAACACCTTCGGGAAACATCCAGTGTCTTCTAGCATATTCCAGCTCAGCCCTTCTTATCTTTGGACAGCATTCAGAACACACCACCCCAATGTAACTGATTTTTCCTACCTCTTTTCTTGGTCCAAACAATGAAGACTTATACAACTACACCCACCGCAGGCTCTGAATCTCACCTGCAAATGTAGCTCTGCTTATTTTCTGAAAACTGCCAGCACACAGCCAGTGTGTTTATGCACCTGCCACTCTCACACAGAGTCTATGTCCTGTAAATCTATCCCCCGCAATGATCCCTATATTACCCTTTAGTACCTCCTTTAAGTTCCAGCTACTATATTTATCCCCTATACACAACATATTCTTGTTACACATTACTAATTAGTATTGTTAATAAAGCCTACAACACACATTACATGTCATGTGATGCAATATTAGCTTCTTTTGTAACTGGTGCACATCGCCTCTGCTGAAATCAGTGACACAAATGAAATTTGTGTATTTGATATGATATGATAGGTTATTTATAACACGCTTAATACACAGAGGTTTCTAAGCATGGACCCGGGGTTACATTTAGTGCACTGTGTTATTCCAACATCTTCTCCCCTTCTTCTGTAGAGTCCTTATTAAACTATTGCCTTTACAGAAGCATTAATCCTGTGTGAGAAATTGAATGACTCTTCATAGTGGATTTGACATTCTCTGCAAAACTGACCAACATGGATGTTAAAAACATGTGCTCCACTCAACTGAATGTTCCCTCTTTCAACAGCCAATAAGGCAAACATCACAATGTGCAACCTGATCCTAAGCACTATCAACCACACAAGGATGGATACTATGGACACACCTATGATCACCAAACCCTTTTCCGTCCATGTTCTCCAAGTGTAGATGTCTTCGTCTGTCGAGCCCATTCCACACATAATGATATGGCTCTGATGTATATTCAGTTTGATTGTATGCACGTTTCTGTGCTTCAATAAATACTCAATATCAGGATCTATTGGAAACCTATTCCTTTTGAAAAGTTAAATATTCTACTTTACTTCCCACAAGTCCCCATCAACATGAAACAATGTCAACCCTCCACTGTCAGCAAAGTATCTTTGGGAATGGACATAAAAAAAACATGGTATTGAAATGGTTTGACAAGAAATGAACCACGATTGGCACCTGGACACACTTTCTGCTGTATAGGCGCCATGCAAATGATTATGATGGGTGACTGTAAAATCTGTTGCGCAATTACTGACCAGCCACCTGTGCTTAATTAATTTAGCATACGCTAACTCATCAGGTTTTGGGTTACTTATAGACACTGTACACCCTTCAGCAACGCCCTGATCTTCCTGCAACCCACAAATTGCACTTGTTGCATCACGTACAAATGCTTTGATGGGACATATGTAGTTTTGCTCTTGAATTATACACATGTATCTCATTATGGGACTAGACACAGCTTGGGCTCCCAGGTTTGAAAAGCCACCATTGCAGGAGTTACAATCTTGACATATTGTGCACCAACTTAATCTGATAGATTAACTCTGGAGTAATATACAAAATAACAGAAATCTATCTCCATTTGCTCCACATCTATATGCAGGGGAATAGCACTCCCCATTTAAAATGTAATTTTCACTTGAATTGTTTCTACTTCTTATTGTCTGATCTGTACCATCATTTGGTGGATGATATCAGTTGACACAAAATACAAAGGGATGTGACCATGTACCAGCTGAGACACCCCGTTTGAACCTCCTGCAGTAACTGTGTTAATAAACCTTCCACAGGATTCACCACATTCAAAATATATTCTAATAAACTGTCATGTTCAACCATGACATTAATGCTATGCGCAAGTATTGCTGATTGCTCATTAAGAGTCGGTATGGTTTGATTTATGCATTGAAGCACCATTTTCTGCTCAAACCTAAGTTAATACAGTCTCTGTTGAATCATTTTCAAATCTTGACCTAATTATTGGGCTTTACCAAACGTGTTCACTGCATTAGCTGGGAAAACAGTTGTCCCAACAATAGCTCCAATTATAGTCTTGACAATTGATTTAACCAGGAAACCATCCGTTCTTTGCCCCCTCTTCTTATTGGAATGGGAAGAGTTTATAAAAGTATTTTCCAACTGCAACAGGATCTCTCTTACTGCTCTTTGAGCCACTTCTCTACGCATTTGGACCCACTCTTTCACCTGGGTATATTTAACCTCTGTGACATTAAAACACCTCTCCAGGATCAGATCCGGATTCAGACTGGTATAAATGGTCTGATATAACAGTCTTCTGTCCCCTAAAATGAGACCGGGGGCTTACTCCACTACATCCCTGATGTGGGCCCCAGTTCTACCAGCACTTGAATATTTGTTGTCTCAGCACATGTCGAGGTTAAAAAAAGTAGCATAAATGAAATGTTTTTGAACAAAAGAATGCAATGTTTCCTGCCCCGTTGAATGGGCTGCTGTGTCATCTTCTGGATTTCTCAACTTTGCCCACAAGTCTCCTTTTGTTTTCTCACCCCTTTTGTCCCAGGGATTCCTTTCTCCATCCCGCGGCCTCCTCTGTGGTTATCTGGCTCCAGGGAATGCTGGTGAAGGAAACAAGTTAGATCACCTAAACCAGAGGAGAACAGAGACAGACAAGTTAAGTATTATGCAAAAATAACGTTTAATTTAAAAACTCCCTTATCCACCAATGATGTGTAAATAAACATTTTGGGGCCGATTCATGGAACAAACGTGCGCCGAAAATCTTTGCGCAAGCAGGCGCAAGCAGGCGCAAGCGCAAAAAAACAGGCGCACGCGCACGCGTGCGATTCATGGAAGTCCCTGCGCGTGTTTTCCTCGGGATGTGCGCCAAACCCGTGCATGGCGCACACGTCACGCACAGTGAAAGCGCACAACCTCGGCGCATACACCAGAAAGTGGGCGGAACACGGGGCGTAACGCGCGGAATGGGGAACAACGCGCGAAAATAAGGGCGTAACTGGGGATGTACTGCAGGGGAGCAGACGGAACGCCCACACGCACTCGAACCACACGTATTCATGGAATCGAATAGGGCAAAGCCACGCACAGCCAAAGACACGCACAAGCCGAAACACGTCCGCCACACGAAGGCAGGCGGTAGCGACCCTGCGCATTACAAAAGTGTCAACATACAGCAATTGGGCCTGTGCGAGCGGGGCACGTGTATTTCAGGGGTGCGCGGGAAGTTACACACGCGATTGAGCGGGGTACGTGTATTTCGGGGGTGCGCAGGAAGTTACACACGCGATTGAGCGGGGTACGTGTATTTCGGGGTTGCGCAGGAAAAGTTACACACGCGATTGAGCGGGGTACGTGTATTTCGGGGGTGCGCGGGAAGTTACACACGCGATTGAGTGGGGTATGTGTATTTCGGGGGTGCGCGGGAAGTTACACACGCGATTGAGCGGGGTACGTGTATTTCAGGGGTGCACGGGAAGTTACACACGCGATTGAGCGGGGTACGTGCATATCAGGGGTGCGCGGAAAGTATCACACGCGATTCCATCAGGGTACGTGTATTACAGGGGTGCGCAGGAAGTTCCACACGCAAATGTCCAGGCTACGTGTATTTCGGGGTGCGCGGGAAGTTACACACGCGATTGAGCGGGGCACGTGTATTTCGGGGTTGCGCGGGAAGTTACACACGCGATTGAGCGGGGTACGTGTATTTCGGGGGTGCGCGGGAAGTCACACACGCGATTGAGTGGGGTACGTGTATTTCGGGGGTGCGCGGGAAGTTACACACGCGATTGAGCGGGGTACGTGTATTTCGGGGTTGCGCGGGAAGTCACACACGCGATTGAGCGGGGTACGTGTATTTCGGGGTTGCGCGGGAAGTTACACACGCGATTGAGCGGGGTACGTGCATATCAGGGGTGCGCGGAAAGTATCACACGCGATTCCATCAGGGTATGTGTATTACAGGGGTGCGTGGGCAGTTCCACACGCGAATGTCCAGGCTACGTGTATTTCGGGGTGCGCGGGAACTTTCACACGCGATTCCATCAGGGTACGTGTATTACAGGGGTGCGCGGGGAGCACCACACGTGAATTGCACATGTGGGTCCTCCCAGGTGTTCCCTCTACACCCTCCACGGCCCCTGCAGGTGGCTCACACCACAGGGGCCTACCCTGCACATGTCCTGCATGCACCCCATCCACCATGGCCATGCCCCCCAGCCAACCCACATGTCAACTTGCACTACTGCCCACCAACGCATGTCCCCCTGCACCCCCAGCCACCAGGGGCACCCTCCACCAGGCCCCCACCCATGTCTCCCAACACCCCCACCCCCCAGCACTGTGGGGCACCCTCCACCAGGCCCCCACCCATGTCTCCCACCACCCCCACCCCCCAGCAGTGCAGGGTCACCCTCCACCAGGCCCCCACCCATGTCCAACTCATGTCCCCACCACCCCCACCCCCCAGCACTGTGGGGCACCTGCCAGCAGGCCCCCACCCATGTCCAACTCATGTTCCCCACCACCCCCACCCCCCAGCACTGTGGTGCACCCTCCACCAGGCCCCCACCCATATCTCCCACCACCCCCACCCCCCAGCAGTGCAGGGGCACCCTCCACCAGGCCCCACCCATGTCCAACTCATGTCCCCACCACCCCCACCCCCCAGCACTGTGGGGCACCTGCCAGCAGGCCCCCACCCATGTCCAACTCATGTTCCCCACCACCCCCACCCCCCAGCACTGTGGGGCACCTGCCAGCAGGCCCCCACCCATGTCTCCCACCACCCCCACCCCCCAGCACTGTGGGGCACCTGCCAGCAGGCCCCCACCCATGTCCAACTCATGTTCCCCACCACCCCCACCCCCCAGCACTGTGGGGCACCTGCCAGCAGGCCCCCACCCATGTCCAACTCATGTTCCCCACCACCCCCACCCCCCAGCACTGTGGGGCACCTGCCAGCAGGCCCCCACCCATGTCTCCCACCACCCCACCCCCCAGCAGTGCAGGGGCACCCTCCACCAAGCCCCCACCCATGTCCAACTCATGTCTCCCACCACCCCCACTCCCCAGCACTGTGGGGCACCTGCCAGCAGGCCCCCAACCATGTCCAACTCATGTTCCCCACCACCCCCACCCCCAGCACTGTGGGGAACCTGCCAGCAGGCCCCCACCCACGTCTCCCACCACCCCCACCCCCCAGCACTGTGGGGCACCTGCCAGCAGGCCCCCACCCATGTCTCCCACCACCCCCACCCCCCAGCACTGTGGGGCACCTACCAGCAGGCCCCCACCCATGTCCAACTCATGTTCCCCACCACTCCCACCCCCAGCACTGTGGGGCACCTTCCAACAGGCCCCCACCCATGTCCAACTCATGTTCCCCACCACCCCCACCCCCCAACAGTGCAGGGGCACCCTCCACCAGGCCCCCACCCATGTCTCCCACCACCCCCACCCCCCAGCAGTGCAGGGGCACCCTCCACCAGGCCCCCACCCATGTCTCCCACCACCCCCACCCCCCAGCAGTGCAGGGGCACCCTCCACCAGGCCCCCACCCATGTCCAACTCATGTCTCCCACCACCCCCACCCCCAGCAGTGCAGGGGCACCCTCCACCAGGCCACCACCCATGTCCAACACATGTCTCCCACCACCCCCACCCCCCAGCAGTGCAGGGGCACCCTCCACCAGGCCCCCACCCATGTCCAACTCATGTCTCCCACCACCCCCACCCCCCAGCACTGTGGGGCACCTGCCAGCAGGCCCCCACCCATGTCCAACTCATGTTCCCCACCACCCCCACCCCCAGCACTGTGGGGCACCTGCCAGCAGGCCCCCATCCATGTCCAACTCATGTCTCCCACCACCCCCCAGCAGTGCAGGGGCACCCTACACCAGGCCCCCACCCATGTCTCCCACCACCCCCACCCCCAGCACTGTGGGGCACCTGCCAGCAGGCCCCCACCCATGTCCAACTCATGTCTCCCACCACCCCCCAGCAGTGCAGGGGGACCCTCCACCAGGCCCCCACCCATGTCTCCCACCACCCCCACCCCCCAGCACGGTGGGGCACCTGCCAGCAGGCCCCAACTCATGTTCCCCAGCCAACATGTCATCACAATCTAGATCCCTGGTCCCTATGGTCAGCCTCCAAATGCAAAACACCCACCCGAGTATTGCATCCACCCACTCATAATTGGCAATTACATGACAGAACACCAATTGCAAGTTCCGAAACAAACACATTTCCCTCACATACACCCAATGGGTGTCAGTGAATCTCAAAACCCATATCATGATATGCATGAAACCAATGAGATGATACTACACATTGAAGTTCGATAAAAAAATATGTATTAAAGGAAACATAAATAGATTCAAAAATAAAGAAACAGAAATGGGAATGTACAGAAATGAAAAGAAGCATGTCCGTGAAAAAAAGCAAAAGCAAAAATCATAATCCAAAGTAATGGTGTCCAAAGTCACTGTCCACAAAAGAAAATCCAATGGGAAATAATAATTGAAAGCCATTGCTCCATGGGTCAATTGTGAAAGTGAACTAAAATCCAACAGTGAACTATGTACAGACGAACAAGCCAGGGTCCATTGTCCCAACCAAAGAAATGAAACCTATCTAACAACACTAACTAATAAAATAAACTATATACAAAAATGTGGCCAATGTCCAAAAGGTCCAAAAAAAATCAAAAAACAAAGGAAACCTAACACTAACTACATAACTATTTACATGGGCAGCGGGCTAGTCCAACGGCTCACTGGATGTTGTCATGGGCCAGGGCATCATCGAACTCCTGTTTAATGGCTTGGAGGCGGGCATGTTCCCTGGCCCTGAGGTCTCGCAGGGATAAAGCAGTGTCCAGCTCCAACTCCCTGCGAAGACCCTCGAGGCACTCAGCCCACCTCAGCGCCCTCCGCATGGAGTTCTCCGCCCTGACCATTGTGAGCCGTTCCTCCTCTGCCCGCTGCCGCTCCACACCTATCTGCTGGCCCAACCGCTCCCACACGGAAGCCACTCCCATTCCAGGGTTCTCCGGCCCTCCGGCCGATGCCTGCACCCCTGATGTTGATGGCCCCGAGCCAAGATGCCTCCCACGTCGAGCCTGCCGCTGCCTCCGACGCAACTGCCTGTGCCAGCATGACGGCATCCAGGCTGATGGAATCCACCGACGCCGTTGTGCAGGTGCCCTGCCCGATGATGCCGTCACATCCTCCATCTGCTGGGGTCCAGTTGCTGGTGTGTCCACCCCTGCTGGACCTCCGACTCCCGACTGTGGCAGGGATGGGATCCCCACCGAGCCGGCTGCATTGGTCGGGGCAGGTCCACAGGGGGCCCTGGTGGCATCTGGGCCGGAAGACGGCATGGAGAACGACTGGTGCATAGTCTCCACAGAGGAGGAGAGGGTCGCCAGATTGGCCGACGCATGTAGGAAACCCCCGAACATGGCCGTTCCCAACTGGGCCACATCGGCACGGTGGTCTCCGTGATGACGTGCATGCTCCTCCCGGGAAGCACGCACCTCATCACGAATATCACCTGTGCGCAATGCAACACCAATCAGGACCTTCTCCATACGGCCAGTGGTCCCCTCGTCCGCAGGTGGAGGGGAGTCAGATGACATGGACATCCCCCTACCTGCAAACGGGCCTGGGATGGGGCATCCCTGCTGGTGCATGGTGGTGCAGTCATAGTGTCAGGGACAGTAACATGCACAGGCCCCTCCACGGCAACCTGTGCTGCCTCCTGCCCCTGCCCCTGGACTGCAACACTTGCACCAGCAGGGATGCCCCCACCAGGCCCCATGTGCGCCTCAGTAGCGGCCTCCTCCTCCTCTGTGGAAACCACCAACCTGGATGGCTCCACCCCGTCTTCCGCCGTTGCAAGCCCCTATGGGGGCTCACCCACCCCTTCCGCTGCAGCCGTGGGGGCATCCCCGCCGCTTTGCTCCACAGAGCCGTCTCTGCCCTCTTCTTCACGTGGCGCTGTGTAGAGGGAGACATAGAACACAAGCATCAGGGTACTGTACAATGGTCCCCTAGACAGGAAGCAATAGCAGATGAGTGGCACTGTCAAAGACCACTTCCATCATGTCCCTCCACAACACATGGCTCAGTGCAGGTAAAACACATGCGGTAACAGGCATGGCGCATGCTATGGACATTAGCATACATGTCCAAGGGATTCTTGGAACTCACATGCATCATGGGCCATGCCTATCACATGCACACATTTCCCCCTAGTTTCATCCATCTGGCCTCGTACACCACAGACACAGTGGATACAAGGATGACTAGGCTGCATCAGTGAACCTGAACATTGTGACAGACATGTGTCATGCATCCCTGGCATTCACAAGTCACAGACACACAGGTCAGACACACAAACATGGACAGCATACATGTACATGGCATCAGCACCCATCCCTCACCCCCACACATGTCCAGGAACAGAGACTGGCATGCTTTCATGTGGCCATTCCGCATAGGCCATGTTGCATTGGAACACATGCACCAACCGTGTCGTTCACACATTACTGGTCTCACATGCATGACGTCCCTGCACACACACATGCATACATGGCCTATGTCACACATACAGGCAAGTATCAGACAACCAGCACACTGCGACATGCCCTGTCTCACACAGCAATGCTTGGCCACTTACCGCTCGACTCCAGACGGGTCTGCCTCTCAAGGATCTGGGCGTGGAGCGCTGGGCCTATGCGTTCCAGGACCCTCATCTGGATGGGACTCATGCGGCCCCAGCCCCCCTCCACTGGGAGGGAGGGCTGGGAGGACTTCAGGTCCAGGACCCTGAACAAGGCCCGGCGCCTCTTGAAGGCAGCGGATGCCAAGGGGCGCCGGGGCCACTTGTCGGAAGATCAGATGAGGGTCCTGGAACGCATATCCCCAGCGCTCCACGTCCAGGTCCTTGAGAGGCAGACCCGTCTGGAGTCGAGCGGTAAGTGTACATGCATCCTGATTGTGAGCTGTGCGTGTGGTGATGTTTCAGTAGTGTGCAGGTTGCACATCTGTTTGTATGGGGTTGAGTATGGGTGGGGGTGTACAGGGCCGTGGGGCTAACACATGCGAGGGCTGGAATGTGTGAGACATGGATGGTGCTTGTGTGTGTAGGCTTGCATGCCAAATGCAGTTGTGTGGGCACACATGTTTGGATGAATGTGTATGTAAGTAGACATGTCCGTGATATCACGCATGTATGTTGTTTTCAGCTGCATGTATCAGCACTGTGTACATGTGCATCTGTGTGTATTTGACAAGGGTGCAACAGTGATGCAACATGGATGCATGTGACAGCCGGATCTGGAAGCCTGATTGGCAGATGTGACATGGATGCCCATCTGAACACTGCGACACTTGCCAGAGGTGTACACATGCATGCAAGTGTGGTGGTGTGTGTACATGTGTGGTGCACTTCCTGTGTTGCATGTGATGTCTGGCTCAGCTTTGCCTGCTCATACTGTTGTATGGGTATGGATGGTGCTGGCAGTTGCAATATGGCTGTGCTATGGCTCATGTGTGCGAGTTGAAATGACATGTGTGTTGGGGATTGTGATGGCATGTCTGAGGTTTGCCAATGTCACTCATGTACAACTGTCATGTGTGTATGTGTCCATTGTACAGTGCCCTGATGCCTGTGTTTTATTTCTCCCTGTCTGCAGCGTCAACTGATGAAGAGGGCAGAGAAGGTGCCTTGGAGCACAGCGGCGGGGATCCCACCGCCAGCCGGAGACGAAAGGCCCGGCTCCCCTCCCATGTTGTCATCTCTTCGGGGAGTGAGGAGTCCGGTGCCACGTCCCAGGCCGCAGCTGCCGGGGGGAGGTCCAAGAGGCAGAGGTTGGAGTTGGACTCCTCGGCAGCAGAAGGGGCAGCTGGGACCCCACAGGGCCCAACGGGGGAAGATGGCATGGAGTCATCCAGGTTGGTGGGGGGTTTGGTGGAGGAGTAGGCCGTGCAAGCAACAGAGACGGGGTCTGGAGGTGGGGATCCCACTGGTGCTAGTGGGGCAGTGCAGGACCAGGGACAGGAGGCAGCACAGGCCACCGCGGAGGTGCCTGTGTGCAATCCTGTCCCTGATCCTGTCCCTGCATCATCTTGCACCAGCAGGGATGCCTACGTCCAGACCCGTTTTCATGCAGGGGATGAGCAAACGACAACTGGCCTTCCTCTGCCTGCGGACGTGGCTATCCGGGTCCGGGTTGAGCCTGTCCTGACTGGTGTGGCGTTGCGTCAACGGGCCATGCGAGGTGACCTGCAGTCTTTTCATGAGGAGACTGCACGTCATCTCGAATGGCTCGTTGACCACGTCAGCCTGCTGGGACAGGTCACCCAGTCCGGATTCCTCCGTTTGCTGGGGCTTGCTACGACCCCCTCCTCAACTGAACCCCCTACGCGCCAGTCGTCCTATGTGCCATCTTCCCACCCATCAGTCACCTGGGTGCCCTGTGGAGCTGCCTCTGACGGTGCGGCCAGGCTGGTGGAGGAGGCATCCCTGCCACAGTCGGGAGTCGGACGTCCAGCAGGGTGGCCACATCAACGACTGCACCCCAGCCGGCGGAGGATGTGCAGGCAGCAGGAGGCAGTGCATGGGCAGAGGCACAGCAGCAGCAATGTGGTGGGAGCCATGAAGGCTCGGGGCCTTCAACATCGGAGGGGCAGGCATCGGCCGGAGGGCAGGAGGACCCAGGACAGAGAGTGTCTTCCGTGTGGCAGCGGTTGGGCCACGCCATAGATGCGGAGCGGCAGCGGGCGGAAGAGGCACGGCTCACAATGGTCAGGGCGGAGAACTCCATGTGGAGGGCCCTGAGGCGGGCCGAGTGCCTCGAGGCAATCCGCAGGGGTTTGGAGGTGGACACGTCGACGGCCCTGCGGACCCTCGGGGCCATGGAGGAGGTCTGCCTCCGGGACATTGAGCAGGAGTTCGATGATGCCCTGGCCCGGGACATCCAAAAGTGAGCCGTCAAACTAGCCCACTGCCCTTGTACATAGTTATGTAGGTAGTGTTAGGTTTCCTTTTTTTTTGGATTTATTTTGGACCTTTTGGACATTGGCCACATTTTTGTATATAGTTTATTTTATTAGTTAGTGTAGTTAGATAGGTTTCATTTCTTTTGTTGGGATAATGGACCCTGGCTTGTTCGTATGTACATAGTTCACTATTGGATTGTATTTTTCTTTCACATTTTAACCATGGAGCAATGGCTTTCAATTTTATTTCTTATTGGATTTTCTTTTGTGGACAGTGACTTTGGACACCATTACTTTGGATTATGATTTTTGGTTTTGCTTTTTTTCACGGACATGCTTCTTTTCATTTTTGTACATTCCCATTTCTGTTTCTTTATTTTTGATTCTATTTATGTTTCCTTTAATACATATTTTTTTATCGAACTTCAATGTGTAGTATATCAATGATTTCATGCATATCATGATATGGGTTTTGAGATTCAATGACACCCATTAGGTGTATGTGAGGGAAATGTGTTTGTTTCGGAACTTGCAATTGGTGTTCTGTCATGTAATTGCCAATTATGAGTGGGTGGATGCAATACTCGGGTGGGTGTTTTGCATTTGGAGGCTGACCATGGGGACCAGGGATCTAGATTGTGATGACATGTTGGCTGGGGTACATGAGTTGGACATGGGTGGGGGCCTGCTGGCAGGTCCCCCACAGTGCTGGGGGGTGGGGGTGGTGGGAGACATGGGTGGGGGCCTGCTGGCAGGTGCCTCACAGTGCTGGGGGGTGGGGGGGTGGGAGACATGGGTGGGGGCCTGCTGGCAGGTGCCCCACAGTGCTGGGGGGTGGGGGTGGTGGGAGACATGGGTGGGGGCCTGGTGGAGGGTGACCCTGCACTGCTGGGGGGTGGGGGTGGTGGGAGACATTGGTGGGGGTCTGGTGGAGGGTGACCCTGCACTGCTGGGGGGTGGGGGTGGTGGGGAACATGAGTTGGACATGGGTGGGGGCCTGCTGGCAGGTGCCCTACAGTGCTGGGGGGTGGGGGTGGTGGGAGACATGGGTGGGGGCCTGGTGGAGGGTGACCCTGCACTGCTGGGGGGTGGGGTGGTGGGAGACATGCGTGGAGGCCTGCTGGCAGGTGCCCCACAGTGCTGGGGGGTGGGGGTGGTGGGAGACATGGGTGGGGGCCTGGTGGAGGGTGACCCTGCACTGCTGGGGGGTGGGGGTGGTGGGAGACATTGGTGGGGGTCTGGTGGAGGGTGACCCTGCACTGCTGGGGGGTGGGGGTGGTGGGGAACATGAGTTGGACATGGGTGGGGGCCTGCTCGCAGGTGCCCTACAGTGCTGGGGGGTGGGGGTGGTGGGAGACATGGGTGGGGGCCTGGTGGAGGGTGACCCTGCACTGCTGGGGGGTGGGGTGGTGGGAGACATAGGTGGGGGCCTGCTGGCAGGTGCCCCACAGTGCTGGGGGGTGGGGGTGGTGGGAGACATGGGTGGGGGCCTGGTGGAGGGTGACCCTGCACTGCTGGGGGGTGGGGGTGGTGGGAGACATGGGTGGGGGCCTGGTGGAGGGTGACCCTGCACTGCTGGGGGGTGGGGGTGGTGGGAGACATGGGTGGGGGCCTGCTGGCAGGTGCCCCACAGTGCTGGGGGGTGGGGGTGGTGGGCAACATGAGTTGGACATGGGTGGGGGCCTGCTGGCAGGTGCCCCACAGTGCTGGGGGGTGGGGGTGGTGGGAGACATGGGTGGGGGCCTGATGGCAGGTGCCCCACAGTGCTGGGACGTGGGGGTGGTGGGAGACATGGGTGGGGGCCTGGTGTAGTGTGACCCTGCACTGCTGGGGGGTGGGGGTGGTGGGAGACATGGGTGGAGGCTTGGTGGAGGGTGACCCTGCACTGCTGGGGGGTGGGGGTGGTGGGGAACATGAGTTGGACATGGGTGGGGGCCTGCTGGCAGGTGCCCCACAGTGCTGGGGGGTGGGGGTGGTGGGAGACATGGGTGGGGGCCTGGTGGCAGGTGCCCCACAGTGCTGGGGGGTGGGGGTGGTGGGAGACATGGGTGGGGGCCTGGTGGAGGGTGACCCTGCACTGCTGGGGGGTGGGGGTGGTGGGAGACATGGGTTGGGGCCTGCTGGCAGGTGCCCCACAGTGCTGGGGGGTGGGGGTGGTGGGAGACATGGGTGGGGGCCTGCTGGCAGGTGCCCCACAGTGCTAGGGGGTGGGGGTGGTGAGGAACATGAGTTGGACATGGGTGGGGGCCTGCTGGCAGGTGCCCCACAGTGCTGGGGGGTGGGGGTGGTGAGGAACATGAGTTGGACATGGGTGGGGGCCTGCTGGCAGGTGCCCCACAGTGCTGGGGGGTGGGGGTGGTGGGAGACATGGGTGGGGGCCTGCTGGCAGGTGCCCCACAGTGCTGGGGGGTGGGGGGTGGGAGACATGGGTGGGGGCCTGCTGGCAGGTGCCCCACAGTGCTGGGGGGTGGGGGTGGTGGGAGACATGGGTGGGGGCCTGGTGGAGGGTGACCCTGCACTGCTGGGGGGTGGGGGTGGTGGGAGACATGGGTGGGGGCCTGGTGGAGGGTGACCCTGCACTGCTGGGGGGTGGGGGTGGTGGGAGACATGGGTGGGGGCCTGCTGGCAGGTGCCCCACGGTGCTGGGGGGTGGGGGTGGTGGGAGACATGGGTGGGGGCCAGGTGGAGGGTGACCCTGCACTGCTGGGGGGTGGGGGTGGTGGGGAACATGAGTTGGACATGGGTGGGGGCCTGATGGCAGGTGCCCCACAGTGCTGGGGGGTGGGGGTGGTGGGAGACATGGGTGGGGGCCTGGTGGAGGGTGCCCCTGGTGGCTGGGGGTGCAGGGGGACATGCGTTGGTGGGCAGTAGTGCAAGTTGACATGTGGGTTGGCTGGGGGGCATGGCCATGGTGGATGGGGTGCCTGCAGGACATGTGCAGGGTAGGCCCCTGTGGTGTGAGCCACCTGCAGGGGCCGTGGAGGGTGTAGAGGGAACACCTGGGAGGACCCACACGTGAAATTCACGTGTGGTGCTCCCCGCGCACCCCTGTAATACACGTACCCTGATGAAATGGCGTGTGGAACTTCCCGCGCACCCCTGGAATACACGTACCCTGCTGATGTTGCATGTGAAACTTCCCCCGCACCCTGAAATACACGTACCCTGATGAAATCGCGTGTGGAACTTCCCGTGCACCCCTGTAATACACGTACCCTGATGGAATCGCGTGTGGAACGTCCCGCGCACCCCTGGAATACACGTACCCTGCTGATGTCGCGTGTGAAACTTCCCCCGCACCCCGAAATACACGTACCCTGAAGAAATCGCATGTGGAACTTCCCGCGCACCCCTGTAATACACGTACCCTGATGGAATCGCGTGTGGAACTTCCCGCGCACCCCTGGAATACACGTACCCTGCTGATGTCGCGTGTGAAACTTCCCCTGCACCCCGAAATACACGTACCCTGCTGAAATCGCGTGTGGAACTTCCCGCGCACCCCTGAAATACACATACCCTGCTGAAATCGCGTGTGGAACTTCCCACGCACCCCTGAGATACACGTACCCTGCTGATGTCGCGTGTGAAACTTCCCCCGCACCCCGAAATACACGTACCCTGATGAAATACCGTGTGGAACTTCCCGCGCACCTCTGAAATACATGTACCATGCTGAAATCGCGTGTGGAACTTCCCGTGCACCCCTGAAATACACGTACCCTGCTGAAATCGCGTGTGGAACTTCCCGCGCACCCCTGGAATACACGTACCCTGCTGATGTCGCGTGTGAAACTTCCCCCGCACCCCGAAATACACGTACCCTGATGAAATCACGTGTGGAACTTCCCGCGCACCCCTGAAATACATGTACCCTGCTGAAATCGCGTGTGGAACTTCCCGCGCACCCCTGGAATACACGTGCCCTGCTGATGTCGCGTGTGAAACTTCCCCCGCACCCCGAAATACACGTACCCTGATGAAATCGCGTGTGGAACTTCCCGCGCACCCCTGAAATACACGTACCCTGCTGAAATCGCGTGTGGAACTTCCCGCGCACCCCCGAAATACACGTACCCTGCGGAAATCGCATGTGGAACTTCCCGCGCACCCCTGAAATACGCGTACCCTGCTTGCACGGGGCCAATCGCGTGTGGAACTTCCCGCGCACCCCAGTGATACACGTAGCCCGCTTGCACACTGTGCGCCAGCCGCGTGCGCCACTTGTGCGCTGAATTCTATGAATTATCCCCTTTATATTTTAAACATTTTACATATTACATGGCCACGGTAGTGGCCATGTAGTTATGGTTAAGTTGCTGTTTCCATAGGAAGAGCACTTTTTGGGTGGCTTATAACTTCGCTCTCCCTGGACGGATCCTCACCAAACTTTGCAAAAAGAGTATTTGGGTCACTCTGAATTTTGCAAAGTTTGGTGAGGATTCGTCCGGGGGGGGCAAAGTTATAGGGGGGGTGCCAAAACTTTTTTTTTTCCCGTAGACTGAATGGGAAAAAATTTTTGCTCGCGCCTACAGTCCAAACCGCTGGACGGATTTCCACCAAATTTGGACCAGGAGCAGCGGCTTGGTCCCGAAAGCGTGCTTTTGCAAATTTGGTGAAAATCCATCCAGTAGTTTTTTTAAAATGACCAAAAAGTAGGTAAAAAAAAATTCGTGATATCTGTGTTCGGTTTGCGGACACACTTCCCTGTTTGCTCCGCGTACAGTGTCCTGATTGGCCAATCGTCTTGCGTGATGTTCGCGGACATGCAACGTGTTCGCTGATTGGACGGCGTGGAGCGTGAAGCGCGTCAGATTTTTCGGTAGCGCCCGCCATCTTGGAATCACGGACGTCCGCGGACAGCGCGGTGAAACTTTGTTCAAAATGTGTATTTAGTAGAGTGTGTTGGTGTGTAGGAGTGTTTGGGGAGGGTGGGAGTGTATGAGATAGGATGAAAGTTGTGTTTTTTATGTGTTAGACGTTCTTTTTGTGTTCGATTTGTTTGCGGACATCACGGGTGTTCTGAAATGTTCTAAATAAACTGACTGGAGGGTGTTCTAAGGACTCAATATGTGTCAGTTTTGTTCGCAAGCAAAGTGAAACTGTTCTAAGAACGCTCGCAGTGTCCGGGGAGTGTTCGTAGGGGGTGTCCTGAGGACGCTGTCCGTATTGTTCTCTGTCAAGTTGAATGTGTTCTAAGAACACCCGCGGTGTCCTGAAATGTTCGCAAATAAACAAAATGGGGGTGTTCTGAAGACGTTTTTGAGAACACTCCCGGTGTCCTGAAATGTTCGTAGGGGGTGTCCTGAGGACGCTGTCCGTATTATTCTCTGTCAAGTTGAATGTGTTCTAAGAACACCCGCGGTGTCCTGAAATGTTCGCAAATAAACAAAATGGGGGTGTTCTGAAGACGCTTCTAAGAACACTTGCGGTGTCCGGGGAGTGTTCGTAGGGGGTCTCCTGAGGACGCTGTCCGTATTGTTCTCTGTCAAGTTGAATGTGTCCTAAGAACACTCGCGGTGTCCTGAAATGTTCGCAAATAAACAAAATGGGGGTGTTCTGAAGACGTTTTTGAGAACACTCCCGGTGTCCTGAAATGTTCGTAGGGGGTGTCCTGAGGACGCTGTCCGCATTGTTCTCTGTCAATTTGAATGTGTTCTAAGAACACCCGCGGTGTCCTGAAATGTTCGCAAATAAACAAAATGGGGGTGTTCTGAAGACGCTTCTAAGAACACTTGCGGTGTCCGGGGAGTGTTCGTAGGGGGTGTCCTGAGGACGCTGTTCGTATTGTTCTCTGTCAAGTTGAATGTGTCCCAAGAACACTCGCGGTGTCCTGAAATGTTCGCAAATAAACAAAATGGGGGTGTTCTGAAGACGCTTCTAAGAACACTCGCGGTGTCCGGGGAGTGTTCGTAGGGGGTGTCCTGAGGACGCTGTCCGTATTGTTCTCTGTCAAGTTGAATGTGTCCTAAGAACACTCACGGTGTCCTGAAATGTTCGCAAATAAACAAGATGGTGGTGTTCTGAAGACGCTTCTAAGAACACTCGCGGTGTCCGGGGAGTGTTCGTAGGGGGTGTCCTGAGGACGCTGTCCGTATTGTTCTCTGTCAAGTTGAATGTGTCCTAAGAACACTCGCGGTGTCCGGGGAGTGTTCGTAGGGGGTGTCCTGAGGACGCTGTCCGTATTGTTCTCTGTCAAGTTGAATGTGTTCTAAGAACACCTGCGGTGTCCTGAAATGTTCGCAAATAAACAAAATGGGGGTGTTCTGAAGACGTTTTTGAGAACACTCCCGGTGTCCTGGAATGTTCGTAGGGGGTGTCCTTAGGACGCTGTCCGTATTGTTCGTTGTTAAGTTGAAAGTGTTCTAAGAACTATCGCGTTGTTCTGAAATGTTCGTAGGGGGTGTCCTAAAAACGGTGTCCATATTGTTCGTTGGCAAGTTCAAAGTGTTCTAAGAACACTCACATTGTTCGCGGACATTAAAAGTTTCCCATAGATCATAGTTGAAATGTTTGACTCTATGGATGTGATATGCTGCGGTGGTTGTTGCCAGGGCATAGAGTCTTGGGTGCATGACCATTTGGCCATGCACCCAAGACTGTATGCCCTGGCAACAACCACCGCAGCATATCACATTCATATTTGCTTATAACTTTGGGTGAAAAACAAATGTATGGTTCTCTGTCAAGTTGAATGTGTCCTAAGAAGACTCGCGGTGTCCTGAAATGTTCGCAAATAAACAAGATGGTGGTGTTCTGAAGACGCTTCTAAGAACACTCGCGGTGTCCGGGGAGTGTTCGTAGGGGGTGTCCTGAGGATGCTGTCTGTATTGTTCTCTGTCAAGTTGAATGTGTCCTAAGAACACTCGCGGTGTCCTGAAATGTTCGCAAATAAACAAGATGGTGGTGTTCTGAAGAAGCTTCTAAGAACACTCCCGTGTCCTGGAATGTTCGTAGGGGGTGTCCTGAGGACGCTGTCCGTATTGTTCTCTGTCAAGTTGAATGTGTCCTAAGAACACTCGCGGTGTCCTGAAATGTTCGCAAATAAACAAGATGGTGGTGTTCTGAAGACGCTTCTAAGAACACTCGCGGTGTCCGGGGAGTGTTCGTAGGGGGTGTCCTGAGGACGCTGTCCGTATTGTTCTCTGTCAAGTTGAATGTGTTCTAAGAACACCCGCGGTGTCCTGAAATGTTCGCAAATAAACAAAATGGGGCTGTTCTGAAGACGTTTTTGAGAACACTCCCGGTGTCCTGGAATGTTCGTAGGGAGTGTCCTTAGGAAGCTGTCCGTATTGTTCGTTGTTAAGTTGAAAGTGTTCTAAGAACTATCGCGTTGTTCTGAAATGTTCGTAGGGGGTGTCCTGAAAACGGTGTCCGTATTGTTCGCTGGCAAGTTCAAAGTGTTCTAAGAACACTCACATTGTTCGCGGACATTAAAAGTTTTCCATAGATCATAGTTGAAATGTTTGACTCTATGGATGTGATATGCTGCGGTGGTTGTTGCCAGGGCATACAGTCTTGGGTGCATGGCCATTTGGCCATGCACCCAAGACTGTATGCCCTGGCAACAACCACCGCAGCATATCACATTCATATTTGCTTATAACTTTGGGTGAAAAACAAATGTATAAGGAACAAAGGTATTAGATACTATGGATGTGATATGCTGCTATGGTTGTCCTTATTATTGTATACTTACTGTTTGGTCTAGAAATGGGAGTCCATGTTTTTCTTCTTCATTTCTGTGATAAAAGAAAATAGCATGTTAGTATTAGTATTTTGTAATGACTTATTACATTGTATAAGCAATATACTTTTATTTTTTTTCGACCCTCATATTTAGTAGAGTACAAATCAGAGTACTGTGAAATTTGCTCAGTTTCTGTATTTGTTGCTAAAATCATTGGGTCTGTGGGAGAAAAAAAAATCCATGTTGGATTAAAAAAAAGCCCTTTTTCTGTTATGCCTCAGTTTATTTGTTTGTTTGTTTTCAGTGTTCACTTGTTGTTTCTGGCTAATACTTTATACTTTGCTTTGTTGTATTTTTTTGGAGCAGTAACAGATTCTTCATTTGTTTTGATATTATAAAATTTTTGAGCAGTTAGATACCAATTGGAGTATTCTAACTGTCTATTTTTTTAATATATTTTAGTGGTTTTGATTTATCTATTTGGATATTGTTAAATTTTGGGACAGTTAGATACCAAGTGGCGTATTCTAACTGTATATTTTTTGGCCTAATTTAGCGGTATTCATTTATCTGATTAGTTGTTGTAGAATCTTTGAGCTGTTAGATAGCTTTTGGAGTATTCTAACAGTTTATATTATTTTAACACAAATTTATAATTTTGGGACAGTTAAATACCAATTGGCGTATTCTAACTGTATATTTTTTGGTCTAATTTAGTGGTATTCATTTATCTGATTAGTTGTTGTAGAATCTTTGAGCAGTTAGATAGCTTTTGGAGTATTCTAACAGTTTATATTTTTTTAACACAAGTTTACTCAGGGTTTAAATACAGTTTATTTATCAAATTTTGGTTTTAAGAACATCAAATAAGCGTTTGTAAGATTTGCTGGTAATCTCTGCTTTAGAGTAATGGTACTATCATTACATTCAAACCATCCACATTTCTTTTTTATATATGCAGTGTAGTGCCCTGAATTGGTTGTGGCTCCTGCGTGGTAGATTATACCTATTGTTGTGAAGGTTTTCTTACCATGTCATATTTGACTGTGTGTGAATCCAGTCAGCTTGCAGTTGTTTTTGGTACCATCTGCATTGTAACGTAGAAGCATTAGTATTACGTATTTATTATGTGTTTGTATTACTAACGTGGAGCGATTATCTGAATTGCAGGTAGAGCATAATCTACCATGGTTTGCATTTTGTACAAGTTGCTGAAATGGAATGGATTCACAATTTGGTATTGATATATATATGAAGCGTTCATTGGGAATTTCTTCTTGTGTCACATTGTTGCACAGAGTGCATGTATGTTTCCACATGTATGAAATCTGGAAGATTTCCTTTATAGGTATGTTTTTGTTTTCCAGTACTTGTAGTAAGTACATTAAAAATTCTTGTGGATCTTCCTGTGAGTTTATAGTGAATTTCACCATTCCAGCACAGTAGTCCAATTCTTGTCTTATTCCATAAACACTATATGTGTTGTCAGGATTGTTTTTTGCGTTTCTATGAAGTACTAACATTTGCATACACAATGGGTCTCTAAAGTGTAAGTAAATGTTGTCAACAATGGTGGTAATTGAAATAGAATATTCATTGCTACATTTGCATAGCAACTTACACCAACTATATTTGAGAATTCAGTGAAAAAACTTTGTTAAAGGGACGTTATGGTTAAGTTGCGCTACTAAAAACCTATGAAATTCAGTGAAAAAAACTTTGTTAAAGGGACGTTATGGTTAAGTTGCGCTACTAAACACCTATGAAATTCAGTGAAAAAACTTTGTTAAAGGGACGTTATGGTTCCAAGTAAAACCGAAAAACCCTTGAAATTCGCCAGTTATGGTAAGCTAAGCAACCATAACTCGCGCCACCACCGTGCACTGCTAAGACTAACACCCAGGACATCAAAGATGACATCACAAATGTCATTGATGACATCACTGATGACATCACATGTCTGGCTCACTATTTTTTCTTTTGCTGACATATCTAGGCCACATGGTTTTCTTCAGTAACAGTCAGAAACTAAGAATTTTATTTTATTTGTAGACATATCCTTCTAGTAGGTTCTTACAGTAATTCCCTTAGAGTACAGTCACATCATATGAAACATATACATATGGGAAAACACAAGCTTGAAAGACAGCAATCCTTTTTGTGCATAAAGATAATCACTAGACTTATGAGCACTTTCTGATAGTTCTGTTGTTTTTTTTATGGCTGTACTTTCCCTGTATATGGTCATATTTGTATACATTGTACTCACACTACTTTCCTTAGGGTCCAATCACATCAAGTGATACATATACATAGGGTAAATAGCAGCTTTGAAACAGAGCAATCATTTATTTGCATGAAACTAATCAGTTAAGTTATGAATTGTTTCTGCTACTACTTGTGCTTTTTTGCTAACTTCACTTTCCCTGTATATACCCATATTGGTATGTGTTCTTGTGTCTTTGTGTTTTGTCTATAGTAATGCAATTATGTAATACATGGGTTTTATTAGCTACGTATTACATATTTCACAGTACACACAAATCTATTAAGAAAACAATTATCATTTCATTATTCAACATATTAACATTACGAATATCATACCTTCATCTTGTACGCTGCACACAATGTTATGTTTCTGTATGAGTAGCTTAGTATACTAGATAGAACCTCATAATAGGATGCTATTTATATCAATGCATCGTTCAATGCACTTATTAGGGTATATTTCTTGCAATGATTCTTGACACTTTTTTCGCAACATAATAAGAATCCCTTCTACACATATTTCATGAGAAGTACATACACATGTGATGTCATCAGTGATGTCATCAATGACATTTGTGATGTCATCTTTGATGTCCTGGGTGCACGGTGGTGGCGCGAGTTATGGTTGCTTAGCTTACCATAACTGGCGAATTTCAAGGGTTTTTCGGTTTTACTTGGAACCATAACGTCCCTTTAACAAAGTTTTTTCACTGAATTTCATAGGTTTTTAGTAGCACAACTTAAGCATAACGTTACTGTATCAAAGTTTTTTCATTGAATATAGATATATAGATATTGTAAATTTGATAAATATTTACTAGGATGCCCTTAGTTTATATACATATAACATACAAAATACTGAACCCCCTACCTGCGCTAGTGTGTCTGATGTCTGGGGACCATGCGCCTGTTCGTGTACGGACTTGGACAACATCAACACTATCCAAAAACTCAGGGGGTATCTTACATTGTTATATCATCCAAAAAAAACACTAACTATGGTCAAAAACAGCACATAAATAAATTACATTCAATAATAAATAAGAAGTGAAAATGTGTATATGAGACAGTAACAGTCCAATTACATACCATATGCAACATAGTGGAATATACCAAAACACAATAAATATGCCTCCAACAGAATAACCTCACAGAAATTTCACAGCACAAATCAACAGGACACCTACGCAGCAGTAACAGCAAAACTTAGCAAGAAACTAGTGAGCACACTACATTTATTGTATATATTTATAAACTTTCTGTATTACATACACTAAAACTATTTTTTTTTACACAGAAATGTCTAGTTCGTTGGAATGGCTGGAAGAAAATGTTCCTCGGGAGGAAATGAGTGAAGAAAGTGATACTAATGGTAGACACTACACTTCACTATATAAGCCAATTATTAACCATTACTTTAGGTGTACTTAACATTTTTTTAACAGACCATACAGACATTAAACATAATATACCAAGAGAGATATTAGAACATCCTCTGAAACGAATGGAGCTAAAAATGGATCCGTTAATGAAAAATTGTATTCTTGTAAAAAACTTTGTGGAGGATTGTATAAGAGAAAACATGTAATATCACTGTCCCACATGTACATGTACCCCCTCACCATGTCCCACCCAACTATCCCCAAAAACTCTCCAGCAAGAAAAACATTACGATGAGACTTCACTTCCTTCCTCTCCTACCATCCATCATGTCCAAACCCCTAATTCCCCATTTTTGGATCCGTTTCTGCTTCCCCCTCTCTTACATAATTATTTTACTTTTATACAATAATAAAATATTAAGTGTGTTGTTAGTATATTCCTCTGTGTCTTATTTTTTTTAAAAAGGCAGTTAGGGTGTCTGCTAACAACGCGACTGTCCTGGATGTCCTCAATTAACCAGAATGGGGGTGTCCTAAAGACACTATACCTGTTTGTATAGTTGGCAATGAAAATGGTGGTGTCCTTACGACACACAAGATGTCTACCTGTCCGCAGCTAACAAAAATGGGAGTGTCCTAAGGACACTATACCTGTTTGCACTGTCCTCAATCAAGATGGAAGTGTCCTTAGGACACATAAGATGTCCGTCTGTCCATAATTAATCAAAATGGGAGTGTCCTAAGGACACTATACCTGTTTGCACTGTCCTCAATCAAGATGGAAGTGTCCTTAGGACACATAAGATGTCCGTCTGTCCATAATTAATCAAAATGGGGGTGTCCTAAGGACACTATACCTGCTCGAATTGGCCGGAGTAAAAATGGAGGTGTCCACTGAACACTAAAGATGTCCGCATGTTCGTAGCTATGCAAAATAAACTATCCTAAGAACATTCCCCCTGTTCGCATTGTCCGCAACCAGAATGAATATGTCTGTAGAACACAGCACGTCCTCATGTCCACAAAGTTGTGACGCACATTTGGTTTCTTTGGGGACCTGAACACTGTCTGTAGAACACCTGCGAGCATGCATAGCACACCCTTGCCTCTACGAGCATCGTGCCTGTCTGCAACTGTCTGCCGCACGTGTGTCGCATTTCTTATTAGTTTGGGGACTGAAACACTGTTCGTAGAACACCCGCACACATGCGTAGACCCGATCCCGCTCATTTGGTGTCCTATGGACAGCCGTCCCATATGCCAACGTGTCCTCGACGTCATCATGTGACAGCACCCACGCTAAGCGTAATGAACACCGTCTGAGCCCCCGGACCTCTACAAGTGTTTTTCAGCAATCCAAGGTATTTTCCTGGGAACGTTCACCCTTGCACATGTCACACACTGTGGCCCTCATTTCAAGTCAGGCGTTAAGGGTTTAACGGCGTCCTCGGCGCAGTTAACTCTTAACGCCTGATTCACACTTTAACGCCTGCTTTTTGCAGGTGTTAAAGTCCAAGGCGCTAAGCGACTTTGGTACTAATTACAGCACCGTAATTTACGGTGCCGTAATTAGCGCCTTCCCCATCCCTATTATGCCCTATTGGGCAAAAATGGGAATGGGGAAGGGCAAATGGTGAATGGGGAATTACCGCCCCACTCACCTTGGAATGGGGCGGTAATTCCGCCATCCACCATGGCGGAATCCGGCATGGACCATGGTGCTAATAGCACCATGGTCCACCGCCTGAGTTGTAATGAGGGCCTATGTCCCTGGCGATCTGCATACTTTATAGAATTTTTTGACCCGGTTCTTGGTGTTCGAAGTGTCCTGGAACAGCGCGGGTGTCCGCGGACAGCGAAAAATCGGAGCGCAGGGAATTAAAATTTAAATAGTGTGCCCCATTTACCCTTTCAGGTTGGCTCTGAAAAGAGTGTTTTTTGGTGGGTTTTTTGCAGATGCTTTAGAAACGCCTTTTATTTTGTATTTTTGCTGTTTTTCTTTCCTTATTTTCCTCCAAAAATCTTCACATTTGCTTCTCCAAAGCAACCCTTAGGTTCCAAAACAGCATGGCATTTCCCATCTTCCTTAAAGTAATCAACATTACCAGAGTAAATGTCATTGTTGCAAAAGGACATGCCAGCTCTAGTCATAAAAGCAAACATGCCTCGGTTGATTAAGAACCTACCAACATTTTGCGGAGGACAAAAAACAGAATTATTGTCCCATATTCACGTAGTTATCAAACCAGAAAAAATAATCTTGGCATTACTGCCTGAACCAAGCTTTGCAGATCGTGCAACAAAGTAGGGGTACTGACATAGCCCAAATGCAAAGCACCACAGTGCAGAACAACCACATGTGGACTATTATACCTAGCCATATCCTGACAAACTTCTAGCATTGCCTGCAAATTAAAACCAGGCACAGTGCACCATACCACCTCCACTCCTTTTGTGTCAAAATGGTTAGCCAGATTCCTAGATTTAGCATACTGCTCCAAACTATTCACAAATATATCTCCAAGCATCACCACCCCGACTTTCTCCACCTCTGCCATCGTCACTACACACAGCCTCTCTCAATACAAAGCAGAACCTCAACACCTGATTGGCTAAGCCTCAAAATACACTCCCATTTCATACTCGGAAGCCCCAGACGTGGCATGGCCTGTCTGGGAACAGTTGCGCTGTCCACGGAGCGCATAAGTAACACTGGGCAGCCCTTCTACCCTTTCCACTTCATTATCTGCACCATTCCCTCATTGGATATTGTTAAGCAGTCACACAACCATCCACCAATCACATGCAAGACCGCTACATCTAACTCCATGATCACAAATCAGCACTTTAGATGTACTGTTGATCACTCCGAGTACAATTGCGATGTGACTGCAAACCACCTACAGCAACTAGTAGTCAACATTTCTACTTTTGATTCATGCACATCCACATGCACGAAGACAAACTACAGGTATGAATATTTTTTGGACAGTACATCATACATGCCAACATTCCGACTCACCTAGGAGGGACATTTCCTGAGAAAAACCAGGAGACAACATTTGTGTCATAAGAATGCATTGGGCAAAGGTGTATTTTTGGCAGAAGAATGTGAAAAATAACAATATTTTTCATGGAATAATCGGGAATCTCCCGCCGAAATTGGGAGGATTGGCATGTATGGTATATGTACATCTCTTGTATAAATGCATATAAACAGAGTAAATCCCACTTACACTTTGTAACCTGTAAAACAAGCTTACTGTCATTTCTCCCATCTGCTATGATCCAGTGTCACTTATAAAGTTGTCTGCTCTCCAAATTTTTATTTACCCATATTAATAACTGCAATGTGAAAACTGTTATTTTCTTCATTCATTCTATCATTTCTATAACCACTGCCACATATTTAACCACATTTCAACCATGATAGCATTTAATGCAGTATAGTACATGAGATGTACATAAAATTACCTTTCTATACATTCTGCACATTTCACATACATTCTATCATTTCAACTTCCTTTACAAATTACTATATTAGTAATCACACACAACACACACAGCTATCTAACAAAGTGTCATTTCATGTTAAAAGATGGGAGAAATAGCAGTATAATTATGGAAAAAGGCTTTCTAGTGTGTTATAAAATTACACACAGACAGGATGAGTACATGCATCTTTATTTATGCACACAGATAGCCAATATCATTTGAAAGGCTCCCAACTGAAACAACACCACTGCCTCTACAACTGTTCTCCCAATCCACACTGCTCTCTCATTCCAGCATTCAACTGTGCACAGGTGCAGTCATATCTATCACATCATCTACAACTATGTACTTTGTTGTAAAGCAAGACATACAACATCTCCCCCCTTCCTTTCAGTCTGCAACACAAACACCAGGTCCTTCCTTACAACCCTTACTTTATTTCAGACTCTCCCATCTCCAAGCACGACAGAATCACCCAGTACTTAGTAATCACCTACTGAGTAATAAGCTGCTGATCCCATCAAACCCTTCTGATTTTTTTACCACACCTTCCCAAATACATACATTGCATATTTTTCCATACAGTTCCTGCCATTTCCCCTGTAAAAATAGCAAACGAAGCATATGATTATTTCTTCTATCTCCTAATATTCAATGACACTGCCTTACAAAGCCAAGTATGTTCTGTGCGCTTATTATTGTACTAATTTCTAAAGCACATTCAACTAACAGATTCTAAATAAAATATACAGAATGCACATAGGCAAAGAAAGTGCATGTACATGCTATGCACATTTATCAGAAAGCACTACTACTGCAAAAATAAAGAAATCTATGTCTACATTAACAACAGTGCTATTAACACATACACATATTTACTAACTTCTTTCTTTCACAATTGCAGTGAAGACCACTCTCCTGAAAAGCAGCAGCGTCTGAAGTTCGAACGAGAACTACGAAGAAACCTACTCTTTCCATCCAAAAAAAGTAAGTGCAATACTGCCATAATGTTCTAACTGTCACAGTATTCTAGAACACACAATTGTATTAACCCTGCAACATTAGATTCATTATTAGTGCTTCCCCTCCACAGCTCCATACTTTTATTGCAATCTGAACACCAGTATAGTAACACACAAATACAATAATAGCCTGCCCAACCAGATTTAGCAGCCCATTGCAAAATTACACACCTCTACACACATCCTTACCATCATACTCAGACACTCATGCACAAAGCACACATACTCTGCACAAGATCTCAACCCACACTTTTTTTTCTCCAACAGACCCCAAAGAATGCCTACCAAAAAGCAACTCCATAGAAAGCAACGCACAAGTAAACAAAATCAAACTAAAATTCTCCAAAATAAGCAACCTCTAGCAGAATTTGTACAAAAAGTTCAAACAAAACAGCTAATACAGTCATTAACGAAACAAAACAAGCTTCCAGTATAGAAACTTTGCCGCCTCTTTCAAAAATGTAAAACGAAACATAAAGTGATTAACAAGTCTGCAGCTACCACTAGTGCTAACACTGCACCTATAAATCTTGATCTACCAGCACCATCTACCTATTGCTCACACTAACAAATGGTTCTCAGCAGAACTAAAAGATCTCCGTAACCTTAAAAGAGCTGCGGAAACCAGATGGAGAAAAGCACCTTCTCCATCCACTAAAGACAACCTCACTACAGCTGCCACTACCTATAAATCTGCTATCTTAAATGCCAAAAAAGAGATTTATAACACAAGAATACACAACGCCAAATCTGGCACGAAATAATTATTCTCCATATTAAGAGAACTTGAATTGCCACTGCCACCCTCAGAGGATTGCACTAAGGACAAGGCATGGTGCAATAATATCCAACTTGCTCTCTCTAACAAAATTGCCTTGCTTCAAGCAAAGATAGAAGCCAAAAAAGCCAACTTGGTTGCCAAAGATATCCTCAATAGCAAAAATGACCACACCACTCCCAACTGCCCTCCTTTCCATTTCTGTTCAGTCACTGAAGAAGAAGTAGTTAAGATAATCGCTAGCCTTAAACCATCCAATTGTAAAGGTGACTTATGTCCCGCCTATGTCATCAAAGATGGAGCTAAAGATCTAGCTCCCCTGATCACTTCACTGATCAACTCTTCCTTCAAGAACTCAGTAGTCCCTAATAACCTCAAAGAAGCGTGGGTCCTCCCCCTCCTCAAAAAGCCCAACCTAGACCCTAACACCCGACGAATTACAAACCCATCACCACGGTCCCTTTCCTCCTCAAAATACTAGACAGAGTCGCCTACCTCCAAATACAGCAACATTTGGAAGACAATAACCTCTTAGGCCTGCGACAATCTGGCTTTAGACCCAGGCACCGGACCGAAACTGCCCTCCTGGATCTAAAAATCCAAATGGATGAAGCCAAAGACAAGGGCAACTTGGCCATCCTGCTCCTGTTAGATCTCTCTGCGGCCTTCGACCTGGTTGACCACCCGATCCTTATACAACACCTTTCCTCGGCTGCCGCATTCTCACAGAATGCCACCAATTGGATTCAGTCATTTCTGTCTGACAGATTGACTAGGGTCTTCACCCCTTCAGCGGCTGCTGATCCTATCCCAATCCAATGCGGAGTTCCCCAAGGCTCCTGCATCTCCCCCACACTTTACAACATCTTCATGAAGCTTCTCTTCGACCGTCTTGACGAACTGGGTGTCAGCTACACTAACTATGCAGATGACACCCAGGTCCTCATCACACTCACTGGCTGCTACTAAAAAGATGTTGCAAAGCTTAACGAAATCTACCTAGAAATCCAAGCCTGGATGGCCACACACAGTCTCTGCCTTAACGACGATAAGACGGAACTGCTTATCGTAGGCTCCCAGGCCCGCCTCAACAAATTAGATTTTAGGTAAAAATCCTTTCCATTGATGGCAACATCATAAAAGTATCCAAAGAGGTGAAAACACTAGGCGTGTACCTCGACTCCACCCTATCGTTGAAAAAACAAATAAATGCCACCATTTCATCTACCACATATACCAACAAACTTATCAATGCCTGTAGACCTTTTCTATCATCCTCCAGCTGCCTCACCCTATATAGAGCATTGATTTTGTCTAAATTAGACTATTGTAACACACTCTTCCTAGGTACTACCGCCAAAAATATAGACAGACTCCAGATCCTCCAAAACAATGCCTTAAGATGTGCTCTTAACCTCCCGCGCAAGGCACACATCTCCACGGCTAGCAAAGATGTCCACTGGCTCCCAATACGAGACAGAATCAAGCTACGAACTCTTGTCATTACACACAAGTGCCTCTCCCTGACTGCCTCGCGATACGTATCCGACAAATTCGCTAGACACAGCACTTCTAGACCCACCAGAACTCCCTACATGCACCAACTCAGGGTCCCTAAATTCAACCTAAAAACAGCAGGAGGTTCCAGTTTCCCGGTTCTTGCAGCTCAATGTTGGAACACCCTCCCTCTTGCAATCAGATCGGAAGCCTCCTTTTGGCCATTCAGAGCCATGGTGAAATCATGGCTCTCTGCCTAAACACGGTGCTACTTACTCACGCACCCTAGGTCTTAACTATACCGTGAAACGGATCACCATGTAACCCGATCCACTATTTTCTATTGTACTCTTCGCTTATTTTTTACTTCACCATTTGTCTGCACCATTGAATGTATGTACTTTTCCTCCTGTGCGCAACGATATGTAACTATGTTGTCCATATGATTATGCGCCCAGTTACCCGAGGGTTCGGTCGCACTCTATAAATAAACTAACTAAACTAAACTAAACTAAGTAAGCATACCAAAAAAAATCTTTTACAAAAACTGTTCCACACCGAGTCCTTTAGAACCTTATAAAAACAGGAGAGAAATCACACACAACCCTTAAAACCTACTGTAGAAAATTAATCCTAGAAGCTCTCATAAACAGTGCCAACCATCTCAACAGGAAATGAATTATTTTAGTTTTAAACAGAATTAAACCACTAACAAAACTAAGTACTAAACTACAAAAAAGATTTCTCAATAAATGGAATATCAACAAAGATATCTTCACAAACATCGGTAGAGGTGAATGGAGTCACACCACAAGCACAGAACCATATTTCAATGAAGAATCATACAAACAAAAGCAAATAAACCCAATTGCCATACATAGCAGTGGACGAGGGTATGAAAAACTTAATAATACCATTATGGAACAAGAAACGCTTCTCACACAAATATCCCCAGAAAACTCGATATCACCTGTCTATTCCACTGAACCAATATGTCCAGTCTACAAATCTTTTGGCCAGTTCCTCAATCAGTATGTGAAAGGCAAAGACAAATTCAAAATGAAACTACTACAAAATAGAGACCCCTCTCCAGTGCGCAAATACAGAGGACTACAAGGGCATTCATTAGCCTGCATTTGTGGACCTATTTGCAAAAGCACCTTCCACCATATTAAAATGATGTCAACCCATCATTCAACTTTAAGAAATCTGGTCCATAAACTGTACTATGCCAAACATCCTGCTTTAGCACTAGCCAATTTAAATAACAATCTTATACATGGTACAGCCAAACAACTACTCGAAGAAATAGAGCATATCCAGAGAAAATATTTTGAAATTGAAAGCCACTTACAAAATGCAATAGATTTACAACAGACTAGCAACAACTGTACAGATGGCAACCTTCTTTTACACACATACATAAAAGAAATAGTAAAGTTTAAAAGTACATCTGCTGAAGTACCAAACCATGTGTGTGTGTGTGTTGCTGCAGGACTTTTGATAATAATATCACAATGCTCCCGTTTGTGACTGTAATATATCATGTGCCTGCATAGTGCTTTTATATGACCCCCACTTTTGCGAGATGATGAATAGACCAATGTATCCTACATGCTGCATCCACTGAATTACTGCCTAACTATTAATCTATTTGACCTAGACTGATCAAAGTAACAACAGCCCCTACTATTGTTGTATGATCAGCCCTTATAGGGGTCTATAGCATTTAGCTGAACCATCACTGCTTCACCAGTCATATGTACTCATAGCCTTCACTGTGCCCGCCATATTTAGACTTACCTTCATTGCTTCAAATAATTACATGCATCTTAATCTATTATTGTTACTAGGCTACATTGACCAGCTTAGATGTGCCCTGTGCCTACAATTGCATTTAGCCTATGTGTGTTCTGCACTGACTAGCCTAGATGTGCCTCACGCCCACAATTACATTTAGCCTATGTGTATTCTGCACTGACTAGCCTAGATGTGCCCTGCGCCTACAATTGCATTTAGCCTATGTGTGTTCTGCACTGACTAGCCTAGATGTGCCCTGCGCCTACAATTGCATTTAGCCTATGTGTATTCTGCACTGACTAGCCTAGATGTGCCCTGCGCCTACAATTGCATTTAGCCTATGTGTGTTCTGCACTGACTAGCCTAGATGTGCCTTGCGCCAACAATTACATTTAGCCTATGTGTGTTTTGCATTGACTAGCCTAGATGTGCCCTGCGCCTACAATTACATTTAGCCTATGTGTGTTTTGCATTGACTAGCCTAGATGTGCCCTGCGCCTACAATTGCATTTAGCCTATGTGTGTTTTGCATTGACTAGCCTAGATGTGTTCTAACTACAACATAGGCTAGGTATAGCACAGACCCCCTTCATCTACACTGAATCAACACTTAGATGTTAGTATGTCCTCAGCATAGTTTGACAATGACCTCTGCCTACTTGACTAAACTAGCCCAGACGGCACTACTTACCTGTGCCATCATAGCCATTATGACCACTGCCATCATAACAAACCCTCCTAAGGATAGAAATCTGAGACTTAGGTCTAGATTGTCTCCTATCTATGAACCTTATAGAAACTTCCCTAACAACGTCAATAATCGAACGACTACCCGGTGTAAGAACCCCTTCTCCACACTAACGCAAACTACTAATACCACGGACAAAACTCCCCCTAAAAATCACACTTCCCGAGATACCCTCTCTCGCAATAGCTCCACCCAACCCAAACTCATCCCGATAACTATCCAGGACACACCCAACATAACTACTATATCCAGGGCCTTAATCAACGCTAGACCACCAGTAGCCCACGCCACAGAAATAGCAGACACCCTATCCACCAACAACCTCGACCTCCTAGCGATTACCGAATCCTGGCTGCATGAAGCAGCAGGCCCAGCACTCTCAATAGCCATCCCTGAAAACTACCAAATAATCAGAATGGACAGACCCACCAACAGAGGAGGCGGTCTGGCCATCATAGCCAAGACTGACCTTGAGCTAAGACTATCAACCCAAACTTCTCTCAAATCCTGCGAACTCCTCACAGCGAAATTGCCCATCTCTAACTGTTGCACCTTAACCATCTACCTGATCTATAGGCCACCCGGCCCCGTTGGCTCTTTCGAGGCAGATTTATCCAGCCTCTTAGCTAACAACACTAAGGAAACCTCCCAAATACTATTACTAGGCGATCTGAATCTTGGTCTCAATGATCCTGATGACAAACCAGCACAAGCCGTAGCCAATATGCTTGCTGAACACGGCCTTATCCAAAAAGTGCTCACCCCCACCCACAACAAAGGTAGGACCTTGGACTGGATCGCCACACTGAACTGCGATACCACCATCTCCAAAACTACCCCTCAACACTGGACAGACCACCACCTCATCGACTTCACTCTCTCACTCCATAAAGAAGTCAATGGGAAGAAAATCATGGCACCACCACTGCCCACTAGAGCAAAGAAAAACATAACGCCTGACAACCTCCTACCACTACTGTTGCCAACCCTTAACGCTCTCCCCGACAACCTACACCCTAGCAGGGTAATTCATGGAAATTCGCACAAAAGTGTCACACGCGGCTGGCGCACAGCGTGCCTGTGCGAATGTCTGCGCCAGCCGCGTGCGATAAAATCAATTTCCGCGCACAGCGTATTCATGGATTCTCGCCTCCAAAAGCAGACGTGGCGCAGAGTGGCGCAGCGACCCTGCAGCAGCGCCAGTTATGCCCCCAAGAACGCCCTCGCGCAAGGAAAAGCCATCAAGATCGCAAAACCATCGCAAAGGGCTGTGCCAACCCTGTACCAGTTTACTGGACTGGCAAACAGCAAACGCAAAGCGGGGAACGTGTATTACGGGTTTGGGGAACACGCGTGCGTGAGAAGTTTCACACGCGAACGGGCTGGGTGCGTGTATTTCAGGGGTGCGCGAGAAGTACCACACGCGATTGGGCTAGGCGCGTGTATTTCGGGGGTGCGCGTGAAGTTCCACACGCGATCTGGCCTGGGGGAGCATGTGCGTGTATTTCAGAGGTGCGCGAGAAGTTTCACACGTGAACGGGCTAGGTGCGTGTATTTCAGGGGTGCGCGAGAAGTACCACACGTGATTGGCCTGGGCGCGTGTATTTTAGAGGTGCGAGAGAAGTTCCACACGCGATCGGGCATGGGGGAGCGTGTGCGTGTATTTCAGGGGTGTGCGAGAAGTTTTACACGCGAACGGCTGGGCGCGTGTATTTCGGGGGTGCGCGTGAAGTTCCACACGTGATCTGGCCTGGGGGAGCGTGTGCGTGTATTTCAGAGGTGCGCGAGAAGTTTCACACGCGAACGGGCTGGGTGCGTGTATTTCAGGGGTGCGCGTGAAGTTCCACCTGCGATCTGGCCTGGGGGAGCGTGTGCGTGTATTTCAGAGGTGCGCGAGAAGTTTCACACGCGAACGGGCTGGGTGCGTGTATTTCAGGGGTGCGCGAGAAGTACCACACGCGATTGGCCTGAGCGTGTGTATTTCAGAGGTGCGCGAGAAGTTCCACACGTGATCGGGCCTGGGGGAGCGTGTGCGTGTATTTCAGGGGTGCGCGAGAAGTTTTACACACGAACGGGCTGGGTGCGTGTATTTCAGGGGTGCGCGAGAAGTACCACACGCGATTGGGCTGGGGTGTGTATTTCGGGGGTGCGCGTGAAGTTCCACACGCAATCTGGCCTGGGGGAGCGTGTGCGTGTATTTCAGAGGTGCGCGAGAAGAAGTTTCACAGGCGAACGGGCTGGGTGCATGTATTTCAGGGGTGCGCGAGAAGTTTCACATGCAATCGGGCCTGGGGGAGCATGTGCGTGTATTTTAGAGGTGCGCAAGATGTTTCACACGCGATTGGCCTGGGCGCGTGTATTTCAGAGGTGCGCGAGAAGTTTCACACGCGATCGGGCCTGGGGGAGTGTGTGCGTGTATTTCAGGGGTGCGCAAGAAGTTTCACACGCGATTGGCCTGGGCGCGTGTATTTCAGAGGTGCGCGAGAAGTTTCACATGCAATCGGGCCTGGGGGAGCGTGTGCGTGTATTTCAGGGGTGCGCGAGAAGTTCCAAACGCGATTGGCCTGGGCACGTGTAGTTCAGAGGTGCGCGAGAAGTTCCACACGCAATCGGGCCTGGGGGAGCGTGTGCGTGTATTTCAGGGGTGCGCGAGAAGTTCCACACGCGATTGGCCTGGGCATGTGTATTTCAGAGGTGTGCGAGAAGTTTCACACGCGATTGGCCTGGGCGCGTGTATTTCAGAGGTGCGCAAGAAGTTTCACACGCGATCGGGCCTGGGGGAGTGTGTGCGTGTATTTCAGGGGTGCGCGAGAAGTTTCACACGCGAACGGGCTGGGTGCGTGTATTTCAGGGGTGCGCGTGAAGTTCCACATGCGATCTGACCTGGGGGAGCGTGTGCGTGTATTTCAGAGGTGCGTGAGAAGTTTCACACACGAACGGGCTGGGTGCGTGTATTTCAGGGGTGCGCGAGAAGTACCACACGCGATTGGCCTGAGCGCGTGTATTTCAGAGGTGCGCGAGAAGTTCCACACGCAATCCGGCCTGGGGGAGCGTGTGCGTGTATTTCAGGGGTGCGCGAGAAGTTTTACACGGGAACGGGCTGGGTGCGTGTATTTCAGGGGTGCGCGAGAAGTACCACACGCGATTGGGCTGGGCGTGTGTATTTCGGGGGTGCGCGTGAAGTTCCACACGTGATCTGGCCTGGGGGAGCGTGTGCGTGTATTTCAGTGGTGCGCGATAAGTTTCACACGCGAACGGGCTGGGTGCGTGTATTTCAGGGGTGCGCGAGAAGTTCCACACGTGATCGGGCCTGGGGGAGCATGTGCGTGTATTTTAGAGGTGCGCAAGAAGTTTCACACGCGATTGGCCTGGGCGTGTGTATTTCAGAGGTGCGCGAGAAGTTTCACACGCGATCGGGCCTGGGGTAGCGTGTGCGTGTATTTCAGGGGTGCGCGAGAAGTTCCACATGCGATTGGCCTGGGCACGTGTAGTTCAGAGGTGCGCGAGAAGTTCCACACGCGATCGGGCCAGGGGGAGCGTGTGCGTGTATTTCAGAGGTGCGCGAGAAGTTTCACACGCGATTGGCCTGGGCGCGTGTATTTCAGAGGTGCGCAAGAAGTTTCACACGCGGTCGGGCCTGGGGGAGCGTGTGCGTGTATTTCAGGGGTGCGCGAGAAGTTTCACACGCGATTGGCCTGGGCGCATGTATTTCAGAGGTGCGCGAGAAGTTTCGCACGCGATCGGGCCTGGGGGAGCGTGTGCGTGTATTTCAGGGGTGCGCAAGAAGTTTCACACGCGATTGGCCTGGGCGCGTGTATTTCAGAGGTGCGCGAGAAGTTTCACATGCGATCGGGCCTGGGGGAGCGTGTGCGTGTATTTCAGGGGTGCGTGAGAAGTTCCACACGCGATTGGCCTGGGCACGTGTATTTCAGAGGTGCACGAGAAGTTTCACACGCGATCGGGCCTGGGGGAGCGTGTGCGTGTATTTCAGGGGTGCGCGAGAATTTTCACACGCGATTTCAGCAGGGTACGTGTATTTCAGGGGTGCGCGAGAAGTTTCACACGCGATTTCAGCAGGGTACGTGTATTTCAGGGGTGCGTGAGAAGTTTCACACGCGATTTCAGCAGGGTACATGTATTTCAGGGCTGCCGAGGAGTACACCCTCCACGGCCCCTGCAGGCAGCCCACACCACAGGGGACTACCCTGCATCCCTGGGCATGCCCCCCAGCAAAAGCACATGTCTCCTTGCACTACTGATCACCAACTATTGTCCCCTTGCACCCCCACCCCCAGCATTGAGGTGCACCTGCCAGCAGGCCCCCACTCATGTCCCACTCATGTCCCCCTGCACCCCCACCCCCAGCATTGCGGGGCACCTGCCAGCAGGCCCCCACTCATGTCCCACTCATGTCCCCTTGCACCCCCACCCCCCAGCATTGCGGGGCACCTGCCAGCAGGCCCCCACTCATGTCCCCCTGCACCCCCACCCCCCAGCATTGCGGGGCACCTGCCAGCAGGCCCCCACTCATGTCCCACTCATGTCTTCCAGCACCCCCACCCCCCAGCATTGCGGGGCACCTGCCAGCAGGCCCCCACTCATGTCCCACTCATGTCCCCCTGCACCCCCATCCCCCAGCATTGCGGGGCACCTGCCAGCAGGCCCCCACACATGTCCCCCAGCCAACATGTCATCACAATCTAGATCCCTGGCCCTTATGGTCAGCCTCCAAATGCCAAACACCCACCCGAGTATTGCATACACCCACTTAGAAATGGCAATGACATGATAGAACCCCAATTGCAAGTTTGGAAATGAACACATGTCCCTCACATACACCCAATGGGTGTCAGTGAATCTCAAAACCCATATCATGATATGCATGATACCAATGAGATGATACTATACATTGAAGTTTGATGAAAAAAATGTATTTAAAACAGCATAAATGGAATTAAAAATAAACAAATGACAATGGGAATCAAAAACCAAAAGCAGCATGTCCGTAAAATAACAAAAATGACAAATCATAATCCAAAGGAAAGGTGTCCAAAGTAACAGTTTAAGAAAGTAAATCCAAGGTAAAAACAAAACCGAAAATCATTGCTCCATGGGTAAATCCAAAAAAAAAACTAAAATCCAACAGTCAACTATGTACAGATAAACAATCCAGGGTCCATGATCCCAACTGAAGAAATGAAACCTATATAAAAATACTACCTAATAAAAAAACTATATACAAAAATGTGTGGTCCATTGTCCAAAAGGTCCAAAATAAATAAAAAAGCAAAGGAAACCTAACACTAACTACATAACTATTTACAAGGGCAGCGGGCTAGTCCGACGGCTCACTGGTTGTTGACATGGGCCAGGGCATCATCGAACTCCTGTTCAATGGCTTGGAGGCGGGCATGTTCCCTGGCCTCGAGGTCTCGCAGGGATAATGCAGTGTCCAGCTCCAACTCCCTGCGAAGACCCTCGAGGCACTCAGCCCGCCTCAGCGCCCTCCGCATGGAGTCCTCTGCCCTGACCATTGTGAGCCGTTCCTCCTCTGCCCGCTGCCACTTCGCACCTATCTGCTGGCCCAACCGCTCCCACACGGAAGCCATTCCCATTCCAGGGTTCTCCTGCCCTCTGGCCGATGCCTGCACCCCTGATGTTGATTGCCCCGAGCCATGATGCCTCCCACGTCGAGCCTGCCGCTGTCTCCGACGCAACTGCCTGTGCCAGCACGACGGCATCCAGGCTGATGGAATCCACCGACGCCGTTGTGCACGTGCCCTGCCCGATGATGCCGTCACATCCTCCATCTGCTGGGGTCCAGTTGCCGGTGTGTCCACCCCTGCTGGACCTCCGACTCCCGACTGTGGCAGGGATGGGATCCCCACCGAGGTGGCTGCATTGGTCGGGGCAGGTCCACAGGGGGCCCTGGTGGCATCTGGGCCGGAAGACGGCATGGAGTATGACATGGACATCCCCCTACCTGCAGACGGGCCTGGGATGGGGCATCCCTGCTGGTGCATGGTGGTGCAGTCACAGTGTCAGGGACAGTGACATGCACAGGCACCTCCACGGCGACCTGTGCTGCCTCCTGCCCCTGCCCCTGGACTGCACCAGCAGGAATGCCCCCACCAGGCCCCATGTGCGGCTCAGTAGCTGCCTCCTCCTCCTCTGTGGAAACCACCAACCTGGATGGCTCCACACCGTCTTCCGCCGTTGCAAGCCCCTGTGGGGGCTCACCCACCCCTTCCACTGCAGCCGTGGGGGCATCCCCGCCACTTAGCTCCACAGCGCTGTCTCCGCCCTCTTCTTCACTTTGCGCTGTGTAGAGGGAGACATAGAACACAAGTATCAGGGTACTGTACAATGGTCCCCTAGACAGGAAGCAATAGCAGATGAGTGGCACTGTCAAAGATCACTTCCATCATGTCCCTCCACAACACATGGATCAGTGCAGGCAAAACACATGCAGTAACAGGCATGGCGCATGCTATGGACATAAGCAAACATGTCCAAGGGACTCTTGAAGCATACAATGTTGTTTTTGGACTCACATGCATCATGGGTCATGCCTATCACATGCACACACTTCAACATACTTTCATCCATCTGGACTCGTACACCCCAGACACAGTGGATGCAAGGATAACTAGGCTGCATCAGTGATTCTGAACATTGTCACAGACATGTGTCATGCATCCATGGCATTCACAAGTCACAGACACGCAGGTCAGAAACACAGACATGGACAGCATACATGTACATGGCATCAGCACCCATCCCTCACCCCCACCCATGTCCAGGAACAGAGACTGGCATGCTCTCATGTGTCCATTCCGCATAGGGCTCCCCATGTTGCATTTAAACACATACACCAACCATGTGCTTCACACATTACTGGTCTCACATGCATGACCATGATGTCCCTGCACACACACACGTGTAAATGGCCTATGTCACACATACAGGCAAGTATCAGACAACCAGCACCCTGCAACATGCCCTGTCTCACACAGCAATGCTTGGCCACTTACCGCTCAACTCCAGACGGGTCTGCCTCTCAAGGATCTGGGCATGGAGCGCTGGGCATACGCGTTCCAGGACCCTCAGCTGGATGGTACTCATGCTGCCCCGGCCCCCATCCACGAGGCGCCGGGCCTTTATGAGGGTCCTGGACCTCAAGTCCTCCCAGCGCTTCTTGACTTGCTTGATGTTGCGGGTTGCCACCCCCTCCGCGTTGATGGCAACCACAAAGTCGTCCCAGATCCTGTCCCGTCCTTCCTTGTCGGCGCGTGGTGATCCGAAGAGGGCATCATAATGCCCCAGGACAAGCTCCACCAGGACACCAACTTCCTTTTGACTGAAGCTGGTGGCCCTCTGCCCCTCTGGCTGGGGGTCGCCAGTGGTCTCGGATGGTGTTTGCCCCGACATGGCGACCCCCGAGGCAGGCGTGGGTGGGCAACTGGGTCCTGGGGCTGGGCTGTGGAGCGATGGTATCCCAGTCGGGAGTGTTCTGTTCCAGCAGGGGTGGACACAGCAACTGGACCCCTGCAGATGGCTGATGTGCAGGCACCAAATGGCAGGGCACGGTGGCAGCAGGCAGGTAGGCAGCAGCAGATGGCTCGTGGGAGGCTGCTCGGGGATCTAGGGGGCAGTAATTCGGCCTTTTGGGCAGGAGCGTGGTCTTCCGTGTGCTTACGCGTGGCCAGCTTGATACAGAGTGATTTGGCACGTGAAAATTCTGCACGTCAGCGTGTAATTCGAGGAAAGGCCCTTAGCGCGTAAGCGCGTAAGCGCGTCAGTACGCATACGCGATTCCATCGGACCAAAGGCCCTTAGCGCGTATGCGCGTCTGTGATGTATCGCGCACGGGCGTTGCTTTTCGGGGGTGCGGTGCGTGTGTTTTGCAGGCGTTGGGGTTCACACGCTATTACTTCACAGCAGGTGGGTGTTGGCTACGCGTTCTTCTACACGCAAGGCAGACGGTGAGTGGTACCCTGCTCCCCCAGGCCCGATCGCGTGTAAAACCACCCGCGAGCCCCTGAAATACACGTACCCCGCTCCCCCAGGCCCGATCGCGTGTAAAACCACCCGCGAGCCCCTGAAATACACGTACCCCGCTCCCCCAGGCCCGATCGCGTGTAAAACCACCCGCGAGCCCCTGAAATACACGTGCCCAGGCCAATCACTTGTGAAACTTCTCGCGCAACTCTGAAATACACGCACACGCTCCCCCAGGACCAATCGCGTGTGGAACTTCTTGCGCGTGTAGAACGTTGGCGCACATTTTTTGCCTGCGCAGGGACGCTACCGCCTGCTTTCATTTGGCGGACATGTATGGGCCTGTGCGCGTCTTTGGCCGTGCGCTGTTTTTCCCTATTCCATTCCATGAATACTTGTTGTAGGCGAGCGTGTGGGCGTTCCGCGCACTTGCCTCCTGTACTTCCCCCGTGACGCCCACATTTTCACGAGTTGTTCCCCATTCTGCATGTAACGCCCCATGTTACGCCTACTTTTGTTATGTGCGCCGCGCTATGTGCGAATTCGCTGTGGCCTTATCGCACAGCGTTCGATGACCTGTGCGCCAGCATGCGCCAGCATGCGCCAGCGTGCGCCGCGCACTTTTTCAGCGCACATCCAATATTTTTCTCACGCACGGACTTCCATGAATCGATGTGCGCTGGTTTCCCTGCGATTTTCGCACTTGCACTGCGATTTTCGCTCTTTCACTGCGAATCGCACGTTTTCGCACGCTTGCGCAGAAATTTTCGGCGCACATTAATTCCATGAATCGACCCGAGAGTGCCTAGTAGAAGGCTACAACAATGCCATGAAGACAGGACTAGACACTATTGCCCCTCTAAAACTGCAAAAGAGTAAACAACAAGCCCACCTCAATGCATGGTTTACCCCCATCTGAAAGAACTAAGAATGCAAAAAAGGAAACTAGAAACTCAATGGCGCATTATCCCCACAGAAAAGAACAAACTACAGCTTAAACAACTCGCAAACAACTACAAAAAAGAAATCCTACTCACCAAAAAGAACCTTTTCAATGAAAGAATCAAAAACACCAGCTCCAATACCAGGGAACTATTCGCAATCCTTAGAGAACTGGAATCCCCCATACCCCCACCAGATAATATAACCAAAGACAAACAATGGTGCACCAGTGTCCAAAACGCCCTAAACAACAAAATCAAAACTCTCCAAACAAAAATTGCACTAAAATAAGACTCCATAACCACTAACGACTACTCACCACCTAGCATCCTTGCCAAAATAACTAACCCACCAGGCCCAAACCTCTTCAGATTCGCTAAAATCTCCATACCAGAAACAGAAAAGGTCATCGCCTCTCTCAAACCCTCCAACTGCAAAGGTGACAACTGCCCACCCCAGATAATAAAGGACACAGCCAGGGACTTAGCTCCCTTTATAATCAAATTGATCAACGCATCCTTCTCCTCCAACACCATACCAAGCAACCTCAAACAATCCTGGGTTCTGCCACTCCTCAAGAAGCAAACCCTCGACCCTGCTATCCCTACCAACTACAGGCCCATTACCACCCATTCCTGCTAAAGATAATAGACAGAGTAGCATACTTACAAATCCAGCAATATCTAGAAACCAACAAACTCTTAGGTGCCCGCCAATCCGGATTCAGACCGCAACACAGCACAGAAACCGCCTTAATCGACCTCAAAACCCAAATCAATGAGATTAACGACAAAGGAAACACCGCCATGCTTCTCCTCCTTGATCTGTCGGCAGCCTTCGACCTGGTAGATCACACAGTCCTGTGCGAACACCTGGCTTCGGCTGCCCACTTCTCAAAAGAGGCCATAGCCTGGATCCAATCATTTTTGGACAATCGTACCATGAGAGTCTTCTCCTCACTAGCCTCAGCAGACCCCATCAAAATAACCTGCGGTGTCCCCCAAGGTTCCTGCGTCTCCCCCACCCTCTACAATATCTTTACAAAGCCCTTATTTGACAAGTTGGACAAACTGGGTGTCTCATACACTAACTATGCAGATGACACCCAGATTCTCATACCCCTTTCGGGCAACTTCGACTAAGATACGGCCTTGGTAAACAAAATATACCTCATCATTCAGGCATGGATGGCCACACAGCCTATGCCTGAATGATGAGAAAACCGAAATAATGCTCCTCGGATCCAACATCAACCTAAAAAAACTCAGTCCTGACTACAAGGCCTTCAACATAGACGGCAACACTATCACAGTCGCCAAAACAGTGAAAACTCTAGGCTTTCACCTTGACTCAGCCATGTCACTAAAAAACCAAGTGAACTCTTTAGCATCCTCTACCGCCTACATGTGCAAGCTCATCTGGGCAAGTAGAGCATTCCTCTCCCAAGCTAGCTGCATTACCATCGCCAATGCCTTAATACTATCCAGACTCGACTACTGCAATGCCATGTATCTAGGAGCCAACAAATACATAACAGACAAGCTCCAAACTCTGCAAAATAACACACTCAGGACAGCCCTTAACCTACCACACAAGGAACACATATCCAACAAAAGAAGAGAACACAAATGGCTCAAAATCTGCGACCGCATCTCACTCAAAACAGCATCACTTACCTTCAAATGCTTAAACAACGCTGCCCCCCCCTAACCTGGCAACCAGAATAGTAAAAAGAACCTCCACCAGACCCACGAGGATGACCAACGCTTACTGCCTACAGGTACCCAAATTCAGACAGAAAAAAACAGGCGGTAGCAGCTTCCCTGTCATGGCAGCCCAACACTGGAATTCCCTCCCTCTCAACATCAGAACAGGCCAATCCTATTACAGTTTTAGGCGAAACACCCTCACCTGGTTACGCTCCAACGATCCCATGACTGAATAATGCCCCTGCACCTAGCCTACCTCACTGTATATATGTATATAAACTGACCTGCTAAATGTACAATACTGTATGTATATTTGTATATATGCCTACTTAACAGACCCTGTAAGTAATGTAATGCTCTGCTCACCATTCAACTGTTTCCTACCCTGTAACCAAGTCTTTATGTATACTTACTCCTCTGTTCTCTGTTGCGCCCTGTTACCTCTGGGTTTTGCGCGCTATATCAAATAATAAACAAACAAACAAACAAACAAAAACCATAGACATAATGTACAAAATAGAAGACAATGAAGATTCCAAATGGCTCCAATGAGCTCTCTATCTTATAGCAGAAAACAAATTCGAGATTACTGACCCCTTAATACTTTGCATTTACTGCACTGCAAAACTTGACAGCAACCAAACACCTTCACATGCTATGACAAATAACTTGGAAATATTCCCATTACCAAAACGCCTGCAACAACTCAACTTATATGAGAGCTTCATATTTCAAACAGTGCACCCATTTCAAGCAATAATACGCCTTCAACCAAAAACAGCAAAATTACCTCCCTCTGAATTAGTGAAAGGCATTTGTGGCAAAGTAGTTTATTTGCCATTAGATCTCAAAGAAAATGTACACACTCTTGGAGTGCAACGTCCAATAGATCAATCTTTAATTATTTTAGTAAATAGCGTACCTACAAAAGACAAAACAATTTGGCAACAACTCGTGGACTTACATAACATTAGACAAGCCCTGCAATATCTAAAAGCCAACAATGAATACTACAGAGAAATTGATATTGAAGAAAACCTGAGGGAAACCACTGAAATAATTCAAGAGTCATCAGAAACTGGTTAATTTGAACTTCTAGATCCTGCTACAGAATCCAATATTTTAGACCATTATATAATTCACCCATTACACTCTAAAGACGCCATAGATGAGGCACTGGAAATGTACCAAATGCGCAAGCCAAGGGATCTCCAATCAGCATATGGGAAAAAAGTATAGAAGCATGTGCCTTTCCTCTACTCTTTCCTACTGGCAAAGAAGGAAGGCACGATGATAGACCCACACAAATAACAGCATCAGAATACTGCTCTTTACGAATGTATTCTGAAGACCCCAGATTCCGACAAAACATGGAATACAAATTCCACCTTTTCTTTGAAAGTGAACTAGCAACTCTATGCTACGGAGTTGCACACACATTGAAATCAGGTACCCATTTTCAAAATATGTCAGCTACGGAATTACTACAAAAAATGCAAGAAAAAGATCAGATTTTACAGTCAAGCATTACAAATCTTTTAGCAAACATGTGTGGTACAAAAGAATACTGGTTCCGACGTCACAGAGATGTATGATGTATGACAAGAAACCTTGGCCCACCCACTTGGTTTGTGACATTAAGTTGTGCAGAATATGCATGGAAAGATTTACATGATTTCCTACGCATAGCAAGCAAAAACAAAACCAAATTTTATATAAAAACACGAGGAGAACTCTGTTCTCTAGATCCTCTGAATGTATCAAGATATTTCCATCATCGCTTCATTGCTATGCTACACTTCATTTGTAATAAAACTGTTCCTTCCCCTCGGAGAAGTGCAACACTTCTTTTGGAGAAAAGAATACCAAGCCAGATTCCTAGTTGGTTACCACACCAGCGTTCACTTAGCACTGAGAGTGTTTGAGGTGAGGAGCAGTAGTGAATAACCATTGGGACCACTTTTACCAGTTCTGTGGTTTGTGATATTTGATTGGAAGAAACCAGATAAAAACTGAAGAGCGACTCAAATGACTATCACAGTCACAGTCATTTGAGTAATATCACAGCACTACACAGGTTCTAGGTCATTTGGTCGAATATAAATGGTCGACAGGACAAATGGTCGACACCAAAAGGTCGACAATTAAAAAGGTCGAATTTATTTTTTTTGTGTTTTTTCACATTTTTTTTTTTGGGGGGGGTCCTCCCAACCCCCTTTTTTTGCTAAAAACCCCTTGTTTTCCCTAAACGAAAACCTAAAAAATATATATATAAATAAATAAAAAATTCGACCATTTGACCTGCCAACCAAATTGTGTCGAGCATTTGTCTGTCGAGCATTTGTCTGTCGACCATTTGGCTGTCGACCATTTGACTAGACACCCATTACACTCACCAAGCTCTTCTCTGGGCACTATAAAGACATTAACTGCTTGAGTATTTTTCTATCAATAACTACAGTCATGCTGAAAAGAAAGGCTACTACCGAAATATACTGAAAAGGAGGGGCTAAGACACTCATCAAAATGTTTAAACCCATCCAGGATGTTGACATTATTTTTTTATTTTATTTTATTGTGGTACAACCAAGCTTTGGTTTTTTACAAATACACATACATAATTAAATATGTACATACAAATTTCATTATTTTCTTCAAACCAATAAAAACACATTACCCCCAAAATTTTCCCAACAAAGCAAAAAAAAGGAAATAGAAAAGAAGAAAATAGTTAGTGATTTAAGATGATAATAGAATCTACAGGAGTTGACTCTCAGAATGACACACATTTCTCAGGAAAATTAGCCCTGTTTGCTATAGGACACGGAGCACATTTATTGTCAAAGCTGTCTGCTGTCCTTCCAGGAGAATACAAGGGCAGAGAAACATGGGAAGTATTGCCAACTAACTATGGCCTTTTTAACTTCATTTTGTCTTTTTCAATGACCAGACTCTCTTTTTCGATCCCCGCAGCAGGAGAGACTGGGAGGAATATTGAAATATATGTTATTTTTTATAACTATTTTCTTTTTTCTCTCTCTTTCTTTCTGCACTAATATCGAGAATATTAATATGTCCATGCCCAGAAGTAAAATGTATGCTTTCAATTCAGAACTGTACTTGTGAAGCATTAATAATGACTATCACACCGACACTGATAACATGTGGTATAACCACATAAGGGCAGTTGGAAAAGAGATGGAAAATGATACCTGTTATGTCTGTTAGTTGGTTCCCCACGTGACAGGCACACTCAAATTCTTTATACCACAGGACGTACCAGCACAGACAGCACACTGTTTAGTTTGCATGGCTTTATGCAGGGTTAGGGGGTTGACCGAGAGACACAGGGTTTGGATACAGTGGGTGGAAGAGAGTGATATGGTTTATGAAGATAATTACATGACGCTAAAGTGGATGCAGAAAAGGAGGAAACAAAGGATCGTTTATTGCATTATGAAATGAAGGGACCAAGGAGAGGGAGCTTTCATTTACAACACAACGCACAATTTCTTGCAAAAATGAAACAGGACACACGTTGCATTGGTGTAGGACGAGACCACAACTAAATATAGAGGGTACTGTTTTTTTTATGTGGACCAGTGGATGGAAGGGCTCATGGGGTGTAGGGCAATAAACCTTTCCCAGAACATTTCTGTCAACAGACGGTCGGCTGAGTCAACAAAACGACCAAGATATTTCTCTCTGACTGCCCATGTCCCCTGACAAGCTCTCAACAGATGTTCAAAAGTCTGTTTTTTTGAATCCTCACATTCGGGACACAAGATTTTGGCTTTCTCCTTTAGGCCCCAGCGTTCAAGAAGAGCTCCAGTCTGAACTATGTTAAGTCGGATTCCCAAAAAGTTCTGCCTCACCTTATCATCAATAAACTTTAGTAAGTATTTCGGTAGAGAGCCCAACTTCTTGTCACAGAAGGACAACAAAACCACTACGGACAATCCCTGCATTTGATCTATTGTGTTGATCCAGTCTATAGTTATCAGAGCCTTCATAGTTTTCATAGGATTGAAGATTAAAGTATCAACATCACTATCACAGTTGACTAGAATTTTTCAAACCAAAATGTGTAAGTTCCTCAAAACTGATGACCGATCAGATTTAAGATGCACCAATAGATCCTCATATAGCGTATTAACTTGAGGGTCCATTATCGATATATACCGGGAGAGCAGCCACCAGTCTGCCTGTGATTTGAAGGATCTTAGGCCTAATTCATATCTCATGCTCATAGTTGGTAGGCTGTTGGGCAAACCCAGAACTTTCTTCCAAATATTGCCCTCTAGTTTCTGCCAGTTGATATCCCAAGCCAAGGGTCTAGCTTCTAGCCCGTACATGAGTATGGGAACAACTTTGGATATATAGAACCTTATTGCAGGAACCAAAGAGAACCCGCAATAGAGCCCAAAGAGCTTCTTCATCTGAGATGTTAACTGAGAAGCCTTAGATGTAAAATCTAATAAAGTTTGACCCATTGTTGGAATTGCGTACAAAGTGTAGCCCAATTTGATGATGTGCTCTTCCACTGGAATCGTATGCCCTCCCACTGACCAAGTAAACCTGTGACCATGATTACACTTTTCCCCAAAGATTACTACTTTCGATTTCTCTGGATTGATGGTCAAGTAATTCCTCTGCATATATGCATCCGGAGAATTCAAAAGCCTCTGGAGACCCACTGCTGTATTATCTAACAGGACTATATCATCTGCATACATGAGCCTTTTGATGGAATTATGACCGATCTGTTGGTTTGCTAATGCTGAGTCTATTTCCCTTCCAAAGTCTGCCAGATAACCGTTAAATAGAAATGGGCAACCATACAACCTTGACGGACAACTCTTCCTACTTAAACATGTTTGGAGAGTTGGCCTTCAGTGTTTAGTCTTATTCTGACTTTATTACCCTTGTGGATAGATACCAACATGTTTACAAGCGATCTCGGAGTGCCCCAGCTATCTAACTTTATCCATAAGCGATCTTTATTTACTCGGTCAAAGGCATTAGACAGGTCGATAAAGGCGGCATAAAGCCCGGGTGCTTTCTTGATGCCCATTTTCTCACTGGGGGCTGCCAAAATTATTCAGTTGAGGGATGTAGAGTGGCCCATATGAAAGCCTGTCTGCTGCTTATTCAGGATATTGTTATGTTTGACCCATTTTTCCAACTCTCCCAACAGGAGACTGGAAAATAGCTTGCTCTCCACATCCAACAACGTGATGGCACAATAATTTGCTGGATTCCCTCTGTCTCCCTTCTTGAAAATTGGGATAATAATAACGGACCTCCAAGCTGGGGGAATCACTCTTTTTTGCACTACTTCTCAGAAAAGTTCGGTCAAGATTCCGGCCCACATTTTTAAATCACCTTTCAACACTTGATAGGTTAATCCATTGGGACTCGCTGCTCTAGAAGATGAGGACTTTTTTATCAGTTCAACAAGATCCCCTTCTCAAAACTCCAGAAGACATGGTACATGTGGGGTCTTAAATGTGGGAACCCTGTCCCACTTATGGTTTTGCGTGGACACATAATTGACCCAATCAGTTTTGGACACAACATTTGCTTGATTAGTTGTTTGGTTATTATTTACTTCATTAATGATTGCCCAGAAGCAGCAAGATGTTTCATCGCTTAAAGCTCTATGCATCAACTCTCCATCCTTCTGTAGTCGAGCCATTTGACACTGTTTAGACCAGCTTTTGTAATTCATTTTGATGGCCTTTATCCTTTCGGACAATTTGCATTTGTCCCGGGTTTCCGTCCTCAAAAAATATATTGCATTATGCATTTCTCGTTTATTGAGGCAGGTAACCTCATCAAAGGTGTGTGTATGTGAGGATAAACTATGTGATGACGTACCCTGAGGACATTCAACGGCCCATAAGAAATCGTGAAAGCCTTGGGGACTACATTTTGGTTTAAGTTCATCAGCCTGTAAAACTTTGCAAATCGAATGGAGAAGCTTATTGAGGTGAACTCCATCTCTCTTGTATTTGACCAATCAGTTTTCTTGTTTTTTTACCATTACTGAGTGTGTCCATAAAACTATTTTTCCCATGAAGTTCCAGGAAAAAGAAGCTTCAATGCGCTTATGGTCAATGGTTCCACCCTTCCTTACCATGAACTGTGAACACTTCTCAAACAGCCAGGGTGGTAGAAATATATAATCTATGGTAGATGTTGATACCCCACAACTCCATGTTATTGCTGTGGGGAGACATCCCCCTCTATAGAGCCATTTAGCACCCTCATTTCCCACTCTGAGAAGATGGACAACCACCTTCTACCATTAGTGGATACAGGTTTATTTCTGGGTGTTCCAACCCCTGTTTGATTGGGAACAAACTGTGATTCAAGTCACCTGCTATTAAGACATGAGAGCCTGGGTTGGATAAGTTCACCTGTGTCAAGAGAGTAGCCAAGGACTCCAACAAGGACTGGGTTTTCCACAGGCAGGGTTCCAGTATAGAGTTAAGGCTGTTAAATTCTTTAAACCCTCTTCCGCTGGTAGCAGGAGGTTTACTGCTAATATCCCCTCTTGCTTACAGGGAACAAGTTCCGCCTCCTTAATTAAGGATGTCTTACATTCTATTAGCAACCCTCCTTTCGGTCTTCCCCTCCCTATGGAGGTTTCTGGCTGGAGGAAGATTTTGTAACCCACTAGTTGGGGGGAGTTAACCAGCCAGGATTCTTGAAAGAAAACCAAATCATTATTGCCAAAAACTTCTCGTTATCAAATTTTTGAATGAACTGTAACTCTGCATGTTCCAACTCACAAAACTCAGTTTTTCCCGATTAATGAGAGGCCTGGCCCACTCCTAGCTGCTGAAAGACCTGCATTATAATCTCAGGTAACATGGATAGCACTGCTCTTGCGAGTCTGCCTGATCACCCTGACCTTTATTTACCATCCTCTTGGTTGCATCTACTTTCTCCTTAGGCCCACCATCTTCTACTGGACCTACCCTGCTACCTTGTCCATTTGACAGAGGCAGAGATTTGTACACCTCTAGTCCTTGTTGCTGGAGCAGACTAGCAGAAGCCAGGACAGCTTTTGGCTCGAATTTCAAGGAGGTAAAACCTATTTCAGCCATATGGTCTCTTTATGAGTCAAGAAAATGAACATATTCCATGTCTTTAATTGAAAAAAGAAGTCTGGAATTTTCTTAAAGAGACAAGATTGTTTCTCGATTCAAAAACTTGGTGTTGAGTTTATGTTCATGGCAAAGTAGCCAAAGTCACGGCACTGCGAATGGTGACAATTCCTCTTGGCAAGCATCCGGAACCTTATTTCTAAGACTAGTATCCTCTGCTGGATAGTTTTTTTATGTCATCAGCTTCCTTAACGATACCCCTCTGGTGATCGTTTTCCTTGGGGGCTGAAGTGCCTCCCCCCACAATATCAGGGACCAGTTGGTCTATCTGGGGCGTATTAGATGGCTGTACTGTAGACAGTGTCCTCAGGGGTGGAATATTCTCTTTCTTATTCCCTCTGAGGAAAATCAGTGCCACTTTCATGGTTTCACCATTCTTTGGACTCTGTTTTGCTTCCTGTTTCTTTCTTGTCATGAAGATCTGAGCCAATTTTACCACTCATCCCATCCTATTTGCTTCTTTTATGCCATTTGCTGCATCTCTTGTCTCACGATCAGCCATCCTTGCAGGCTTTAGTAGACCTGTGGTGGGGGTTCCTGGTTTGGAGCTTTGGGTGTCCTCAGTCTGGATGCCATTAGTCACCTTGATCGTTTCTATGTCGGCATACCCAGTTTTCCCTGTTGGTAGTCTTTGACTCTTTTTTTGTTTTTGATGCTTTAATCAGGCACTCCTTTAACCCGCTTTGAGGTGACGCAGACTGATCCACCCCAATATATTTTTTTTATTTCTTGGAAGGGATCTTAGACCATTGATGAAACTATTTGCAGCTGAGTTCTTCAGCTTTTTCATCTTCATATTCTTTGATTTATTTCTCCTGTAAGGTCGCAGGAGATAGGGCACTTAAGGGGGCCTTCTTTTGTCTCCTTCTTTTGGCCTCTCTTCTTCCCCTGGCTGTTTGCAGAGAGCTCTCTTTCCAAGTCCCACCTTGTCCTCACTGGGGGTGATTTTATCACCAGAATCAACATCCACCACATGTGCCAAGCGGCAAAACTCCTCTAATACAGACTCTGAGAGCAGAGTATCATCAAAAATTGGGATAGCTTCTTCTTCCACTGGCATTATGACTCCTGACTCCTTAGACTTTCTCTCCTCATTTGATCGAATAAGGTTTTTCTCCCTGACTCAAGTCTCTGAGAGTACCTTTGATTCTCAGTATTTCACTGTTTAGTTTGTTGATCCCTTCTGTTATAGTTGTTAAGGCTGATGTGACTGTTGTATTGATGTCGTTTCTTAGGCCCACCAGCGAAAAATCGCATTGCTCAATTTCTTTGAACATTTCCAATAAGAGACCCCAATGGAATTGTACGTCACCTTTCGTTGTTTCAAATACCTTAACCAATGAGTTCAAGTTGCAAGGCACAGAAAGGAGACATGAGCCCTTAGAGCATAAATCGCTGGAGGGCACATAGGGGCAGAATTTTTCCAGAAGATAATCTACACCTGACCCATAGAAGGCCTGATGCGCTATCACTAATGATTTAAATTGCACACGCTGGCTCACTGGCAGCCAGTGCAATGATCTGAGGACGGGGAAGATGTGGTCCCCATAGGGAGTGCCAGCACACACACGTGCCGCATAGTTTTGAAGAAGTTGTAACCGATGTAACAGGCACAAAGGTTGCGCCAGCAGCAGCGAATTACAATAGTCTAGTCGACTTAATACCAATGAGGCCGTGACTAAAGGCCTCAAGAGAACCGGGAGGAGCGGTAGCACTCTGTGAAGAACACGAAGTTGAAAAAAGCCTGCATTACAAATTGCCCTAATTTGGGCTCTCATCGACAGTGATGCAGAAAGAATCACTCTAAGATTCTTAACCTCCGAAACCGGAAGAGGGCACATCCCCAGTTCTATAGGCCAAAAGGACGAAGACCAGGACAGAGCGGGCCCAATAGCGGCACGCTGTTGGCCGCAAGGGGGGAGCAACACCAGAATCTCGGTCTTGTCCCTGTTAAGTTTCAGCCAGTTGCTGCCCATACACTAAGCTGCAATGCAACCCCTAGGCTGAGATACGAGGTCTGGCTGGGAGGAATCACCGGACGATGAAATGGATATCATCAACATAGGAGTAACACCTGAAGCCAACGGAGCGGATGAGCAAAACAAGAGGCTGAGTATAGATGTTAAACAAGTCCAGGGACAAGGCCGATCACTGGGGGATCCCACACAGCAGCATAGTAGCAGCTGAAAAAAAGGAGGCGAGAGTCAAAGTTTGACTACGGTTGGCAAGAAATGAGGCAAATAAACCAAGCCAAAACCTAGCCAGACAAACCGGCCACAGCAGATGATCCAGTAGAGCTTGGTGGTCCACTGTATTGAACGCGGCCCATAGGTCCAATAAAGTAAGGGCACCTGTTCCGCCCTCATCGGCCAGCCAACAAAGGTCATCATACATGGAGACCAGAACACTCTCTGTCCCACGGCCCAGACGGAAACCCAAATGAAATGGATCAAGAAATGAGACAGATTCAAGAAAAGACATAAGCAAGGGGAAATGAGAGATTCCATTAATTTCATGCAAAACGGAAGTAAAGAGATAGGTAGAAAATTAGCCCGGGACATAGGATATAATGTGGGCTTTTTCAGAAGCAGAATAACAACCGCCTGCTTAAGCTCTAGCGAAATGAAACCAGATTGGCAGGAGTTGTTAACCACTTCTGTCCGCCACATAGAAATATGAGTAGAAATGTCCTTGAGGATCCTCAGGAGAATGGCATCTGAGGGAGAGGCAGATTTTAATGTTCTCACTGCCAACTCCACCTCCTTGACAGAGAAGGTGGGAAATGTCCCCCAGTTATGGTCCGGTGCCCTAGGCTGAAGTTGCTGCTTAGGGGCAGGAAAAGCAGATAGACGGATCTGGTCCCGAATAACGTTTCATTTATCAATAAAGAAAGCAGCTAGGTCATCGCAGAAGACCTGAGAGGGTTCAGCCTGCAGAGCACTATCCCGGGGAGAGGAGAGTGAGCGTACAACAGAAAATATTTCACGAGGTTGGTTAAGAGCGCTTTCAATTTTATTCGTATAAAATAGCCATCTGCATAGCGAGATGGTAGATGCTACAAATTGCAGAAAAGGCTGACTTGGCACCAGTAGAGTCAGTTTTCCTCCACTTTTGCTCAGCCTGCCATTTTTTGCTTTCAGGGCTTTTAGCTCGTCCCAGAACCAAGGCTGGGAAGGGTGATTTCTTAGCTGCCAAAAGGTACGCGGGAATAAGGTGTCAGCAACGCTACTAAAAACTTTAGTTAGTGTGGAGAAATGTATTGAACCTGCTGCTTGGCACTGGCTCTGGATATTAGAGATAATATCAGTATTCAAAATTTTTAACCAGTTTCAGCAATGTGGATATATAGCTTCAACCGGGGTCTGAACGACCTGAGTCTGAATCAGGACAGGTACAACAAAATGGTCAGACCATAAGATGGGAAAGGGAGGGAAAACAGTGGCTAATGAATCTCTGGCAAAAACTAAATCCAGAGTATTACCGGCTGAATGTGTCGGGCCAACACTATTTGAACCGGGCCTTCGTCTTTCATAGCTTCAAAGAATTGCTTCATGGCTAAGGTGCCAGGGCAGTTAAAATGCTAATTAAAATCACCAGTAATAATCAAGTGAGGATATCTGAGTTCCAAATCAGTAACAAATTCAAAAAATGAACCATAAAAAGAACCAGCTATTCCAGGTGGGTGATAGACCACCAAGATATGGGTCAAAGGAATGAGGCTAGCTGCAAGGCTTGATTTGACAATTACTTCTGTCCCACCCCCGGCTTGTCCAAATTGCTGATCAACACAAAAAATGTTGTGGTTATCAGAGAGAAGCTGGACCAGTGCCTGTCTGGAGGCATCATTCAACCATGTCTCCGTGACACATAGCACATCAGGGACTAATTCTTTTAGTAAATCCAAGCTGGCAGCAGTATGTTTAATCAGGGAGCAGGCATTAATCAGTAAGCCAGTTAGGGAGTTACCAGGTAGGATTTTAGAAGGTGTTGTCCGATCACCCAAAGAGGGCAGAGAGGAGCCAGGCAGTGCTTGTGCCAGTAGCTCCTCTCTTGACCATCTAATACAAGGCTTACTAGCCAATGTATGAACCCAAGGCACAGAGTGCTCATGGACGAGCACAGACGGGCTTGAATTTGGCGCAACTTCGGCACTCTGAGCCCCTGCCCGCTGAGCTCGTCCGCTGCGCTTCCTCCCATGCTCCTTTATACCAATGCACAAAGGTCTTTTCAATGATTTTTCCTCTCCAGGTTCTTTGATTAAGCACGCTTACCCCACAAAACACAACATCTTCGGTTAGCAATGAGGAAAAGGAATATACAAGCATGCTTACAATAAATCCCTTGGGCAGGATTATTGGACAAATTGTTCTAAGCTGCAGTGTAGGAAAATTGTCAATACATATGATCCGTCTACATGTCCACCTAAGGACTTCCTGGGGACTTCCTGATAAAACAGTGCCAAATTCAAAACGGTAAGAGAATAAAGCACAGCTTACATTAGTCTTCGTATCTTACTCTGTGTCTGTGCTCTAAATGCTCGTAATCAGGTAGCACCTACTCCGTTGGCGTCAGGGGTGTTTCTAAAGGGAGGTTAAGGGGGCTATAGTCCCTGATCTTTTGGTTGTAGCCCCGGATAGAATCTCAGGAGCTACTGCCAAAAGACTAGCTAGCCCCCAGTCCCAACAGTTCCGACATCAGCTTAGCCCCGGGTCTTTTCCAGACCTAGCAACTCCCCTGGTTGCCGTTAAATCATTCCCGCTGTTGTATCGCCATGGAGCCTTGCAAAGGCTCCCAAAGACTCCAAAGACTCTGCACTGACTCCGCGCCACTCCACGGTGAGTTGGGGTCTTTAGGCAATTTGCTCCACCTCCACTGATGAAACTGCGGAAAGACTCCTCAAAGTCAGTTACACACTGACAACTCCACAAACTTCTGGTCACCCCAAAGACTTTGCACTGACTATGCACCGCTCCACAGTGAGTCGGGGTCTTTAGGCAGTTTGCTCTGCCTCCACTGATGAAACTAAGGAATGACTCCTCAAAGTCAGTTACACACTGACAACGCTGCACACTTCTGGTCACTCCAAAGACTCTGCACCGACTCTGCACTGCTTCTCGGTGAGTCGGGGTCTTTGGGCAATTTGGTGCGCCTCCATTGATGAAACTGAGGAAAGACTCCTCAAAGTCATAGGGGGTGGGCCCCCACTCCCTAAGGTCAAATCTAACTGTGTGACTGAGGTCCATGATAATGATATTACTGAAATTGGATTACATCCCTCGACTAGCCCTCTTAACAACCTGCATAAAAGAGCTGGGGAAGCCAATGCCTCTATCGAAGGAATCGCTTGAGGACTTTGCCTTTGAGAATAAGCCCAGCCAGCAGAAGGATAGTTTGTACAGGCTGGTGGCTGGGAATCCAGCCCCAGGAAAAAGGGTTGCGCCCTGCGTGATTGAGGTCACGCCTAGCGTGGTTCAGCAAGGGCTCCAGGTAGCTAATGCTGAACAGCTCCCCGTGTGCAAAAATGTAGTGGGAGGGTGGCTCACCAGAAGGTGAAGAAGGGAACCAGTGCCGTAGGCACCCCAGTAGAGCACATACATAATTCCCAGGGGGTCCTTACTATCAATAGGTTTGAGATCTTGGCCACCTTGGGAGAAGATATGGCCACAAATGTAAGCGGGCCTTGACCATCGGCCGGGATGTTGCCATCCCCCCTCCTCCACCGTTGCCTCCTAGTGGGGGGACCCAGATCTGTGACAGTGTTAGTGAGGGTGACACAGTTAGCATAGGCTGTGAGGGCTGTAAGCATGCTTTTAAATAGCTGGTACACATTCGAGAAGAGAATGCTGAGCTCAAAGGTGATATCCGCAGGCTGACTAAATTGGTGGAGGGTTTGATGCTACAGGCTCCTAATTCTATGGGCGTGATTGAGGAAAAGGGGGTGGGTGGGGGGTTGAGGGCAGAGCGGGACATGGTGCAGGACGAGATCTGCCCACCACTGCCTTCAAACAACCCCACACTACCAGTAGCTACGGCCACGATTGCCTCCCCCGGTCTGCCACTAGCCCGTGTTCTGGGCGGAAGGAGGGTGACTGGGCCTGTTGATATGTTGCGCACCTAACATCAGGATTATACAGCGGTACAGCTAGAATGCTTTTTTCCTATGAATGTCCCTAAAAACCAGGATCGCAGACAGGAGCAGTGCAATAACCTGGTGTATAAGGAGGAGGTGCCTATCAGTGATCCACAGTGATCTAATGTCATGTGAGAGGCTACTCGGCCCACAGGAGATGGACACATTTAAAGTGACAGTGAAGGATCCTCATCTCGCCAAGAGCCTCCTCAAAATGGAGCAGCGGGTCCTACTCCCGACCCACCTCCAGATTTCCATTAAAATGTCTCTGCCTGGGTAGCATCAGTCTCCCCCTTGGGGGTCCCAGGTGCCAGTTGGGACAGCCAAGTGGACCTTATTCCAAGTAATTTCCACAGCAACATTTCTTCTAGCCACCCAGTACCAGGTCTCAAACAGAGAGTATCTCCAGAGGCATTGAAAGAAGCAGACGGTTTTCTAGGATGACTTGGTCTAATGCAGTCGGAATTCAAGTACACCTAGTGCAGCTCAGTGAAAACCAAGGGTTGGGCTACAGTACCTGAAGTTCTGGGCACCCTGTGCAAGGTTGGAATTCTACTGTCTCTGCTACCACTCGTGAGCAAGATGGTTTGGTGGTGCGAGCAAATCCATCCCATTTCATGTCTTCTAGTCTGACATGATTATTTCCCGGGGTAAAGGCCCTGTCATGGAACATAGTCTGGGTTGATAAGTGCTCCATTGAAGGAGACTAGTGCACTTTTTTTAGGGAATCGGAGGTGATCTCGCTACAGGAAACTTGGGCCCTGGAACCTACACATTTACAGTGGTATTGTGAGAAACCTGAGGGTATTCTCCTGAGTAAATACCGGGAGTCCCTTATTCAGGTGGCCACAGAAGAAATTACCCTCTCTTATCCAGGCCTTGGGGGTACACAGGCATGGAAGGGTCATCTGTGTAGGGGAACCCGGAGCGGTGCTCAGGGAAATGCCTCAGGTGAGGTGTGGTATTATGACGGAGGATGGGACGAGGACCACAAGCTTCTTGAAGCTCTTATAGGTTACACCAACTCAACCTCCCTTCCACCTAAAGAATCTCCTCTATCCAAAACCAATGACCCCTCCATATCTGGTAAATGCCCTAGGAACCCAAACCCTGGTACATTCAGCAACCACAATTCCCAGAATCCCGCTTTTTCTATGTCCTAACTGAATACTCCCAGTCATTCGCCTTCTTGTCCCACTGATTATTTCCCACAATCCCAATCTTCTAAAACAAAACACTACCATTCCCACAATCCCCCGTGTTGATTTCATGATGATGATCCTGGTCATTCCTGTTTATTTCACAAACCCTACCAATCTCACCATTTTGAAATTACCAACCCCCCCTAGGACGAAGAATATCACTTCTCATGGCAACCCCCATTTTACAACACAATCACTTAAGCCATTTACCTGACATGTTCCACCACAAGGGTCAGGCAAAGTCAGGCAATTGACCAGGATTGCACCCACCTGACGGCCCTTTCCATACCCCACAGGTATAAAAGGTGAAGCACGAGAGCACAAGATGAGCAAGGCAGACTGCACAACGAGAGAGCTAACTCAGCATGGCAGTACACGAGGAGGAGAAAGCCGGGGTGAATCGAGAGGGTGACAAGGAGGGAAGCAACCTTGCCCTTTCCGAGCCAGGCCTGTGAAACTTCCATGGAGGGAATTGCAATACCGCGAACAATAGCCAGTGTGTGTTGCAGTAGATGTCAATGGTACATGGGGCCCTCCTCTGCTGATAACCAAGCCAGGGAGAGTAACTTTCCACTGTGGTACTGACCTTGACTCCAGAAGCAAGAAAGGCCAAGCCTTTCATCAAAGCCGGTGATCTGTGTTGAATAAAAAGAGCAAGCGGCTAATTGGAGAAAGTACAAAAAACTGTTAATACGAAAGGGGAAAACCAGCTACAGAGGAGTCCCGCACCACATGGGTGCTCACTCGGGAAGCTCTGGGTGACTACACTATTGTTGAAACTACCATTACCAGGAGGCCTCGGGAAAAGGCACGAAAGGGATAAAGTGGTCATAGAGGGATCTCGTAAAATCCTCTGTACAGTCAAAAGTATTTGACCGACAGATGATTATGAAGCTAAGGGAAGTGAATGCCGCATCGTAAGAAACTCTGTGATTGACAAATTTGGCAAGAGTGAACCCGACGGAGGGATGGGGATAAAGAGGGGGGCAAAGCCAAAAGTCCACATGAATAGTGTTTCAAAAAGAGTGACCCCGGCAGAGGGATGTCCACAGTGAACTGTTTAAAGAGACAAGATTCATGAATGTCGCAAATGAGATTGTGTTGAAAAGGCCGCAGTGAACTAGATGGAGGGAAGGCAAGCATTCAAGAAGGGTCTGAGCCCGGAAGAGGGGGATCCAAGGGTGAGAAGTCATCACCCACCAACACATGAGTGCAACCAAGAAAAGTGCAACAGAGAAAGTCTTTTCAATAAATGCCAGAGTGAACCCGATTGAGGGAATCTGATATTCGAGAGGGGTCTGAGCCCGGAAGAGGGGGACCCAGGGGTGAAGATCTATTACCCAAGTACAATCAGAGAAGAACTTTGGAACTGTTGTTAACCTTTTGTTTGTTATTTCGAATCTGTCAGACCCTCAGAAGTAAGAAACCAAACTACCGAAGGTCCTGATATCGCTGGATCTGAGCCCAGACGAAGGGGATCGAGGGGTGAAAGGCATCACCCAACGTGCAAGTAGAAAATAACTTTGTTGTACCAAATCATTTAATAATTTAAATCAATAAAAAATGTTGTAACACATCAGGTCCTCAGGGGCAAGAGACTTTTTTTTATAGAAAAGAGACTTGACCACCAAAGGCTCTGATAGCTGAGAGTGGAACTGATGGCTTGTGCTTGGAAAACTCGAGCATGTACTGTGTTCTGGAGTCCTGCCTTGTCTAGTGCCCAAAAAGTGGGGAAGGGAGATCCCAAATACCGCATCCTGACTTATTATTTGTGAACACTTCTATCTTTCTTATGAACCTTATGCCCATCCACCTCCCCTCTCCTGAGCTTCTTTCCGGTTATCCTAAATACTGATGCCTATCCTACAAATGGATCCCTAACCCTTTTTCCCCGCCGGGGTCTTGGAGGCCTGTGTAAGTTTTACCTTGCAGGCGCCCAGACTGCGGAGGGGGTGGTTGGTTCGTGCCACTCCTGCACCTGGAGACTGGAGCTGTGACAATACCCATCAGTTGTTGCATCCTCATTGATTATTGTGTACTGAAACTGCTTCCCATCCTGTTGAATCATTCTTCAGCTGTGCTACCTTGGTAGTTATTCTGTCATTCTGCTTGTACATGTGCTTGGCCATATTCAGCGACTTCAAGTCATCTACTGGAGACTCTTGCAGGGTTTTTTGGTGCCTACAGGCTTTTTCCCTGGTTTGGGGGTTTGGATCCTTGTAGTCAGCTGCGATTTGGTATTTTTACCAGTCAAGGTGGCCTCTGAGGGAGCTGGACCCTATTTACACGAAAGGTAGAATATGGAAACCAAGAGGTTGGGGGATTATGAAGCCAGGTAGATTAGAAGGAAGAACCCAACGGACCCCAGACACAGTTCTTCTGAAGGTCATGGTGATGAGTAAATGAGGGAGGGCCTTTTGTTGTCGGACAGTACGCTTGGGCTACAGTGTTTGGGCACTCTCTGACATTGTCATTGTGGGGTTACTATGTACATGATGTTTTCTGCTGGTCAATGTCTGTTCCTGTGTTGTGTTTACTTTTCAGGTGTCAGGGGATTGTTGTGGTTTGACATTCTGGGGTGTACACATGGCCAATGTTCACATGTGATGTGCACAGGACACTGAGGTTCACCTAATTTCACATGCATGTGTTGAGTGCATGTCGCTACTGACACACAAACTTACACAATGCTCCACCACACATTCAACCACCCTTCCATGCCCACACGTGCACACAGATTGCCTTCTCTGGCATGCTGTGTCCATGCAGTGCATGATCACTTACCATTTGGGGATTGTGTACATGCATCAGCAGGTTATTTTTGTTGCTTGTCCTTTTCGTATGATGCTCAAGGTGTATACCCAACACAATGGCTGCTCACTGTGCTGTGTGCTGAGTGGTGTGTTGCAGGATTGGATTGGCCAATGTGCATGCCAACAGGCATTCTGTCTTTTGTTGATGTACCGCTGTTGGCATGCATTTGTGTGTGACTTTGTATGTGTGGGAGGTTGTTGGTCAGTCATTTCATCTGATTCCATGACAGGTGAGATTGTCTGAGGCCTATTTCCATTTATCACGTGTCACTTCGTATGTAATTGGTCAAGTGTTGTGCTTTTGGTTTCCTCTTTTGCTGTTGCATGCCATGTCATGGTGTGGCCAACAAGGGTGATGTGGGTTGGGAGGGTTTGGGTGACATACCACTGATTGTCATGGCCTGTTTTGCAGGGGGGGCGGTGCGATTTACACCTTGCATGTGTTCCTTTTGGTCACACAGGATTGGTTATGTTTAAGTAGATAGGGATGCACACAATGTGGCACTTCCGTGGCAATATACTCAGGGTGGTAAGGTTGTTACAGTTGACTGTCTCTTTGCATCATTGATTGTCAGCTGGTATGTGCCAGGCCTGTGTGCATTCCGCACGGGTGGGAGTTTAGGTGAAAAATGTGGCCACAAGATGGGTTCGGGCTGCCTCGCCACGTGCCCTTTCCCCTCCAATGAGCAGCGCCTGTGCCTGTGTTTGGGGTTGTGGGGAGACCACCATGTCCACCGGTACGCCCTGCCGTGTTGCAACATTGTGCAGGACACATGCTGCCACAATGATCCTGCACACTACTGGGGGTGCATATAGTAGCTGGCCGCCAGAGTGGTCAAGGGAGCGAAAGCGTGACTTGAGCACTCCGAATGTGCGCTCCACTATGCCCCTGGTTGCAATATGGCTGCATTGTATCTTACCTGGGGTGGTGTGGTGGGGTTCCATATTGGCGTCATCATGTGGTTGCTCAGAGGGTAGGCACTGTCCACTGGGGAGGTCATAATGGTTGTGATTAGTTGGGTTTGTGTATTTGTCTGTGTGTGACATGCATGCATGTGCACAGACATTTGTACTCACCAATGAGCCATGTGTCGCCATGCTTCCCAGCTTCCAGGTCCCGGCTCAGGGCGGACATTCTGTATATGAAACTCTCATGGGTAGACCCAGGATAGTTTGCATAGACAGAGGTGATGATTACATGGGCATCACATACAACCTGTGCGTTGATGGAATGTCAGTGCTTGCGGTTTCGATTAATGTGTTCAGTGGCCCTAGGTGGACGTGGGCCACATGGGTGCAATCTATGGCACCAAGCACTTTGGGGAAGTGTGCCACCCTGTAAAAGTCCTGGACCACGGCCTGCCTTTCTGCGGGTGTTCTGGGCATGTATATGTGCCTGCGGACTGAGGGGCGCACAGTAATGATTGCCAACACCTGGTGTAGGCAGCGTGACTGTGTGGCTTGTGAGACACCCCCAACTATGGCAGTTGTCTGCTGAAATGACCCAGTGGCCAAAAAATGCAGGACATTGAGCACCTTTTCCAAGGGGCTCAGTGATTGGGAGCACAAGGTGGGTGATGTACGGTGATCCTCCCACTCCCTGACTAGGTCTAGGATGATATGGGGTGGAAACCTGTACCTGCCATAGACGCGGTCATCAGGCATCCCAAAAAGGCTGTCCTGGGCAAAAAAATGCGGGCACTGGCTATTCTCCTCCTCCTGGGGTGTCCCACGATCAGTGCTGCGAGAAATGGGACATTCATCGTAGCTGTATATACGTGTTTGTTGTTTGCATGCACTTTTATACTGTGCAGGGATGCTTCCGCTTGCCTTTGTGTGGCGGTCGTGTTTATGCCTGTGCGTGTCTTTTGGCGTGCGTGGGTTTCCTCTATTTGATTCCATGAATATGTGTTGTTCGCGTGCGTGTGGGTGTTCTGTGTATTTCCCAACAGTCCTTCCCCAGTTACGCCTTCTTTGTCAAGCGTTGTTCCCCATTCCGCGTTTTCCGTCCACTTTTTGGTGTGTGCACCACACGTTGTGCGCTTTCGCTATGTGCGTCGCACACGGCTTTCGGGATGTTGCAGTGACGTGCGCCCCCATGTGCGCCATGTGTGGATTTGGCGCACATCCCGGGGAAAACACACCCCGGGCCTTCCATGAATCACACGCGTGCACCTACGCTTACTTTTTCACGCTTGTGCCAGTTTGCGCCACGGATTTCGGCGCACATTTGTTCCATGAATCGGCCCCACAAATTCCAGAACAGGCATGGAAAAAGGTAGAACTGGATGTTATTCACTCACTTGATCACTTGAACAAAGAAAGTATATACGGCATAGTTGCCGTAGATTTCATGTCCAAATGGATAGAGCTCACATGTATTCCATATTTCACGACCAAATCCACAATTGGATTTTTGGAAGACCTGTTTGACATGGAGGGCAACTCTTCTGAACTTGTCACAGATAATGTGGTTCAACTAAGATCACATGAATGCAGACATTTCTCAAAGTTAACCAACTTGATCAATGCTGAGCAACATTCAGTCACCCTCAGGTAATGTAGCAAACAAAAAAGGTGGATCAGTGGAATGGGATGACACTGGTTAGATCAAGTACATATCAAAATATTTATTTGAAAACTCATCACATGATCAATCATTTTACTGTCATAAAAATTTCATAAAAATCTTAAGTCAAATCATGCCTTAATACGTATCCACATTCAAAAATACATTAAAAACTCCATAAATAAAACACCCTCGTGTAATAATAACATCAATTTGTATTATTCCAAATGTTTAGTTAACATTTCCTATAGTGACCCAGTCCATAGTATCAGGTGTCATTATGTCACTGGTTTCAAGTATCACCCGATGTCCCTCATAGAGACCACGTCGACACGTGTTTCGGTCAGAGACCTTCTTCAGGACGTCGGGCTAGGAGCAGTTGCTCCGCCCTGTTCTCCACGTATATGGGCCAGTAATAAATCTAAAATGTAAAAAAACAGAATGTCATCCCTTATTTCTTGAAAAAGGTGACAAGCAATGTCACAATATGCTTAAAAAATGAGCACATACGCCCTACTCACCCCCACTTTCCGGCTTGCGGGACGGTAAATCAGGACAGCCTATGGAACCAACAGAAACAGCCCTAAATATCTCTCGCAGAACAGACCACTAATGCATCTGTCTGCAACATTACAACACATCCACTACTAGACATTACTAATAAAAAAAAGGACTTACAACCACAACGTAGCTGGTGGAGACTCCTATAGTACAAAGAGACCCAGGAACACCTCAGGTCCGCGTACAGCTATGCCAGGTGATGTATCACTCAGACAATTCTCCGTGACACTGCAACAAGGGAACATATAATTGCAATGTGTCAGTGCGAGGACCATCGCTACTGAATAAGTCATGATGGACAATACCACATCCCATAGTACCTTATGTACTCGTGACCAATTGTGTCATGATTAGGAAGACTAGACATGCCATTGGGATAAACCCACTGTGTACTCATATCTAAATTCCAATAAAAAATACAATATTATGGGCTTATATGCCCAACACATGTTGAACACTATCAAAAAGCACCATACAATTGTATGTCTACTCTTCCTAATCATGACACAATTGGTCACGAGTACATAAGGTACTATGGGATGTGGTATTGTCCATTATGACGTATTCAGTAGCGATGTCCTCGCACTGACACATTGCAATTATATGTTCCCTTGTTGCAGTGTCACTGAGAATTGTCTGAGTGATACATCACCTGGCATAGCTGTACGCGGACCTGAGGTGTTCCTGGGTCTCTTTGTATTATAGGAGTCTCCACCAGCTACGTTGTGGTTGTAAGTCCTTTTTTTATTAGTAATGTATAGTAGTGGATGTGTTGTAATGTTGCAGATAGATGCATTAGTGGTCTGTTCTGTGAGAGATATTTAGAGCTGTTTCTGTTGGTTCCATAGGCTCAACATATACATTGACACCAATGGAGGATTGATTTCCGCTGTCCTGACTTATCGTCAGCAAGCCGGAAAGTGGGGGTGAGTAGGGCATATGTGCTAATTTTTTAAGCATATTGTGACATTGCTTGTCACCTTTTTCAAGAAATAAGGGATGAAATTCTGTTTTTTTACATTTTGTATTTATTACTGGCCCATATACGTGGAGAACAGGGCGGAGCAACTGCTCCTAGCCCGACGTCCTGAAGAAGGTCTCTGACCGAAACACGTGTCGACGTAGTCTCTATGAGGGACATCTGGTGATACTTGAAACCAGTGACATAATGACACCTAATACTATGGACTGGGTCACTATAGGAAATGTTAACTAAAAAATGTGGAATAATACAAATTGATGTTATTATTACACGAGGGTGTTTTATTTATGGAGTTTTGAATATATTTTTAAATGTGGATACGTATGAAGGCATGATTTGACTGGAGATTTTTATGAAATTTTTATGACAGTAAAATGATTGATCCTGTGATGAGTTTTCAAATAAATATTTTGGCATGTACTTGATCTAACCAGTGTCATCCCATTCCACTGATCCACCTTTTTTGTTTGCTATATACTCTACCTGAAGGATCATTGATTGTGAGTGCAGGTCTACCCCTTTATTTACTTCACCCTCAGGTAATGGCCAAATCGAGAGACAAGCAGATTTATCAAGGAAAGCCTTCAAATAGCCGCAGCTTCAAGCATGGCTCGAAGAAACACCACACTAGAAGCAATAGCCATGATAGGGGCTCCCCAAAAACAATCACAGTCATATACCACTTCGAAATTATGAGGGGCACGAAAACAAATAACCGACTGCTTCCCAAATGGCTATCTAACATTAAAGATCGCCCACCATGGCTTGCATCAAGATATTCAATACAGTGCAACCAGTAATCCAACCAAAACTAAAGGGAAATAAGACTCATAGGCCCTCATTACGACCCTGGCGGAAAGTGACTGACCGGACCGCCACAGCGTAAATAGCGTTTCCGCCATTGCACGAAGGAGCAAAGTGCGGCCCATTCCGACCCATCGGGCACGAGCACCACGCCATGGCGGAAGTGCAAAGTCCGCGATGGCGGAAATGACCCCAAAACGGCCCACACCGCCGCCGTACGGCGCCCTAGGTGCAATACCGCCACCCCTCTTAGCGGTCACCGCAGTGTGCGCCTACCGGAAAGTACGGTGACCGGAAATATACGGAAACGGAAGTTAAAACATGGCCCCGGAATGGGAAACATCCCGCCGTACACCTATAAAACCACTAAAACCACACAACCACTAAAATCACTACCCTGAAACACACCCCAACCCGTCATCCACCCTAGCGAAACCAAGAAAAATGGGAAAAGTAGCGAAGAAAGCGTGCGACCGCAAGCAGCAGGTCCACTTCTCCCGTGAGGAACTCACCGTGCTAACAGAGACCCTCCAGGAGAATGCTGCCGTCGTCTTCTCCACGCAAATGACCAGAACGGCACTTGCAAACAAGAAGGCCATATGGGCTCTGGTGGCACAGCGGGTAAGTGCGGTGGGGACCGCACCCCGCACCCCACAGCAATGCCGCAAGCGATGGGACGACCTGCGGATACGCGTCCGCAGCATACTCTCTGCCAACCGCAACATTGCCACAGCCACCGGGGGAGGTCCAGAATCACCCATCAAGTTGACCCCCTGGGAAGAAATCTGTGCGTCCACCATCGGAATGGAGAGCATAGAGGGAGTCGGAGGGATGGAGAAAGGAGTGCAGACATCCGAAGATTCAGGTAGGGGGGCCAAATAAAAAAATGCCAAATCCACACAGTCCATCCATGTGAAGTACCATGCGTCCACATAGTGCTACAGAAACACATGTCCAGGAGAACGTCCACACACATAGGCCTGATAGCGCACGTTAAAACCCACAATAAATACATAAATAATTAAAAACCCCTAAAACACGCACTACACGTGCAGCAGGCACACCCTAACTGCAGGCTGCCAAACAACTGCACCCTCACTCCACACACAAATGAAAGCACCTCCAAGGCCCCGACCCAAATCACCCTCAGGTACCACTCCAATGCATGTGATACAATGCCATTCCAATTCCCACAGACCCATCAATAACCCTCGCCCTCCTTTACTCCACCACAGGGTCCGATCCAAACGACGAGCTTCAGGACACCCCTACCAGCACACCTGCAAAGAGGGCCAAGACCAACGGCCAGAGACCCTCCACCTCAGCTGCACGCATCAAGACACGGCAGCAGCACAAATCAGGTGGCAGCACAGAGGAGGGAACATCAACAGGCACCCCAGCAGCCAGCATGGGCACACCACCACCACCACAGGTCCCCCCAATGGATGCCACAGAAGGCACTGCCTCTGGTGGCAGCAGCACCATAGGTGACACCCCATTGATGGCAGCATGCTCGGACACCGAAGACGGGGATGTCGAAGTCAGATCCATCCATGACCTGTCCCAATCCCCCTGTCTGTCCCATCCCGTACAACATGAGGATACCACGCAGGGGCACCCACAAGACGACGACTGGCCATCCCCCACAAGCCCTGTGGCAAGGCAACATGAGGACAACAGCCCCTCTGTGACACCCCCGCAAATGGCCATGGCCCAGCAGAGGCAACAGTCCCTCGACCAGTTAATCGTGCAACAGCAGCAAATGGCCACGCTCCTCAAGGACCATGCCGATGAATGTGGGGGCACTAAGGCAGACATAGAAACATCAACTGAGACACTTAGGGCAGAAATGGAGAGAGGTACAGAGACGCTAAGGGCACAAATGGAGAGAAGCACCGAGAGCCTGAGGGGGGAACTGCATGCGACGTCCAAAGACGTATGTGCCGAACTTGCCGCAGTGCGCCGTGTGCTCACTGAGCTCTCGCAAACCCTTAGGGACATGCATGGACGTGAGCAGGCAGACACATCATCCGTTGCAAGTTCCGTCCAGGGCAGCCCCCAACGTAGATCTGGGAGGAACCTGCGCTCCACAGGCAGGGGTGCCCCTGATACCCGCAGAGGGGGCTTGCAATAGCGACAGCCCACTGACAATGAGCATCTTTGGACACTGGTGTTCGGGGGGGAGGTAGGAGGGTGGAGGGGGTGTGTTGGGCTCACTTGGGTGGCGGGTCGATAGGGTGTTCAACATGATATCACATATGCCATAAACAGTGCACGATCAACCAATGAGATGTGTGGACATTGATCTTTGTGTACTAGGCCATCATAGGCGTACAGTCCATATTGTGCATGTCCCAGACACACACAGTGCCACGAATGCCGTGTCCATGTATCAGCCACCAGGCGTGAGTGCTAGAAGCATGCATCAATGAGATGCTGACGAATGTCACGGGCCTCCGGTGCCTCGCAGACTCCATGAGGTGCTGCCACATCCCCACCCTCATCATGACCATCATCAGGTGCTTGCAGTTCTGCGTCAGGGGGCATGGGCACATTTCTACGTACGCACATGTTGTGGAGCATGACACATGCCATCACCATCTTTGCAACCTTCTCATGGCGGTACAGGAGTGCCCCGCCAGACCTGCTGAGGCAGCGGAAACGAGTCTTCAGTAGGCCGAATGCCTGTTCAATGACTACACGGGTACGTGAGTGGGCATGGTTGTAGTCCTCCTCATGCTGGTCCCGTGGGTTCCGGACTGGTGTGAGGAGCCATCTCTTCAGTGGATACCCAGCATCACCTGTATGTGGACGAGAAACGCATGATGTGGAATGCCATTGCTACGTACGCACACCCCCCCCCCTTCCTGCCAGGTCATTGCCAAATCACATACCACACATATTCATGCATGTAATGAGACTCACCGAGTAGCCAGGATCTGTTCCCTGCGTGTCGCTCCATGTAGCGTGGTATTGTAGAGTTCCTCAAGACCATAGAATCATGGGTTGATCCAGGGAATCGGGCACAACAATGTGTAATGATCCTGTTGGAGTCACACACCATTTGTACATTCAGGGAATGAAATTGTTTTCGGTTGCGGTACTGGGCCTCCATGGCATGTGGGACGACCAATTCAACATGGGTGCAGTCGATGGCACCAATGCAACCCGGTATGCCGGCAAGTGCATGGAATCCCACTTTTGTGTTGGTAATTTCCTGCTCCGAGCGTGGTAGAGAGATGTAGTCGTCTGCGTGCTGCAGGAGGGCATCGAGCACTTGCAATAGTGTCCGTGAGAACAGTGGCTGAGAAATGCCATGCAACTGTCCGACTGTGTGCTGGTAGGTGCCTGTGGCCAGGAAGTGTAGTACAGACACCACCTTCAGTAGGGGTGGGATGGCGGTTGGGCTATCTATCATGCTGACAAGGTCAGCCTGTGTCATGTCCACAATGGCGGCTATGGTGTCCCGGTCCAGACGGTAGAGGGTGTGGATCTGCTCATCAGTGAGGTTGAACGGATGTGCTCGGAGGCGTGGGTTTGCGGGCTGCCTGCGTGGTGGTAGTGGCTGTGCTGGCGGCCCTTGCTGGCCCTGCCTTGGCCTCCTCCTCCTCCTGCGTCTCCTCCGTGCGGCCGGTTGTAGTTGGTGTTCGTCTTCTTCTTGGAGTTGGAGTACTTGCAGTGCTATCAGGTCCCCCAGGGCCAACATCGCGAGTCCTGCCGGTAGCATTTCGGTGTGGTTGTGGGAGGAGACTGGCTGTGCAATTTATGTGTTTTCAGGCTGTATGGCCTCCACCTGTGGTGATTAATTCCAGCTGTGCAAACTGCTCTCCCCTTTGGCCGGGCACGTCCCGCGCACAACGCTGCAATTCGGGGAATGGCATCTTGCTATTGCAATCATGTATTTGTACCCGATGGCCGTGTAAGATTGGTTGATATGTTCATTCTGCTGTGGTCCCATTGTTTCACATACTATCTGTGCAGTCGCGAACAGACTTGTGAAGGGTCAGTGGAATGTAGTACTCGAGTAACGGTGGGCCCTCATGCATCACTGTACCGAGTTGCAACGACGGGCGGGGCGTCCCATTTGTGGGTGAAGGCAGTTGCCATTTTCACACACAGCCGCACTCGATGGAATAATTAGTGATTTCAAACGGCCACAGATGCCTTTTCGACGTGATGTTGCAAATGAGGAATTCGAAGGGCGGCGCTTTCGGTTTCCAGCTAGCGGCGAGGAGATGCCCACAGGTCTGACTGCAAATATAACGTTCTATTGTTCAATGTCCTTGAGACAGGGGCCATGGCGAGGAAGCAATGATTGATATGAATAGTTTGGGATGCGCAATAGCTACGTGGCCGATGAGGCCGGCCGTTCCCAAATACATGTTACTTCACGACACTGGAATTACGGGCTGGGGCACTGTGGATTTTGCAGGCTGCATAACGCACAGACTCAATGGATGTTTCTAATGTCATGTGAGTAATTATTCAGGCGTTTTGATCCCGGGATGAGGGAATGATGGATGGATGCATGGGCAGGTGATTTGATACAGAGTTTGCCATGTACAGGGCTTCTTGGGATCTATCCGCCTCCCCTACGCTATGTGATGCAGGGCTGCCATAGTGGGACCATCGTCTATCTGGCCTTGTTGAGCCCTCCCTGTCTCGACGCGCCCTCAGACACTTGTGTCCATGCACGTTAACATTCCCATCTGATGGATTCTGTTTTGACAGACGCATGCACAGGTACACTCGTTTGTGATGGTGTTTGCACCTCGATATAGATGGTTATGAGTCGCAAGTGGTTTTGGGGTGGTGATGATCCTTTGGAGTGGGCTAGCATGCATATGGCTGTGGATTTAGTGTGATCATTGAAGTGAGTTGTTGGAATGTAGTTCTGATGGCCATTCTGTTCTTTTTCTTTTCTTTTGGTTGACAGGTATCTCCTCCCCTTTTGCCACTGCCATCTGTATGCCACTCCTGCAGATGGGTTTTACTCCCGACACCTGCTGCTTCGTGTTAATCAGTGGAGCAGCATTACGATCTTATGGGACGATCGCCAATGGCCCACATGCCCTTACGCAGTACTGGTGGCTCGGAGCAACATTTCGGCCTTTCAGCTGGACTAGTGCCTCCCCATTGGGACGGCCCTGCGGTTGTGTGCGCTTCCATGTTGCCTTTTTGTACGTGAATGTGGCTCTGTGTACCATGAGGGAACAGGGCGTCACACAAGTAGTGGCTGGTCATTTCTTGCGGATGCAGCACACAATGGTGAAAAGTGTTTTGGAGTTCATGGCCTGATGGCTGTATGGGCTTGGTGATTTTGATGTGCATTAAATTTCTATTCTGATTTGGCCCGTGTAGCGTTTTTCTTTGCAAGTGATGTGGCATATGCCTATTTGGGGGGCGATGTATTGTGGGGAGATCTGCATTGGGTTCCAGCTTCGGAGTTTAGTTGCGTGGTACTGTACTGGGCGCGTTTGCCTACGAAGCACGTGAGGTCAGGGATGGGGGCTGCCAATATGACAGTTTGAATGTTGTCATGCTCAGGGGCGGGGGATTGGGTTTTGTGTAACAGATGCCGGTCAGCCAGGTGGACTGGTGGAATGATGTGATTCTCGGAATATTGCTGGTCACAGGTGCCTGTGTTTGCGTGCGTTTCTTGGTGGGGGACTGTGGTCATGTCCATTGGGATGGCTTCTGTATTCGTGCCATCTGTGCCCTGCAGCTCCCATTGGCCCCTGTTGTGTTTCTTTTGTTCGTTGGCATGCATGGGTGACTTGTACATTTCAATGTTTGCATTGTGACTTCATTGCACCTACGGGGAGTTGTACTTTGTGGGCAGGGAGCGGTGTACAGGCACTCAGTGGGGCCGTTTACGGTTGATTCGCGATGCCGTACTTCTCACCATGGCGGAATGGTACATTCCGCCATGCTTCATGGCGTTAGGTACATGTCCGCTAGGGTCGGAATTGGCGTACCCTTGCGCCATGGTGGTGTTTGCGGTTTGGCATGGCGCGCGCGCGCGTGCTTGGTGCAGTTAGCGTTGGCGTTCACTACGGTGTCGCTAATGGCTTCGTACTTTGCGGTGACGGGTCATAGTCGCACCGAGCGCTATTCGATGGCGGTATTGCATTTCCGCCATCGTTTTCCGAATTCCGCCAGGGTCGTAATGAGGGCCATAGAATGCTGCCACTGCTCCCTCAGTTCAACCAGGGGACAGAGGGGAAAATTAAACTGAAAAAGAAAAAGGAAGACGCCTCGTCAAGATAAAGTGGACCAATACAAGCGAAAGAGTCTGGTGCAGATTATGTGACTACAGAAGATGGCAAGCATTAGAATGTGGAAAGGGTTGCAATGTTCATAATAAGAGAGGACAGACTGGAACACAAGAACTAGACCAGACTACACACTGAGGAGGACTTGACACCAGAAATTCATGGGTCGGCACACCCACAAGCAGATGCGCTGTGTAAGAAGATCCAGAACTGTTGGTAGGACATGAATCCCATGAAGAGCCCAACTGTCCATCCTCTGCCAGAGACGCATCCAGTGAAGCCTTTGAAGCAACTCCTGAGCAACAGAGAAGGTCACAAAGAAACACGCAAGAGCACGTAAAACAGAGTGACTAAGAACGTTATTAATTATGTCCTGCAAGGAAGGATATATATGCTGTTTAGTCCTCTCGCTCTCTGGCAAGCAACGTACCTGTATCCTTTGACGCGTGGGGTGACAAAGACGAGATACAGAGCGTGTGAAAACATGCACAAGTGGAGAAAAGCATTGAGCATGAAGTGGAGGTGAAGGGAGTGGTCATAGAGGCCCATCTCCTGTAAAGTACTGTGAGCCTCACCTCGTGTGCATGCTGTCTCCTGTTGAACCGGATATAAATGAAGAAGCATGACTTGATGACCACACCTCTGTAGACATTTCATTTATAATTATTATAATTGTTCTTTTACAACACGCTGAATACCAGCGAGTGCTCTCTAAGCATGGAATCGAAATTCGAGCCTGTGTTGTGCTGCGTTGTCTTGATTCCAAGACAAACACGTTGCCCCTGAGCTATCCTTCCTCAGATCGTGCAAGCAAATGACAGTTAGCGAGTGACAGATGAAAATAAAATACCACATTGTTTTCGCCTAATTTGAGAGCTCCTGGTTTTCCATGAGGTGGTATTACAGTCATTGAAGGAGTTTTATAATGAGTAAGGAGCAGGGAGGAGGAGAGTGTGTGCCTAATGAAATCAATGTCAGCAGCCAGGGGAGCGTCAACCTTCCAACCTCAAGTGAAAATTGTCCATGCATCCTTTCAATTGGAGCCCGCATGTAACGGAGGGGTGCAGGTATCCAATAGGGTAAATAACTCAGGGAGCTTATCCCATTCATTCTTCCACTTGCACAGCATGCATGTCCTTCAACATTCCTGCAGTGCAGAGGATGTGTGGGTCAAGGCATGCCCTTTGTCAGACTTTTGGTGGTAGGAAGGTAATTCTGCATTTTCTGAATTGAGACACACTGGGTGACTTTGTACATTGTCTTTATCACTGTGACGTTTTGGCATAATGCTGCTGATGTGTGCCCGCATGGCTAATGACTAGCAGCATATGGTATATCCATTACTTCAACTCTCCTCCCTTGTGTCCTTACTCACCTCCTCCACCTCGCCCAAGGTATCCAGACAGGTCCATATGCCTATATATAGACAGGAGGCCTGCACTAAATGGAGCCCTCTTATTGGCCCAAGAAAGGGAAGGACGAGGCAAGACCTAGGCAAGTATATTTGGGGAGGAGGATTATAGCCTTTAAAAATGGTCTGTCGTGGAATGGAAGATACCTCATTATTGAGGAAAGTGACGTGGGAAGTGAGCTTTAGGTAAAATGAATGATATATGACATGATATTATATTTGTATCGTGCTCGTACACAAGTGAATGGCCAGCCGACCGCTCCAACATAGTCCAAAACCCATGAGTCTGTTTTTCCACAAGAGGCATAGATTTAACAAGCATTACAAGTCCAATGTGACTACTTAAATGATGTGCTGGGAATCGCCACACTTGTTGGACCTCTCTCCTTGGGCCAGCGCTTTTTGTGCTGTCATGTTCCTATATGTGGCCGAGTGGTATTGAATGTTTTACACTGGAGCTCTTGTTTTTCTATTTGTGTCGCTGCTACCTTCTATTGCTAAAAGGAACTCTGCTCTACTTGCATGGCTTGCATCTAGAGGTGAGTATGTGGCCCACACAATGTACCGGCAGTATCCCACTTTAAGATCAATCCGTTATGGGGGTCGGGAATTAATCTGCAGGTTCTGCCATAGCACCTTCCACTTCTTCGAGTGTGCATATGTGAAAGATACAGCAAGCTTCCAAATTCCTATTTTTTCAGAGTCCCTGGCAAGTACTTTTTTTAAGGACAAGACGTCTGAATTACTTCTCTCCGTTTAACTATTTGTGCCTGCCTTGTGGATTATTACAATAATGAAATGACTCCAGTATCAGGGCGTTGCTGGAATACTGGGAGATGGTTCCAAGAAGGGCAAGAGATGAGGGTGCGAAAGGAGTGGAACTAGTGAATTCTACCATCGATGTAACTAGCCTTGCTCAGGTGGATCCAGGAACGGAAGGCCACTACCAGGAAGGAGTGACATAAGGAAATATCCAGTCACACACCCCTCAAGGGCTGCCTGCCTCAGGAGGAGCAACTAACAGCAAGCCCCATGTCCCTGTCAAACAATGATGAGACGTAGATGCCATAAACACACAGGCCCATCTGGGATATGTTTAAGTTTTGGACAGTGCAGAACTCACAATGCAGGTACTCAAGTTCTCCCAGGGTGTGCGTGAAATGAACCGCCCTGGAGTTTAATCTCTTAGCATATTCCATTCTGGTACTGGCAGGCCTACATGTACCTTCTGTCCAGGAATGCAAACTAAAAAGCACCACCAATACTAGGATTCACAGAACATGATTGGAGGGATCCGTTTCATGCTGGAACTAGTATGTGAATGAAGGAGCTCAGTGAGGCAAGTGGGCAGTGGTGTGTCTGTATTACAAGCATTACAGCATTCATACTCAGCAGGTATTCACAGACAGATTATTTTGCGGAAGGATGAAAAACATGTATCCCTACTACATAATGTGGTTCCTCCCAAGGGGAAGGCTGCACATATATTTAGATCTCCAGAGAGCTATTTGGAATGTGAATACTGGCAGGACACTTTCGGCCTTTAATTACCACACATTTGAGTCAAAGAGTACCAATTAATTTGGGCAGTAGTGGCATCCGTTATTTACAAAGACTTAAAGAGAGCTTTCAGCCTAAGACTTTGTGTGCGATCTTTTTCGTTGGCGCACCACATAAAACACTGCAAAAAAACAAATGTATCTCTCTTTTATAAGGGTCGATCACACAGGATCCACAGGTATTCAGTGCAAGACCACGTTTTCGGACACCTTTGACTACGTGACTGCAGTGTATGTTTTAGTCAGATTCCTCCCATAGAGGGAGTGGCCCACTTTGGCTTAATGTGGCTATAGTGGCAGAAGTGCAGAGAGTAGGGGAGTGTGTCTTGTGCTGCGTTTGATTTAGGTTATGGTTGACTTTTTTATTTTACACTTCTTTACTTTAAGAATGCCCATTATGGGGGTCTATTTCTGCTTATTTGCCATGCATTTTGATTCCCTAATGTACATACCTACGGCACGAGACCAAAGAATGAAAGGCACATACAAATACTCCTTCATTTGTGCCAGCATGCATTTTCATTGCGATCCTATGGAGTCTGCCGGCTTTTTGCACCAGCAAAAATGAGGCAGACTCCATAGGGATCCATTGTAAATGCCGCCTGACATGCATACATGACAGGTGGCGTTTACTTCATTTGCACAGTGGAGTGCAAAACATGAGGGCAAAAGGCCGCATACATGCTTGTACGCGCCTTTTGCCCCCACACATTTTGCACTCTGGTGTACATTTCAGCATATTGTATGCTCGCGTTGTAAGTGGGCTGTTTGTGGCTATTGCGCTGTCTGCTATTCTGCAGGAATGAGTGCCTATACCGTCCTTCTGCGTTTCTCTCCTTACTTACTGCTCCCTGTGTATTTAGCTGTCCTGGTGGGTGCATTCCTTTGTACCACACTGGTTACTTTTAGTGATGATGTGTGTTTGCTGGGGCATCCCCATCCGCAGCATGCTTATCAGTCACACCAGACCTCCAGCGGATATGGTATGTGCATCTTGTTTGTACCTGTTGTCATCTGTAATGATTGGCTGGGAGGATAGCTCAGGGGCAACATGTTTGTCTTGGAAGCAAGACATTGCAGAGCAACACAGATTTGCATATCATTTCTGTGCTCAGAAACTGGTGTCTGGTATTAAGCACGCTTAAAAGATGAATGAATCAATTGATGTATTTTTATTCTGAGCAGGATGTGTGTACGAATATTCCAATTGGTTCTTGTTGTTATTGCCTTTTGTCTTTGGCTATTGTGCTGAATTATTTTACAAGTATTTTATTCTTAGCATATTATTCGGACGTTTTGTAGTTGGTCCTGATGTGCTGTGGGTGTTGGCCTGTATGGAATTCCTGTTGTTTATGATGATCGTGCAGATTTATGTTAAGCTTATGTTTGTATTTTTTATTTTTACAGTGCTGAACACCTAAACGCTTCACAGAGGTCAAAACGGTATAACAATAGGATATGACAGTAAAATCAGTTAGCAAGCAAATGCTCTTTTAGTCGAGGTTTGAAAAGAGAGTATTAAGTCAGAGATCGAATCGAAATAGGGAGGGCATTACAGTGATTAGGTGGGATAAGGGATAAAGAACAGACATGAGAGTAGGCACAGGGAAGATGTGGAATAATCACAGGAAAGAGAAACAGGGAGTGAAGGGAACAAGAAGAAGAATAAAAAGAGAGCAATGAAGAGAGATAGAGGGGGCAAAACGGTCAAAATGTTAAAATACTAAACAGAAAAATGACAACAGAAGTTGGGGCTCCAAAGGTCAGCCACCTAAGAGAACACAAAGCAGCAGAAACAGAATCATGAGGAGAAAGAGTGCAAAGAACGAGGAACGAAGAGTGATAAACAGAGCAGAGCAAGACGTAGGCAGGGAGACCAAGTAGTAGGCAAGAACAATAGGATGAGCGGGAGAAGACTAAGGACAAAAGTAGTATTTTGGAAGAATGAAAAGGTAGGAAACATGAGGCTTTATGGATATTGAAAAGTTGAAATCAGTAGGAGCAGGAGATAAAGGGAATATGGGATGAGAATGAGAGGGAGGAGTCAACATGAATCCAAGATTTTGAGCCAAAGTAGGGATACAGAGTGAGGAAATGGGTAAAAGAGAGAGAAGATAGAGGTGAAGGAATGGTGAAAGTGGGGAAAAAAAGTAAGATGTTGCTTGCATAGCTCTGATGCTTTGCTGGGTGTCATGGTGTGGACTTGTATGCATGCTTGTTTTCTCTGACTACTAGCAGTGTACTGCAGTTGGTCATAACATGCTAATGATGTTGATTTGTATGCATTACATTTCAGGAGTATTTTTCAGAACATATCTAGAAATTAAAACTTATATTTAGATACATCCATGCACTAGTCGTTGCAATTTTTCAAGTTTGGGAAAAACCACCAACATCACAGCTCTGAGCAAGAGCAGATGCTCGAAACACGTGTTGGCTGGGTGAAAGGGATAGCCATGGGCCCCAAATATGCCCTAGTCCTGGCTAACCTTTTCATGGGCATGCAAGAGGAGGAAGTAGTGTATAAAGACCCAGATTACGGAACCAAAATCAAAATGTGGATGCGCTATATAGACAATGTCCTTCTCATTTCGGAAGGAACTGAAGAACAATTTCAGGAATTCACGAACCGACTAAACAGGAATTGCTTTGATATTGAATTTCTAGGGGAATGTAATGCCAATTTAATTAATTTCTTGGACCTTATGATACATATGGCTGGCCAGAAACTAAAAATCTGGACTTTTAGAAAACAGATGGAGGTGAATTACATCCTGAATGCGAGGAGCTGTCATCAACGAACAACCATCAATAATATTCCGCTGGGGGAGTACATTTGAGCGAGACGTAACTGTCAGGAACAGGAAAAATTTGAACAAGAGTGTGCACTTTTGAGAAGTCGCTTCATAAAAGGGGGTACCCAATGAATTGTGTGAAGAGAGCATACGAGAAGACTAAGCAATTAGAACAGCAAGATACTTTGCAAATTAATCTGAAACTAACCTTGGATAAATCAATGGAAGTTATGTTTATAAAACAATTCAGTGTGGATCACCAGAGAATACAAAAAGCATTGCAGAAACACTGGCATCTGCTCAAACTTCATGAACATATTAACAAATACGTGGGGGACCAACCATCAATGATTTACAAAAGAGAGGATACTTTGAAAACAACTGTCAGCGCATCTCTATTACCAGACATCAAGTAAAGTAAAGAACAAACAAGGTTGAAAATGGATGACATCGGCTTCAGAAAATGTGGCATATGTTCTATGTGCAAATTTGCACAAGAAAACACCAAGGAGTTTAAGGACATCAATGACAAAATTGTCAAAATTAAGCAGGACATAAATTGCAGAACAAAGTATGTAGTGTACGGTATTGTCTGTGTATGTCGTAAGGTGTACATAGGGAGTACGAAAAGAGAACTGCGGACAAGTAGTAGGGAGCATCTGACGAAGATTGGGAGTCAGGATCTCTCTTTTCCATTAGCATCTCACTGGCAAACCTCGCACCAAATGGAGGAGAAATCGAACATTAGATTTATTGGACTTCAACATATCACCTTGAACAGAATAGGAGGTGATAGGATCAAAGCATTACTACAAGCAGACGCACAACTAATTTGCTGTTTAAACTCAACGGTGAATGGATTAAATAGTGACAACGAAATGGCATCGTTCCTGTAGGTGTAGGAAAATCTATGTTGAGCAAACTTTAACCGTTTTGGAACATGAACGTCAAATATTTAAAGATGTAAAATATTTTTCATAACACAAATGTTACTTAGGATATATGTGCTAATGTCATTTTCTTACTATGCGCCATTAAGCATTTGTTTTTAAAAATAATGTGTTTGCAGTCAGGTATAATGGTGGTAATACAATAAAATAGGTGTTACTGTATATGCATCAATTAATAATCAATGTGACACGAGAATGTAAGTGATATCGTTAATAATTCATTCCTAACACTATATCAAGATGGCGCCTCGCGTCTACGGACACAGCTGCATGGCCTATGAAGGCGCGGCGCGGTCATGGCAACCGGTGGACAACAGGGACTAGGTAATGTTATAACAATATCAACTAGAATAAGTAATTAAGATGAGATTTTTCTTGGATAAACATAAATTTCACTAACCATATATCTACTAAGGTCTTTTTGTTCTCATGTGCCATTTGGCAATATTTTTTGCAGTCAGGTATAACCGTGGTAATATAATAGAATAGGTGTTACTGTATTTCTACCAATTAATAACTAATTTTCTACAAATGAGAATGTAAGCAACATCATCACGAATTTGCTTTGGTTTATATATATCCTCTGCTAAGAACATACAAGGTTACATAACAGTCTGGTTTTCAGTAATTACTAATAAAACACTATATCAAGATGGCGCCTTGTGTCCACAGACACGTCTGTGTTGCCTGTGAAGACACGGTGCAGTCATGACAACCGGTATACATTGTGTATAACAACATTGACAAAAATGGCACCGGCTTGTGGAACTCTGTGGAAAGCTGATGCGTATGATGGAGAAGGTGTTATGGTAAGCGTTAGTTTCCGTGTGAAATGCGATGGTGACTATTATGGAATTATAATATATTATTATTATTTGACACGCACAGATCCAACACGGTTACATGATCACATCACATTGGGAACAACACTAGCAATGATTTTACATTATAATGTACAGGCAAGGATATGGAATATGAATAGATATGTCCCAATCACTATTAGGTGATCTTTTTAAAAATATGGATGTACTAAGGCTTTTTGTTACAGCAAAAGTGGGTAAATGTAATATATCCTTTGCAGAGACATGGACTATGGGATCAAACCCATGTAAATGAATCAAACAAAAGTTTTTTGAACCAGCATTAGAAGCACATCTGGTAAACCACCCATTTTGGGTCTTTTATGTATTGTTTGGAGTACAGATACAAGTACGTTATACTTTGGTGACAACTTGCATAAGAATGTGTAATGTAACTGATGGTTCTTTCTCTATTTTCTCTTCTTCCTGTGTTCCGGTTTCTCTTCTCTTTCCGTTCCCTTTGCAATCCTCCCCAATACCAACCTGTAATCTCTGTCCTTAACATTGGTATCTTTTGGGGAATCATTGATTTGTTGTTATTTTCTAAAATATCAATGTTGTTTTCAATTGAATGGGATTAACCTCAACTATGGTTCTGTTGGTGTATGTCTGTATTTTTTTAACAATATATTGTTAATCAATGGGGAAACACTTGGCTGAATATATGTATATAGATCTAGCCCTGATTTGAAAAAGGGTCAGCTGAGCCGAAACATGTGTTATCGGGAAGGGCATATCTGTGATGAATTTATGATTAAAGCACGAGTTCCAAAATAGACAATTGGCGCGGAGTCCTGGATTCTTTTTCTGTCTCAATTCTACTATTTGACGGGATAGGCTTTACACTGTAGTACTCCAGTGACCTGCAACATTATATCTATTAAACAAGATTTTGTTTCCTTCTGGTTTACATCCTAATCTGTTCTATTTGAAAATTAGGTATCCAAAGGAGTCGCCAAACAGACCAGCCTTGAATTAAAGCCACCGTTTTTTGACAGGTAAATTAATGAAGGTCACAGGTTGGTAGGAGTTGAGCAGCAATACATGAAGAAGCATGGTTGTAGAGATAGAATAATCATAGCACAACCATGACCCCTGTAGGGTAAATTGCAATTATAGAGTGCGCCCTGTTGAAGAAAAAATCATACAGAGAACCACTGCTTGTACAATAGAACTAATCGGAATCCGTAATCAGTACAGCAGCTCACTCCAAATTCACGCTGCATGAATGTAATAGTAAATAAAGATTTTTGTTGACAATTTACATTGCAAAAACACACACAAATATATATATACATACTTATGTATGTAAATATTCAGTAAAAAAACTTTGTTAAAGGGACGTTATGGTTAAGTTTTGTTACTAAAAACCTATGAAATTCAGTAAAAAAACTTTGTTAAAGGGACGTTATGGTTAAGTTGCGCTACTAAAAACCTATGAAATTCAGTGAAAAAACGTTGTTAAAGGGACGTTATGGTTCAAAGTAAAACCGAAAAACCCCTGAACCGGGAAGTGTAAGGATATTTGGCATGTTACAGCACAGAGTACAGCACTACTGCACAAGTAGCATTTTTTTTTTTTTTTTTTTTTTTTTGTTTTCAAATATTTTTTTTTTTTTTTTTTTTTTTTTTTTTTTTTTGTTTTCAAATATTCTTACATATAGTAGTAGAAGGGCCCTGGTGGAAAAAGAAAGGGTTCAAGACGCTGCTGAAAGGAATCTCAGGAAAGTTTGGCAGCAGCGAACTTGTGGCAATTATGGGGCCCTCCGGAGCTGGGAAATCCACCTTGATGAACATTCTGGCAGGATACAGAGAGACTGGCATGAAAGGATCGGTGCTCATCAACGGGCAGCCCCGCGACTTGCGATCCTTCCGGAAAGTGTCCTGTTACATCATGCAGGACGACATGCTACTGCCACACCTGACCGTGCAGGAGGCCATGATGGTGTCTGCTAACCTGAAGCTGCAAGAAAAGCATGAAGGCAAGAAGGAAATGGTAAAGGAGATTCTGACTGCACTGGGCTTGCTGTCATGTGCCAGCACGAGGACCGGGTGTCTATCTGGGGGGCAGCGGAAGCGACTTGCCATTGCTCTAGAACTGGTGAACAACCCCCCGGTCATGTTCTTTGATGAACCTACCAGTGGCTTGGACAGCTCGTCGTGTTTTCAGGTTGTGTCATTGATGAAAGCCCTGGCGCAGGGTGGCAGGAACATCATCTGCACCATCCACCAGCCCAGCGCCAAGCTCTTTGAACTCTTCGACCAGCTGTATGTTCTGAGCCACGGACAATGCATCTACCGTGGGAAAGTGTCACATCTTGTCCCGTACCTGAGAGATCTGGGACTGAACTTCATGTTCAAGCGCTAAAGTGGCTTTTATTGTTTTAAGATAATCATTTATACCAACGTGAACCCATGGTTGCTCATCTTCCATGTGTATCTCTGCCAGAGTGGTAATGTGTTTTTCTGAATCTGTTTTGGGAAGAATATTCTGTTTGCATGTATTCTCTTTTAAGTAGAAACGTAATGTGTACTCATCTATGGCAGTCTGCCAATCTTTCCTTGGGTCCAAGTATATTTGTACAGGTAGTTTTTCATTGTCGCTCTGATCTTTGTCTTGACACATTAATATAACAGTGACACTAGGTATGCAGCTATTCTGGAGATATACCTCCACAGCATCATTTGTTTTGGCAACGGTGTGACATTCTTTTAGATTGCTGTTTTGTGATTTTAGTTTCTTAGGCCTCAATGGTTTTTTGGTTAAGGACCACAGCACTCCATTCACCCCATCTATGAGAGGAGACAATCTTTTCAGGCAATCTGTCCCCATCAGAAATGGAATTTCACAAATAGATGTGATCAATACCTCTTGTTTCATTCTGTGCTTTCCTATTTTTATGTCAACCTCAGTTACACCTATGATGGGCATGTACTCTGTGCTGTAACATGCCAAATATCCTTACAGAAGTCTGTCCCTGGAGTGAACAGAGATATCACTAATTTGTTTGCCTTACGTTTTGGTCTTTTTAAAAAAAACTACGGGACGGATTTACACCAAATTTGCAAAAGCACGCTTTCGGGACCAAGCCCCCGCTCCTGCCGCAAATTTGGTGTAAATCCGTCCAGCAGCTTGGGCTGCAGGCATGCGCAAAGTTTTTTCCCATTATGTCTATGGGAAAAAACACAAGTTTTGGGACCCCCCTATAACTTTGCCCTCCCTTGACCAAACCTCTCCTCACTTTGCAAACAAATTCAGAGTGGGCCATAAACTTTCTTTTGCAAAGTTTGGTGAGGATTCTTCCAGAGGGAGCAAAGTTATAAGCCGGCCAAAAAATACTCTTCGTATGGAAACACCAACTTAACCATAACTACATGGACGCTACCGCGTCCATGTAATATATATGACAAAAAAGAAAGAGGAGAGGGGCACACTCCAGTTCCCTGCACAGTAAACCTTCTCAGCCACTGTCACGGCTCGCTCCCTTCGCTCCCGTTCCCGCCACTTGGGGGCATGTTTTGGGGTTTCTTCCCTACTGGACATTTCCTCCGAACCTTATGCTACAGTGTCCTGATGAATTGGGAGCGCTAAAACCTTATTTCCCAAATTACTTCCCTTCCGGATCCATTCCAGGTTTTTGGCAGCCAGCATGCTACTGCTACTTTAATCAAATGACTATGCTTCCCAGAATGCCTGGCTCACTGCCTCACCTCCTCCCTTGCAGGACAAGGCTGGGTGGAGGATAGGCAACACCTGTGGCTGCAGGTGCAGCAGGCGACACGCCTGAGGGGTGTGCTCGTTAAGCAGCTTTAAAAGCCTCAGTCTGCTTCAGTCCAGCGCTGGTCATTGTTGCAGCGTTCCTGTCTTGACTGGTCCCTTGTTCCTGGTTCCTAGTTTTTGTGCCCAGTTTCTAGTTAGTGGTTCTTGTTCCTTGTCCTGGAATTAGTATTTGTATGCCTAATTGATTTCTGCCTTTTGGAAATCCCTTTCTCCCTTTCTCTGTCTGCAGGCAGCCTTTCTCTGAGCTTTCCTTTTGCTGTAGCCCAATTGCCTGTGTTCACAGTTTCCTAGAAATTGTCCTTTGCTACTGAAAGACTTGTTGCATTAATCTTTCCTTTACAGGTTTAGTTTCCTGCCTTTTCACCTTGGATGGGTGGGAAAGTTTCCCTTTTGATATCGTTTTCACTGCTCCTGATCCTTGCCTTCTATTGGGATCCATGCCATGTTTTCCTTTACACTTTTACATTTATTTCCTATTTTATTATTAGGTGTGGGAAGCTGTTGTAACTAGCTCCTGTGTGATTATCTTTTGTTTTCCACACTGTACTATTCCTTCTTGCCTCTTGACTTGGGCTTAGGTATTTAGTCATCCTCACTCTTTGTCTTTACTGCCTTCTGGGTTCTTGTTTGATTTACAGGGTTGTGGGTTAGTACTGACTTTTGAGTGGTCTTTCCGGTCCTCGTGAATACGGACATCCAAGTGGTCTTTCCGGTCTTCGTGAGTACTGGCATTCATGTGGTCATTCCGGTCCTTGTGAGTACTGTTTCCAAATTCTTTATTCAGTACCGTCTAGAGTGTCAGTTTACAGATTCTGTCCCTGCTTGCCCTCTACGTGGGCTTAGCGCTGTCAGTATCTGTAATAGCATAGTGGGTAAGGAGTTTGCCGACTTTCCTTTCAGTCATAAGGAGGTTCTAAGTGCTTACCCTACATTCCTTTTCATATAGTGGTATACACGAGTCTTGGGTATTGAATGCACGTTGTTATATTCAAGGTTGTTTACTGTGTATTTTGTGCACATTACCCCTGCCATATCCATCGCCTTCTTCCTTTCCTGACAGCCACTGGTGTTCTCCTCCTACCAGTTTCTGTGTTATATATCAATGAAAAAATGTTGTTAAAGGGACGTTATGGTGAAGTTGCACTAATAAAAACCTATGAAAAAAAAAAACAGAAATTTGCCAGTTATGGTAAGCTAAGCAGCCATAGATCACACCACCACAGTGCACTGCTAAGACTAGCACCCAGGACATCAAAGATGACAACACAAATGTCATTGATGACATCACTGCTGACATCACATATCTGGGCCACTTGTTTTTGTTCACTGACATATCTAGGCCAGGTGGTTTTGTTCACTGACAGTCAGAATATTACAATTCAAAAGGTGCTGTATATCTAGACGTTAACCTTGTCATATGTTTTTAAAGTACTTTCCTTAGGGTTTGGTCTCAGCTCATGGTGCACATACATGGGTCAATAGACAGGCCTCAAACCCACAATTCATTTGTATACATGAAGATAAACTGTGATGCTATTAACATTTTCTGATGATGCTGTTTCTTTCTTCCTTACTTTATTTTCCCTGTATGGGCCTCTGATGCAGTGGCAGCTGGTGACTTTGAAAGGTGGTGGGGCGTACATTTCCATGTTTGAATTTAGGAGCGAGCGAGTGCAGTGAGTTATCCCACACCACATCAATGGGTGTGTGGGGGGGTTCTCCCCCCATGAAAATCTTTGAAAAATGGCTTCCAAAATATACAATTTACAGTCCAAACCCACAGAAATATGATATAAAAAGCATGATGTTTTACATACTAATGGTGGTACATAATTGTGTGCAAGTGTGATGATGTATTTTACAGCAGCTTGTATTGAGAATAGCTTGTACTATGGTGTATGCATAAAGAAATTCATTATATAGATAACCACTAATGCTTTAAAAATATAATTTTGTCATGATCTAACTGCCATTGATGGGCGTTCATCCTCTTACTACGGTGGGATTTTAGGCATTTTCTGAAAGGGGAGAAAGTAAGCAAAAATATTACTTGTTTACCACTTAATTAAAAAACATTTGTTTTCAGTGTAACTACTGAGTCCCAGCAGTTACACTGTACTGAAATACTAATGTGGACAAGTGTATGCATTGAAAATATAGTAGTACCAGACTAACCAGACATAATTGTATTTGTACAGCTAGGGAGAAATTGGCATATGAGGAGGGACAGAAAGCTTGTAGGTGTTGATTGATTATTTACCCATCCATTGACTGCCCATGGCCAAGCTAATCCTGAAGGCCATTTCCACCCACTTCCTGCCCTTCCCCGTGCAAAATACATACTGATACATACATACATATATATTTTCATAGGTTTTTAATAGTGCAACTTAACCATAGGATCCCTTTAACAAAGTTTTTTCATTGAATTTCATAGGTTTTTATTAGTGCAACTTAAGCATAACATCCCTTTAACAAAGTTTTTTCAGTGAATTTCATAGGTTTTTATTGGTGCAACTTGACCATAACGTCCCTTTACCAAAGTCTTGTCAGTGAATGTTATAGTTTTTTATTGGCGGACTTAACCATAACGTCTCTTTAACAAAGTTTTTTCAGAGAATTTCATGGGTTTTTACCAGGGGCATGCTAATTTCCTACTACTTACTAATATCATGCTCCAATATTGCAACATTTTTGTCCAATTTACAAAGTTTCACCTTAAAACTCTGCCATTTCCCACCTTCTAGCATCATTTTGAGCACTTCTATACTTTTTCTACTGTATTTGCTTCCGTCGACATCCGCGAACATCTGATGTCATCGTGGACCTTACGAACAGTGCCACGTGACCATGATGTCCATGAACGTGTTTGCACTTCGCGTTTGGGTCCTTGCTTCAAAGACAGTTCGAAACTGCATTTTCTACTGATCTAGGAACTTTCAAGCTCAAAATGTACCCTTGCACAGCTCCTATACCTATTCTTACTCATTATCCATACAATCTAGTTCAAAGCACATACTTGGAAGAATAGTAGCAAAACTGCTATTTATCTTAAAAATTGTATCAGCTTTGCCATACCTCCTCCCCAAGAGCCACCACCAGCTGGATGGCCCACACAATAAAAAAGCACCGTATTTCCAAAGACAATGAAGAGAACCAAGAAGATGAGGTAGAGGAAGTGCCTACCTCTGGCACCCAGAGAGAATCATGGGTGTGGCCGTTCTTTACCACTGTTGGGAATGTACCAAAGGATAAAGCTACAAAAGTCAAATGCAATGAGTGCAACTGTGTACTCAGTCCAGACTAACTATACATTACTCCTACAGGACCACCTCCATGCGCCACCACACCAAATCAAACCACTGCAATGCTCTCAGAAAGATTGTTCCTTTCTTAGCAAGCACTAGGCTGTATTCCTCCACAACATCTTCCTCAACCAATACTGTAACCACACAGCCTAATTCTGCGGGACACAAAATCCCACCAGCTACCTTGCATGCAATAAAAGAGGCTGTTGATGCATATCTTTCGAAGACAACAGTCCTCTGTAGATACTGCAACACACAGCCCTGCAGGGGGAAGCAATTTCAAAGTGTTTTTGAAGCTGTAAACAGGGAGCATGAGACACACTACCCACTAACGTAGAAGTAACACACGCGCAACATTATCCGCTGTCCACCTGCCCCTCCATGTTAGTGCTTGGTGCTTTTCCCTCATTTCCCTCCCCACCTTACGTTCAAACCTCTCCTGCAAACATTTCTATTTTGAAAACAACAAAAGAAAGTTTCCTTTAGGAACCACCTTTCACAGTTAAAGAATAGAACGAAAAAAAACGTATAGACTCCATCTACTTTACATTTCTCAGTAAAGTACATAGACTCAATAGCCCTGACTCATAGATTATTTGCACCGAAATAAACAGGATTTGTGCGCCATTCTGCCCGCAAATCCCTGTTTAAGAAATGGGGATTTGCGGGCAGAATGGCGCACAAATCCCGTTTTTTTCGGCGCAAATAATACATCAATCAATACGAATATGTTTTTCCAACATTTCCATTAGCATTTTGTATTATGCTAATGGGAATAATGTGGCATACCTCCCCCGTTCGGGACTGGAACACGGGATAATGGGCCGGCAGCCCAAGTTATGGGCCCAAGCGAAGTGTGTCTGTGTGCACCCTGAGGCGTGCGTGCTTCTGCGCGTTATACATAAATAAATAAATAACAAGGGCCTTGGAACACTATTCTCCATTGCAAGCCCTGCAATGGGGGATAAAGGCCATTACCACATCTGGTTCGCAAAGCAGGAACTCTGGGTGCTAATAAGTAGATTTGTCTTCCTAGAGCAGCGTCCCGCTGTAGAAAGGAAAATCCTTTTCCAAGATGGCCACCATGGAAAGGGAAGGCAGGACCCCCTCTTCCCTTTCCATGGCAGCCTGCAGAAGTCGAAGACAGAACCCTATGACCATATTACCACAAGCACATGTTTTCCCTTTTCCTTCTTCATGGCAACCTGCAGAAGGCAAAGACAGAACCCTATGACCATATGACCACAAGCCCCTTTTTTCCCCTTTAAAACCTATCCCACTTTCGAATAACTCTACCACATAGCCGGTACCAGGTGGACATGGTCACTTTAACCCCATTTTTCGTCCCTCGGGGTCATGGCCAGTAGCCAGATTGTGAGGGTCATGACCTTATACCATCATTATTATTATTATTATTATTATTATTATCACCCAGACAATCTAGCCACTGCCCATGGCCACAAGCTATACCTCAGTCACCAAAGGTATATCACTATTTTTTGTAACTACATTATGACACATGTCAAGAAATAAAACACAGGCAATTTGCAAAACCATGCTTTCAGGTCCTTGCCAATGCTCCTTACACGAGTTGGCTTGAAATCAGCCCATGTTTTATTTTTTCAAAAGTGTCAAAATGTATGTACATACAATAATCATATAACTTAGCCCACAACTTGACAAAATGCATTCAGACTTTGCACAAACATTCAAGGTTGGGTCTATAATCTGTCTGAAAACCTTTGTCTACATTCGTAAAATGGCAACAAAGTTAAAAGCCATCTAAAAATGTTGAGATCCCCCTCTAATTTAGACACCTCATGAGAAAATCCCACCAAACTTTACAAACATATTTATATCTAGGTTTAAAATCGTTTTGAAAACTTTTGTGCAGATTCGTCAAATGGCACCACATTTATAAGCCTTTACAATATTTTGGGACCCCCCTCTTATTTTGCCCCCTCTTGACAGAGTCCCACCAAACTTTGCAAACACATTTATATTTAGATTTAAAATCGTTTTGCAAACATTTGTGCAGATTCGTCAAATGGCAAAATATTTATAAGCCTTTACAATACTTTGGGACCCCCCCTCTAAGTTTGCCCCCTCTTTACAGAATCCGACCAACTTTGCAAAACCTTTCAGAATCTGGTTTCATTGAGTGGCGCCAAAGCTATGAAACATCCAAGAACTGCCTTTCACCACTCTGTAATGCAGAAATAAGCACAGATGCCCCGAATATCTGAAGTGTCTGCAAACATCACAGGACTGTCCCTGAAAACATCTGGAGTGTTTTGCGGTCTTCAGGGGCAAAAAACACCTGTTTTTTCAGCTTCTTATGGCCATATCTCATCCCATCCTCAGCACACCTTTCCTCCCCAGATATTGCTTGTTAAGTTTGACGAGTGCAATGTTGTGTTTTTTTATATGTTTTTACTGTGGTGTCTGCGGACAATGGCTGATGTCCGTGAATCCAACATGGCAGGCATTTCCAAAAATCTGATGCACTTCACAGTTTTTACCATCCAATCAGTGGGCGCATCCAATGTCCATTGACATCACGTCACCTTCTAGGCCAAAATGGATGCTGTACTGAACAGGGTAATGGGTCTGCGGAGCGGAGCCAGATATCACAAATTTTTGTGGAACTACATTTTACCTGTTTTAAAAAAAGAACTACCGGATGGATTTCCACCCAATGTACAAAAGCAAGCTTTTGGGACCAAGCCACACCACACCTGCCACAATTTTGGTGAAAATCTGTCCAGCGGTTTGGCTGTAGGCGTGAGCAAAATCTTTTTCCATTCATTCTATGGAGAAAAAAAAAATTCCTATGGGTTGAGCAACTTAACCATAACTACACGCCCGCTACCACAGGCTGTGTAATATAAATATATATACACACATACACAATTGCACCACTGTGAAAGAACCAAGTTTCCAAGCAGCTAAGCCACAGCGCCTAAGGTCAGAGACAGGACAGATGAAATCATGAGAACAGGAAGGGCACACAAGTCATCTTCCCAACAATTGAGTTGCAAAATGAACTAATGGTAAGCAATTCACAATGTGAGCAGTACAATGGTGCCAACTGCTGAGGTAAATAGGAAGGGGTGTAAAACGTTATATTGAATGTGTCACACTGTCACATCTCACATAATGATTGGTCAAGATTTCTGTCATCATTCACACCACATCTTCTACTCCTTGACCAACCAATAGTGAATTAATTTGATCCGATACATGTTTCAAAAGGCACTGTCCATTGAAGGAGAATGAGAATGGAAACAATCTCACTGCACATGAGCTAACATACAGGAAGGTCACCTCTATCATATGATTAGAATAGACCAATAAAGTTACAAAATGTATGGAAGCACCTATATATTGGAGATGACACCGGCCAATGAACAATGGCAACATTTGAAACATTTGTTGTCTTTTCCTTTCTGTAATTTCTATGTAACCAGCACTTTTCACTAATTGAATTTTTAATGCCTGTTAGATGTTTTCCTGCCCTGACAGTTATAATACATTTGTGTGTTTCTCATATCTTCTGTATCATATTTTTTGGCTCTTGGGTTGATTTCTATTGAAACAAAGTTCTGATTTGTTGGGTGGTCTATGGTCCTGAGATGGCCTGCTTACTGGAAGAATTTGAGACAGCAGCTAAAAAAAAGAGTGTATATGGAGGAGCACAACCATGAGGCCAAAAAGCATTCACAGATGGCGTATGCAAAAGTCCCTCACCCGAGCAATAGAACATTGGGAAAATCATTTAGTCAAACCATTTGGGATGTTTTCCTACTAGACAGTAGATGTATAGTATGTACATCTGTGACAGACACAGTACTCTACACTGAGAAACATGGAGTGGACCAATTTGAAGCATATGTCATTGAAAGGTGTGTTAGCCAAACCAAACATATCACAGTTCCTATAGATGGAACAACTTCCAAATTTCCACCTGCCTTCCAGTAAGAGAAAAGTCAAACAAACAGTTACAACAGAAGTCACTGAAGAATGACTAATAACTCTTTACTAGTCAGTATTGATTGTGCAGTCATCATCAATATGCTGTGACTGTGGTTTGCAAACACATTCAAAAATTACACAACTAATGTTTTGTTACTTACTTTAAGTCACAGCTTCAATCTATATCAAGTATTGGACATCTGTAAGGGGCCGCAAGCTTGTAGAGTGACACATGCAGACAAATGGGCAATGGGGTAACACAGTGTGTTGTGTTTATATGCCATGTTCCAAAAAGTGGCAAGATTTTTTCAGAGTTGATGAAAACAGTACTAAATTGTTCTTCTTCTTGACAACAACTGCAGCAGACTTTTTCATAAACAAACAGGTGATTACCACAGACAATACCAGTGTGCTTTGGATAAATCATCACCATTTCTTGAGACTGGCTCCATGCTCACATGGGTGTAAAAAAGACCTACAATGAATGGTAGAGAATGACTTTCTAATTCTTGTCATACAATCAGCACATATTCTGAATCAGCACACATGTTAGCAAGATGTGTGGGCCCTGATTGCTGCATCACTATGTCAATGTTCCTTGCAATTAGTGGGTCCGATACGCTGTCCCATCTTTCGAGGCAGAGGCAAAAGGTCTTCTTATGACTTCTTGGGACACATGAAAAACAAATGGAGATGTCACCTCAATGTTCTTTACGTTGGCTAAAAGACCAACTCAAATGTCAGTAGAAGAATCACTGTAGCCATTGGAGAGATTAATAGTTTTTCTTTATAACTGTACCAGCAGCAAAGTACAAGACAATGAATCCAGAAAGCTGCTGATCATGCAACAAAAATAGAACACCTGACAGTTAACCTCCTACACAGGATGTGTTCATTCAGCATATCAAATAGAAGTATACTAGGCTGGTCACTGCTGTGCACAAATGATGATCGCACCACTGCTGCTTTCCTTGCCAAGTGATTTTGGGTGAAAGAAAAAGGTTAGGGGTTGATTTGAAACATGCTGAACAGCCCTACCAGAGCAATACAAGCTTGTAGATAACTCATATGAGGTGCTGCAAGGAAGGTTGTATTAGTCATTCCAAGTGTTGGAAGGCTGTTCTACAGTGCACTTCTCTTGTTGGCTCTCTTTGTACTGATAAAAATCAGAAAACTACAGAGGGCAGTATCTAAGTGTATTTTCATTAAAAAAAACATATACTGTATAAGGAATAGAAATAACAGACTTGTTTTTACATAGATTTAACATCAATCATTCTTTTAATTTTTTTCCCTGTACTGCACAACTATTGCAAACAGTACAAGTATATGTTATGTCCTACATCTGGCACATTTAATTTGCGGTTATTTACCATTAGGCCTTTTTACACTTTTAAAGTCCAAATATTGCATCACAAACACTGCAATATACATAATGTACCAAACATTGAATAAGCATATCAACAAATGGTAAACATATTTAAAAGGGCTGTCAGAATGTTTACAGGGGACATCTGACATGGCCCTATGGCTACAAATCTTCAATAATGTATGGTCTAAAAGTATGCCAAAGTTAATGCTTCTGCCATCCAATAATCAAAGGCACAAGTGTTTCACCTATCTGCATTACTATAAGCAAATAAGTAGCGGAAATATTTAACAGAATTTGACCTTGCAATTACATGCTTCTATGTCACCCAGTTAAGGAAACAGATAAAAGCTGACTTCCTCATTCCTTCCCATCAGTATTAGGAGTTACTGCGATAACTTTGATAGAGCTAGTCAGAAGAAAGCATTCAATGAGACAAAATACAAGACGAGGCGGCACAAAAACCTACACGATCCATAAGGTCTTAGTTGCCTTATCAAGGGAATCTATTTCATTGAACTATGCAGAAACTACAAAACCATGCTAGTTTAATGTTGTCATGATGCTTTATTAGTAGCTAAACCCGGGGTAAAAAAAACAGTAAATCTTTCACCTGCGTTTCCAGTGCCCACACATAAAGGTACCCACCAACAGTTAATTAATTATGTGTAGAGTGTCATTTCACTTACTTATTAGAGTAATTCATGTATACTTGTTCTTAAAGTGCACATGCATATTTTTAGGCTTATTCTGAATTCTCTTTCCTAAGGACTTTCAATAATAGCTCCCACAGTCACCTCTTTACAAATTAATGATGTCCACAAAGTCCTCACTGTCTTTTTTATGATTGCCCTTGATGCTCATCAAGAGGAATAACTCTTCAAAATAAATTTTAAAAAAAAGAGAACAACAGAACACGTGCTAATGGAATCTAACAAAGCATTACCACACTGTGTGAACAGTTCATTGTGCAAAGTGTGTGTCTTATCAGTTCAGGAAATGCTTGCTTTGTGCATTTCAAGTCATCATATAACTAAATAATATAATTGTAGTCAATATAAAACATTGCAAAGTTGTTTTTGAAATTGCTGTTTTGAAATTTTGAATACGCATGGAATAAACCTGCTCCGATTTAGGGGCTACCAGGGGGCTGTAGGGGCTAGTAGGGGGATTTAGGGGCTAGCAGGGGGATTTAGGTGCTATCAGGGGGATTTAGGGGCTAGTAGGGGGATTTAGTTGCTAGTATGTCTCACTATCCTGATTAATCTCTGCATTATCGACATGCTTTTCTCCACCAATATAGCCATCATGTTGGAATTAAAAATAGTGTTTTATGTAATATGACCCAGAGTGTGCTATTCAGTAGTGTTGCACTAGAGGTTATGATGTTATTGTGCAACAAAAAGCGCAATGGGGTTACACTTTAATGTTTACAATGCTGCTATAATGAAATTGATATTGCTTTCATTTGAGATAGAACAATTATGTAAATGCTGCACTTGGAAATGGAAAATAATAAATCTAATGCCATGTATTGCATTTACAAATGATCTAATTCTTGTAGAGAATGAATGTGCACCTTGTAATTATTGCTAATGCAGTACTGTCATGAAACCGTTTGATCAAATTTGTTATGTTATTTTGTCAAACCTTCCACTGTCTATTTGTGTCAAAGAGATCATAATGGATGTTAGTAAATCAAAAATAAGACTTAATAGTTCATGAGTTTGTATTGAGTCATCAGTGTTTATTAAAGAGGTGATGATTCTATGGAATCACCCAATTAATATTACAATATTAAGCTCATCTTCAGAAATATTACAGATCTAACACTTCCATAATTTGCTATTTCCATTTGATTAAAGCGTTGCATGAATTCCCCTTCAACTCTACCTTTAGAGAAGAGAAAACACAATTATCAGGCTGCAATGAAAGATTTCTCCATAATTGTGCTTTTTTTTCCAGTCTGCTTGGTCACGTAAAGAAATCAGATCTACCTCGTGCCTTAGGACTGAAGTGAGAGTTCCTCGCGATAGGGTTAAAACCCTCTTCCATAGAAGCGATTCAACCCTATCGCATAAATTAGGCAGCAAACCTATTTCAACTCCATACAGAAGGCGAGGCACTGTCTTTTGATGATTGATGATAATACTTCACAATGGGTGTAGCCGAAAAGCGACCAAATGTACTATCAAAAATCATTAATTTGGTTGTGTTTACCTTAATTTTACTTCTCATGTTTTCCAAGGCTGAGCAATTCCATCTCCTGGCATAAACAACAGTTCACAGATATTTAAAATGTTGGACCTCTTCCAAATGCGTATATCATCTCAAAACCAATTAAATTTCATCGTCATCTGTTTAATATACTATATCATTAACATTTTTTATTTATGGTAATTTAATAAATGGTCTTTTGATGAAAAATAAGGGGTAGGCCCAAAGCTCTTTGCAGAGAGATAGGAGTTAGATCAGACAAAACAACATCGTCTGCATATGCCAGGTGGTTAAATTGTAAATTACCCAATTTTGGGGGATTTGATATTTTTTTTAAAACATTCCAAGGTCTCTAATATACAAATTAGGGTGCCAAAACGCGACCTTGACTTAGACCTCAATTTGCTTTATTCCACATCATTGTATTACCATTTTGACCCAATCTGACTTTTATCTCTGTCTCTCAATGGAGTGCAATCAACATGCCCAAAATCCCTGGGGGACAGCCCAGCTTATTTAATTTATCCCATAGCGTGGCCCTATTTACAGAGTCAAAAGCCTGTGTAACATCAAGGAAGGCACAGTAAAGAACTTTTTTCCACATTGAGCTTGCACTCATAACAAATGAATAATAAAACAGTCCTGAACAGTGCTCATGCCGCCCTGAACCCTGATTGAAATATGTCCAAACAGCCAATAGTAGAGACCCACTTCTGTAGTATCTGGAGAATGAAGGTGCCAAATATTTTGCTTGAGCAGTCCATAAGAGACACTTCCTAGGAAGTAATCTATTGCCGCTTTTGGAAAATACAATAATCAGGACTTTATTCCTGGATACTGAGAGAATATTTGACCTCAGTATATTCTCAAATAAGCCCCACAAAATAGCTGTCCACAAGTTGACATTTGATTTTAGCATTGCATTTGCTAGCCATCCAGGCCAGATGCATTTAATGCTTTACTTCTCTTTATGAGGGCGTGGACCGTTTCCAAATCCACCATCATGTAGTCAGCCCATCTCTTTACAAATGTTGTCCCTTTTTCTTCTCCCCCTTTCAAAATAGAGTTTAGAAAAATGTGCTTCCCATGTCTCAGCTTGTATGGGCTGGGTTTGGAGGGAGCATTTAAGGTTTGATGCCCTTACCAGCTGCAAAAGGAGCATTCATCTTAAGACATAATAGTTCAGAGCATTGCCTCGGCATCCACAATGTTTAAATTAAAGCAATGATTCTTTAGCTAATTCTTGTAATTTTATTTTAAGGTCTTAATGTCTGCTTTCGAGGGGATCCTCATGTACATGTCTTAGATCTTTCCGTAAGCAGAGTTTCCTGTATGCAAGTTTTTTTTTTAATCATATCTATGTCTATGTGCACACTTCTGCCTTGAAGACCGGTGGGCAAAAGCTTCAGAGGCATACAAATTCAATAATATTTTATGCACTACCTTGTTAAAAGCAAGCATGTTTAAAAACAAATCCTTATTAGCACCGTCAATTGACAATACATTTTAATTGAAACTGAGTGTGAGTCCTGGTGGTTGAGTGTTGTTTCTTGGATGGACGTCTTCAATATAAGTGCATTCATGTTTTCAGGTACAATTTCCACAACGTTCAAATCCAGAGAAAAAGAAGTAAACAATGATCACTAGCGCTCCATTCAGTCACGTCAAGTTTCAAGCATAGCGAGCTCGTATAATTAGAAATAAACAAATGGGCCTCATCACGAGTTGGGCGGTAACACTAATAGCCCTACCGCCAAACCCCCCCGGCGCTATTAGCGCTGGATCATGAGTTTGGCGGAAGGGTTATTGCCCATTCCCCATTGGGCACATTCGGGAATTCATCATTCCCCATTGGGCCCAATGGGGAAAATGTGCGCTATTACTGCCGGCAGATTTCCCGCCGGCGGTGATCGCGCCAAAAATCAGCAATTTTGCCGCGTATTTCCCCCGAGCTCAGAGCTGGGGGGAAATCCACCAAAGCCATGATCTGGCGGACCCTTAAATGTGGCAGTAATAGCGCTACTGCCGCATTTAAGGGTTACCATAGTCTAATGTGGACATCATGCCCCCATTTCTCCAAGTAAAAAGGGTAAGGCTTGTCGCCCATAATGTTACCATTAACTAAAGCTAAGTCCCAAACCTTATTATCCTCCCTTATAAGCCTGTCTCCTTTCTAATGCCTGGGGTGAGGCTTTTACTCTAGCACTCGCCCTATAATAATGGGGGTCTGAGCATTCACTATTAAGGTCGCCAAAGATACAAGTGCTTCATAGGGTTTCACCCACGGTATGTTCATAGTTGAGTTAAAAAATAGGTTGAACACATAGCACAGGACTTCTTCAGTGGCCCTACCATTATTTTTCACTAGTTTAACCAATTACATATCTGTCCTGTTGGTTTCTACAGGGGACATTTTTAGACCCAACCCATTCTTAAATGCCCACAATAGACCCCCATGTGGACCCTGTAAAGCATTGACAGTGCAGATGGTAAAGCTCTTCACGTACGCCAGACCTGTTACCAGATCTCCTTTAAACAAATGAAGGAATGAGGACGTAAAAAATGATGTGTTATCAAGAATGTATGGCCCCTGCAGTTCCATAAAGCAATGTTAAAGAAATTCTTTCATTCGGAAGGCCTGCATGCAATGTGGACACAATAGAGGACCAATCATAACTAGGGTGTTTATCTAAGGGACTTTGGATGACCACATCTCAGGTCGATTTGGCTCAGCGAGTTATAATTATCATTAGTGTGATTCGCTGAGTTGGAACCGATGTCCTCAAATATGAGCATGATTCAGGTCTAAAACAACCTCACTTACATTTTTCCCCTTTATGACTTGCATGAAGTCATAACCTGGTGGCAAAAAGATTCCAATTCTGGCACAAAAATATGGTTTGGCTGCCTCCTATCTCTTTTCTGATATGAACTTGACCTGAATAATGTCTTTTGATGTAATCAGTCGAATATTAGGGATTTCTGAAAACAAAACCATAACATGATGACGGTTTAGAGGGAACACAGACTTATCCACTGAGATTTGATCAATAGATAAGATTTTATCACCCGAAAGGTTATTAGCACCATTCGAGACATCCGCCCCCTTTTATCTTTTGGCTGATGTTCCTGTGAACACACAGTCCACTGACTCAAGCTTTTATTAAATGGTTTTGTGAAAGCACTGGGAACAGGGGGGACTCACAACCAAGAGAAAACTCATTTTAGAAGGGTTTTGAGACAGAAGCCTCCTTTTTTCTTTTGTCATAGAGCGCTGAACAGGAGACAGTTGAGTCTTTAAGGAAGCAGGGTCCCAAACCAAGGTAACAACTCGGAAGCCCCAGTCAAATTCATCCTTCTTTCTGCTAAAGTGTTGAATTGTGCTATACTTTTCCCTTGATGGAGGTACAAAGGGTCTACTGTCCCACCAGGCTGTGAAAATTACACCACAACTTTTCTCAGACCATGGTTTAGTTGTACAGCCTTTGTATTCAAGTTATCAGTCGTACCACATTGAACACAGTTTAAAGGCAGTTTAGGCAGTGACAAGTTTCTAGAGGTTCTGGGCAAATAAAGTGGTGTCAGTGGCATAATATGTCAAATCCAGCTCATTTACCACCAAGGAGAGGAAAGACATTGCAACTGGGACTGAAAAGGACCTTTCAATAGGCTCACCAATACTTTCCATCTCAGAGTACACTGACACAGCACTCTGATTTTATTCATCTAGAGCATCAGGAATTGGTTTTAAATATTTCTTAATTGAACCTTGCACTCCCATTGACACAATTGTTTTCCAAATGTTTTCTTTGAGACAGGTTCGTTACATGATTCTAAATCCCCAATTTCCTTGTCTAAAATACTTTATACGGGGCTAACATTATCATTGGGGCTTGAGAGACCACCACATCTCAGGTTCTTCAGGAATTTGCATGTGCCCTTGTTTATTTTGTTTTGTTTGGAAAGATTCTTTATGTATTTTTATTTCTTTGCCATAAAAGATGTTACAATGGCAGTATTCGTAGCTATGTCACTCCTCTTCGGATTAGAAACACTTACACACTCTGACAAGGGATTGGACACAGCTCTCTGAACTTGACTATCCAGAATAATAATAGGTGTGGCCCATGGTAAGGGGGAGGCCACGATATCGTTTTTTGTTCCTAACAGTGACTGATAAACTGGCATGAGCTGTGAGGTTGTGCCCCTCAAACATTTAAAAGATTAGTCAATATTGTGAATCCCTCAATACTATTTTCCTGTATCTTACCCTCCTGTTGCAAGGGCAGTTCCAGAATAGGATGCGTGGGGCCTTGAACCTTTTGAGAAGCTGGTTTAGAATCTGATGCTATGGAAAGAGTGTCAGTTTTTAACTGGAGGGTACTGTAAATGAAACCCTCAAGAAACACCAGTATGGATGCCATAGTGTTGATTGTTAATCTCTGAACCTGAAATTCTTCCGCGATAATCTCTGTGGAGTTCACTAGTTGAGTCAAAGTGAAATTCAGCACATGCAGGGCCAAACCCGGCATTGTAGGACCATCATGCAAACATACACTCAGCGTCGAGCAGCTGGCCACATTTGTCGGGGTAAGCCTGAGTAAATCAGTCAATTGAACGACCATTTGAATTGTCAAATTTGGATGAGTCGGGTGAGAAAGGGATGGAGATTTTGACAAGCTGGTATCAGGGATTATGCATACTCCTGACACAAAAGATATGCATTGGGCTTGCAGAAACCCAACATCATTTTGAGCAGGGCTAAATCGTTCTCTTGCATCCAGGTCAAGAGGGCCCCTGTTTAAAAGACTGCATTTGACATAGTTCGTCATTGACAGCTGAGGGGGGATGAAATGGGAGGAAGAGAAGGACTTGTTCTCTTCCAAGAGTCCAGCAGACACGAGTGCGAGGGAAAAAAATAGACACTATAGTTCGATGGAGAGGCTATGCCACAACCATACCTCCACATGGTGTCATGACCTTTCCTTTTGACAATAGGAGATAGCAGGAACCGGGCATAGTAGAGATCAACATGACTAAGACTCAGCGGCTAATGGGACGCTGGTCGAGCCAGAAAACTGAAAGGCGGAGAAGAGCGAGAGACACTTAAAGTACCCGCTAAAACCAGGGAAGATGGACATGTAACGTTGTTGCCTGAAAGTGTGTGCCGGTTCATGAAATGAACACAAGAAATGCAAAGTGAAGCCTGTGGAGAAATAGTTGTGAGCCATGCTATGAGCGGGTCGCTGAACCCATATCACAGGAGATAAATGTGATGAATCTAGTGATGTCATCACTCCTTTGCTGGGATAGTCACTCCCCAGGTGGCCAGGGGACGGCAGCCACTACCTGATCCTGACCGTGGGGGTGGCTATATGAGGGAGTAGCACCTGGGGGAAGGGGACCCTCGGGGAGGTGGGGTGACATCACTGGAGAGAGTCACGTACACTACAACCCCTTTTAGAAAAGTACCTTCTATCCCCTGTACTTTGATGGCATTTTGTGACACTCTCCCTCAACCTTGTACCAGACTCAATTTTATCTCTTCACAATGTGACACAGAGAAACATATACCCAACACTGAGATGAGGAAGAGAGACCAAATAATGAGGATCACAAAGCCTGGTGAGCCCACTGAGCGGTCTAGATGTTGGAAACTATTGAAGCAGCCTGGGAAGTTTAAATGGTGTTCACAACAGCTGAGAACAGAAAGGAGTTGAGAGACCTGTGAAAGTTCAAGGACATAGTGTCTGAAGCAGAATGCAACTCGCATAGCAGAGGAGAGCTGCAGATGCTGAAGCTTGTTGCAGTGTGGGCCGATACCAGGACAAGGACCTGGGAATGAAGGCAACGATGCAGAGGAAGAACCCCCAGACGGAGCAGGACACCAGAGAGGGAAACATCCATCGGCACACAGTGTAAAGCAGCAGAAGCCGTGCCTGAAAGGGAGAAGCTTGGTGGAGGCACAGAGATTTGCAGACCGCAGAGGAAAGAAGAAATGAAGAAGCGCTGAGGGCACCCAAAGCAACCGGAAAGCCTGGGGTTGTGAAGCAGGTTACCGGGTTGCATGAATGAGTGTGCTGCTTTGTGAGAGTGTGAGAGTGAAATGGATAGAATTCAATGAACCATGTGAAACAGGGAATATATTAGGAAAACTAGCTACAAACGGATTGTTAAACCCATACCACAGGTATGAGAGTGAACAAGGAGTGTCCTGAAGAAGGCACAGAATCCCGATATATAAAAGACCCACGAAATATAAATGTGAACTTTATAAATCAAGGTTTTCTAAGTCAGCAATATAACACTATTGGTGCATGGATGAAAGGTGAAAATATATGCTCACAAGTAAATGTATGAAAAGTCCTGGCAGGAGAGTATACCAGGTTAAGGTAACTGCTCACAAGTACATATATGAAAAACCTGGCAGCAGAGTACACCAGGTGAAGATAAATGTGCAGAAGTGAATGCTTACAAACACATGTGTAAAATACCTGATAGAAAGGCTTTTCGGGTGACAAGAAGTATTGTGGAAAGGATTGTATAAGGCCCTGGCACGGGAGTATACCAGGTCCATGCATGTGTGTGTACAGTAATAATATAAGATACTCAAGGAAAGTACTTGCCCTAGGACAGTGAACTGTGAGAAGAATCATACCAGTGAAATTCGTACTGAGGGTAAAAAGAGTCGATATGAGGAACCATGCCCTTAGGATTCTGGATTGTTTATTGGTGAAGAAGAGAACGCTGTGGAAGGGAAATATTGTCACTGGGAACATTGAACATTGCCTATTTGGGACCTTTTTGTTGGAGCTGAATCTTTTGGGTAGATTTGAAAGTTTTAACTCTTTTCAAGAGTCAAATAGACAAAGGGCCAGAATATTATTATGGACACAGGACATATTTTGTTGGATATCTTGACAAAGGACAGACCCATTCATTTTTTGGTGAGGTAGGGATAAACCTCCTAGGGATAGCGAAGCATTTTCCAACCCCTTTTTTGTTTCAATAAATGTTTATGGCCCAAACCATGAGACCTCTGTGTCCACGTCTCATTTTTGGCTCCTCACAGAAAGCAATGTAAAAGTGAATGGTCTTGGAAAATGGGCAGATGCCTATTGTATGAGAGAAGAAGTGAATATTAAAACAAACTTTAGGAAACAAGGCTCGATAAGCCAACATTGGGCAAATATCATTTCATGGATAAAAGGAAAGTAACTGTATACTTAACAGTCGCGGTTGCAGCAGCTGCTCAAGGACAGGTTTCCATAAAGATGGAAAGCTGACATTCGGGGAGAAGGATACTCATGGAGAAGGCTACTCGTGGCAAAAGCTGGTTACCACTGAAGATGCGGACTTGAACGTGGAATGGCAATACTTCTGGTGTGGTAGTCCACAAGAGAGCTGGTCAGTCCACCAGGTAGTCCAGGGACACTTCTGAAGGGTCTGAAGGACAGGAAACTCGATAAGGCATTGGGACTAGTTGGTCCCATTTGACTAAGGGCTGAAGGTCAGGGTCTTTGGAGATCAAGCAGAGGAGCAGGGCTTCATCAGGCTGGCTACTGAAAGGGATGCTGGGCCGCTGTAGGGGTTGAATTCAGCTCTTCAGAGGGCTGCTCCTATTTAAGGGATTCTTGGCTCCATCATGTATTCGAAGAAATGGCTGGTACTCTTGTTATCATAAATCTGAGATAGAAGCCCCAACACTGTGGAACCTCTGCCCCGTCAGCATCAGACTCGCCCCCAAGCTCCTACAATTCAGAAAATAACTCCAGATCCACCTCTTCAAGGAGTCTCCCCTCCTCAACACCTAGGCCATCACATGGCTCCATGCCACCTGACTCTCTTGATGCCGTCCACCCTTCTCCTCACCACTGTGTACAGCTGTACCCCTCCTCTGTGCCCTCTGTATCTTACCCACTTCTGTATATATGTTCTGTTGATACCTCTGAAAAGCATTCTGTTATGCATTTGTACTGTTGTATGCATCTATAAAGCGCTCTGTTGTGTTTCTCTATTGTTGTATTCCACTGTAAAGCTCTCTGTTGCTTCTTGAATCTAGGCCTGCACTCAATAAATACCATAATAATAATGATAATAATAATAATAATGGTAAGGATCTGCACAATTCTAAGAGCCAGTAGTTGTCCAATCAGGGACAGGCAAGTGCATAACCTTATATAACTCTATAAGGGATTCCTAACCTGGCAACATTATGGACAAGGAAGCAAGCAAACATCTCGTATCCTTACGTGGTAAATGTGAATGTGCACACTAAAAATAATGCAGAAATGGTAAAAATGTAACTACTCAAAAAACAAGGGTGGGGGGTCCTGGGAGTCCCTCTATCAGACATTAGTCCTGGTTACGAGAGACTTGCCCAGAGTCTTTAGCTCACCATCTTCCGCAGAGAAGAAATATCCCAAACATATCAGTCTTTGTCGTGCCCTAGGTCAGTGCAGCACCAAAATGCTAAGAAATTCTCCTCTGACCAAGAGTACCAAAAGCAACCCCAGACACATGATTCGGTCTGGTTGGACCTCATCAGTAGGGAGGAGCTGTGCCTCTCTAAGAATAGTGAGCAAGGGGTCCACGCCTGGATCCCCCTAGTAACTTTGGGTGAGGCACAAAGTTACTTAAATATGCACAAAAAAAGGGGGGTTCTGGGAGTCCCTCTGTCGGACATTAGTCCCAGTTATGAGAGACTTGTCCAAAGTCTCTAGCTCACCATCCTTCACAGAGGAAAAATATCTAAAGCATATCAGTATTTGTCCTGCCCTAGGGCAGTCCAATGCCGAAATGCTATGCAATTCTCCTCTGAACAAGAGTAACAACAACAACCCCAGACACGTGTTTTGGTCTGGTTGGACCTCATCAGTGCGGTGGAACTGTGTCTCCCTAAGAACAGTGAGCAAGGGGTCCATGTCTGGATTCCCCTAGTAATTTAGAAAGTTACTTAAATTTGTAAAAACATTGGGGGTCCTCGGAGTCCCTCTGCCAGACATTAATCCCGGTTACAACATTAGTCCTCACTGACGAGGCCCAACCAGCCGAAGCACGTGTCTGGGGTTGCTGATGGTACACTTGTTCAGAAGAGAATTGCTTGGCATTTTGGTGCTGGACTACCCTTGGGCAGCACAAAGACTGGTTTGTAGGGGAAATTTCTCTTCTCTGAAAGGATGGTGAGCTAAAGACTCTGGTTGAGAATCAAACCCGGGATATAGGCCGGTAGAGAGAAACTCCCAGAACCCCCTTACTTAAAAATGTAACTACTGCCACTAGTTTGTCCCAAGGCACATATAAAAGTAACCAAAATCCCATGTGCAATAAGCAAAGGTGATTCAAAAGTGTCCACATTGCATTGTTACAATAATTAAAAAGGATTTCATTGTTTTCCAGCATTGATAGTCTGAAGGACTGATCAGTTTCCCCATAACAATGGGCATAAGGCAAGGGAAGTGAAGCTGAAAGCTTTACTTCCCTTCAAAAAGTCACAAAAAGATCAACACAGAGCAAAAGGAATGGGGTTCCATACGAAACTATGGAGAGAATGTTAGTAAAAAGAAATTCTTTCCTAACACTTGGCTTGTGAAGCTTTAATAGATATAAAATGGTAGTAACTGGCCTTATGAAGTTTAGCTGGCATAAGCAAGAACTCCTCCTGGCTGATGAAGGTTTTAGTTGGTATATCAGGCATGCCACAATCACATATTGAGTCAGCAATATAGTTTGTATATGCTTGGAAACTAAAATAGCCTTTTTAGTCAGCATTAATACTTCTTGTTATTTCATTAATCATACACATTATAGGTTTAAAAAAAAACACTTTTCTGGCATAATTTCCTATAATCCAACAAGAGCGAGGAAAATATCCTTAGTATTGCCTACGCCTTTGTAGAAAACACTACTGGAAGTTCATTATACAAATATATGGCTCTTGATTGATTTTGTTGTGCATTTTGCTTTGTCCATTAATAGGGTTGCATCCTCTTCAACACTTAGTGGGCAGACAATGTTAGCCAAAGCATTTCGGACCATCAGGGTCCTTTATCAGGGAAGTGTCTGTGAACAACTTACAAAGTGAAACATTTAAAATTATCCCCAAGGATATCATAGCAATATTCTCGAAAAAACATTAGAAATAATATGGTTCCCATACAAACAAACATACCCGGCAGAGGATGCAACAGGTAAACCACAGAAAATAGTGACAGATTGTACAATATTGAACAATCTGCGTATGTCCGGAAAAAAGGCACAGTAGGAATTACATACAGGTTCCTTTCTTAGAAATGAATAAAACCTGAATTAAAGAGGTGCTTAAAAATCAAAACTGCCCTGGTAGACATGTGGTCTAGGAAGGGCAGCAAATCACAACTGGGTTGCATTTCAAAGGGGGGTTTCAGTGGAAGTTACAAAAAAAGTCTGAACACCAGAAAAGCCAGCAACAAGTTCAGGAGACTCACAAAATTAGACAAAGGATCCCTACATTACAAACGCTCTGGGTGATTTAGAGACTGAACGCAGAATGGAGAATCGCTAGCACATATTTGGAGGCAAATGGTAATGACTGTATTAGGAATTTGCCATGAATTTTGCAAGGAAGGTAGTTGCAGTGTTTGTATGTCCTGCGCGATCTACTTTATGTACATTTTCTTACAAATAAATAATAAGAATTACCACAAACCAATCACCCTCCTTTATGGCATTTCCCTTTTGTTTTCCATTAAATGTCCTTGGAATAAAGTCACGCCTATATGGGAAGCAGATTAAAACAAGGCTGACTCAACATTCATAACCTTGCTAGTCATTGAAAGGTCGCTGAACCACGGCATCAGGGGCGGGTCATCCCAAAGTGGTGATGGGCTGCTGACCCACACTTTCCTCATTGTGGAGGAGCCAAAGATAGCCTAGGGAAAGTGCTGCCAAACACTCCTGGGCTAACATGGTTTCCCTTTGACAGTTTAAATCCACCAGGGCTCATTTACTATGGGCTTTGCAAGGTCAGGAGCACTTGGCTTCCCCCGCCTTGCACAACCCATTGGAGAATCAGAATGGGGGAACTGCAGACCTAAATGTGGCTAGGGGGTGATTCCGAGACTCTACGCACATTTAGGCCTCCTTCGACACTCCTTAGGATCTCTGGCTCTGGCTCCCCCACGCACGCCCTCAGGTACCCGAGATTTCTGGACTTGAGTAGGAGCTACAGGCCTAGGGAGAGTATTGATTTATTTGCCTAAAGCCCTGACTGCAGGGCTTTGTTTATGTCCACCTCTCTGGTTCCTTTTTCTCTCATCTCCCTCCTCTTTTCTTCCCTGGCTCTCTCTTCATTGCTCACTGTCTGCCACCATGCTACAGTACGTCCCTTTCACCAGGCCTATCGTGCAGAATGCCCTTTAGCTTGCTGTCTGTGGCTGCAGCCAAAAGCAGCTACTTTCTTCTACACTGCAGAGCAACAAGAGGTGGTAACTAGCAGGCAGGGTGCCATCACCTGGCTGCCTGGGTACCCAACTACACAGCACCTGGGATTTTGACAGTCCGGGCTCCAGACAGGGCTTCAAATGCAGTGTGGCTTTGAAGAGCACCGTCGCGCTCGGCTGCAAGGGATACGATTTGAGAACAGCCTATAACGCTGCTGCAAACGATGAAAGGCATGGGACCATGTGGCATGTGGCAGTACTCGGAGTGAGCACTATGTGCATGCTGGTGTTTATCAGACCTCTTCTTTCCATGGACGCCATTTGCAGGTCGCCACGGGTAGCGGCTGATGTCCATGGTCCCACTGTGTGCACCTGGCTCGAGAGCAGTGGCATGGACGGAAATCAAAACACCACTCTTAAAGTCTCGTATAGTTTCTGGGATTGAGTTGAACTCCCAAACAGCTGGACAGCAGCCACAGGTAAAACGCCCTGACAATATACGTCTGTAGATGAGGAACAAAGAGGTCATAGTAAAATATATTGGTGCATGTGCTGCTTGTTGTAATATATGTGGTGTATGTGTTGCTGGAACACCCCTGCAAAGGCTCACTTATATATTTTGTTCATACTTTTCTTTATGCATTTAGAAAAGAAAATGTACAAAGAATATTTAATGGTGCACTTAGAATGTTCGCAGAATTTATTCTAAACATGAATGATTTGTATTGAATAACATTTTGACTGACAGGACAAAGCACTGAGATCTGAGTGTGTGCATGCATGCTTATAGCACGGTTAACTTTTTGCTACTGCACATTGGCACACATGCCATCTGTCATATTTGACATGATTATCCCGTTCTGTTTTTTCTCTGCATTCTGGGACTTGGTAGTCTTAGTTACATAATGGTAAGTCCCCGAATGCAAAGACGCACACGATTGAAAGAGCATCTACCAAATAACACGGAGTCGGTTGGTATGTATGCTACTGATAAGAATTCCCCATTTCAAAGCCTGTCTGTAATTCATAATGACAGCTTCAGACATAGTGCTCTGCCACAATGCCTGTAATTCTCTGTAAAAGAGGAGCTGTGCAGCACCAGAATGTTTGCATGCAAAGGGCACTTGTAGAGTACTTTACTGGAGCCTTACAATATTCATGGGTACCTGTAAACCTACATGTAGTCGTAATTGTTACCCAATTATATGAGAGGTCTAAAAAGCCCCCTTTGACTAAGTGCTTGTGGCAGCAAGTAGGTTGGGATTAAGAAACGTTTGGAGGTAAGATGTGTGGCAGGCACACAGAGCTCATAATAGCAGCGCATGAACATGCCAGGCTGTACCTTTTATATGAGGATTATATCAGTTATGAGAGCTATCCAATGGCTTTAGATGGCTGTGACAAAATGACTTCTGCTCAGCAGCAGTATATGGATGAGTAGTGGCTAAACCACCTGCTCAGCCCCCACACTTCCGCAAACCAACAGTGACCCCACTCATATAGGTAAAACAGGCATGGCCAAGAGATATGCCTCCCTCACCTTTTGTGGTAACCTGGGCCGATGGAACACTATACTCTCAGAAGGGGTCTGAATGTGATTCAGTAGTACCCCAAACATCAAACATAAATATAATTAATCAAACAGACCAATGTACAAATAACTATGAAAACACTAAAATAAAAACACCCCTGTAAGAGAGGACACAGAATATGCCATGCATAGACAGATGCAGCACTCTGGGTAATGATAAAGGGGTGAAAGGGTAATAAGAAACCATAATTAAATTTTATATGGAAAATGGTGCAAAAGTGGCTTAATCATCTCTATGGCCCAAAGATGGACCAGTGCAGTTATATGATAAATGGCACCTTTCTGCTGTTCGGTTGGGCGGTTTAATGAGGCGATAATTTTTTTGAAAAGGTGAAATTGCTCTTTGGTGCCCACTATAGTTTAGTTTTGTGGCTGCCTGCGTTTCTGCTGGAAATCTGCAACATCTCAAACCACGCATCCAGGTCAATACATCCCGGCTCTGGTTCAACCAACATTGCTGGTTACTTGTGCCTTTACAATTCTTGTCATGCCTACTAAAAGAGTTGAAAGGGTTGGGAAGGTGTCTCAGTTAAATCGGTTTCTCTACCGTGTGGGAAAAAAACATATCAAGACAGTAACTAAGGCGGTGTACTTTAAAAGTTGCACATATACCGCATTTGTTCGAAGATTTGTTCGGGCACGGGAATATTGGAGGAATGTAGGTACTTAAGGTAATTATATTCACTACAGACTGGTGGGCATTCATATAGTACAAAGGAATTCGATGAGCAGGGACACACACAGAAATCAGGAGCCTCTGCGTTTCCTCTTCCCAGTAGCGGAGGTCTCGGTAACTGGCCTACTCTTCCAGGATGCCATACTCACAGAGTCTTGGGGAGCTCGTCGTCCATCATGGCGAGAGGCTAGGGGTGGCCGGTGCGCAAGGTGAGAAGTGGGGTATCCTGCCCGAGACTCCCCTGCAAGCCCTGTGCTCAGCCCCAGAAACAGCGAAGTGAGACGACGGCAACTAGAGGTGCTAGACACGGGGCTACCCTGAGACAATAAGTGGCACTCTCTCTCCCCTCAAACACCAGGACACCACCAGGGGGCTGCACCGCCACCCGGACCGCTGAATCAGCAGCACTTAACTTCATACATCATCTCACAGATTCACTTACCTCCTGCTTGGGAGTCGGCTGTCGGCGGGTATGGCCTCAGGGGTGGCACAACAACCAGGCACACAAATGAAAAATAAGCAGGGCCCCAGGAAGAAGGAAGAAACTAGGATGCAACACACGAACTGGGCAGGCCGGCTCTCTCACAACACAATGTCACGCCCTATCAACTTGTGAACTGAACTTGGCACCGCGCTGCCTGCGTACAACAACACCCACGTGACCCACCCGACTCCACGTCACCATGTCATTTCACTGACTCAGAAGAACAGCCAATGAAAACTGTACATTCTGTATTACTATACAGAATGTATCAAATACTGCATAGTAACAACAGAATGTTAGTTTTCATTGGCTGTTTGTTGCTATTGCTGTAGTCCCAGGCATGGGCATAATTTTAGGGCGGTACGGGGGTGTTTGTCCCCCCCAACTTTCATGGCACACTATTGTGTCCCCATTCATTTGGCTGGGGCATCTTTTCTTCAGATGTCATGTCCCCCCAACATTTTCACCAAAGTTACTCCACTGGTCCCAGGCCCAGCCAGCCATAGCCTGCAGCCTGCAACTGCAAGCAGAGCGCGATAGAGATCACAAATCACAATGATTTATGATCGAAGTGTGGAACACTAACAAACCAATAACACATGCATCGCCCTGCGCATCAATTAGTTCCGGTGCCCAAAAAAGAGTGCTGGTGTTGCCCACCGGCAACCACTGGCACAAATTGAGCCAGTTTGACAGGTTTGGTGCAGCAGTGGTTAAGAGTTCAATGAAGTGCCAAAAGAAGCACTGACAAGTCCCTCTGGTCTGAGTGCAGTGAACGTGGTTTTGTAGAGAAGCAGATGACGTCATCCCTAGTGCCTGCACCCTCATCTCCGTTCTACAGGAAGAATTGCAGGAAGAATCTGTGCATGCCACTAGGTATTATCCCAGTATTGCATCGAAGATATGAGAGATGTTATGCACTCAGACAACTGTATCGATTGTACCCTCGCACTGATGTGGTGGACGCTTGTCGACATGCACCATTGGATACAGAAGAGCTGCAAGTGAAAATTGACAAGAGTAAAGTGACGTTGTCAAGAGAAGACACAAGGACGAACAAAAATGATATGCAGATACTTAAAAAGTAAAGATGTAATCAATGAAGTAAAAGTAATCGAATGTAGAGAGATAGAGAAATCATCTATGTTGAGAGGACGAGTGAGATGAAACTTAGCTAATGAATAAAAGCAGAAACAATCAAGGATGCAGAAAGCATATGTATAATGGAGCGACCAAGTCTCCAGAGGCCAAGAGGAGAAATAGCACCCAGTATAATTGAATCAAATAGCAGTAAATAGGAGGTTGAAATTGAGAAATTCGTGGTCTACTGGGAAGTTGTGCAAGACTGGAAAACATGGCGTACCCATTAAGCTCCAACTGAAGATAGCGATGTAGCTACACGCCCTTAAAGGTGTAAAAGCAAAGGAAATATCGAGGCTGAGTACCACAAAGGAAATACACCAAACACATGCTATAAAGATTCACAGATCTTTTATTCTGTGCAGTTTACAAAGAAACATAGATGCAGATAGATATCTGGCTCTCAACACCCCACAATGAGTATCAGCCCGTCAAAGAGAGGAGAGAGAGTGCTGGACATATAAACATTTGTACCTTTATACAATTCTCAAAAATATTGTCCAGCCCCTCTACTTGTTAATAATCTGTGGTCTAGAGTTCGTGCCTAGTTCACATATAGCGTATACAATAATATGCATACGGATTACATAAGTTTGCATTTCCATCAAGTTACAATGGCGATGTATATTCTCAGATCCTGCGGTAAACCATAGCCTAAATCCCCTGCAATGTAGTTCAGCCTGTGTCCATGCTTGAAATTTACTTTGTATTGTCCCAACGTTTACACAGGGATGAATCTTAAGTGCGCGGACAATACTCAAACAGCAGTTCATACGGAGCACAAGGTCTCTTTACACAGTCTAAACAGTCGGCTCTTGGACAACCTAAACATTAACAGAACTCAAAGGTCGGGAAGCTTGGTTGCATGTTGAAAACCCAGTCGACCATTTTAGAACAGAGAATCATACAAACAGAAATCAAAATGGCGGACGACTCTAAAACGGCAGCGGAATCGATCCAAAATCGGAACTTTGCAACAGAGTTTTCTTCATAGATCAACTAGACTTAGGCCAATATTAATCAAAAGGAGGCACTATATGCTTTTCGTTTAACAAAGCTTCCAGAGAGGAGAACAGTCAGCAAGGTCAGCTACAAAGGAGAAGCCTTGGCTCATGGTTTAACTGATGAGAGATGGTAGGCTAATTGACCAATGTGGCCAGTGGTCTAACGTTGCACCTGTACCTGGGTTTCGTTTTGCTTACGTGCTGCTAACAAGCTGTATATCCAAGGTTAGGTGAGTATGCCAACCAATCATAAGGAGATATGTAGCAGCATGCTATAAAATGTTGCAGAAGTCAATCCACTGTTAGAACTTCTCTATAATCTGTTTTCTACGTATTTTGAGGTAGGTTGAGGTGTGTCTATTGGGTAAAGGAAATCCAATGGTGTTATTAACACTTTTGCATACTATAGGTATATGTGTTCCCTTAACCAATCCCTCACCTTGATAGATTTTATTGTTTGCCATGTAGGATGACATCATAGCTGACGTACATCGAAGTTTAACGCCTTTGTGTAATGGAAAAGTAGCGGAGAGTGAGTGATCTGCAATTCGTATGGTCAGCAGATTTCCCTACTTTATTTGAGCTGACAATAAAGTAGTACTTTGCCATATTCTCTGAGTCTGTCCGGTTATTCGGGTACAAGATCATTTATTATGGTAATTCTGTTCTGTGCATGAAAAACTCCCAAAGGTGCTACTGCACAGTTTGAACGCAGTTCAACCAATTCAATGCAGAAGTACAGGGATTGTTGGCTAATCTGGTACTCATGATGCCATGAGACCTATTGCAGGGGCTCTAGGACAGGGTGAGTCCTTTCAGGTTATGTTCTCCTGTTTGCTCTAGATTGTCAATTCATGGTCCTAGACAAGAGTCACCCCCAGTGTACCCTGGGAGTGGATAGGGAACAGAGCTTGCTTCAGCCTTGGACTGCCCCTTCGCTTCAATGGCTGAAGGCTCTGGAAAGATAAACTCTCCAGAAAGAGGTCCAAATGAATTCTTCCCTAAGTCTTGATGTTCAAAGGTCATTCAAAAAAGGTTCTGGAGACCCTCTCTTTTATATTCCAAAGACCACAGGTTATTGGACTAAAGCAAGCCTGCTTTAAGTGATCCAATTCCTGTTCTTGTGACAGGTAGTTTTTGCCTGCTTACATCATACCCAAAGTGATTTGTGCAAAAGGAAGTGGAGGGGATGGAAATGAAAGAGAGGTGCAGAGAGAAACAAGTTGTGGACCCTTTCTCAAACTATGCTGAACTCCCTCTGTCTACAATAAAACTGCCTCCTTCTGGCCGTCGGTCACCAGTCGGAAATAATGACAGCTGTCCTGAGGGACTTAGACAAGCAGCACTCCTACATCCAAGAGGCGGCTTTCCCGCTCTTGACCCCGGAGGTAAGAGAAGAACTTGAAATGCCCATTACAAATGAGGAGGTGGAAGAGGCCATAAAAAGCCTGAAGCCCAGGGCCCCTGGCCCAGACGGATTTACCACCCGATTCTATAAACTCTTCCTCCCACAATTGGTGGCCACCTTGGCCCGACTCTTCAACTCGCTCGCGGCCACTGGAACGGTCACCCCAACAATGCAGGAATCCATCACGGTTCTCATTTCTAAGCCTGGAAAGGACCCCCAAGAAAATAGCTTGTACAGACCCATCACTTTGTTGAACCTGGACGCTAATATTTACTCCATGTTCCTGGCCAATCGCCTTACACCTGTCCTTCCGAGCATCATAGACCCGGACCAGACAGGGTTTATTAACCATAGATTGATGAAAGACAACATCCGCAGGGCACTGGACCTTATAGAGGTCGCCACTCAGAATTCCCAGCAGTTGGCCCTCCTGGCATTGGACACAACTAAAGCTTTTGACAAGGTGGACTGGCCTTACCTGCATCTTACCCTCGAAGTCTTTAGCTTTGGCCCAAACTTCAGGAAGAAGATCCTAGCGAACTACCAAGCCCCATGGAGTCGTTGGCCCAGCGAGTTCGCAAAAACCCTTAGATCAGCAGCCCGAGGATCGGCACCACGCAACACAAGATTGGCCTCTATGCGGATGATGTATTGCTAACCATCACAAACATCAAAGCCTCCTTGAGGACGGCTCTGACGGAAATCCAGGGCTTCGGGGAGGTAGCAGGATTTGCCATCAATTTCCAAAAATCAATAGACCTTGGAGTGGGCATGAGCCCAGGCGTGAGGGAGGCCCTGGAGAAGCTAAGCCCGTTCCAATGGAGCACCAAAGAGATCCCATATTTGGGGGTTCAGATCCCCACTCACCCAACGAAAGTTTACCAGGCTAACTTTCCCCCACTCTTCGAGGAATTGGAAAGGGACCTTACCGCTGGCGGACGCAGGAAATCTCTTTGTTGGGCCGCATAACGACATGCAAAATGAACCTTCTCCCCCACTTCCTTTATGCCTGTGCCTCCCCCCCTACCTTAATCCCTCTTCCCCCCTTATAGAGGCTCCAAAAGAAAATGATCGACTTCATCTGGAGGGGCAAGAAAGCGCGGATTCCTCGGAAAACAAGGGTGCCAGCACGAGACTGGGAGGGCTGGGGGTGCCGGACCTCCGTAAATACCACATAGCAGCACAGCTGGCCCACCTTCAAGCATGGGGACTGGCCACAGGTTGCCCAAAATGGGTAGAGATCGAACAATCCCGCCTTCCCCTCCCTCTTGGCTCTCTCCCATTTATCCCCAACGCCTTATGCCGGAGCTGGCCAGATGTACTGACTGCCATGAAACAATCGATAAAGGTGTGGGAGTGGGCCCACAGACATAGGGGTGTCGCAGGAGACTTGAGCGCACTCTCCCCAATCTTTCTCAAATCAGCCTTCACCCCGGGAGCTCACCCAGCGAACTTCAAGAACTGGGGCTCAGGAGGCCTCGGAACACTGGGGCAGCTCTTCACAGGGGACACTCCCCTCACCTTAGAACAATGTAAAACAACCTTCCGGATAGCGGAAACAGACAGATTCACCTACGCTCAACTAAGGCACTGGTGCTCCAACCCCCAGACCCGAGTGTCTGCAGTACGACCCCTTACTCCACTGGAGCTTACAGTGAATGACCTGCCTGCCTGGGGAAGGATTTGTCCCTCTATACACTACTGCAAGAAGACCCCTTCCACACTAAGCCATCCTATATGTCCTAATGGGAGGCAGACCTGTGTCATGCCATAGAGGACCACACTTTGGTGTACATCTGGACTAGGAGCGCTCAGCATCCCTCTGTATCACTAACCGGGAATGTGCCCACAAACTGCTCTTGCTCTGGTACAACCCCTGTGCGCCACCATCATTTTCAGCAGGCCCTGGACCCTCACTGCTGGCTCCTCTGCAGCCACCCAGGATCCGACTTCCACATGTGGCTGACCTGCCCTAAGGTAAGGGAGTTCTGGACCCAATGCCTTGCTACCATAAAAGACATTACTCAAGTGGCTATTCCGCTAATGCCCAAGCAGGTCCTCTTAGGGATCCTGCTCCCAGAAGCTTACCCGAGAACAGGGAGGGGGGCCATGTTGATATCCCAATTTTTGTTGGCCGCCAAAATCACGGTGGCCCGCACCTGCAAGTCTGTGGAAGGACCCCTGATGACCCTATTGTGGATTAAACTCTGGGATATACTGATAGGCAAAAAGATCACGGCAGCCAAAGCAGGCTGACTCCACCGATTTACCGACATCTGGGCCCCAGTCCTAGATTATGACCAGAACTACCCGGCTCTGACCTTTAAGCCACGGTATGGGCGACTCCTCGCCGTCCGAATGAGGCCCAGGAACAATGCCCTCGGGGGAACGCATGGGGTGGGGGGATGGGATATTATGTTTTACACGCTCTGTGAGGTAATAAGTAATGTCAATATGTATGTTTCTCCTGGGCGCTGTTCATAAATAAACAAGTAAAAAAAAACTGCCTCCTTCTCTTGACCGCAGCATCAGAGGTCCTTTGGTATGCAACACTGTGGTGTGAGCCTAGTCCTTTTGTGCAGGGCATGACTTTGATTCATGTTTCCCACGACAGCTCCAGCTGAGGGGCTGTCTTGCTGGGGAGAGGGGTTACCTGGCCTCACAAAGGATACAAAGAGAGACAGCTCTCACTTGTTCTTCTCCTGATGGATGCAGCAAGAAAGCCAGTAAAGGAAGAATACACATTGCAATACCTATTGGAATACCTTAATCTCTATTTCGAAGGTTAAAAACCATCATAAAAGAATGCTAAAACAACATGAAGTAAAAAAAGCAGTTATTCATAAAAATAATAATGAAACCCATACAGAACATTTGAAATTATATCAAATGAATTAGTTATGCTGGCAACACTGATTGTTCAAAAATAGAGCTCCATCAATGCAAGAGTATGCAAAATAAGCAGCTCCTTTATCCGGAACAGAACACAAATATTTCTTTGCATCGACTACTGTTCTGTAATTGATCTTTCTTTCCAGTGGGATTAAATACCTTGTCCATAAATCATGTGAAAGAGGACAGACAAATAGAAATTAAGTAAGATCACCCAGAGGTCTGCCGGCACATGGCAAGAGTCTGTAACCATGTGTATAACTACATCTACTCAACACAGTATATATTGATAGACAATTAACCTCTTAAGTGCCATTGAGGTTCCCCCCAGTGCCAATGGCTTTTTTTAAAATCGCGGTATTCACCGGCCAAACCCGCCAACATTTCCCCCCTCATTAACCCCTTAAGTGCCACCGACGAGCCGGCTCGTCGGTGGCAACCTGGAGCGGTTTTTACCGACGAGCCGGCTCATCGCTGGCATTTAAAGGGTTAACCCTTAGACAAAACAACCTGCACCACTGATGCAGACTTGTAAACCATCACCGATAGTTAGCTTTTGTCAGATGTCATTCAAGTGTGAGGTATTGAAAGACTGAGATTCTTTAGTTCCTTCTGTGTTCCATAAACCTGGAACATTGGGAACAGACATAACGAATTTGTAGAGATCAAGAGAATTAATTACTTTATTCAATAATGTATCCAAGGAATTTTATTGCAAACATCCGACGTTAGCAGTTCCTTAATAAAATGATGTGTCAGGAATAACGTTGTATCTGACTGAAATGTGATCCAGAAGGTACACAGTCAATTTACCAAAAATATTTCAGAATAGTACATTTCACTGAAGACCACAATACCGAAAAACATTAAATATATAAATGTAGTGGGGGAAGGGGTTAAAGTAAGTTGGGATGGGGTTGAGGTGGTGTTATAAGATGCAGAGAGAAACAAGTTGGTGGACCCTTCCTCCAACTATGCTGAGCTCCCTCTTTCTACACTAAAAGTGCCTCCTTCCCTTGACCACAGCATCCAAGGTCCTTTGGTATGCAACATTGTGCTGTGAGCCTGCTCCTTTTGTGTAAAACATGCCTTTTGATTCATGTTTCCCAGGACAGCTCCAACTGAGGGGCTGTCTTGCTGGAGAGAGGGGTTACCTGTCCTAGCAAAGGATCAAAAGAGAGACAGCTCTCACTGGCTTTTCTCCTGATAGGTGCAGCAAGGAAGCCAGTCTAGAAAGAATACACATTGTAATACCTATTGCAATACCTTAATCTTTCTTTTGAAGGTTAAAAACAACCATAAAAGAATGGTAATACAATATAAAGTAAAACAAGGAGTTATTCACAAAAATAAGGATAATGAAACTCAGATAGAAAATTAGAAATGATATCAAATTAATTATTTATGCTGGCAACACCTATCCTTCAATCATAGAGCTCCCTCAGGGCAAGAGTATGCAAAATAGGCTGCTCGTTCATCTGAAACAGTACAAAGATATTTCTTTGCATTGACTATTGTTCTGCAATTTGGTCCTGCAACTGAAAATTCTTTTCAGTGGGAATAAATACCTTGTCCATAAAGCATTTGAAAGAGGGCAGACAAATAGAGAATAAGTAAGATCACCCAGCGGTCTGCAATCACATGGGCAGAATCTGTAACCATTTGTATCACTACATCTACTCAACACTGTAGGAATTGATAGACAATTAACCCTTAGACTAAACAGTCTGAACCACTGATGCAGATTTGTAAACCATCACACATAGTTCCTTTTGCCAGATGACATTCAAATGTGAAATATGGAAAGACAGAGATGTTTTCATTACTCAGCACTGGAGGAGGTTCCTTCTGTGTTCAATAAACCTAAAACGGTGGGAAAAGACATAAAGAATTTGTAGAGATCAAGGGGATCAATAACTGTATTTGATAATTTATCCAAGGAATTTTATTGCAAACATCCGACGTTAGCAGTTCCTTAATAAAATGATGTGTCAGGAATAATGTTGTATTTGACTAAAGTGTGATCCAGAAGGTACCCAGTCAATTTACCGAAAATATTTCAGAGTGGTACATTTCACTGAAGACAATAATACAGAAAAACACAGTAAACATTAAATAAATATATAAAGTGTAGTGGGGTAAGGGGTTAAAATGAGTCGGGATAGGGTTGGGGTGGCATTTAAGGGTAGAAAATTGTGAGGCTTGGGGGGAACCCCCCAAATAAAAAAACAAAATCGATGTTTTCGGTATTTTTGTCACGATGAAATGTACCACTCTGTAATTTCCATCTGTAAAATCAATTATAACCATAATAATAATGTTTAACACTAATTAACTCACTTATATAATGTAATGAAGGTGCAACATTTTTTTCTTTTTTGTATATCAACCTCTTGCGCACACCGACTTGGTTCTCAATATATCACACTTCTGTGTCACATTTTTTAGAGTAATCGGAGGAAAAACCCACCTCGCTAAAAAGAGTATGTGCTCTCTCAAAAGACCATGCGCCACATTTGTAGTGTAACTAACTTTTTTATTTAATACCAATTTAAAAAAACTTTCCCTCCACTTCTGTGGATCAGCCCTTTGTGATACAAACTTTCCCTCCACTTCGGAGATCCGAAAGCCGACGCGAAGGGACGCCAGCATACGAAATACTGCAGAAACAGAAGGAAGGTGGGATTATCCTGTATAATTGAGAGTGCAGCAAACTGAATAAAGAGATACCGATATGATGATATAAAAGAAAATTGGATGAAAAATAATGCCCAGATAATGCCAGATTTGAAAAAGGCACATTAAGCCGAAACACGTGTAATCACAAAGGGCTGATCCGCAGAAGTGGAGGCAAAGTTTGTATCATAACAGGCTGATCCACAGAGCACATAAGTTATATAATTGAAGCCAGTTTCCTTAATTAACAAATAGGACAAGGCACATTTTGCCACTCCAAAAACCCTGCATAAAAAGAAGCTCTCTTTAATTTGGATCAGCGACACAGGAGAATACTCCCAAATTTCAGCTCAGCACCAAAAGAACCGATGGCAGTTGACCTAACTTGGTAAATATGGATAAGTGAGTCAAAGGTTAGACCACCCAATTTACTCTCAAAGTTATTAACTAGAATTTATGTTGTCACTCCAATTCATCATATTATTAAATACTATTCCCAGGTATGTACATTTAGAAACCTACTTTAATTTACAAACAGATCACGTAATACAAGGTCAGTTACCAGCAGGCCTACCCAGACACATTAAGTTAGACTTTTGTGCATTTAAATCACAATCTAAGGCTATTATAAAGTGAAATTAACAGATTTAGGAGTGGAATATTCCTGGCACATTTATCCCCAGAGGTGTTCCATATACTGGTGCTGCCTTATCTTATCAATTCAGTTGCTTGGTGACTGTTATCTGCCAAATCAGTCTTAGTATTGTTGCTTACTGTGGCGGTCAGGACCATTGTGGCACTTCTGTGTTTCAACAGTGCTGAGTCTAATTTCTGGGAAAATTAGCTCAAAAGCTCATTCATTTTTGCTCCTACATGGTCCACAATTGGGCTGTGATAGTGTATTGCTGTACCATTGATCCATCCTGTGTATTTGAATGCTTTCAGCAGTAATAGCTTCAATATTACCAATAACGTTGGCATCAAGTATCTTATCAACCCACTTCGTGAGCTTACTTGAGGCTGTAGGTTCAGCAATTGCATCACCTTTAGCAGGCTGAGGTCTCATTTTTATTAAACACTTAGAGGGATCACCCTGGCTCCCTGCGCACATTTCAGTTGCATCTCTCAGTCCAGAACTGACCTGGCCAGCAACCCCATTTGTTTCCTTGGCAAGTTTATTATCGCCAGAGGCTAAATAGTCCTCAATAGAATAAAATGTTCTACTGAATCCATGGGTTCAATGGAGTTATCACACAGTACCCGGTGAGGGTCAACCAGAATGCAACAAGCATTCTGATTGGCCCTCGCCAGGGAATTACTAGGCCGGGAATCCCTTGCACGCCCATATGTGCCTTTTGTTCCCGGCGGGGGGCGTGGTGGCCCCTTAGCCAATGAGGTGGCTCGAAATGGGGCAATCCCTGCTCTGAGCCTGCCCATGGCTGGAGGCTGCCTTCGTCCCCCACCGGGGACTCAGGTAAGTTATATTTTCCCCCCTAGACCCCTCCCCTGCAAACTATCCCCTTCCCGCCCTCCCAATCCCACTTACCTTCTTCTTTCTTCTTATCATGGTAGTGAACGCACTGGGAAAACTTCTGTTCCCAGCTCGTCCACTCCCGATGGCTGCCATGGAAAGGGAAAATGGACTACGTTTTCCCTTTCCCGGCGGCCATTTGACTTGACTTTTTATTCTGTTACGAAAACGCGGCAGCGTTTCCGAACAGAAAAAAATGCTAATAGTACCCCAGTCTAACAGGATGGGGTCCTAATGGCTATAAGCCCCTCGACAGTGGGCCTATGCTGCCCACGCTAGTGCCCCCAGGGCCTCATAACAAGGGGCCCCGGGGGTATTACTTGGGGCGATATTGGCCTGCTGTGTCAGGGCTTATTGCCACAATATGTGTGGAGAGAGTAACAATTAATACACATAGCCTGTCCATGGCTGGGGTGGGCTCACATGGCTGACAGTGGCTGACATCAGTATACTACCATTTAAAAGTGGCTTTGAACTCAGGTATGGCTTATATTTAAAGTTTACAACTGCCACTACGATACAGAGGTAGATATCTTAAATGCAGTCCCTGTGCTGAAGTGACTTGGCAATTTTGGTGGCCTCACCTTTTGGGCCTTGGTATTTTTTGGAAACAATAAGAACACATATATTATGTCTTTGAGATTTTAAATGCATGTCTTTGGAAATGAAATAAAATATGTGCTAACATTGTACTATACTACCTAAATCCTTCCTGGCAATGAAAATGATTTAGCAATTCAGGGGCTTAGTCTATTTATATATGGCAGTAGCCCTTTGTGATATAGTGTTTGCAGTTAGTCCCAAGCTCCTGGCTGTTCTCACTGTCCAGGGACGAAGGCCATGGCCAGTGGGCCCCCAGGAAACCTATTGGTGGAAAATGTACAGTGGCCATGGCCTCCTGGCCATGGGCTAAGCCCATGGCTAGTGGGTCCTAAAGTAACCTATTGGTGCAACATTTAAAGTGACCACGGCTGAAGGCCATAGCTACTGGCCATGGCTAGTGGCCCTTGAGTAAACTATCATATAACACAACCCATAGAATTCACTGAAAAAAACTTTAATAAGGGACAGTTAAGGTAACCAGCTTTAACACAATAAAACCCTTCAGGGGATGTGGGAAGTGATAATCATCTTAACTCGGCATAACCCGGGTTGCAAAGCCCATGAGCACATACATAACAGATGGGATTCACAAGGAAATACACAATTACAGGCTGGCAATATAGCTCAGTGGGTTGTGTGCTTGCTGCTGCAATCTGTGTGTGATCTGCAGGTTGGAATCCCAGTGAGGCCAACTCAGCCTTTGATCTTTCTGAGGTAGATAAATGAGTACCAATGCCAGTTAGGTGATATTGTATGTATATGTGTTCTAGCTAAACCGCTTAGGAGTAAGCTCTATATAAATAACATAACATTAGATCCTCGGGTCATCAACGGAGGGACACGAAGGTAAGATGATCATCACCTCCCACATCTGCTGAATTTCAAGGGTTACTTGCGTTAAATCGGATCACCGTAACAAAGGTTTTTTCAGTGAATATATATTCACTAAACTTGAACTTGAACTTTGTGTCAAATACCCAATATGGTATTTGACACAAAGTTACCACACTCAGCTCCACGGGTCACAGTCCTAACACAAACAAGCCGTATATACCCTCTTTCAGACTTCTAGAGGCAAAAAACCTGATATGTTGATGATAGTGCTACCACTGATCTTGTAAAGGGACTGGCCTGACATACCAAGCTTCAACTGGACTCCACATGCAATGACTGACACCTAACCAACCCCCCTGCCTTCCTGAGAACACACTAAAAGGATGGGCTTTTTTTGTTTCTTTTCCCTCTTCTCCAGCTTCACTGACCCCTGCACCACTTAACACAGTTTACCCTTTAGACCTTGAAAATTGCAATGTGTGGGGGAGTTGAACGTCCAATACATGCCTCTCTGAGAAAAACTACAAATCAGGTACAGAGAGGCTCAGATAACAAGATTATTTTTAGATATTTATTAATTGTCCACACCAAATAGATTTTGTAGCTCTTGGCTCATAAATTACGGTTCATTAATTGTACACTGAATTGATATTGTAACACGCTAGGTGGTGACAATGACAATTAATTATTAATGTTATTAATCTGCTAAGCAATGCTTTTTTAGAAAACTGCTGCTTCATATACCAGTAAATGCATTTGACATAATGCTGCTTTTTAAAAGTGAGAATTCTAACACAGAACAAGTTCTACATCATACTGTTTAAAAACCTATAAATTACTCCAATTCTGAGCTGATACCTAAGACGACTCGTATTCAGAAAACCTTCAATTAATAAAAGAAATAATATTGGACCACTAGAAAACGATCTAATTAAATAAACAATATGGTTACATTTAATGAGCAGCAACACTGTTGTCATGTAACTTCTCTCTTAACGCTCCCTAATCCAGCACAGCTGACTACCTGAAAAATAAATGTATCACTAAGAGCAAATATAAAGCCAGAAAACGTTTCTGAATGTTGTTCCAAAACTATACTAAAAATAATGTTTCATGCACCTAAATCACACTCAATCAGAGCTCTCGTAGCCTGCTGAAATTATGTTTAACTGAACTCCTGTGTATTAAAAATGCATCATTCTGCCACAACACAACTGATTAAATCTCAGCAATCCAACCGGATCTCCTAATCAAGGCAAATCTTTCCAAAGTTGGACTGTGAATCCTTAGCAGATCCAGCCTAGGACATTCCCCCAAGCGGGGTTATGATTGCTGCACCAATGAGTTTATGAAAGAGGAACCCAACCTAGAAGCACCTGAAAGCCAACTAAGATAGACAATGCTCCCTAGTCACCCAAATGATTAAGCCGGCTCCCTCCACAACATCAGTCAACTGACATGACATCATTAGAAGGGGTACACTCTTGTTACCTTTGTAAGACTTGGGGTTTAGCCTAAGTAATTCAGGGTAATCCAGACATGGGCCCCTTACTCACTGTGCTTTAGAGATGTGCAGCTTCATCTCATTGAGGAGGCCCAACAAGGCTGAAACATGTGTTTGAGATTGCTGGTGGTACCTTGCATTTTCAAAGCTGGAATGCCCATGTTTGTGGGACTAGACCAATTTGCAAATTGATTTGTCTCCTCTGTGAAGGGTGCAGTGAGCTAAATCATAGTTGTAGACCCTCCTGATTGGAAGACATTCCATAGAACAGGTTATTTGAACCATGTTCATGCTCAGTAGAGGGACTCCCGCACTCTTGTAGCATTACATCCAGCTGTCATATTTTTGGGAATAGATGCATTCATGGAACATTTTAAAGAGACATTATCACTGATTTCTGAGGTGAATATCACACATTTGCAATGACCCCAGAAAATGATGACGTCTTCATTAACAGTACCATGCTTCTAATGCCATGCCACATACAACTCCTCCCTGATTTTCCCCTCACCTGGAATTCCCCATGGCATTCACATTGTCCCTTGAGCCACTATATGTCAACTATGACTGACAATTGATTTTCCCCATGCCTCTTATAGTATCCAGAACTGATATATTGCCCCTGATTTTCCCCATGTCAAGGTAAGGGTCTTTTGAACTGCCCCACTGCTCCCTCATTTTGCCAATGCCCCTCATTTCACCAAAAGCTGCCACATAGACAGCTATTCCATTCCCATTTCCTCTGGAATGACACCATCAATTACTGCACTGTCCCAGATTTGGCTCAGGTCATGCTCAAGTCATCTTCAGAGACGCTCCAGGTTTAGGCTTCATGCATCAGGAATAATGTAGCCCATGCAAAACTCAGGCGCTCACGGGCCTTCCCTCTTTTGCTCCAGGGAAAATCTTTTAGAATCAGGACCAATGACTTTAACCTATTTCACCTCTTCTCATATAAATGAACATAATGTCACAATCCGAAAGATTTTGTGGAACATCTTTATGATAAGGGGTTGCCCGCACCACTAAACCTAGGCTTTCCAGCCACTCCAATATCATCTCACTTCCTCTGCTTGAGGGGTTGCCTCACTGCAAATTACACTCCTCCTTCACCAGCTGTTTTCACCAGGATTATGGCCATGGTGGCGCCTGTCTGATTAAAGGATAAGCCATTGAGATTGACTCCTGCATTTATTTTTAAATTTCTCTTTATTGTTTTAATAACTTGAAAAACATCAAAATCCCCAGAAATTGCCCCGCCTCCCTCACCCCCCCATCTATGCCATAGCGCCCCCAACCTCCCCCCCCGTCCCTTGCTTTCCGATATATCAGACATGAAGGTCCAACAGTTTGAGTCTCTGAGGTCGCCACCGCTCCCGGATCTCCCCCTTCAAGTAGTCCAAGGTCTCTCCCCATTCCTCCGCAAAATCCCCCAACTTGTTGTTAACCGCAAATGTGGCCCATTCCAACAAAACAATCTCCCACATTTTCCTCATCCAATCCTGCTCCGTTTGGATCCCGGGGCTCTTCCACCTTTGGGCGATGAGAGCCATTGCGGCCAATATAAAAACTACTCTCGCCTTACGTTGCCCCCTCCACACCCACTGCCCCCCTGACTCTCGCCACCTTCCCAATAAAATATTGCGGGGGTCCTGGCTCGTGACTTCCCCAATGCCTGGTCTTGAGCCTGTGAAATAACCCTCCAGAAAGCTCTAATAATAGGGCAATCCTACCAAATATGAGCCTCTGTGCCTTCTTCGCCGCAACCCCTCCAACATGTCCCAGAGGATGCTGGAAATATTGCATGAAGGTGAGCCGGGGTATAATGCCAGCCAAATAGGTACTTTTACCATGCCTCCTGAAGTTGAACAGCCCTAGCTACCTTCGGGAACAATCTCCAAAGCCTCTCCCAGTCCTACCGTTCAATTCCCGCCCCCAGCAGCCCCTCCCATCTGGACATATACGGTCATTTTATTATCGGGCCAGCAGACTCCAGAAGCCTATAGAGATTTGAGATCAACCCCCTGGACCTCTCGTGCGTCAGGAGGCAGCTTTCGAACTGAGTCAGTTCGCGAGTTGCCGCCCTTCGAACCTCTGTGGACATCACCCAATGTCTGAGTTGAAAATATCTGAGTCATTCCCCCTCGCCCACCCTGAACTCCCGCTTACATTCATCAAAGGATTTCATATTCTGGCCTCGAAACATATCCCTGATGACCCTACACCCCGCGCTCTCCCACTTCAGGAATGCCCCCTTTTCAATCCCCGGGGTGAAATACCCATTATTGAAGATGGGGGCGAATGGCGAAATAAAGGTAGTAATCCCCAATTTCTCTGTAACCCCGTTCCAAATGTCAACCAGTCCCTTTGTTATGTTGCCGGTCTCAACCTGCGCGAAAGCCAGAGTACCCCTCCCAGGTGGTGCCGAGCCACCGCTCTATCATTTGTGAGGATGTCTGGACATTCCAGATGAGGCATATCATCTCATCCTCGGGAAACCTGTGCATCTTGGAACACTCAAGTAGTCATGGTTACACCTCCAAGCTCTTGGGTGACCTTCAACTTCTTCATGGGAGTTTGAAGTGATTGGCTGGACCCCACAAAGCTCAAACCTCACATCATGATTCGCAATTAAAGTAGCTTTGCATTCTCCATAACTGTCAGGATTGTATCTGCTAGGCCGTATTCTAGCCACTAATGGTTCTCGTGACCTAGACGAAACCACTAGGCAGATAGAATCCATCAAGACAAGGAGAATGAAGGGAAAGTAAAACGACAAATACACGAATCTTGGGCAACACCTTCATAATTATTCCAAAACCCAACATGCCAAAAAATGAATTATGAATCTTGGAATGTTACCCCATTAGTAACGGTTTTGGCATAATAGGCCTAATTGGCTCATGACCGATCAACTCACAGAGAAATCCCAGCGGGCTACTTGTATGTGAACAGCGTGAAACATGTGTTCACTAATCGTGCCTTTAACAAAGGCCTGCTTCAAGTTTTAATTTGAAATAATAGTTGACCTCTGCATTGAGGTGCTTATAAGAAAAGAGGACATTCTAAAACTAGATGAAATGAGCAAGGCGTGTTAATTTGCGTGTAGCAAGGCGTAAAACATCGATCGTGTTAATCATGCACGGAGAAACAAACAGCATGCACAAAATGTAGCAACATCGTCTATCACTATTTCTATAGAACAAAATAGTTGATCGATTACCAATGAGTTTGTCGGTGTGAGATACTCCCCTAATAAAGAATTTAAAGTACTATTGTGATATTGCATATTTGATGATATGTCTTCTTAGGTTTGTCTGCAGTAGAAAAAAGGTTTAAAAGCCATCACAAACCGCTAATTAATCCACGCTATATGATGGGACATGTGTTACAAGATCAATGTAACGTGTTGCCTGATATCAACATTTGATTATTTTCCACATGAGAACATCTAAACTCCAATAATCATTGCCTTTTACAGTGAGCATGAAACACTTGCAAAATGTCCTTCCTTGCTTGTTTTAATTCAATTCGACTTTCCACTTTTACCAAAAGATTGTTGAAATGTTTACCTCCTTTGAAATGCAAAAATCTGCTTTAAAAAGTATATTGATCCCAATACCGGTCTGAAGAATTGGCCAATTAACATGATCGCCTTTACTTGTCCGCAGGTTTGTATGTATTTATGGGGTGCAAAGCATGAGCCCAGCTGGCGATCGACTTGGAATACAAAACTGGGACAAAAGATCACACTTTCTACCTTGGGGCGGTGAGGAGGGTGTCAGGAACCCAGTCGAAGAATCCTGTTTCTCACTTGGCAGATATCATAGAACACTTCAGCAGAGAGACATCATTATAAGCAGTGGAATGCAGATCAGAATGGTGTTTGAAGGAGTGAATCTACCCCGCGAGCTCTGTAAAGTAGACCTCTCCATAGAGAAGAGTGGTGGTACACCGACTGTCTAACAGCACCATGCAGCATGTATGTGCTTAAAGATAAATCCCAGAATATAGTATTTCTGTGTCTCCATTGGGGCTGCAGAGCATAGTGTCTCTGCAACATGAAGAAAATCATGCTTCATTTTGGAGTTCGTGTGTCCTTCGGCTGCAGGGACCTGTATGCTTGCACTTTGCTGTGCACAGGTTAATGCTGCCGAATGTTTGGTCATTTGCACGGTGGAGTGTAAAGGTGTATGGCAAAAGACAGCAATCAAGCACGTACTCTGCCTTTTGCCTTGCACGTTTGCCATCTGCCGTGCAACATGTACGCAAGGTAGGCAGCGTTTACAATTGATCCCTGTGGAGTTCGCCTGTCTCCATATGGAAGCAGCATTTGTGCCTGAATGAAAAAGCATGCCAGCACAAATGTTGTAATTTGTAAATTGTAATTTGTATGGAGGAGAGGAAGTGAGCAATGGAATTGGAAGCTGCGTTTCTGCCACTCCTCTTTACGCATGGCTTTTACGGATTTTGCTTACGTCAGCCCCTTTGAAAATGAGCCCCATTGTTTTGTTTGGAATCATTCACCTCATCACCACTTCTGTTGACACTGTTACATTTTAATTTTAAAAAGGTATTATTGATATGCTCTAATCAGCTTCATACTGACAGTGCCGCTAAGTACCACAGTAAACAATAGCATAAAAATATTTAAGGTCAGGGCATCTACCACACTAATGATGCACTGTCCAGCTACTGTCTAACTGTTTCAGTTGCAATTATTAGTATCGGCTTTCTACAGGACAAATGTAAGCTGATGACTCTTTCCAGCTAACTTATCTGCAGAAGGTGTCATCAGTTTTACTTCGGTGACCCATCAGATGTTTCACTCTGAAAATAGAAAGAAATACCACATGTTACACATGGATTTCTTGTGGTGTCTCCTGCAAAACACATGCAGAGCACTATATAGAGTAAGTATTTGTTAATTGAGAAAAGTTTATATTAATGCAGTGCCTCACATGATTTACTTTGGTATATTTTGTAGAGATGTGAAGGTGTTGGTCAGTGATGACCTGTCTCTCAGTGTAAGGCTTTGCTGATCAGTGGACAGTGCAGCCATTAGGGATTTCATTGTCAGCGTTTACTGCTAACATGGTGGCTACTCGTTGTGGTAATGGTTGTCCTGCTCTTATGGTTGGGAGTACCTGACCGTCAGAAACTGGTCAACAGGCTTGAATGGTGAACTATTAAATCCGGTCAACATGCTCACCTTATCGATCGGTTTCTGAAAAGCAGCTGACGCAGAGAATTGGTGAGTCAGGGCGGGTGAGAGGCGGAAAGAACGGGATGAAGAAAAGCAGAGAATGAGGTGTAGTGGGGACAGGGGTGGGAGGCTGTGTTGAAATGACGGCGTCTGAAGAGGGTGGTCTGGTATGAGGGGAAGGTGTTTGGAAGGAGGATTAGCAGGGGCAGGTTGGAACCAAAATGTGTCTTCCAGGGGGGACCTCGAAACACAGAGAGAAGAGCGTGACATGGGGCCAGGGATAGGGGAAGGGGAGGAGGAACACTGGGGTAAGGGGATGGTAGTCCAGAGTGAGGGGAAAGGGTTATGAACGAGAAATAGCGAAGGTAGGTGGACATTGCAGAAAGTGAGGCTCAGGGGTAACCCCCCATGGGAACAAAACAATGAGGGTGGGGAAGAGGTGGTAGGGAAAAGAGGGAGTTGTGGAAGAGGGAAGGAGTTTTAGATCCGTTTAGCAGTTTCATATGTTAGCCACCATGAAACGACCATTATGCAACTGCTCATTGACTGTTATAGATCAAACACATTGAAGTGGAGAGCAGTTTGTGTCAACCAATAGACTCATCAACCCAAATTGGTCGATAATTAGACACATAATATTGTTGCACCATATTAGAGGCTGCGGTTCCATGTCATTTCGCCAACCTACTTTTTTACGGCGGGTGTTTTGCTGCGTGACTTTTGCCGAAAAACTTAATTGAAATTCTTTTAAAATTATTTTTCGGGGGTTTCCCCCTAAGCTCCCCTTAATTTTTTTCTTTTTTCTTTACTTTCCACAACCCTTTATTTATTCCACTCTCCCCAAAAACAATTTCAATGGAACATTTCTGCAAAACTCCTGTGGCAAAACACCAGTCGGAAAAACGGGTGTCGGCAAAAGGACACGATACCGAGGTTGCACATCCCATACAAATCCATCCATATTATATCACAGCTGAGACTGCTATCAAAATAACCTTTTAAAACAATATTTAAATTGAAATATAATCACCCCCTTCAACTTTATCTGATCAAAATACACACAGGAGAAAGTGGGAGACCCAGGTACACTTTACAATGATGGCCATGTCATCAAGCTTTTTTAGCATGTTATGGTATGTCATGTTAACGCACTACCACTCAAAGGTAACTTGGCGCTGGGAGCCCAGGGAATAGCAAACGAGAAAAAAAGATTTTAAAAACATCAATTGTTAAAACTACTGTACCAACTGCTTAGGGTAGAGAAACTTTTTAGACTCTTTTGGAATTTGGCATGATCTTCCATCAGCCTTAAAGTCAGGGGGAAGGTGTTCCAGAGGGACGGAACCACAACTGAGAAAGCCCTACCACCAACAGTTGCATTCTTAAATTAAATTGTGGAACAAGAAGGAGACAGTGGTTGGACGTGCAAAGATCTCTAGCGGGTTTATAAGGAACAATGTTCTCATGAAAGTAAGAGGGGCCATGCCCATGTAATGCTTGGAGTGCAAGGCAGAGGGCCTTGACCTTAACTCTACTCTCAACTGGAAGGCTGTGAAGTTGGTGCAGTACCGGAGAGATATGTGCATACTTCGCTAGGCCAGCGACCAGTTGAGCCAGTGAGTTTGTAGCGTTTGTTGTCTCCTGAGATAGTATTTAGGCTGAGCCAGTAGGGTCGCATTGCAGTAGTCAAGATATCTCCACAGAGCAGGGTTTGAAATTGAGATATAATAAGCAGGAGCTAAAACCAACTCCTGAGCGCTGGGCATCACCCTGTAGGTAGGAACTACCACAGGGGAACCAGGAGCTACCAGAGATGCTCCTTCAACTCTTTGTGCATTTTGTATGAACCATTTTGTTTAAATGTGTATTTGATGTGTTCTAATTCTTCTTTATTAACATTCTCAAATACTCAGTTATTTTCACATTTACATGTTTGAAAGGGACCAGTTGACTCTTGTCTTGATATGGGAAAAATCTTCCTCGGGGCCAGCCCTTTGAGAGCAAAAAATACCCAATTCAGCCCAAAATACAGGTTCTATTGTGCTGAGCAGTGATCTCATGCTAGTGACAAATGACACCTTCAATAAGTTTTAGTATTTATTCTAAACAGTGAATTTCATATACATTTGGTATTCAAGTTAGAGAAGATTACAAAGCACAAAACCTAGAGAAATGCAAAATATAGAGAAACATAGAACTTAGATAAACATAAAGAAACATAGAGAAACACAGTCTTACGCCCCTTCAATCAGCACTGGGAGACCCTGGCCCTCATAAACTAGCTGTAACAAGCCCCGCTCAGAGGACAGCGCTGTCGGGATGCCGTCAGAGTTCCAAAATTCCGGGCACTTGATCTTGCACGAACCAAGTCCACAGGACGATCTCCCACCCGAGTCATGTGAGCATGTGTATTTTATAATCTCGTGCTGCCCGTCCGTGACGCACAGTTCCAGAACTTTCCCTGTGCAAAATATAGGCTGGCTCATGGAAAAAACCCAACTCTGTTAATTTCCACTGCTCCTTCTTCTGAGCCCCTCCCTGGCTCCCTGGAGCCCATCTGCCAAAGCTCAGGAATGTCTTATCAGTGCCTTCCCAGAGAAAAGGAGATTAGCTTGGGGCCATGCAGGGCTACCGTTAGTGAGGCAGAATATTCTAAGGGAAGCAGGGATGTATTAACCCCATCTGCAAGCTCTAAAAGGCATGCACTCATAGCTTAGTGTTTATAGCGCTTAAGACTGGCTATCTAAGCGCTATATAGGTGCCATAATGTTCCAAACACTCTAAAAATACCTATTAGCAACAGAGCTAGGGCCCTCTCCCTGCCTGTCTATCAACAATGCATAATGTGACATATCACTCATACTAGGCCTGCATATTCCTTGTAGCTCACTACTGCATAATGGAAGTGCTACAACAGACTACTGTCAGCATTTTTAGCACATACTTTGAATACACTATTGGCTTTCAGCGGCTAATGCTGTCATCTAAAGCCCTGATTGGCAAGGTTGCAATTTTGTATATCACTACATTCCACCCCTATTCAACGTGTGTGCGACAAATGCTGACTAATACACATCAATATAGTATTTAGTGCAGTGATAAAGACCTTGGGGCTTTGCAAGAGGTTTAAGCAAACTACCTTCTAGCGGTTAGTTAGCGTGGCATGCAAGGTTAGTAAAAAACACTACCTAAACAAAAATGTACACAAAGTGAACAGTGACATATACCCTTGCCAAAACCTGGCCTACACAAAAATACCTAAATAATTATTGTATAACTGATTGTCAGTTAAAAAGCAGCATGCAGTTAGAATGTCAAGGCAATCCAGTGTAGTCTAATCTACAATGCACTATTGCATTTATGTATGGTTACCAATTCTAAAACCTGGCAGCCTTTAACTCTAAGGGCCTACCCTCCCCCTGATCCCAGGGCATTCAAACGTGACTATGGGATGTGTGATTAGACACTTCCCCCATGTATGTGGAACCCAACCAGAAACCATCTAATTTCGTGAACAAGGTGAACCCATGGGCACCAGGTTATCCAAATAAAAACAATTCTACTAATTTACATCAAGCATGGCATGTGTTATTCATGCAATCAAAAGCAAGCAATTTGATCCATATGTACGCTGGTAACTGTAGCTCTGCGTGCCAGTGTGTGGAGGATGGTCGCCCCCACCCAGTAAAAAGCCAACACCTGCTGATTAAACAATGTTTGCCATACAATGCATCGTGTGTATTTAGCAGTCTTGTTGACCTGCCCTATGGCAGAAAAAATGTCTTCATACCTAAAATTCTGCCATCTTCAGTGGTTGCCAATACTTGTAGCAGTGTTGGGCGTATCAATGAACCCCACTAGGCTAGAAGTTCTATAGCAGAGCTGGCATCAGAACCCATAGTGGCTAGCTCATTGTGCACATTTTCTATGTCACAAACATATAAAGCTCCTGCAATTAATGAATCTAGCTCCCTAGCTACGCTCACTCTAGTGATGGGCCATAGAAATGGACTCCATTTGTAGCAGCTTGGTAGTACTAAGGAAACATTGCCTCATGATAAATCTATTTCTAAGTGTATCACTGTAATAATGGAGGTGTGCATTACCAGCCTACAATTTACATGTTGCCTTACTACTGGAAAATCTAACATGTTCACAGTGTCTACCTATTGTGACTTGGAGAATACCCTTCTTCAAGTGGGATATCTACCATATACAATGTTAGTTTTAGCCACAAACACCATACTACCCTCCGGCAGTGGCTGTTTCATCACACCATTGTGTAAAATGCATTTAGTCAAGTTATAGTCCATAAAATCTTGGCGAGAACACTTGCTGCAGTTCTTGGTCAGAAAAACAACATCACATTAAACAAATTAAACAAATCGTTGTATCCATTCACTGAAACATTTGGGCCTATGACTTCATAGACACCAGTCATATGAGTCAGTGACAAAAGATGTCTGACAATGTGCCAGGCCAGTACGCTAGCAATTCCATGTGGATACTCATTTGTAGCGCTTTTCCAAAGAATTATTCCAAATGTCTACAATCAAAAGGTGACTCTTTGCATTAGTGTGCTGGAGACAGCTGTCCCCACAAAAACATGAAACTGGTTGGTTTAACAAAAACCGTGTCACACTATGTGTCATAAAATCAAACATCAAGTCAGTCATGGTTTCATTTACCTGCCTTAAGCTGGCTGTAAAAGTATCCAGTGTTTCAAAGGTTACCATCTCAAATTAGAGCTCACACACTTGGCAGCATTACTTCAATTAAGGATCTTAACCTACGCACAGGTGACTTTGATGTGCGCACTCATCTTATCTCAAAATAAATTACACTCCTGCTTGCATATTTCTGCTGCCCCAACAATTCATAAATCATTTTCCTGCCTACGTGCAACGCAGAAGTTTTTTTTTTTTTTCAAAAAGCAAAACATCTCTGGTTAAAGCAATTCAGTTGGAAGAGCAAAACCATTTCGTTTTTTCAGATTCATCTCAAAAAGTGCATTTAAAAACCATTTTTCAATGTGTTAGCATTCAAGTGCTGTGTCACACAGCTGTTTGTGGTGCATGATCTTACAGTCCACAACTTATTGTCCATAGTCCTTTAAACAAGAAAGGCAAGACATGTCAATTAAGTTATTTCCAGCAACTGAATCATTTGAATGTGTAGCATCAAATATTTGATAACTAGCCAAGTCTGCACCATGCCAGTTCAGCAAAAGTTATTACTCTGTTGGACACCTTTCGCAGGTTGCAGAACAAATGTCCTCATAGGTCATGCATGCTAGCAGCATTGAGTGCGGTGCAGGACACGTTTAAAGTTGACTCACTTTCTCTGAGCACAGTTTGCTTGACTGATCAGTGTCACCCGCAAATTGAACACATCTACGCCAATAATGGCACGCTATTGTCTTGCTTTTTTGCCTAGGCAAAATACAAACAGAAATGTTAGGATTTCATCAAAAGTACAATGTCATTATTCATCAATATCAGCATTATCCACCCCTTCCCTGAACACCACCCCCATCTTCAGAAGTCTCGCCAGGTAACTACACACTTTATCATTGCTACTGCAATTATTTATCACCCTTCAGCATGTTTTCTGGGGGCTTATTTACACTCAACTATACGGGGTGTAACTGCCTAATCACAAACTCATTTGTGCAATGCGATCATAGTTGGTCAATGGTACCTCAGACTGATCTGTGCTTTTACAAAAGCCATATAATAAGTACCCAGGTCGCATAATGCTTTTCTTTTTCACCAAAGCGATCACGAATGCCAGGCGCCAACTTGCTTCAGTGTCTCATGATCTTGATTTAGTTTGCCCTGCTGGCATCACTCCATTTTTCAAAGGTAAAGTCTTTCAGTCCAATATCGCCTGCAGTTGCACAAGCAGCTTTGTTTATTTTTCTCCATACAGCTAGTGTCTTTCAAGCCTCTGTTTTTTTTCACTTATCATTTTTCTCAAAGGGTGTTTGCTGATTTCTTGGACCACACTTTTGAGCGCGATAGTCTAAGTCAGTTTCTTTTGTTGCTTCAACAAATCATTCATTCTTGCACTAAGCCGTGAGGCTTCTGGATCATGGCTAATGTGCAGTGTTCATGTTGTACTCCAAAGCCCCGCTCTGCATGTTGTCTCTTGCAAAACGGCTAAGCGTTTTATGTCAGTTTTGCTTCCATCTGGAATGCCATAATGTCTTTGTCAGTTACTCCAGCCCTGGCAATGTAGCTTGCATTTTGCCAGCTGTGTATTTTCTCTTCTCAAAGCGCCTAGAGGTTTCTTCTCCAGTGCACAGCGCTTTACTTCAGTTCACATCACATGGAGCACTGGGATGCAGCTTGCACAGCAATAGCGTTTCACTTCACATCACATCACATGGTGCATGGGAATGCGGTTTGCATGGCAATGTCTGTTGGAATGGGCAGCTGTCTTTTCTTAGCCCATTCACAGATGCACAGGTTCCCCAATGTTCAGATGTGATGTGCCCATCTGCCATCCTGCATGCAGCCTTTGTTTTCCTTCCAGTGTTACTGGGCAAATTCTTTACTTCTGATCAGCTCTGTTATTGCATGCCGTTAGAAAGCATGCGTACATCAGCATTTCTGTCTTTGCACCCCCTCTCCTCAGTTTTTTTTTTTTTGCTCACGCTGCGGTGTCTCTCACAGGGGATGGAATGCAGGAATGTCATTGTTTATCTTTCGCGCAGCAAGCTTATCTCTTTGCTCTATAACTCTTAAACTGTGGCGGCTTCAATGGAAGGCACTCGTTTCAGACAGTTCATCCAGATTAACTCTTTCTTGCACTGTTCCAGCAACTCAGAAAAGCTCCCATATCTGAAACACCATTAAACAGGAGTGCAGTATTCTGCTTTTGTTTGCCTTCCTGCACCTCGCCCAAGACAGCTTCAAGGCACAAGCTCTGCACACACAGCAAGACTCTTATTTTCAAAAGAGGCACTTTTTCTTCTCATCAGATTCTACTCCATGCAATTTAGCAAAATGTCAAAGCGTCTTTTAGCCTGTTTTAAACTGATTAATGTCTCATTTAAAAGCATACGTTTTTTTTTCCTCTCCTTTTTCCTCGTAACCTTGTAGTTTGGCTTCACGAGCTCACTCCAATGCAATGTGCGATCTTTCAAAAGAACCCGCAACCCACTAAATCTTTGTGCTATCTTATCACACACAGATTTTTCATTCTGTTGTACCATTGCCAGAATATAACCATTTATTTCAGTGCATTTAAAAAATGCCATGTTTAGTGCAGCTCCCTGCACGGTTTCCCTGCAAGAGCAACTCACACTCTATATTGCTTGTGGGCTGTTAAATGTGTCAACAACATTTTTCACCATGTATCACAGTCAACAGGTCACTATTTCCAAACATGCATCACTTATAAGGCAACAGTACAAATCCATGGCATAGCGTGGGAACAGTCAAAAAATACTCCAGGGGCAATTTAGAGGCAAAATATAAAAATATAAATTGTTTTTTCCCCCCAAACCATTGCAAACTGATTCTGCAATTTCAAATCAATACACAAAAATCGAAAATCCAAATAACATCACTCACTTTCTTTTTTTAAGTGAGTCTCTCACCCATTATAAGCATGGCACAGCTTAAAATGCAATATAACCATTTTAGTGTGTTTCCTTTAAACAGATTCGCCACCAGCACATGGAATTTACAGTTGCCAAAAGAAAAACAAACCCTTTAGGCTCTCAGCACAGATGTTACTCTTTCTCCTAAGCACGGCTCGTTCCCCACGTTATTTTTCAGGAATGTCAACACTTCAAAAGCATACATCAAAAAAGCGAACCTTCGCCTCCGAACATTACAGCCCCCCACTCGCTAGCACACTGGGGCTGAGTCAATGGTTAGATTACTATTCACAATTTGCATGTCAAATCCTTGCAACTATTTTTCCCTGCCCTCATGACAGAATAGAGTTGAGAACTCCGTCTCACTTTGCATTTCAAATTACAACTTTAAACTGGGGAAACCGCATGATAAAATTCTTTCCTAATTGAACATATATCTTTCTTGACCATTCATCAGAGCGCTTTAAACAAAGCCATTTCCCGCTTGTTTATCGCCTTGTACTCCCTGGCTCCATTCCCAAGCAATAAGTCAGTCACGACAGATTTACTGAAGGGAGTCTTAACCACACAAGCTATCGGCCACGGCAAGCCGACACAACGCTGCTGTCTTTTGAAGTCTCAGAGCTGCAGTGAGACCACCAAGGAAATGCGACAGCCTGCTCCTCACTCTAAACTGTGTTCTCTCACACAATTTGTCATTTCACAGCAAGGCACTGCTCTTCAAAAATCCCACAAAGCTGCCACCAAATGTCTTGATATGGGCAAAATCTTCCTCGGGGCCAGCCCTTTGAGAGCAAAAAATACCAAATTCAGCCCAAAATACAGGTTCTATTGTGCTGAGCAGTGATCTCATGCTAGTGACAAATGACACCTTCAATAAGTTTTAGTATTTATTCTAAACAGTGAATTTCATATACATTTGGTATTCAAGTTAGAGAAGATTACAAAGCACAAAACTTAGAGAAATGCAAAATATAGAGAAACATAGAACTTAGATAAACATAAAGAAACATAGAGAAACACAGTCTTACGCCCCTTCAATCAGCACTGGGAGACCCTGGCCCTCATAAGCTAGCTGTAACAAGCCCCGCTCAGAGGACAGCGCTGTCGGGATGCCGTCAGAGTTCCAAAATTCCGGGCACTTGATCTTGCACAAACCAAGTCCACAGGACGATCTCCCACCCGAGTCATGTGAGCATGTGTATTTTATAATCTCGTGCTGCCCGTCCGTGACACACAGTTCCAGAACTTTCCCTGTGCAAAATATAGGCTGGCTCATGGAAAAAACCCAACTCTGTTAATTTCCACTGCTCCTTCTTCTGAGCCCCTCCCTGGCTCCCTGGAGCCCATCTGCCAAAGCTCAGGAATGTCTTATCAGTGCCTTCCCAGAGAAAAGGAGATTAGCTTGGGGCCATGCAGGGCTACCGTTAGTGAGGCAGAATATTCTAAGGGAAGCAGGGATGTATTAACCCCATCTGCAAGCTCTAAAAGGCATGCACTCATAGCTTAGTGTTTATAGCACTTAAGACTGGCTATCTAAGCGCTATATAGGTGCCATAATGTTCCAAACACTCTAAAAATACCTATTAGCTACAGAGCTAGGGCCCTCTCCCTGCCTGTCTATCAACAATGCATAATGTGACCTATCACTCATACTAGGCCTGCATATTCCTTGTAGCTCACTACTGCATAATGGAAGTGCTACAACAGTCTACTGTCAGCATTTTTAGCACATACTTTGAATACACTATTGGCTTTCAGCGGCTAATGCTGTCATCTAAAGCCCTGATTGGCAAGGTTGCAATTTTGTGTATCACTACAGCTCTACGAGCTAAAAGTAGCTGCTTGTAGATGTTAGTTTCAAGCTAACTAGGCTCCACTATGCTAGAAGCAGGAGCTAAATAGCTCCAAGCTCACCTCAATGTCGAACTCTGCAGAGGATGCAACTATAATCTCTCTCAGAGAAGGGTTTAAAGAAGTCAAATCACAGTTTAAAGAAGCCTGCACTACATCTGGCACCAATTTGAAGTCTTTGGAGAGAAAAGCAGAGATCTTTACACCCAGGTTCTTCACAGAGTCAACCAGAGTAGGAAGCTAGCCTTGAGAAGAGGGACAGAAATCGGTAGACCAGAGAGAATGAGATGATGGAGAGCCGGTCGCTAAAACCTTAGTTTTGTCCCCATTTAATTTCAGCCAGTTGCCATTTATCCATTCTCCAATAGCTGTCAAGCAACCCTGCAACTGGAGAGTGGCTTCGTTCAAATTTTGATCCACTCTAGGGACCAGGTGAGTGCCATTTGCATAAGAATAAAAATGACATCCATTGGCATGAATCAGATAAGCTGGTGCAAACATAGACATTGAAAAGTAAAGGGTAGATTGCAAATCCCTGCAGATCACTAAATGGTGGAAAAGACAATGTTTGGGTTTGGTCTGCAAGAAAAGAACTGAACCAACGGAGCACTGTACCTGTGACCAGAATTCCTCAAAACGGTGACACAGGATGGAATGGCCGATGGTGTCCAAAGCTGCAGACAAATCCAGCAGAACCAAGAAACCCACCCCACCCTAGTCCCGCATTCTAGCAACGTTGTCGATATCCAACACCAATACTGACTCAAGGATTGGTGGAGACTACTTGCCACTTGGTTCTATCGTGTGGACATTTGACTGATGTAAGAACGAGCATACTGGGAGGTTAGCTGAATGAGGCAACAATTCTAACAGTGGATGAGTGGTGGAACCTAATAATGAGCAGGCAATGTTTCCATGGGGTTTCTGCATTATTAAACATGGTGTATAAGATTTGTGAGATACAATATGGTCCTGGTGTGGGGGATTTGCTATGTCAATAATGATAAAGTTTTTGATATGGTCTGATGGATGTTAATGATACATTTTAATGACAAATGGGATTGTTGTGCAGGGGATTTTCTTTTTGTTTCTAATGAATTTCTGGGGTTTTTATGTGTTTTGTGTTCCTCTGTTTAGTTGCATGTTTGATTTATTGTATTTGTAATCGTTTGCAAACAGATTTATTGGTTAAACTAATAGATTGCAATGAAAAAATAAAACAAAATACTGACTCAGTGCTGATGGATGGTTGAAAACCAAACTGAAATGGATATAATGTAGAAGAATCCTCTAGAAATTTCTTTAACTGGGGTGTGGCCATGGCCTCCAAACTTTCATGAGAAACATGAAAAGTGAGATCAGGCTAAAGTTTGCTGGGGCCGTGGACTCTAAGGTAGGATTTCTAAAAAAAAGGGGTCACCAAGGCGTACTTAAGAACTGGTGGGATAACGATTGCTTCGAAGAGAAATTCATTGCCAATGTCACAAATGGGGTTAGCTCTACACTAATCTTTTTTAGTGCTTCCAACAGAATAGGATCCATTGGCAACCAAGATTTTTGCTGTGTAATGATAGTACAAATTTGATCCTCAGTAGTTAAATGGAATGTTGAAAAGGATGCGTCATTCAAAAGAGGCAAAGGCGACGGTAAAGGGGGAGCAACTGTTACAGCTCCTTCATAAGCAGAAACATTTCTCCTAATATTGATAATTGTTTGTGTGAAAAACCCTGAAAGAGAGTCACAGAGAGCCTGAGAGGGAGAAACAGAGGAGGAGACTATACTGGAGACGACAGCTCCCTTACCATGGAAAATAACTCTTTAGGCTGATTTAGAGCCCCGGATAACCATGTAGAAAAATATGTCGTTTTGGCCTTTTTTTTATAGTATTTTGCTATTTTAGACAACAGGCTGTCAATTAAATGTTATCCTCTGGGTGATAAGCTGAGCGCCAAGTTCGCTCTGCTTGCTTGTACAAAAGCTTGACGGGTCTTAGAGAGGCCGTAAACCATGGTGCAGAATATCCTCATGGCTTGCTTTTTATACAGGGGCCAACTCTTGAGCCACAAGTATAACTGAATCTTGAAGTGAACTAAGGGGTCATGGGAAGTAGTGAGAAGAGACTGCTGACATTGTTCACGAATACGTGACGAGGTTGAGCTGGTGGTGTAGTTGTCATCAGAATCTGAAGAGAATTACCATGAATGGTACTGTAAAATGATCTGACCAAACCACAGACAAACAGAGGTGAACCCTCACTGATTTATCTGCAGCAAAGATTACATCCAAGGTGTGTCTCTTAATATGAGTGGGACTATGGTTGAATTGCAACAGCTGGACGTCCATGAGTGAAGTGATTAACTTAGATGCATGCAGGTCAGATGGGTCATCAGTCCCAACATTAAAGTCTCCAACAACATATAAGCAAGTATATTTCAATTGTAGATCATCAACTAGACCAGAAAAAGTCTCAGCAAACATCAGGCCTATTCTCTGTTCATCTATGGACTGGAAACTGTTCGGAAAATGTGTCACCCAAGCTAGAGGACACGGCCCTGGCAAGGAATGTGCATGGTCTAACCAATCCTTATGCATGCAAGATCACTAGTGCTATTGTTGGCAACCAATCAGTGGCTTATTAAGTTTTATGGTATTAAAATATCAATATCAATATCAATACCATAAAACTTAGTAAGCCACTGATTTCACTCACCACCTGCTGAACATTCTTCTGCAGGTCAATTCTCATGACTTTACCTACAGAGCATGGCAGGCACACAGTGGCCAAGTAATTATCATTATGGTCCTTATGTGGGTGCAGTCATATTTTCAGTTTTGTATCCACTGTCCACATGTGCATGGGGAATTCACTATTTTTCCTTTTACCTTTCCTGTGTCTTATCCACATGCATAGTCATGATAAAGTATGACCGTGGTGGTCATTTTATCTTTAAACGTAAACCATTCCTGAGTTAGGTAATGGTGGCTTGTGATTCACATAATAGTTAAAGTCACTACTAATCTGTATCATGCATATTTCACCCCTGTAAATCCAGGCAAGCTATAGATAGATTGTATCCTTCCTAGAACTGGCTATCTCTGCTGCACAGAGCAGGGCATTTGCCAGTGAGGGCTAATTCTCTTTTGACCCTTTGTGAGGTTGGGTAACAGCTCTCCCCAGCAGGGCAGTCCCACAGCAGGAGATGTTCTGGGAAACAGGATGCAAAGGGCACTCCCTAAAAAAAAGGACTAGCTTCACATTAGGATGTTGCATACAAAAGAGCTGTTGATGCTATGGATCTGGCAGAGGGCAGGATGGGTATAGTCACCTGGAGCTCTACACAGTTGTGGAACATATCCACCATCTTGTTACCATGTATCTTTCCTTCCTTCCTCTCACCTCCACTTTCTCTAGCACAAAGCACTTTGGGTATTATCCAGCCATACAAAGGCCACTTGTCACAAATATAGGGATTGGCCCCTTAGTTTCATCCAATGTTGCAGGGCCTTTTGCCTTTAAAAAAGGATGTCTGCCACCACTTCTTTGATTCACTTTTGGACCATCCAGTATTCAAGAAAGAAATAGTTTTGACCAAAGCCCTTAGCTATTGAGATGAAGAAGGAGTGCTCCAAGGCAGAGACGAGCTCTGCTATCTGCCCACTCCCAGGTCACATTTGGGAGTCTCTTGCTGAGGACTAGCATCTGCCACTCTGCATTCCAACTTCCGAGACCAGAGAGCAGAAAATGAAAGAACTCACCCTGTCCTAGAGCTGCTGCAGTGGGTCTAACAGCACCCGAAGGGACAGAACAGACAGGATCCCTGATTTTACCACATCGAACTGATAGAACTGCATTTGTGTCGTGTTCACCACATTTGAACCAGAAGGTTTTAGCCTTTAAGTTCCAATAAACAATCAACATCTATATAAAAACATCAGTACAAATCAGCAACACATTCGATATAAAATGCACACTTATCTCAACGAACTGAAAACTTTGTAAAAAAAGTTCAAGTCAATAAGTGCAAATCAACCACATATCATACATAGCTCTAAGAGTTTTACTCGCAGTGAGGGCATAGATTTATTTGTTTGAAGTTGCTTAGGGTAAACGTTTCAAGGCTAGGAGTAAAATGATGGCCCATACAGTGTAAGTTAGTTTAGTACACAGATTATCAACAGGTAAGCTTTTGTCAAAATAGTGACTGAGAAGAGCAAAAGCTTCCAGCCTCTGGCACTTATTTGTCACTGGCCATTGTGCCAATACCACTCTTCAAAATCCTGTTTCTCAGCAACCATGCCCTATATATAAAACGTGCAGTTCCAAAAACCACATGAGGAAGTGAACATTTTCTTAGATGTCTAACTGCAGGGAGAAATGCCTGCATTTTTCAGAATAGGTGGTCGCAGGTAAATGCATCGTATAAAATGGCCCTCATTACAACACCGGCGCTAAACCATGGTGCTATTAGCACCATGGTTGCTGCCGGTATAGTAACGAGTCCGCCATGGTGAAATGGGGAAGTACCACCCGATTCCAAGGTTGGCGGGGCGGTACTTCACCATTTCACCATGGCCCTTCCCCATTCCCATTTTTGCCCCATAGGGCATAATAGGAATGGAAAAGGCGGTAATTACGGTACCGCAAATTGCGGTACCGTAATTATTGCCAGGGTCCCTTTGCGGGTCCCTGCAATAACGGCTGTATCCAGCCACCGTTATGGGAATTGGGTGTTAAGGGATTACCGGTACCGGTATCCTTACCGGTACCGGTAATCCCTTAGTGCCAGGGTCGTAATGACCCCCACTGGGTTTTAGTGCAGATTAGTAAAAAATTCACAATGTTTTCTGTTTGAGATCCACACATTGGGCAAAGATCCGATTGTGCCCCTGCTACCCTTCAGTTATGCAAGATATTGACAGACCCCCAAGCCTGAATCGGACATAGAAATACTTTTCCATTGCTAAGAGGATGGTATCCAAATAAACCTTGAACCCTGCTGTGGATTCAATGATTCCACTCCAAATTTCAACTTCGTGGCATCAGCTACTAGGTTTTCATACATTGACATTTTTGCCTTTAGCTTCAAGGTATTCAGGTCCCATTCTTGAGGCATATCTAGATGGAAAAGACAAGCCTTTATATGTACAAGTCACTTTAACCCCACCCCACCCCCTCGAGGCTCAAGACATATGACAGGGCATTCCTATATGTCTCTAGTCCCTTTCCATTCCAGACCCTTGCCCAAATAATATTGGTTTAAAAGAGGTCCGATCCGCTATCCGAGTATTGTCGAGTTCTAGGTGGAGCAGGGCTGAGTGGGCTGACACAGGTAAAAGCAGGAGTTTCTTTAAAAACTTGTTTTCACAGGTAGATAAATCAGCAATATTAACATGACCTCACAGTTCAGATCCATAAGTACCTGCCGGTATGGCTTGTTTGTGGAATAATTCAAATGTGGGGGAAATTGCACCTCTACCATGCTTAGCAAAAAAGCATGAGATACCACCACAGTATTTGGTCAGACAGAGTGTTGATTTGGCTACCGGTAGCTTCCAACTACCTGTGTCCTCAAAACGGACTCCATGGTAGTCAATGGACAGTCAGTCAGTCCTGGTGATATTAACCCATAATTAACCCATAATCAGCGGCACAGAATCTAGCTGTAGTGGTCATAGGATTAGTCACTGTGCCACCCCCTCCTGCCTTGAAATCCTTGCATGCACAACATAGCCGGATGCTGAATTGTATGCACTTTTGCCCTTTAGTATTACTTTGGGATCAGGAATTCTCTTGTCTTGCAAGGAAGGGAGAGTTAATATGTCTGCTGTCACAGCCATGCAGTCCATGATCCACTCACTGGTCGACATTTCCTTGGTGAAGTAGGCTTTCTCGTCACTGAATTGATCAAGTGACTGTGCTTCTGTGACGACAAATAGCTCAACATAAAACTACATTACAGCCTTGTGTTAAAGATAATATTGACTTGAAATTTCCCTGTGGCGATCGACCTTGCTCATGAATAGATGGACTCTATTGGAGAAAAATATAAGGAAAGTGTCCTTCAGGAACATGACTGCTCGGTTAGCTGTAAGTTAGTATATCTGTTATATGACATATGATATATTTTCCCATGTGCAAAAGCCTCAATCTCAATGACATGGGTACTGGTGCAAAGGAGTGCCACTGCGGAAAGCAATGATGTGCCTCAGTATCTTGGACAATGTCCGCACAACTGAAGTGTCCTCTCGGGTGAAATTATAGACTGGGGTTCGGATAGTGATTGTACACTACTGGGAGAGCTGCAGTTATGGTCTTGTGTATTCATCAGAGTCCTGCTCATGGTGCTGTATCATATGTGGCCACACATATGTGGTAAATATGTTTCTCCCAGGCTTTCCTCCTCAGGCGGTTTCCTTGCAAAAGTACAGGTGGCAAGATGTAAATGTTCTTTGAAAAAATCCCACACTTTAGATTTCTGTGCTGGACTATGACATCTCTTGATAGGCTCATCTGACTACAATGGTAGTGGTGGTGGCATTGGTGGTCTGGATTCCACCTGCTGAGTGTTTTCTTACTTTCGGGTCTTATATGCTGTGCTTGAGAGACACAGTACAGGAGGTATAGCTAAGTATAAGTGTGTTCCAGAATTAGGCATTGCTGCTTCAGGGACTTGCATGTGTCATAGACTTTAACTTTGTTATCGTCATAATTCTCACACTCACTGGATTTCAGTGGTGGTGAACATCAGGAAGCGCCAATATTCTGCTCCTTTACACGCCGTGGCGTTTCTACTGGCTTATCATGCTTCTCCACACTGTGGATCTGATTGGAAGTTTGGTGGTGTTTCTGCTAGAAATACTGCCAAATGGAATTACAGTTACTGCATGCAATAAGCATGCAGTAGCGTCAAGGGTCCACATGATTCATTCTTGTAGACCTTTCAGTTAGACCCCATTTTGGAGTCCCTTTAGACACCATGAGGAAATGCTCTCTTCTCGCAAGCATGAATACATCATGTAAAATAATTATGTGCTGTACTTCCCCTGTGTGGCGGTGATTACCTCTACACAAAAAAGGAGGAATCTAACAGGTTCGGAAATTAAACTACTAATTTGGTTGAGTGGTACCAAATGCAGTATTCAATAATATGGAATGTTTTACCATTAACATTATTAGGAAATATTTCTCTTTTAGCAACTTACCCTTCATAGTTCGATGGACCCCAAAACATTTCACTTTTTCTGAACCTGTCCTGACATTTAACACGGAAGCAAAGCTTTCAGCTTCACTCCCCTGGCCTTTTGCTCATTTTTTTAATGGAGAAAAGTATCAGCCCTTCAGACTATCATTACCAGGAAACTATGTTACCCTTTTGAAATTTTACACTTTGTAACTTTTCAACGTTGCACACAGATTCATACAATGCAGGGCAATGGAGATACATTTGTATCACCCTGGTCTATTACACCTGGTATTTTTGGTTACTTTTATATGTGACTAACGACAAGCTGGTGGTAGCAGATACATTTTTACAATTTGTGTGTAATTTCTAGTGTGCATATTTGCATTTACTGTGTATGGCTACAAAACGTGGCTAGTGCCCTAAAATTGCCACACCACAAGATTTTTGCTTGTTCTTCAGCCATATTGTTTGGCATTCTTCCTGCCTTTCAAGTTCATGAAATCCCATTTACAGCCATGTACTTTTCCGGGAAAGCCTAACATTTGCTGGCTATTGATGCCTTTGTGTGTGTATGACTCAGGAAGGGTGTGGGACTGCCTGGTCCCACTCCACATTCACGGTTTGTGGAAGTCTGGTTATGGCACATGAGTGAAACCCCCAGTGGTTCCTGATTGGACCACTGCTGGCTGTTTGAATGTTGCAGAACCTTACCATTGGTAGGATTGGACTTGCTTCCAGGCTGAATTTTAATTATAAGATGAGCACCGGTGCAGCCATTTATTTAGATCAGCATTGGAGCCAAGAATCCTTTGTAGAAGAACAGTCAACTGAAAATAAGAAAAAAAAACCTGAAGTGGTCCAGCATCCCTTCTTGCATCTCGCCCAGTGAAGCCCTGTTGGACTATCTGAGCTGCGATGGCCCTGATTGGTGCTTTAACACCTGGAATGGTGGGATCAACCAGCCTCAATGTGTTTTTGAGGATCATGCTGTTCTGAGCCTTTTGGAAGTGTTCCTGGACCACCTGTGGAACGGACCAGCTCTGCAGTGAGCTTCCTCACTAGAGCCCTGGCTGTTCTGAATTTGCAGCTGGAACTTAGGTGGTCACCAGCTTGTGGTTTAAGTAACCTTCCTGCCAGATTTCAGCCTCCTAGCTTCAAAGGTTATTGCGCTGTAAGCTCTTCTTGCGACTGGAAATACACCTGCCGTTGCCTGTGTGTGATGGCCGTCACTTGAAATTGCCTTCCACCATCTTTTGAAGTGTCTTGAAGAGATCTGCTTTGGTGCTTTCTGTATTTCTCTATCACCAATAGTTTTACTCTGCTTCTGGACACTACCGGGGGAATACTTGCACCCAAAGCTCCTGGGCACCTCTGAATGGAACCAATGGTTGGAATCCAACCTACAGCAGCCCCCGCTCGACCCATCCAGTCGTCTGAGCAAATTGGAGTCAAGGCGGTAAGTAAACGCAAAGCATTTTTTCCCCTTGTCCTCCATAGGATAACATTGATAACAAGTCTCTTTGTATCCTTCCATTCCACTGCTTTTTGATCATCGCACCTGAGTAGTGAGACCTGAAAGATAAGAACACATTTTTACTTACCAGGAGCTTTGTTGCATCTCTTCTCATGAACATTTCACCAAAACAAGTACTTCACGTGGCTAGTGCCCATCAGATGCATTTTGGGGGTAGCACTGTGACATTTGGGCACAAGGCCACACTCTTCATAGGGATTTAACTTCTAAAGCTAGGGCATATTTCTCGTGACTTGGTTTCATTTTACAGCATCACTTACTTACCTTATTTTATTACTTTAAGTCATTGAATGTATTTTAGAACCTATGACTGCATATATGTCTAGTATTGAGTGTTGTGGGATATCATCACCTGTTTGTTTCATATTTAGTGTGCGTTTTTGGCCTAGAATAAGTATAGTATTTTTGTACACTCCTGTCTCAATTGACTTATTCTGTGCTTCACTCTTTGGATTACTTGTGGACCCCTGACCAGATTCTAGAAATCCATCTCAACAACCATCAACCTTGTAATCAGGCTTTGAGTATTTTTTCGCCAGGCTCATCAGTAAATACAGTTTGCACCTCTCACTGTAACAATAAACTGGAACCATTGACTGCAGTACCTCAGCATATACTAATAGCTCTTTCATAGCAGGTGCTACAGAAGGAGACGTGAACTGAAACTCCTGCGGAATGCCAAACGAGCGGTGGAATCCGCTTGAAGAAAAATGCCCAACTCATCCAGTAAAGCACTCTTCGCTGCAGTGGCTGCCTCTTATAAAACAGCTATCCTCACTGCTAAGAAAGAGACTTATGACAACAGAATAGCCAATGCCAAATCAAAGACAAAAGAGCTTTTCAATATCCTTAGGGAACTTGAGTCACCACCTACACCTGCAGAATCTTGCGTGAAAGATGCAGGTTGGTGTGAAAAAATCCAAAAAGCGCCTTGCAGACAAAATTGCCCTACTTCAAAAACTCAGACTCTCCCCCGCCTCCTACCCATAAAACCCCCACCACCCCCCCTTCTTCTTCACTCCAGTCTCGGCCAAAGAAGTAGAGAACATCATCAATGGCCTCAAACCATCCAGATGCCAAGGGGACCTATGCCCAGCCATCATCATTCAAGAAGCTGCCAATGAACTGGCCTCATTCATAACAGCCTTTATCAACTCTTCCTTCAAAACCAGATCAGTCCCTGACAGCCTTAAAGAGGCGTGGGTCATGCCCCAACTAAAAAAAAAAAACCTAGATCCCAATAACCCTACCGATTACAGGCTTATCACCACTATCCTTTACATTCTAAAAATCTTAGACAGAGTGGCCTATCTTCAAATCCAAAAACATCTTGAAGATAACAACCTTCTGGGCCTCAGACAATCGGGCTTAAGACCAAGGCACGGAACTGAAACTGCCCTCCTGGATCTAAAAATCCAGATGGACAAGGCAAAAGACAATGGCAAACTAGCCATGTTCCTGTTGCTTGACCTCTCTGCAGCTTTCGAGCTCATCTACCACTGGATCCTCACTGAACATTTGGCCTCAGCAGCTGCCTTTTCGAGTGAGGCATCCGCTTGGGTACAATCCTTCCTTTCCAGCCGTACCACTAAGGTCTTCTCACCATCAGCGTCAGCACACCCTATCCCCATCCACTGTGGCCCCACAAGGCTCATGCACATCTCCAACCTTATACAACATCTTTACTTAGCTCCTGTTCGACCGCCTTAACAACCTGGGGGGGGGTCACATGCACGAATTACGCGGACGACACCCAGGTTCTCATCATGCTGTCGGGATGCTACGAAGAGGACTCCAAACTGATCAACGACCTCTACCTGGAGATTCAGGCATGGATGGCTGAACACGGCTTATGCCTCAATGACAAAAAAACTGAGCTTCTTCCCGTTGGGTCACAACCACGCCTAAACAAACTCGACCCTCGTTAAGCATCCATCAACATAGATGGTAACTTGATCGAAGTGGCCAAGAATATCAAAACCCTAGGGGTTTACCTGGACTCCACTTTTTCACTCAAAAAGCGAGTAAACGCCCTAGCCTCCTCCACGGCCTACACCAATAAGCTCATCAATGCATGGAAAGCATTCCTCTCGCCTACTAGCTGCATCACCCTGGCCAGGGCTCTAGTGCTCTCAAAAATCGACTATTGCAACATCCTCTTCCTGGGCACCTCGGAGCGTAACTTGAACAAACTCTAGGTTCTGCAGAATAACGCTCTTAGGGCAGCACTGAGCATCCTGTGGTACTCTCACATCTCTACCTTCAGACAAAATGCACACTGGCTCCAAGTACAAGACAGAATCGCCCTTAGATCATTGGTCATCATTCATAAATGTCTCTCAAATGATGCTCCCAAGTATCTGGCAGACAGATTTAACAAACGATCATCGGTCAAACCAACCAGAACAAGATACTCACACTGCCTCAACATTCCCAAATTCACTCTAAAAAAAGCACGAGGATCCAGCTTCACGGTTTTAGCAGCTGAACAATGGAATTATATACCACTCAACCTTAGAAAAGAACCCTTGTTCTGGACCTACAGAGCAAAAACAAAATCCTGGCTTGCCAACAAGAAATGTTCAACTGTTTGATTATTCATCCTCCCGTGCTTGTGATGTTCCCTATCCTGTCTCACTACTGTGACCACTATGTAACTTGGCCATTGGCACTTATCTCTACTGTCCTGTATAAATCTGAAAATGCATGTAACCTGTTGAAATTCGCTATAAGTCTCTGGCGCGCAGTTACCTCAGGGTTCGGCGCGCGATATAAATAAAGAAACTAAACTAAACTAAACTAAACTAAACTAAACTAAACATTGATGCCTTCAATTGAGCACACACATTCCTGTCCTTCCAATGGATATAGAAGCTGCTTGGCTGATGGTAAAATCCTCTACTAGCATCCCCTCCCCTCTGCTACTGGCTCGTTTATATGTTCCAGACACTGAAAATGTTAATTTCTCCTCCGACTAAAAATAAATGTCAGATGTGTGTTTGCTACACAATGTGATTCCTGGGATTATCGCCTCCATAATACTAATGGCCGGTGCTGCTCCAATATAGACATGGCGTACTGCAAACTCAGCACAAGCCCAATTTACTCTATGGGCTGCCCATAAACAATTCAACACACGTTTTTTTGCAACTACTATTTTGTTTCACCATCACAAATCTTGGCAAATGGTATTTTCTCCCATAAATCACAAGTCAGCATACCCAGTAATGCCAGTGATGTACGTTTCTGCATCCAACCAATTGTAAGAATATTTCTTCATAAGTACTATTTTGTCTCATTACAAAAGATGGTATTCAGCTCTAGCCAGTGCACTTTTTCCTCATAATGCCACCAAATAATGATGTTTTCTTTGTGGCTACTATTTTGTCACGTCATCACAAATCTTGGTAAATAGAATGTTCTCTCATCTGTCACAAGGAGATGGAAATACCCATGACAACCACTGAATGCACTCACTTCCCTTCCAAAAATTCTATGGGCCTCGTTGATAGTGTGTCATTATTTCTGTTACTGACACTTTTTTTTGTGGAACCAGAGTTACCACAATTTTACCAAAACTACTGAATTCTGAGTTCGGAGGTAAAATGTAGGATTCACCTCCAGCAAAAATCTGGATGTGAATCCTCCACTTGCCTCTAAAAATCAGTGGAATTACTGAAACGGAACCACCGCTCATGGTAATTCCTGCATAAATCCCTTAAGTCTTTTGGATTTAAGCAATGGGGCTTTACACCACCTTGACACTACTTGTTATCCCATGGTAAGGCCACGGGATTGAGTGGCAGTAATAGTAAAAGATTTTGATGGCATTTTTGGCATATTTACCACAAGATAACCTACAAACGCATACTACGTCCTCATATATGTACAATCATAACTACTATTTTGTTTCATCACAGAAAATGGCCGCTGAAGTACTCTCCTCCTTGTTCCCAAATAATTATATATTTTATTCTTTTCAATTACTGTTTTGTCATATTTGCACACATTTTGACAAATAATATTTTGTCTCATCGTTCACAACAAGATGATTCACCCATTAAAATGTCTCAAATTTCTCTCTTTCCACCAAACAATTCTATGAATTTTCCTTTGCAATTACTGTTTTGTCCTGTAACAAAAACATGTCAGACTGCACAGTACTAACTGAAAAAACTCTTTTATGCCTTTTCTCACAAATCTCAAAATTGCATTGGCCCATAAAAATGACGCTGTGGGGGTCATTTTAAAGTGGGGGGAGTGATAGAACAACGTGCGAATGCAGGGGATGATGCATTTATGACTTTAACTATTACAGTCATTTTTATTCTCTTCTAGGACAGATATGTGTCACACCATACTTTTCACCTCCATCTTGGAATAGCGTGAGATTTCATTCTCCATCTTGGAATAGCATGAGATTTTCATGCATACATAACATGAACGTATTGCTATTTATTTAATGTGATATAGTTTTAATATAAAACTGTGCACAAATACAATAAGTAATACACAGAAAACACAAAATGCATTTCATTATCAAGTAACACTCATAAAATCACTACATCCAAATAGTCCAAACAATTAATCAGTGTCAGAATCAAAATCAAAATCAGAATCAAGATCAATACAATAAAAGGAATAAAATACTTTGATTAGAAATGACGATAACATTGGAATAAAATGTAAAATAAAAGGAATACTTATAGATATAAAGACATAAAGATAAATAGAGATGAAATTAAATTAAATGAAAGCCCCAAAAGCATATAAAAACCAGAAAACAGCAAACAATATAATCGAATTTCATATAGGCACAATGATATAAAATACTATATCATAGAAAGAAAGAAAATATAAGAAGATAGTAGGACAAGAAAACCAAATAACATAGTGTAAAGACCGGTAGGGGGTGTCTGTACTTCCGCTCTCTACATGGTAGAGGAGAGGCACAGCAGACCCCAGCCAAGATTCTCTATTACGGTAGCAATGTACGAGCAATCAAGGCCTAGCTTCTCAGGAGGTGATGCGAGCTGGTTCTTAAGTACAGTGTAGTCCCCGAACCCCCAAAAAGGAATGTCCACACACTGTATTACTGAAAACACAGTCTTTATATAATTAATATTCAAAGGTATGTACACGATCACAATAACGCACTTTGTACTTGGAAGTCAATAATGATAAATATATACACGTCTAGAGTGGTACCACTAATGTTATCAAATCTCATTAAAGTGCATCAACGGTACGGTTAAAATGTCACACAGATCAATAACGAGTAAACCAGCAAAAGAGATAGGCAGGAACGTAAGGTGGTTGAAACAATAGGCAGAATGCTGACCCCTACCACTAGGCACAGTTCTGCGTGGAGATCCCCCCACCTGGGCAACCTGTAAATAAAGATATATAGCACAAGCCCAGTCCATATATTGTCCGATAGTCTTACTTCTTCCTATTAAGGTTTCCCCCCCCCAATGTACCTGGTGGAGTAGAGTTCTCCGACGATGCACCGACCGATCCTTCTTGAGTGCCTCCCTTTCAGGCGGGAGCCACGGATCGTCGAGAGGTGTCGGGGAACTTGGCGTTCGGTGTCAGGGAATCGACGGCCTTTCTTGAGTGCCCTCCCTTTAAGGCGGGAGTCACGGGTCGTCGAACGTCTGCCGGTGAACAGGGTGAACACCAAGAGGGGGAAGTGGCAGCTTCGTTCCTAGCGGTGCTCGTCGACGGCAGATCGTTGGCGTCCTGAAAGGAAGAGGCGTGCGGGGCACCTCAGTGACGATAGTTCTGGACCGCAAAGAACTGTGGCCCAGCAAGGGCGTTGAGTCGTCGGCGTCTCTGCGGTCTGTAGGTGGCGGGAAACACACCGGTGGATGCTCCTCGGCACGTCAACGGTCGGGCCTTCTCCAGCGGGAGACAAGCGGGTGACGATGAAGACGAGAGCGTCCGATGATCAATGGAAGTTCTTAGGCAAACGGGAGCACGGTGGCTCCGGTCGGCGACGGCGGTCGTCGACAGTGGCGGACAACAGTCCGAGTGCTTCTCCTTGGAGTTCCGCAGCAGTCCCCATATCGGGTCGGCAGCCTGTCGTAGGTCTGTCTACCAGGGAGCGTTGGCAAAGATCAGCTGTGCAGGATGGTCCCTCGTAGCTCGGGAAGAGGGTGCCTTACCAGGTCCTCTCTGGGTCAGTCCTTGGAGGCACAACAGCTTTCAGATTGTGAAGGAGAGCAACAGCAATTCTTCTCGGCCAGCAGGGCTTCAAGGTCAAGCGTCAGTTAATCCAGTTACTCGTCGTAGTGGACTTCAGCTTCTGAACACGATTCCTAGCAGTGAGAGGTCCCCAGATATATTGTTGATCTCCCATTCATTCCGCTGGGTCACACTCAAGCATCCAATCACGACTACGGGCATTCATGCAGGCAGGCAGCCAATCAGGCACACGAGGTATTCAGGCCATTCTCTTCTCTCCTGACACTCACAACAAGTTATGTGTATTGAGACAAGTACCGAGCCATTCAACACTCCAAGCTGCATTCATACCGGTTTCGGGCAGGGTTGTCTCGGTCATTGTGTCAACCACCAGATACTAGACACCCACAACACAGAATGCATATTCGTCACACACTCTATTCACCCAGGTCCCACCCACAGGAGGTACCGACAACATACATCACCGGGAAGGCTCCAGCTAGTCTGACTGGGCCTTCACAACAACACCATATATGGCACTTCCATCCAACAGCCGGTCAGGGGGAAGGGACAGAGTCAGGGCTTCCCAGGACTTTGGGAAAACAAGGTAATGGGTAATAGAAAGCAAGAGCCCACCGGGGCCATCTTGTTTTCCATCAGGGATCAACTGATCCCAATGGCAGGGCCGGGGTATCCCAAAATGGAGGATACTCTGCGCACCTGTCAAATTCAGCATGGAGCTGCCACCAGCCAATACCCTGCTCTGTGGGCCACCCACAGGTGCCCAAAGACATACACTAGGGGCACAGGGTTGTACCCCCACCCATGGGTACCATAAGGGTACCCCACGGGTCCGTTCACCAAACCAAAAGAAAGAGAGCTGCACCGCCAGGAGTCCCACATGAACTCCTGCGCGGAAAACACGACAGAAAACACGATAAAAAGCAGTAAAGGACAAGGATACGGAGGCCCTGTCCCTCCGATGCATTTCCAGCATCACACATAGTATGATAAATTAAAAGAATGATGAATTAATAGTATGGATTTATAGTGTGTTTACATGGATATTACTGTAAAATCAATATCCCCCTTATTTTTAGGTAGGGACACAAGTATGTTCATGTGCCTTTTTTCTCTTGTAACGTAATTAAGAGCTTGTCAACCACCTTCCAGATTCTGAACAGGACCATATGCAATCCCCTATTCTGAACAGGGCCATATGCAATCCCCTATTCAAGGTGTTGAGACATTGTTTCCAGAAAAGGTGGTCCTTTATGGTGTCTAGTTGGTAGACAATTTTACCCAGATGATCCCTATGGACCATACCTAAACTAGCACATTCTGTCAGGACATGCTTAGCCCTCTCAGCATGTGCTTTCTTCAAGCAAATACAGCAAAAGCTTTTCTGTTCCGGTAGGGAGAGTGAAGGACCCAAGACACTCAAAACAGGTAGATAGTTAATCCGCAAAAGAAGGACAAATCTCTGCAGTTGAATTGAAGGACATAGATCTAGATACAGATGCACCTTCTCGAATGTTTATATTACATCAGGCACAAAAGCATAACTTTTTAGTAAACTCAGGTGTGCAACATTTTTGTTCCAGTCCCACAAGTCTAGACGTTTTTCAAATAGATGTCTGAGATTAGAGAAGTCATCCCCCCAATTCAGGGTCCATCCTTTGTTTTTAAATAGAGTGTTCATGTTCTTACTAAAACTAGACTTCATAACTAATCTCTGCTCAAGATTTCCTAGACTTTGTAGGAGAGGATTGGATGGCCCATTCAACATTTTTATGTACATTATGGCTCTTTTTTTTAGGACCAGTGATTTAAGAGACTCAATACCCAACCCAAGTCTTACTGCCTCATCAAAAAGTTGACGGTAACCCTTAAATGCAGCAGTAATGCTATTACCGCCGCATTTAAGGGTCCACCAAACCATAGGTTTGGCAGGATTTACTTCCAGCTCCGAGCTGGGGGAAAATCTGCCACAAATTTGCAGATTTTTGGTGCGATTACCATGCAGTAATATCGCCAACAGTAGTCACACCGAAAATTCCCCATTGGACCAATGGGGAATGGGGAATTCTCGAATAGGCCCAATGGGGAAAAGGGAATTCCTGTTCCGCCAAACCTGTGATCTGTCGCTAATAGCGCTGGGGAGGTTTGGCGGTAACACTATTAGCGCGAGCGGTATGCCGGTGGGAATACCGCCGGGATACTGCCCAACTCGTGATGAGGCCCTTAATATAGCCCTAGGTACACAATTTGGCAAAAGGAAAATGAAATGTTATTGGATTCAGTTGTCAATGATGAAGACAAACTCATTCAGAACCCATGGAAGGTCCTACGAAAAATCAAAGAACTAGATTGGGCAAAAACAACAGATATGGCGGCAAAAAATAAATTGATCACTCATTTTCCGTACAACACAAACAAATTTAATGAGCTGCAAAACTTCCTAATAAAATTTCCAAATAAAGGTGCCCGTGATTTAATCTTAAGAGCCAGACTCAACTTGCTCGCAACAAATGAAATTCTTCATAATAGGGGCCTCTCCCAGACATCCACTTGCTGTTACTGTCAAAATCAGCCGGCACAGATCAAAGAGACTATACAGCATTTGGTGACTTCATGTTCAGGAACCCACCTGATCAGATCTCGTATCTAAACAACTTGTGTGGCCATGATAATCAATTGAATGAAGAGACATGGTGGTACAGGTTGATAGGCTGTGACAGATCCAGTTGGCAAATCGCCACATCAAAAATTCTGGAGCACATTGTAAATAACCTGCTACATCGGAATAAGCGGCTAAAAACACAATCATGTTCTCAATTTTTCCTTTAGAAGAAAAATGCTCAAGAGACAAATGCTTAAGAGACAAATACTGCAAGAAATATTTCTCAGGTTCGTTTTTGTAAAAATCTTTTGTGGATTAAACAAATAAATAAAAAAATGTTTAAAAAAGAAGTGGGAGGGGGAGGCCGTTCCAGAGAAGGGAGCCCTTTGAGGAAAGAGATCAACCATCTGCTCTCTGTTTAGCAAACCGCTTCACATGCCAGGAGTTGATGCCAGAGGAATGCAGATGTCTAGAGGGGGAGTATTTGGTCAGAAAGAGTTGCAGATAGAGTGCTCCCCGGTCCCAAACAGCCTTGAGGATTATGCAGAGGGATTTGAATGTAATCAGTGCTGCGATCGGGAGCCAGTGGAGACTTTGAAAGGCAGGAGAGATGCAGTCCCTGCGCTTCAGGACTAGTCTTGCTGCCCTATTCTGGATTCGCTGGAGGAGTCGCAGAGTGGACCAAGGTAGATTAAGAAGGAGGTCATTGCAATAGTCAAGCCTAGAGAGAACGAGAGCCCTGGTAACATTGAGTTCCACAACTCACGGTAACAGCCTTGTCCGGCAGCGACTGGTATAGTCCTCAGGCTAATGGAGTTATCCTCACTCCTTCACTTGGTAAGGCTGTGATGATTGAACTGCAACCGGCAAGCTCAAAAAGTATATGTTGCTCTTCTTTGATATCTGTGTGTATATGTCCGGTAGTGGTATGCTTGTTGGTAATGTCTATTTGCTTTTTGGTACTGTCTATACACTGAACAATGTTTTTCTTGTAGTGTTTTCCAGGTGAGAATTCCTAAGTGTGAAGTTCCAGGCAGCAGGTAACAGTCTGTAGTTTTTATTTGAAGGATTTTGCTGTGGTTCTTATCTAGTGTAGCTAACCCTTTCTCTTGGCTTGTAGGCACACGAGGGAGGTAGCGTTATTGGCAGTTGAGACAGCAGGATGTCTGGAGATGGATGCACAGATATTTATTAGGTCCTCTCATTACCTTTCAGGTTTCTCAGGGTTTCCTCTTTCTCTCCCTCTCACTATGTGGATTCTTCTGTTTTGCGGGTTCTTCCTTCTTTCTTTCCTCGCTTCGGTATGGGGGTTCCACTTGTTTTTCTTATCTTCCGCTTCCTTCTTCTGCACTCAGGTTCTTTTCTGGTTCTTCTGTTCTTTTTTCTGCTTCCTTTTTGTGCACACAGGTTCTTCTTTGGGAGTGGAGATTGCAGGACGCTTCCAGGCAGGCTTCCTGGAATGTCTGGTGCCAGTGGGCAGGGCCTTAAATAGGCTAATGCGCAGGATCCCACAAGATCTTGACATAAAGCAGGAGGTCACTCGACACCCAGTGAACAGGGGAACAGAGTTTCTCCTGGTCCTTTTGGTGGTCCATATTGCACTTCCTGACTACCCTGTGCTCTCCATAGGCACACTCTAACTATCCAAGGGTCCTTCTTTCACGCTGGCCCTGCATGGGTCACAGAAAATCCAGGGCACCATTGAAACCCCCTAATTAAGAAATTAATTGGTGATCCTAACACTCCTAATTGTACAGTTTGGCCTATCTCTTACTCCAGGAGTCTAAAATCCTTGAGAGCTGTCTTCAAGCTTCTTATCCAATACCTACAATTTCATACACTCTTTGATCCCCGCCAAAGAGGCGCCAAAGCAAGAAACTCACTGAATTTTCTCTTAATTATGTGTCCACCTCTTTAACCAGTGGTCACCACTCCAACATCCCCTCAGTCCTCCTACTATTTTAACCCTCTGCCTCCCTTGATAAATTGGAATATCCTTCACTCCTTCAAACCCTTGCCTGCCTTGACTTCAAGTTAACAGCATTTGACTTGGCCTCTTATCTCTCTAACTGCTCCTTCACTATGTACTGGAAATCCAAACTTGTATGCCAAATACAGCCATGTAAGAAACGTCCATAGGTCTGTCCTCAGCCCACTCATCTTCACTCGCTACACCTCTTCCGAGGGCAAACTCTTCTCATCCTTTGGCTTTCACTAACACCACTTTGCAGATGATGCACACATTTTCTCATTGTCCTACTCCACCTATACTATTACTGAACCTGTTAGCAGCTACCTTATAGGCATCCATCTCAGGAAGGCTTTACACGGCCTGATGCTTAGTTCCTCCAACATGAAAGACATGCTTTGTTCTGTCTCCATTGCTAACCGCACCCCCCATCTTCTGCCATACGACTTCAAGAATATAGCATTTGACATGGTGGCCTCTTATTTCTCTATGTTCTCCTTCCCATCTCTTAGAAATCTAACATCTCTTCTGCCACACCGGGCCTGTGGCAGTCCCATAAGGATCAGTCATCCGCTAACTCCACTTCACACTCTACATCCTACATGGGCAAACTCATCTCATCCTTTGACTTTCACTATTGCATCCTTGCACATGATACCCAACATTTCTTCTCATTTACCTGCTCCACCCATGCTACCACTGAACACATTATCAGTTGCCGTTTAGCAATCCAACACAAGAAGATTTAAGGCACCCTGATCCTTATTCCCTCTAAAACAGAAGTTATGTTTTCCCTGCCTCCTGGCTAATCCCAATCTCCTATCTGCATCCCTACTTACCTCCTGACTCCTTTAACAAAGGCCTGACACCGTGTGTCCTCATGGACAATGACCTATTATACCAACAATTCATCATGGCTCTGTAACTGATTATTAATTTATTATTATTGCTAATTTATATCGTGGTTTATGCCAGACTCTTCCATCTTCAAACCATTTGACTGAGGAGCAAACCCATGTGGCACAATCATCTTTTTACAAGACAAGCACATTTCCCCTGAGCTAACTGATGGCAACATTAACCTATACAAGATATGCAACATCCACCCCAAATCTACCACCATTTGGCCAAAGCCCTGATTTTTATCTACCCTTCTGCTTAGAAAAATGGACTTCTGTTTGAGCTTACTTCTTGGTCTCCCTCCTGCATACCTCTTCCCTATTCTAAATAAGTCAACATTACCTGTACCATCTGCCTAGTGAGAGCCTTGCCCCACGTCCATGCATTAACACAATGCTGGTTGGCTCTCCATACGCAATCACTTACTCTTTAAGGCCCGAATCCTGATCCACAAATGCATCCATGGTCTTCCGATCTACCTCGCTGACTACATTTTTCTCTTTATCCTATGGAACTCTGTGATCCTCCTCTCTCCATGAACATGATGTCCGCCCACCACCTTGTGCCTCTTCTAACTTCCACTCCTTGTCTTGACCTGTTAGTGAAGGGGTACCTCCCACTACCTCTCAACAAGGCCATTTAACTGGCCCAATCAATAACTCCAGACAATGTCAAATATGTTTGTATTATGATATGCTTATACATATGACTTTCATGTTCAACTTTTAGGCCTTATTTTACATTGAATTCATGTCTTTTCCTTGCTTTCCATTATTAGTTTATGTCTCGCTTTACCAACCCTTCAACCCCAGGTTTTACACTCAATTAAACATCCATCCCCTACAGTACCCACTGTAAAGACACCCTAAACAGTGTGGGATATATTTTGGGGTTATACCTAACTTTGTGGTATTTTACTATGGTGGTAAAGAGCAGTATTTTATGGTGGTAGTATATCTTGTGGTAATTCATTGGGGTATTTATTTTTACAGTGGTGAGACTAACTTCAGAATGTTGCCTAACAATTGTTTTTACCAGGGTCACTCACCAAAACAGACCACTGTACTTGATACACTCTGGGGAGATAACATATGCCCCCTTCTAGTAGTTTTTTATGTACAATACTCTAATATGCCCTTGTAGCTAAGTTTCAAAATCATAAAAGAATCAAATTGAAATACCACACATTCATTCACTTTCTAGCCAAACAGTTTGCAGCAGTTATTTCCCTTTGGGGTATTTTTAGTCGCACACCCGCCTCTTTGTGCAGCTCAAATAAAATGACTGTCAGCCGCAAAAATACACCAGAACACCAAGTGACTTTATAATGTGTTGTTTTATCATAACAGATAAACACACCATTTACACATGGAAACAGTTATTCATACATCACATTTTACAGTGCAAATGTATAATAATGAGCAATGGCACATTTCAAAATAGAATAAGCTGTACCCAGTCTTACCATCCGTCCTTGAAAGTGAGAAACATGGCAACAGATACACTTTGAGGAAGGAGAAAACAAAACAACAATGGCATTCATATCATTTTGGAATTGCATGCACTTTTAACTTCAACAGCACCTAAAATAAAATGACCTATCGCCCTGACTAAATGACTGACAGGCAATCCAACAGCCCTCACTTTAGACTTATATTTACCCAGATATGCTGGCAATATTTCTGGCTCAGCTGCGCATCGGAATCCCCATCAGTCTTTTTCTCCTGTCTCCCACAGGGTTGGCTACTCAGATGACGACTGCCATGGCACCAGGCAGTTCGCCAACACTGAGCTCTGTTCTCCAGTCAGCCCCCTGCAATTCACTGTCCCTCTCAGTGCAGTGTCAGAGGATGTATGCCTGACTACACCCACTCAAAGCATTTTTAATAGGTTCTTCTGTCAATCAATGCAACACCTCATCACCTAGACCCACCCACATCACCCAATCTGCTCTTTGTATTTTCCCCATTGAAGCAACTGCATTTCTGAAAAACCAATGTGCTTCCTGACTCAAAAATGGTTCACTTCAGCAGAGAGGAATTTCATGTTTGTTCAACTTACTGCAGCAGGCTCAGTCTGTACGTTTGAATCCATTTTACAAAGCACCATGCTTTTTCCAAAGTCGTTTTCAGGCTATTTCCACATAGACTAATTTGCACTATATATTATTAAGGGGACATGTTACATGTTACTGGGATTGGATTAGTATGTTAATAAATTAGTATTAGTTAAGTGCAATTCAGTCAATTGAAATATAATCCTACAGTAATATGCAATTTAAAGCATGTGCTCTGCATTTCTGTGTTTCTGTCTAAGACCCACACCACAGCTACATGTGCATGATAAACTAATAAGCTCCTACTATTCAGAGCTCCCAGCAATTCAGAGCCCATAACGCCCAGTCTCTTTATCCTATGGAACTCTGTGATCCTCCTCTCCCCATGACCATGATGTCCCCCACCAATTTGTGACTTCTAACTTCCACTCCTTCTCTCAACCTGTTAGCCAGTTAATGGGCACCTCCCACCACCTCTCACCAATGCCAATTAACTGGCTCCAAACAATAACTTCAGATAATGTGAAATATGTTTGTATTATGATATTCTCATATATATGACTTTCATATTCAATTTTTAGCCCTTTATTTTACATCGAATTCATGTCTTTTGCTTGCTTTCCATTACTGGTTTATATCCTGCTATAACACTCCTTCAACACCTGGTCCTACACTCAATTTGACAACCAACCCTACTGTAAAGACACCCTATACAGGGACTGCCTCTGTTCACTGCCATGTGCATGTTTTCTGGTAGAAATGAATTATTGAATATTCAATAATTAAAAATACAAAACTCCATTGCATATGTTTGTGGTGCCTGGTTTTTAAGTTCTCCTCGGAAGGCGGTGCTCTGCAAGACTTGCATGCAGGGTTGTTCACTGGCAATGCCTTGTTGCTCAGTGCTCCAAGTCACCAGTGGCTAACCATCTGATCCTTCACTGTATCTCACCCCTCTTGCCATCCTGTTTTTTGTCTTTTTTCCCCCTTTCATTTTGGAACTCTTTTTTAACCCTCTCTTTCAGTGAACGTCTCTGTCTCTCACTCCAGTTCAGCTGTTTGGCAGAATTTCATGTGCCCTTTGCTCAAAATGGGCTACATTCAGGGTCGAACGGGCTACTGGAGCCGCTCCTTTTGTTGAGATTCATTGCATTTGCGCCAGTGCCCACTCTCGCCCCAGCCCGACTCTGTGAGCAGTGAGCACTGAGCAGCAGCCAGCCAGGCCAGGAGCAGGCAGCACTAGACAGTAGACAGCCCAGTGCCCCTGAGGTAAGGACTTGTGTGTAGGAATTGGGAAAACAAATTGAATGGAGGCCCAGGGGCCGGGGCCGCGCCTTCATGCTGCACCGACTGGAAAATGTTTGACTCTGGTGGGCTGGCGCCGGTTGCAGAAGCAAATCTTAGATGCTTATGACATCTTCTCAGTTTGTCCAGTGCAACTCTGTGAATTGGGTCCATAGTTTGTTGAGGAATATTTATTAATCACTTTGCTGTTTTAGCAAAACACAGTGTGTGGGCCTTCTAGGTGCCATTAGGATGTGGGCCTTCATGTCTTCTGCAATGTGTAGGTCTTGCCTAAGGGACATAGATGTCTGTGTTCTGTTAAGTAGTTAAGGGAGCACCAGTGTTTTCTGGGATAAGTAGTCCAATGTTTTTAACCAATACTATGAGAGGCAGACTACATTCTGTAACCTGTAGTTCTGTGGGGAGAGCTATGCTGATGCAAATCTGACTTACGCCTCCTATGCGTGATTCTATACTGTCGGAGATCATTTTTACTGTTTACTGTTTATTTACATTTACTGTTCTGTGTGGTAATGTGCACAGGGTGAGCCATTCATGGGGGGAACCTACACTGAGTGTGGAAACGGAATTCCAGTGGTGTCTTTAGAAATTATTGGAGTATAATACAGTCTGGGGATATACTTAACCCCCCCCCACCCACCTCTGATGACAAGGTTACCAGCAAGTATATTAGGGAGTCGGATACCCCCTGTTTCTTCTTCTTGAGTGATAATGGAAACACCTGCAGCTACTGCACTTTTATCTGGGGCATTGCGGCTTCCACTTAGCGCCCCCAGTCCTGCACATGCACAGCAGCGGTGTGAGAATGCCGGGCCCAGAAACATATCACTTCACTTCAGTGTAATGCAATTAGTCTATACCATCGACTCCAAATTATTGGTAAGATAGCGCCCATTTTCTCACACGAAGGAGCTCACAACTCGCATTCATAACTCCCAGGTTAGATGTTTCCCTTTGTTAAAATCGAATAAGTACAACGTACTATCCCACCCTTTCACCTTGTTTCCCCTCGACTATTTCCATAAATATTATGTTTTGCTGTGAGACATGTGATTAACATTTACATAAAGAGAGAACAGGGGTGTGAGGGGAACTATATCACCTGGTGTTCTTGCTCGTGTAGGCTCTTCGTGTGTGAAGGTAGCTGGCACCATCAGAATCCGTACAGCTTCCGTAGCCTCACAAGTTTGGATGTGACGCACTTAGCCCTGGACTGTATATATGCCCCCTAAAATGGAGTTTGGAGAGCCCTGCATAACCGGTGCTATGCACTGCAGGAACTCAATTTAGTTCTGGGGAGGCGACGGAGTGCCGCACTGTGCTTGCGGGAGACTCTAAGACAAACTGTCATATTAAAAGTGCACCCTCACAGGCGCTGACTGCAACGCAGAAAACTTATCTGTCGGAGAATGTATTCCAGAGCATGAAAAGGAAGGAACAAAATGCATATTCTTTTTTTCTAGATAGACACAAATCGACCAGGTGAATCTTTGGTATGTTGGCCAGCAAAGCACTGTTTATCATGTACTACTAATCAGGGGACATTTGTCAAAACTGAAAAAGAATAATGCTTTTAGTGCATTCGCATGTGTAAAGCCATTTTTTGCCATTCGCCATGTGGCATTATTTGCTCTATGGGCCCTTTGGTGACGAAAATATTGCTGCACAATAATCATTCACTCATGTTCAATAATTATTTTGTCTTGGTTGAAAAGGGCATTATTCAGCGGTCCCATTACATGAGTTTTCTCTCCCGAGTCCATCGCTCTTTGTGCAGGTACAATGAAAGCAATATTGTGCGACACGGAAATTCTCAGGAAATAATTTCTTATCATTTTAATAATCATTGTTGGTGTTTTGCATAGCGCTGCATACAGAGTTAACAGTTTCAGAGCGCTTGGTAACAGGTGTTGCATTTCACATTATTACCCATATTTGTTGTACTCCATTTGCAGGTGCCCTCAAAAGGATGAATTGATGGGCACAGCAGGGCTTCGAACCTTCGGCCATGCGGCAGTGCTGTATCCTCAGACGTCACGTGCGTGTGCTACGTGTGCAGTTATCCGTGTGACCTTATTGTACATAGTGCGTGTTCAAAATCTCCTGCTGCAGTACAAGTGCGCCGAAAAGTGATGTTCTGTGAGCAGTATTTTATACTAGTCTAGACCAGTGTGCAGTGGTCTTACAGGGTAGCTGCTCCTAAGAACCAAGTCTGGCAAATATCAAATTCACAAAATTAAGACATTAAATCAGGGGATTAGTTCATGTGACTTCAGGTTCAAAAGCCAACAATTTAGCCACCAGCATATATTTTTCAAAAAAATGGAGGCACCTACTTTTATTTGAAGGACACGTGTTGCTCCTAGCATGGTAGAAGGTCCTTGCAATAACACAATTAGTCAAAATATGAACACATTTGGGCTAAACCCAGGGGTGGAAGTGAACAAAAGGCACTAGTAGTAGTCTGGATGCATCCAGATCTTCTGGTTGTTCCATCAGGCCTGGCTGGGCATCAAGCAGTGTCCTTTAGAGGATGTTGGGGTGATGTGCGTCCGGGGGGGGGGGATGACCTCTCCCCGAGACTCCGGAGGCACCTGTGTGATCTGCGACACAAGCTATGCAGATCATCTCAATGTGCATATGTGCGGCCATTATCGAATGCGAGGTCACAAGGCATTCATCAGTGATGAGGGCATCATGGACCATGACTTCATAATTAGTTGCCATAAATAAGGCAATAGATCAATAATATTGTGATGTGCAATCTAGGACTGATCATTATCATCAATTAGGGAGCAAACCTGCAAACTGAATCACTTTCAGGGACCCCAAATAAGACGCAGTGAGATGCAATGGTTTCCCGTGGTCACACCCTTTGGGTTACAGGTTTAAACTCGGATTGCAGGCTACATACCATCCCAGCTTCAGTTCTTATAAAAACTTAAGTTATGGGTTTCAAGAGCTAAACTATGACTTTGCTGTATAGCAATGCTTTGATAAGTTATAGAGGACGTTGAAAGATAGCGGCATTAGGGGAATCAGGGAATGTTATTTTATGAGTTGTGTTGTAATGTAATATTTGAGCATAAATGCAAATGGCAAGGTATTTTCCGGTGTCATCATTTGGCTGTACTGCTTATTAAATGCAACTCTATTTTCATTACTGCTGGCAAGAAGTAGACATGCCTTGAGTCTGGTTGTGCAAAATAGCTATTTAGCTATGTGATGATCTTTTTTTAAAAAAAAAACAAGAACAAAAGGAATGTTCTCACTTTCTCAAGCGTTTACACAAAACATAACATGCAACAGACACACAAACCCTCCATAAGTAGCATTATCTGTAAAGTCGTGAATTGATACGATCACAGATGATGGTTTGAGGGCAACTTTTTTGAGGCGTGCGGTGGGCCACGTTTTTGAGGCGAGGGGTGGGCCACTTTTTTTAGGGTGTCCAGACCTATTTCTTGTGCCAGTCCGACCCAGGCTACATTTTCCCCCATTTCATTTTTTGGATAATTATTTGTGTGCCGTTTCATGATGGAAGGCTTCTTTCCATGCCCCCTACCGGCCTGTGTAACACAACTCCTATTCTCCTATTTAACACCCCTTGACCCACAATTTTTATGCTATGTTTCACTTTTTTATGTTCCATCCCAATTTACAGATATAGCTCCTTAACCAATGTCAGGGTGATTTTCCTGGGGCCGGCAGAGCCGTCCACAGGCCTCTGGGCTGGAGAGGCCCCAACTCCTCCCGTGTCTCCAAAAGGAGTATGAGACACACACAAGGAGCAAGGTGGTTCTGCTGTTTATTATAACAACGGCAGGGATGGGTCTCGGATCGTACGCATTCGATAAGACTCTCACTCTTAGTGGGGCTCGCAGGCCCTTTTTACAGCAGTATGACACGCTATCCGCGTCACCTGGGAAAGTTAGCAAAAAACCTATTGCCACTCTGGATTGGTTCCCCGAGTGGTAGGGTTAGTATAGGTAGCATATGCAGAAGGATATTAGTGGGTAAGGATGGGTCAGGTGGTACACTTGGGTTATCCCTAATAGTTATGATATGATATGATATGATATGATATGATATGATGATATGATATGGCATTTGTAACGCGCCTATACACAAGTGTTTCAAGGCGCGACGAGGCAGGGGGGGGGACAAGGGGAAGACAGACAACGATCCTACTAGGCCAGGTGTCATTCAGATCGCGCAAGTGCAGGGGTGGGGGAAGGGAAAAGTGCAAGGGGAAGGGGAGGGGGGAAGTGCAGTACAAGGTAAGTACCGTAAAAAATAATAAATAAGGCCAGCTGGTGGCAAGTGCAAGGTAGATGCAGAACAAGTGCTGGGAAGGGGGGGCTGTAAGGATACAGTGACAGTCCCGCAGTGCAGGGCGGTGCCAGGGAGGCAGTGCAAGTGGAGAGTGGCTGGGCCCTGGACCGAGGTCACTGAGAGTGGCCCAGTTGCAGATTCAGAGCAGATTCAGTGAAGAATTAAAGCTGTTCAGCAGGGGAGAGTGTCATGATCTCTGCTTCCAAAAGGTCAGGGTTTTCCCAACTCCCTTGGAAGCAGATTCATAACCCAGGTTCCGAGTGCCAACCAGTCCCAAATGGGACCTTTTGGACCCAGTCCTGGCGCCAGTGGCACCAGGCTCATAAATATGCCCAGTCCCAGCGCTGGAAGCGCCGGGCTCATAATGCTTGGGTGGACTTACCTGCAGCAGACCATGCTGCTTACTTGCCTGCCAGTTGAGCCTCTGATCCTCTTGTCTTTGGAACTACTTTTCCTGTTGGGTGGGGCAGGAGCCACTCCCTAGGTTCAGAACACTGGAACTCTTCTGGAAAGCAGGAACTCTTTTCTTACCTAGGCGTGGCTGTGGAAGGAGACATCTAAGCACTACAGGAGGCTATTTAAACCACACCCGATGGATGAATCTTGCTTTGCGTTATTCTGCATCCTCTGCAGCAGAACGCTCATCGTGTCTTCTGCATCTGATCCTGGGCCTAAGGAAAAAGGCTTACCATCCTGAATCCAGTCTTCAGCAACACCTATAAAGACAAGAAAGAACAGGTTAGCATTACGGTCTTCAGTGACAGCTCTTCACTTACCTGGGCCATCGGCTGTCACCAACGCCTCGCGCTGCATTCTGAAAGACAAAGGCTTACCTACTCTTCGTGCGCTCCGGAGGTCTTCACACTGCATTCCGGCATCTGAAAGACAAAAGCTTACCAACTCTTCGCACGCTCCGGAGGCCTTCGGCGCTGCATCCCGCATCTGAAAGACAAAACAAGGTGCGTTTAAAGACATTGGGGAACTTTAATACTCACGTGCCATTACTCCTTTCCACATCTAACCCAGTGGGTATTCCGGCACCCTCCAGCCGCTCCGAACTTGTACCTGCAAAATAAAAAGACAGTTAGAGCGCATCGTGAAGCAGGCAACAAGCGCTTACTTACGTGCTTCCAGGCGCTTCTATTCATCACACGGGCTCCATCTTCAACTCACTTCAGCCCGTCATCCACCATCGCCGGAACCCTGCAAAACAAGAGACATCATTACTAAAGACTTTAAAGACATTAGAATTACTCGAAACTTACCGTTCGTGCAGTAAACGACGGACAGCAGTCATCTGAAGTCAAGAGGCCTGCTCCCCTTATCCAGTGAAGAAACTGGTTACAGCACCCTGCCCCGAGGCAGATGGAGAGCACGGTGTTCACTTACCTAAGACATCTTACCCTTCGAGTCAAACATACAGTGCACAGAGGTCCAGCCCAAAGAGCCAGCCGTGTGTTACACATCACCTTTGAAGATACGGTATACGCCCAGTCAAGACCGGCGCCTCTACGGGAATCAGGTGAGCGTTACAGAGAGGGAGAGAGAAAGCAGAAGCAAAGAGGAAGGTTTTGAGGTGCTTCCGGAACCGGAGGTGGTTCTCCTCAAGTTTCAGGGAGGCAGGAAGGCAGTTCCAGAGGGAGGCCCCTGCTGCAGAGAGAGATCTACCCCCAGCTCGTTGCTTCGAGAAGCGGCTGACCCTGAGGGAGTTGCAAACGGATGAGCGAAGGGCTCGGGAAGGAAGATATTTAGGAAGAGAGAGTTGAAGGTATTTGGGCCCCAGGCCCCAGAAGGCCTTGTGGACAATGCAGAGGGTTTTGAACTTAATCCTCTCAGCCACTGGGAGCCAATGTAGAGATTTCAGTCCTGGAGAGATACGGTCCCTGGGCTTGAGGCCAAGGACAAGTCTCGCAGTTCTGTTCTGGATGAGTTGCAGAGGGCGGAGAGTGGAGGCAGGCAGATTAAGATAGAGGCTGTTACAGTAGTCCAGCTTTGAGAGAACCAGGGCTCGGGAGACAGTGAGCTTCTGGGGGAAGGAGAGGAAGGGAAGAATACCTCTGAGGAGGTGCAGCTGGTAGTGTGACTTCTTAGAGACGTCTGATATATGAGGAGAGAAGGAGAGTGTGGAGTCGAAGATGACCCCGAGGTTTTTTGCCTTGCAGGCAGGAAGGGGGCCAAGGGAGGCCAGCCAGAGAGCTGCAGGGAAGGAGGGAGTGGGTGTGCCGATAAGTAGAATCTCAGTCTTACTGGCATTAAGGCAAAGGTCATTGGCGGCACACCATTCCTGGATAGCAAACAGACAGTCAGAGATGAGGGAAGGAGAGGAGGAGGCCGAGGGTAGCCTGAAAATGAGCTGGGTATCGTCCGCATAGCACTGGAAGTTGGGGCAGAGAGCGGCGATGCGGAGGGCAAGGAGTTCCAGATACTGGTTGAAAAGCCAGGGAGAGGGGTTAGATCCCTGGGGAACACCACAGGAGGAGAAAAAGATGTCAGAGAGGAAGGACCCCAGTTGGACCTGGGAGGGTCGATTGGAAAGGAAAGAGGTCAGCCACGCCAGAGCCTGACCAGTGATACCCAGGTTATCACGGAGACGGTTGAGCAGGATGGCATGGTTGACAGTGTCAAAGGCAGAGGAGAGATCGAGTAGAATGAGAACACACGGAGTTGTTACTGTAGAATCATTACAAGGGGACCCCTGGTGATTGGCTAACACTAATGGCGTCAGTGATGAGCCCCCCTGTGTTCTGATTGGTTCTCCCGTGAGCCCCCAAGCCAGGGACCATCGTCGTTCCCAGCTCACGGTGTACCTGTCATTAGCAACAATGTGCAACTATGTGTTTGTGCAGGCAACGGACAGGTCTGCTCATAGGCTTGTGAGTGGGTCATTCCCATCGCTGTAGGTGTCCATCTTGTTGCTTCGTTGTTGCAACCTTTGTCCCAGACGTGGGACCCAGGCGGCTTTCTGCCTCGTGAGCCTGGCACCTTGTTAGTTCAGCTTGGTCACGTGTGGAGAGACCGTAGCTGGAGCAGAATTATGAGCATTAGATTTGTATTTCGCTTCTGTGGGCTTGGCATTTTACAGGTATAACCTTGTTGCTGGGCTCGCGGCATGCCAGTTGCAACATCGTGGCCTTGGCTGTGAGCTCTTGTTGGGGGCTCGTTCTGCATGGTCAGCACTTGTACTCTTGTTCTGAGAGGATTTTCATGGCGAGGCTCTTACCTGGGTGACTCTTGCTTGCGGCCTACCCGGGCCTAGTACATGGGTGGCGGTACTAATGAATCATCTCCATTAGTGTGGGCCTGACATTTAACCAAAGCTATTTCTTGGGGATCGTTAATTACTTCAATCAATTCTGCTAGTAAGAGGGCATGTTGCACCAAAATCAGTGTGACCATTTCCGCTGCCTGAGCCGAATAATGCTCTGGTAATTGGACACATTTCACTGGGACATACATCAAATCTTGCGTCATTCTAAGTACTGCTGCCCCTGTCCTCCTTACCCCATCGCTCTGATCAATAGTTGATGACCCATCAATGTACATTATTTCACCCCCCCTTAAGAGCATCCTCCTCGACCTTCCTTGTGCCGGAGTACATTTCAATAGTCGGTGTGCAATCATGGGCATAATCACCTCCCTCAACAACTTCTGCTATGAACCTGACTGGGTTTACATTACTGCATCTGACAATTGTCAATTCAGGTCTGGATAAGATGATCTCATAACCTGATGCCCTCTGTGTGGTCAGTGTGGACTTGGACTTGTTTAAAATTGCAAACAGTGCATGTTCCACAAATAATGTGGTGGGGCACCCCATTGTGATTGATGATGATTTTTCACCACAAATGCTGTGGCGGCGATGCCCTGTTCGCAAGGGAAATGACCTAACATCACAGGGTCCAAGTGACCGCTGTAGAAAGCTATTGGCTTGTGTCCCATGCTTGTTTTCTGAGTTAGTACTGCCTTTATTACTGCTGAGTCGCAATGTGAAAAAATGAAAAATTGATGCTCATAATTTGGAGTGGCTAGTACAGGCGCTGTGGATATGGCATGTTTTAACTCATCAAACATCTCTTTCATTTCCCTTGTCCACCCCAAACTTTTGTCCCCTTTTTGTGCTTCTCTCAGTGCTTAGAGCAGGGGTCCTATGTATGAACTGTAATCAAAAACCCATGCCCTGCAGTAGTTGCATAGGCCCAGGAACTGCTGCAGTTCCCACACAGTTTGTGGTTATGGTGTGTTGGTTATTGCTTGTGCTCTTTGTGGTGCAATGTTTCTTCCATGCTGGGAAATAAGTTGGCCAATGTATAGTACCTGTTCCTGACAGTACTGTAACGTTTCCTTGTCCACCTTGTATCCCTTCTCAGCCAACACTGTCTGCATTTTTACTGAGTCTTCCCTGCACCTCTCTTCAGTGGTGCTGCAGATTATTATGTCATAAACATATTGCAGCACCGTGCTCCCCATTTCAATGTTTCCCAAATCCATCTGTATTACCCTGTTGAAAATTGAGGGTGACTCGCAGTACCCTTGTGGTAATCTGGTATGTTTCCATTTTGTATTCCTGTATGTGAAGCTTGTCAAATCTTGTGAATCTGGGTGCAGAGGTATCGAGAAAAATGCATTTTTGAGGTCAATCACGGTGAACCGTGATGCCTCTGCTGGTATTCCACATAGTATTGTGGCTGGGTTTGCTGCTATGGGGTACTCTGCCTCTACAATGTAATTCAAGGGCCTAAGGTCCTGCATGAAACACCAAGACCCTGCTTTAGCTTTGCGCACTGGGTACACGGCCATGTTACATGTTGATTCTCATGGTACCAATATGCCATTGTTTATTAGGGCTGTTATAGTTTCGTATATGCCCTCATCTGCCTCTTTTGATAGTGGGTACTGCTTCACCCTAGGTAATATTACTCCCTTTTTCAACTTTATTTTTACTCCTCCAATGCTCTTTATGCAGCCCATGTCATAGGGACTGGTGGTCCACAGTGATGCTGGAACTTTAGCCATGTATTCCTCATAAAATGGTACTGGGGTAGATGCAGGTGCCTCTAGTGCCACTGCCATTTTTAGTGACACTTGCTTGTATGTTACTCTCAACCAGATGTCAACACTCATCATAAACACCATCTCTCCTTCTCCTTTGCTTTCTGAGAACAGCTCTTCGTCAGACACATGTGTGAGCCCGCACCCCTCAGCCACTGCTATTACTGCTCTCCAGGCCCTCCCCTCTCTGTCTTGGGCATGTACTGCGATGTAATCTGCAGTTGCCATGATGCTCTCGATGCTCACTGAAATCATCTTACCCTCTGGTTCATTTGCTGGCGTCTCTGGCCTGAACAAATATGCTGCTGGCCTCCTCCAAATCTTGCCCTCTATTCCTGGCATCCATGCAAATGCCATATCTGTTCCATATTGGAACATTTCTCCATCTACTGGTTCAGCCCGAGCTACTGTTTGGTCACAGTAGGCTTGCAGTATTTGATGTGCGGTGAGCATGTGTATTTGGGTGAGCTGCTGTGCTGGTTGCACTTGGTGTTGTTGTGTTACTACCACCTGTTGAAGTGGTGATGTGTATGTCTGTACCTGTTGTTGTGGTGCGGCGTAGTATTGTACCCGTTGCTGTGGTTGTTGTGGTGACGTGTGTTGCTGTGTGTTGTTCTGTTGCGTTCCTTGCTGTTGCTGGTAAACCTGTTGCTCCTTCATATGTCCTTGTGGCCCCAGTTCCCCAAAGGCCGGTGGGGTGGGCCTCATTCTATATGTGCGCGACATGTGTCCCACCAACCCACAAATCCAACATACTGGTGGTTCCCTGGCCTGCCATGGGAAATTCCCGTATTGTCTTGGTACCCCTGCTGCCCTTTAGGGTAGTAACTTCAGAACCCTCCCCCTTGCTGCTGAACGTGTTGGCCATGCCCTCTCCCTCTCATCATGCAGCCCCTCCCCCAGAAGTTGTTATAATATCCATTCCCTGATGACATGTACCCTCCCCCTGCGGGAGCCGTGTATGGTGGGAGTGGTGGCATTTGCTGTGTTAAAAGTTGTGCTGGCTGTGGTATTGGTGCTACTTGTTGCTGTGTGGTGTCTCGTGCAACCACTACTTGTGTGGGGGTGGGTGCCACTACTACTGGTGTAGTTATTAGTGCTCCTTCCATGGTATATTTAGTTATTTTTTTCTGCACTAATTTTGCCTCTTCTGTCTTCCTATCTTCTTCCTTTTGTTTAATCTTTTCTTGCCACATTCTACAGTGATGTATTATTGTTAGTTGTATTTCCGGCCAGGCTTTAGCTTCCATACCCACTATTTTCTTTAGCTGTCTTTGTACTGTCTCCGGGAGCCCTTGTACTAGTATGTGGTAAAAAATGGCTGGTGTTTTATCCCATTGCTCCCTAGTTTCCAAGCGCCACTTCTCCTGAATCTCCTGGATGTAATAGCTCCTATGTCTGATGTGTCTGGGTACTGGACCCTCAGGGCCTGCCATAGTGCATGACTGCAGTTGGCAAATGGCGCCCGTCATGTGACGTGTCTGTGATTGTAACCCCGGGGAAGCCTGCCCTCTTCCAAATGTCATCTGCCGCATCCCCCAATATTGATATTAATAGTCCCTTGACATCCCCTACTGCTAGTTTCTGTCCCGCAGTGTGTTTCTCCATCTCGTATATCCACTACCCTGCTCCTTCGCTTAGGGATGGGAGCCTACATTTTATATTCTCCTTATCCGCATGCTTCCAGGGGACATATTGCGGTCTGGCCCCTCCCCTTTCCAGAAGTGGCATTAAATTGTAACCCCCCGGTTCCCCCTATGACCGTGGGGTAATATCAGTGTACTCGTCCTCTTCCTCTGTGTCGGGTAACTCTGTTGTCATATTTATATTACCGTTGCTTGCCATATCTTCTCCTTCGTTCCTCCTCCCTCTCCTATTACCCTCTTGTTTCACTGCAGGCGTGTGTGGCCGTTCCTCCTGCCTGCGTCTTGGGAGATCTCTGAGCCTGCCAACGTATGGTGTGTGTTCAGGTGTAGGTGTGAGTGGGCATGGTGGGCATGATAGCGTGGATGTTACGGTGTGCGTTGTTCCTCTGGCCACCTTGCTTACCTGTTCTTCACCTGTCTTCTCCTCTTCCTTCTTCCTGCATGCCCATGGTGATTCACCGTTAGCGCGTATGAGGTATAATTTATGTAAACTCTCCCTACTGCCACTTCTTCCTCTTTTCCCCACACCCTCTTCTTCTTCGCTGCAGAATCCGTCCAGGAGCGACAAACCCCATTCTGTTCTTTTTCCCCCCACTGTTACCGTTTTTAAGTCTATTAAATCCGTTCCTCTCTGTTCACCTCCACTAGTTGCTGCCCCCTGCGTTGATGTTGTAGCCACATCCGCGTCCTGGCGTGCGTATGTTCTTACTCTGTGTTCCACTCTCCTACCTCCACTCTCCTCTTCCTTCCTCGCCATTATCTTGCCGCCTATTTCCTCTCTCTTCTTTTTCAGTTCCTCCATCACCTCACTACTTACCCTTGCTAGTATCCTTTCTTCCTCTCCCATTTCTCTTTTTCCCTTTTTAATATACTTTCTATCACTTTACCCTCTTCATATTTCCTGGCGCTTTCAGAGAGTATTTTCTTCTTCCATAGTTCCATTTCCTTTTCCTTCTCTTCCTCCCTCCTCTTCATGTCACGTTGCTCTGCTCGGGACACCCTCTGCGCTATTGCTTTCACATCCTCTGCGCTTCCCTCTTCCTCTCTTCTGTACGCTCCTTCATCCTTTCCTGCTCATCCCTACTCTCCTTCTTTTCCTTCCTCCTTCCTCGTGTCTCTTGCTCGAACTGTCTAATCAGTGCACTCTGCGCATCCCTCATTTCAGCCAATCTTTCCTCCAACATCTCCTCCTCTTCCTGTGACAGTTTCCCTTCTCTCGTGTTACTCACCTCACCCCCTGTCTGAGTGCTACCTTTGTCGTCCTTAGGTACTCTCCTCACCACATCTTCTTCTTCTCCTGTTAAGGTCCCTCGCAGCTTTAAGAGCACCCGCGCTGCTATCCATTCGACTTGTCCCATTTTCGCGATGTAATCCTCACCTCTCTTCCCTCCTTTTGCACGTGCCTGTGTGCAACTTGAACCCACCGTGCTCGTCACCTCCTCCCCCCTCTGGTAGCTACCTGTAGCGGTATATGGTGGAGGGCTGTATGCGGGGTTTGAGTACCCCTCAGCTGCCGTCAATTGTTGCCTCACTGCTTCTCGTAACTCCTTCACTGGATACAACCCACCTTCCTCCTTCTTCACTACTTTCGCTAGGGGCATATCTTCTGTCCCTTCTTTCTTTACTTGTACTTCGTGTGCGGTACCAGACCTTTCGTCCTCCCTTTTGTCCTTCTCAGTGCATTGTGCGTTACTAGTCGCCGGTCCCATGTTCCCTTCTTCTTCCTTAATCACTTTGCCCTCCTTTGTTTCCTTGCTCCCCTTCTCTTCTGTAGTCCCTTCCATGGTGAACATTCCTATTGCTCCTGGTCGGGATCCCTGGAACATCCTCCACAAGTTAAATACCTCCACGTGATGAGCTAATTTCTTCCCCTTGTACGTGTTGTGTATGTGTGTCAGCAGCGAGTATTGGACGTATGGTTCAAAACTGCTGTTAGGCAGCCATGGTGTCGTCATTTTGTTGTCTGTTCCTTGTATCCATTCTATACTATATTTGATAAGTTTCACCCTGTGAGGTGATAGCGTCTTGCAAATATGTTGGAGGGGGGTAGTTAGAGTGTTCCCCCACCCTCAAGACCCCGACCCGTATGACATTGCTATACTATACTGTTAACTCTCCTCAGCAACAACCTTCTTTACCTGGCCCCGTAGATTGGGAACTTCCGACCGTCCGCTGAAAGGTAATGTAGTTACAAATATACAGTCCTTTTCCTCTGTTTATTTTTCCTCCTTTTATACCACTAGTACGGCCCCCTGCGGCCGCAGCGCACAAAGCCCCCTGCGGCTGCGTCCCCATGTGACGTGCTTGTACAGCCGCCCCACCTTTCACCTTTTCCACTCCCCTTTTTTTTTTTTCACCCACCTTCCTCAGCGTGACCGGCATTCTCCATGCGCGGTCACTTCCCCCTTTTCACCCTCCCTGTATTTTGGGGGTAGCCAGCGTTCTCCGTGCGCGGCCTCCCCACTTCTGTTATACTGCCCTTACCCTCAACTTACTCCCCTACAACCCCTCGAACTACGCAATGTGGTCGAGGTGTCCTATGGAGGCCCTACGGGTGACGTCACCGACTTCTTCAAACTATTACCGGTAAGACTTTTATAACATTAAAAGAGCGCGTGATATGTTTTAACTCCTTGTCCCTGTCAACCCCACAGCTGTCCTCTTGTTACGCCCGGAACAAGGTTACCAACAATAAACTCTTATAATCGGACTCCACATGCTGCGTCACCTCGCGTGTGATACGCCCCTCACCAGGGGAGCTTAACCAGCCAATTATCTTCCGCATTCGGCAACAATCTAGCTACCTCCTATGGGAAAATGTCAACTATCTATCGAGCTTTAACACTCAATCAATAGGAATCCTCATCTATTCATTGATCAAAAACGCCAATTCAAAGGAAAGCCACACACCCCCTCTATAGGTGCCCATTATCTAGACCAATCCGTGCCTACAAACAACCACACGTGGTGCCTTCTGGCTCCACCCACCCTGCTTCTGTGACACGGTAGAAGATGGCCCTTGTGCCTGTCCCGCTACCGCTCACCCGTCTGTCAACACTTATTAATCAAATCTTTGCAACATACTGTAATAACACCTCCCGCCACCATTATTACAATTCCTCCCCCCTCACAACGTCACATTGCTTGTTGGGTGTGCCATACTCACCAAGTTCCCTTGATTCGGGGCCGCTCGACTGCGTGCACCCCTCCAAGCGGCTCGCCACCTCCCCTCGTCTGGACCACGTCTGGACACTCGCCAACTGCGGGCAGGATACTTCTAAACCGGCTCCTGAGGGCCAATATCCGGATTGCGCTGTCCGGTCTTCTCGCAGTTCCACGGTGGTCCTGTAGTCCTCAAAAGGGGGCAGCGGCAGAGGGGGCCGCGCTGCCGGGTCACCTCGCTGCAAGGGCGTTGGAATGAAGTTTTGAGGAGATAGACCTCAAACAGATCTCAGCAGTGCCTCCAACTTGTCGGGGTGATTTTCCCGGGGCTGGCAGAGCCGTCCACAGGCCTCCGGGCTGGGGAGGCCCCAACTCCTCCCGTGTCCCCAAAAGGAGTATTAGACACACACAAGGAGCAAGGTGGTTCTGCTGTTTATTATAACAACGGCAGGGATGGGTCTCGGATCGTACGCGTCCGATGAGACTCTCACTCTTAGTGGGGCTCGCAGGCCCTTTTTACAGCAGTATGACGCGCTATCCGCGTCACCTGGGAAAGTTAGCAAAAAACCTATCGCCACTCTGGATTGGTTCCCCGAGTGGTAGGGTTAGTATAGGTAGCATATGGAGAAGGATATTAGTGGGTAAGGATGGGTCAGGTGGTACACTTGGGTTGTCCCTAATAGTTGTTACTTTAGAATCATTACAAGGGGACCCCTGGTGATTGGCTAACACTAATGGCGTCAGTGATGAGCCCCCCTGTGTTCTGATTGGTTCTCCCACGAGCCCCCAAGCCTGAGACCATTGTCGTTCCCAGCTCGCGGTGTACCTGTCATTAGCAACAATGTGCAACTATGTGTTTGTGCAGCAACGGACAGGTCTGCTCATAGGATTGTGAGCGGGTCGTTCCCATCGCTGTAGGTGGCCATCTTGCCGCTTCGTTGTTGCAACCTGTGTCCCAGACGTGGGACCCAGGCAGCTTTCGGCCTCGTGAGCCTGGCACCTTGTCAGTTCAGCTTGTTCACCTGTGGAGAGACCGTAGCTGGAGCAGAATTATGAGCATTAGATTTGTATTTCGCTTCTGTGGGCTTGGCATTTTACAGGTATAACCTTGGCGCTGGGCTCGCGGCATGCCAGTTGCAACATCGTGGCCTTGGCTGTGAGCTCTTGCTGGGGGCTCGTTCTGCATGGTCAGCACTTGTATTCTTGTTCTGAGAGGATTTTCATGGCGAGGCTCTTGCCTGGGTGACTCTTGCTTGCGGCCTACCCGGGCCTAGTACATGGGTGGTGGTACATAATCCATGGTATGGGGGTCTCGGGTTGACAGAGCATCACATGCAGTATTAGATATACATGGTGGTGTCGTCATATGGGTGGGTGGCGGGAGAAGCGTCAGCAAGCATATACACAAGCTCTTAAGGCGTCTTGCGTTCCTGTGGTATTGTGAAAAGGCCTATGTGAAAAATAACAACGATGCATGTCAGTGGGTGTGTCAGTCACTTACGTCATAGCACTGTGTATGTTCTTCGTTTAAGTTGGTGTGTGAGTAACCAGTGTGCATGGTGGCACGTGTGTTCTTGGCCGTTGGCTATGTCGTTATGGCATTTCTAACGATGTGGATACTTGTGGCTGTTGTTCTTAGTCGAGCTCATCCATGTCGCAGGCGTCAGCTTGAGCCGGGCGGGCTGGTGCGGGGCTTGCTGGAGGGCATACTCCTCTTATGTGTACGTTTCTGAACCAGGGTATTTTGTCATCTGGTAAATAGACAAGCTCTTCTCGTTGGGGGTGTCTGGGTCGTGATCCTCTTGGCCATGGTCTGGATGAGATTGGGGGGAAGGGTGTTGTCCCATTCTCCCACTTCACCAACATTATTTTTCTCAATGGATGGTTTGAAATGCTGGGTTCTAAATGGAATTTTCCAATTGCTGACTATACACTTGCAGTACTGAAAGGCAATCTGGATCTTAGCCTAGAACTGGGATGGCGAGAAGGTCCCAAGGCACCTGTCTGCGTGCCTTTGCGAGGAATTCGGCACCACTAATGGAAAAATAAACACAGCTATTATTGGTGCCCTTCTGACAGACCCTAAGGCCTCTGTCCCAATGGACATGTGGCATATCAGTGCAAATGACTTGCTTTATTGCTATACAGCCTGCACAAAATGAGTGGCAGGAGCAGTGGGGCTTTCAGGCTGTGAGACCATGCATGTTCTAAACTCATATAGGTCCTGATTCACAAAGGGGCTCATTTTAATCAAGTGAGCAATTTGGCAGTGGGGAGCTGCTACGTGTTGAAATACACAAAGACACACATCACCACCACATTTTCATCATTTGCCCGGCCGAGTGCAAACGTGCAGGGTAAAAGACGGCATGCACGTGTCCACGCTGCCTCTTATCCTGCACTTTTACACTCCACCGTGCAAAGTGAGTAAATGCTGCCTGTTATGCTCGTATGCGTCAGCATTTACTTTTACTTTTCAATTACAATTGAACTCTGCCCGACAAGTTTGCACGCCAGTAGAGTTTACTCACTGGCACGGCGCATTTGAATTTTTATTGTGAACACCGTTTACCATGCGGTCATGGTAAGCAGTGTTCACAATTACAAATAAATGCTGTCCGACATGCAAGCATGTCAGGCAGCATTTAATTGTAATTGTACATACTGCTGCCATGCGAGTATGGCAGGCACCGTGCTCAACTGATTCCTAAAGGGTCTGTCTGCTTTATACCATTGCATAAATCTGGCAGACACCATTGGACTCTGCAGCATTTACATCTGCATGAGAATCAATCCCTGCGCAAATGCGGGGGCATTTGTATGGGGGAGAGGAAGGGAGGCAATGAAAACGCAAATTGTGTTCAGCCCCTTCTCTCCGCCATACAAATTATTGAAAATGAGCCGTAAAGTGAATGAATGCTTTTACGCCATTCATGTGCATTACGTGCTGATTGAACACGAGTTCCAAAGCGTTTTTCAATGGAAAAATCCCTTTGAAAAAACGCTTTGTAAATAGGGCCTATAGAGCTGGCGGATAATCCCCCTTACCTACTTGTTGTGTTCCTTGTCCTAAAGAGCATTTCTATATTGCTGATTGTTGGTTGCAGGCGTCATTTTTGCGTGTTAGTATTTTGTCTCGCTGCTTGATTATAAACGTGTAGTCATACATTGGAATATTAGGCAGAGAGTCTTGAATGTCTGGCAGTCTGGGGCATAGTAGGGATTTCCTCAGTGTTGAGAGGCAGAATGCCACCTTTTGAAACCAATGATCAGTCAGTATACCCCCATCTGGCCGCATTCGACTGACCCCATTATTTTACGTGGGACAGTTCGATGCGTTTTAACATCATAGGTTTGGGGCTGCTAGAGAGGTGGGCAGTAAAATACTAGTTGTGGAAGTGGGAAGAATAAGAAGGATGGGAAGATGAACAAGGGTCAACAGGGATAGCCCCCCAAAAAGTCACTGCAGTACAATGCAGAAAAATGTCCCAGGTGGCTGAATGGGGGTGATCTGATCAGTCCTATGGAAACATTCTGCCCTCCGGGATTGCAACATTTATCATGTGATCTTTTGTCATGTGATCATCACTGTGATGTAATCACATATGCACATGAGCCTCTCAGTGATGCTCCAGGCATTTCTGCATCTGTTCTAGTTTTAGGGTTTGTGAACCATGTTTAAGGTTTAACCCTCAGAGTCTCATGGGTGCCAGGCTCCTTCATGAACTTTCTCCCCTGTACTGCCCCCGGGCTTACCACGCACTAAGAGGCTGTTACTGTAACCTCTACAGTCCCCTGTCTCCTTGCACTTACCCAGACCCGCGCTGCCCTGGCTGCACTTACTCAGAGCAATACTGCCTTGATGCACTCCCCGCTCCCTCTTCCTGGCACTTCCCACTCCCTTCCTCCTGCACTTTGCGTTGTCACACTTGCACAATCTGAATGAAGCAAGGCCTAGTAAGATCATTGTCTTGTCTTCCCTATGTCTTCCCTCGCTTGTCTTGTTTGGTCTAGAAATGCTTGTGTATAGGCACGTTATAAATGACATATCATATCAGGGGCACCGAGTACGGGGGGGGCTCTGGGGCCCGGGACCTCCCCCCAGCAAAATCATGTCAGGGCTGAGCCCTCCCCCCCCCGAGCTGTTTCCATCGATACTGCATCACTTCTCTCTGGCCAGGTAAAAGCACGAGAATGCCTGATTAAGCCCTCCCCTCTAGGACTCATATTGGTGTATGGTCCTGGAGGGGAGGGCTTAGGGGCAAACCGGAAGCTGCTGCTGTAAAAGCCTTTCTTACTACAAGCTGCCCTGTACTCGACCCCCTCCCTGTGACCCACGGGGAAGAACAGGAGGATCCACTACTGGGTTATAATGCCAGAACCTTTAGGGGTGCAATTTGTCATGACCCTTGCCCAAAACCCCCTCTGGCAAACCCATTGGCCAGGTGGAGTCAGGACTCGGGCCTCTAGAGCCTGGCATCCTCTTCAAAAGCCCTCATGGGGCCAGTGAACTCATACACCATGAACAACAATGTGCTTGGGAACTACTTTATTGTATTGTCAGCCATTATCCTTACTCCAGGAGGCATCAGAATGGACGTGCACAAGGTAGATGCCATTCTGAAATGGCCTTCACCGATGCCTCTGAAAGGGGTACAAAGCATGCTGGACTTTGCGAACTTCTACCGCCGGTTCATCCCAGACTTCTCTCAGGTTGTGCACCCAATCACAGTACTATTACGAAAAAACAATAAAAAGTTTGCTTGGACCGAAGAAGCAGAAGAAGCCTTTCAGGAACTTAAACAAAGGTTTACCTCCGCTCCAATCCTGCGACATCCTCGTCCAGACCTCCCTTATGTCGTTGAAACTGATGCGTCCAGTCTCGCAATGGGGGCTGTCCTTTCACAGAGAGACCCGGAAACCGGCCAGCTACATCCTGTGGCCTTCTGGTCGAAAAAGTTCTCACCTCCAGAGATTAATTATGCCATCACGGACAAGGAACTCCTGGCTATCAAATCCACCTTTAAAGCCTGGAGGCACTGCCTTGTGGGGGCCAGACATACCATTACAGTCATCACAGACCACCACCGAAACCTGCAATATCTCAAAACAGCCAAGGCCCAGTCCTCGCACCAATTACGGTGGGCCCTTTTCTTCGCCGAATATGATTACGTAATCACATTTCGACCAAGAGTCAGAAACGGAAAGGCGGATGCCTTATCTCGCATGGGCATAGATGAAATAGTATATACAACTCCAGACCCAGTACCTATTATACCTGAAGACAAACTCTTGGGTATCACGACAGCCTTAACACAAGCAGAACTACGAAAAGAAATCCAATGGACAATGAATCCTGATACCTACCTCGCAAGGCAAACTCAAGGAGAACAATATACCATCAAGGACCACCTACCCTTTTTTAGGGATTGCTTATATGTACCCAAGAAGGATTTACAACAGCATATTATTTCAAACTATCACGATTCACTGATCAAAGGGCATCCTGGGATCGCCAAAACCTTAGCTAAGGTGAAAGAGAACTTTTGGTGGCCTACTTGGCGTAAGGACATCATTCAGTATATTCAGTCCTGCGGTGTCTGCGCACAAAATAAATCACAGAAACAAAAACCATCTGGTCTCCTACAACCATTGGACATTCCTCCAGTTCCATGGCACACTCTTTCCCTTGACTTCATCACTGATCTACCTCCAAGCCAAGGGTTCAACACCATCCTTGTAGTTGTGGACTTATTCTCGAAGATGGCCCATTTTATTCCTCTAAAAGGCCTCCCAGACGCTGCCACTTTAGCAAAAGTGTTACTGGAGGGCGTGGTTTAGCTACATGGCTTCCCTTCGGTTCTGGTCTCTGATTGAGGCAGCCAGTTTGTTTCAAACTTCTGGAAAAAATGCTGTGCACTGGCGCAGATCGACGTTCGGCTATCTACCAGTCACCATCCCCAAAAGGACGTCCAAACCGAGAGAACCAATCAGACACTCGAGCAACATTTACGGTGCATGCTGCACCACGAACAAAGGAATTGGAAAGACCTACTGTGGATAGCCGAATATGCATATAACAATTCTTTGCATTCAAGCACGGGACAAACGCCCTTCTATACCCTTCATGGCAGACATCCACGTACCTCTGAACTAGACCTTCCAGCCAGCTTGGAAATTCCAGCGGTAAAGACTCTACACACAACCATTACTCAGGCTTTCAAAAGTGCAAAGGAACACCTTATTCATGCCAAAGAAAAACAAAAGAGATTTGTCGACCAACACCGGAAAAAGGCCCCTGATTATCAAGTAGGAGACAAAGTTTGGTTAGCCGCTAAATTCGTACCCATCAAGGGAACCTGGACCTTTCATTCCAGATTCTTAGGACCCTATACCATTAAGGACATTTTCAACCCAGCAGCCGTGAAACTGGATTTACCACCTAATCTACACATCCACCTGGTATTCCATGTGTCCCTCCTGAAACCAATGCAACCCGGCACATGGATTGGGACACCACCTAAGCCCATACTTGTTGATGGAGAACCAGAATTCGAAGTCAAATATATCTTGGACTCTAAATACTCTAGGACCAAGCTATATTATCTTGTTGATTGGAAAGAATTTGGACCACAAGATAGATCCTGGGAGCCCAGTGAGAATATCCACGCACCACGTCTAATCAGGAAATTCCATCGGAACTTCCCAACCAAACCTGGGCTAGGCAGAAGGAACACCATGGGAGGGGCCTTAGGGTGGAGTGCTGTCATGAACCTTGCCCAAAACCATCTCTGGCAAACCCATTGGCCAGGTGGAGTCAGGACTCGGGCCTCTAGAGCCTGGCATCCTCTTCAAAAGCCCTCATGGGGCCAGTCATGGCGCCTATGACGCCAGGCTCATACACCATGACAACAATGTGCTTGGGAACTACTTTATTGTATTGTCAGCCAACATGGAGGCATCCACATAGCTTGGTTCCTAAGAACCAAGCTATGCGGTCTAGTGTTTTGGGTGTGGCAGGCCTGGAACTACTTTCCCTGGTACTACTTTACCTGGGCTATATAAACCACACCCTGACTGCAGAACATGCTTCGTGTTACTTTGCAGCTTGCAACGTGACGCTCACGGTGTCCAGCTATTCCCTCGAACCTTGGAGAAGCAGAACCTGCAAGGAGAACAAAAAGGAACATCATTAGCAGCAGCATCTTACCTGCAGTCTTCATCTTTAAACAATCACAGCTACTTAGAACAGCTTCCTCGAGTCTGCACGCCTCTCGGACAGAACGACCTGAAAGAGGAAGATAGAGGCAACATTAAAGAAAGCTGTAGAGACATTTACAAATTATGAACTCCTCAAAAGGCTTACCTGGCTGGTCACCTCTCGGCTGGCACCACTCCGGACATTCCCCTCGTGGTGAAGAACACCGCGACCTACAAGGAAGGAAAACACAGGTTAGCAAAGGCAAGACTTCGCAGTGCTGCTCACAGCACTTACTTACCGCTTCATAGCGCTCTTAATGCGCCATCATTTACCAGCGGGGCTAAACCAAGCCAGTTCGCCGCGCTGAAGCTCCGCATACCTAAGGGAGAAACAAGAGACATTTTAAACAAAGAAAGGCATGCAGGATAGCAACAAAACTAAAGAACAGCAATAAGACCTACCTGAACAATATCAAACGGGCCGGCGTCAGTGAAGTAACTGGACCGCACTTGCCCATGAAAGACACCGCGCCCCTGCAAAGAAGGCAGGACGGAGAGCACGCCTAATTCTACCACCATGTGAGGAGAGGGAGCCAGAGGGGCTGAAAGCATACAGGGGTGGAGGGAGGATACTTACCCCAGTCGGTCAGTCTTGAACACAGTCCTCCTGTTTTTTCAGGCAGAACCTTCCCCACAGACCACATCAGGGCAAAGCTGAGAAGCATACGACCGAGTAACCCAGCTGGGTGGCATCCCTGTGGATACCAGGTGAGCGTAACACAATTATGCTGTGATATCCAACGGGCAGCGTGGGTGAGGGGTGTTACTTGCACTGTTTAGCCATGTAATGGTACCTTCAGAACATTGTGTCTATGGTATTTGCATGACATGGCGTGTGCAGCAGTCTTACAGTGATAAGTGGCAGTCTCTGCAGAGCGCCTAGAGGTCTCATGCAGTTATTCTTCATGTCTGCTGTGGGTGGTGCATCCTGCGCTGTGCATTCTCATACACATATATGCAGAGCTGCAAGTGAGGGGTGCAAGAAAAGGAGGGAACTCAGGATGTCGTGTCCACATGCAACAGTGAGGCAACCTAAGAAGACAGCAGTCTGCTGGGAGTTCGTTATGATATGATATTTATAACGCACTTTATACCCAGAGGTTTCTAAGTGCGACCCGTGGTTCGAACCTGTGTTGCTCTGTCATGTCACTTCCAAGGCGAGCATGTTGTCCCTCAGCTATCCTCCCGAGACATTGCATTATCAATCAGGGTGGCTTGCTTTTTGGTTATCTGGTACAGGTAGGAAACATATTTCGCATTATGTGGGAAAAACATGGAGCTTTGCAAAAATTATTTGTTGCTTGTCAAACAAGTAGGCAGCTTTGCACATTTTTAAACTATACAGTTGGCCCTTTCCTTCACAGATGACGCAGCGCACCACCGTGAGCTGGGGTGGGGACTTGGCTTCCACGTTCCTGAAGAATTGCCTATGAAAATGTCACTGAAGGTTACCTTGGCCCACGACCCATGGACCATTCCTTATTTTCTACTAGGCAGCTCCCTTCTGGCAATGGAGCTGTAATCACAGCTGCCAGGAATCAAACTGTCCTGGAAAGCCAGGCAGGAAGCCCCTTGCACCTAAATCAATCTATGTAATTATTTATTTATCTACAGAAGGAACAGTGCTCGTTTGATCACAAACGAACGTACAATAGATAAGAAATCAGATTTGACCGGAAGCAGTGAGCTCCAATGGGGTGTGTTTGAGGGACATTCTGACCAGGTTGGACATACATAGATTAAGGACAACCAACATTGGAGCGAGCCCAGGTAGCTTCCTCTTTCCCGCTGCCGTCACGCGCCTTCGGGACAAAGTTAGACCATCCACCCAACCAACCCCTTTAGGGTGGCAGTTGTTGTTGGCTGTGAACTGGTTTATGGATCATTTCCAATTGATTGGGAAGATCAGAGTGCATAACTTATACTGTGTGTTTTTTTAATGTTGCATAATGTTTTGTGTTGGGTGCACTTCTACATCCCTGTGCACCCCAATTGTTTTGTGTTGGGTGCACTTCAACATCCCTGTGCACCCCTCTTGCTTTGCCTCCATCTCTAAAATTGTTTTGTTTGGGACCCAAACACTAGCATGCCCTGTTACCTGTTGAGTACCAAGAGACTCATCACTGGCATTGCTAAATGTGTAGCTGAGCCTTATGGTTGCGCCGAATCATAGCTGCACGTTTTCATGTACCACTAGCAGGCGACAGTGCACAGCCGTTTTTCCAGATAGGCTTGGGCTCTGTTCAAACAAGTGGACTGCGTCATTATGCCAATAAATCGGACAAGCCAAAAGATGTACAATTAACCCAGCAGATGATGCTTGTGGCTGGGTTCACAGCTTCAACCAGTAACACTAGCTGTCTAACAGGTCAGAGGAGGAAACACCCACTACCCATCATTATCTTCCTACAGACCCAGCCTGGCAGTCGCCATCCTCAACTCTTTGAAACCTTCATGAATTGCAGGAAATGCCCTCCTCTCCATCATGTGGTGGTGCTCTGTTCTCCAAGGAACCTCTCACAGAGAAGTGGGCTGTCCCGTCCTGGATTGATCCAGTCATGCCTTTTAAGAACAGGTTGCACAATAGAACCCACCGCCCATGCTGAGTACCCAGAGAACACCCATCTGAGCTCATTCCTGAGGGAGCTCCTATGACAACCGAAAATCCCAATGTATAAAGCAAAAAACCGGGCACAGGTGGACTCCGGGCAGCCTCTGATCGACATGCAGGTCCCAGACGGCCTCATAAAGTAGCCCAAAATAGCCATGAGGCTAATCACTCCACAGCTGGGAAATGGACAGTCCGGCCACCTTGCTTGCTTGCTACAAAGCTGCTGTTTGCAGGAAATCGTGTTAGAGAGCTCCTCATTGGGCAGCACTGCAGAGGATTTTGGAAAAAAGAAATGTTAGTGACTCGGCTGTTTCATGCCTGTTTTCATTGCTGGTTGCTATGCCAAACGGATATTCACAGTTCAGAACCCCATTTCCCTCTCTCTCTCTCTCTCTCTCTCTCTCTCTCTCTTTTGTAACAATGGTTTCGGCAAATTTGTGGCTTGCGCCACAAAAAATTGCCAAAACCAAACATTGGAAGATGGCTAAACAGTGATAGGTACCACATAGAAATATACAAATAGTTAGAAATAGCCAGTGTGCCTCTATACAGCATTTGAAGTGTATGGGGTCATAAATAATGAACAAAATGATATGCATGATGTGCTGGATGCTATGTACTAGCTTCTTTTTTCTACACGTCTTGCTTGGTAGTTTTTAATCGGGAAACATCTTTACTTCTCATTTCCCTTGAATTGGGAACTTTTTTTTGGTGGTAGTGGTGTTACTCCACCTTGCAGCTGTACCTTCTGTTTAGCAAGCATTTCATTCTCCAATCCTAGTTGTGTTGCTCTGCCTTTTGAGGGAGGGCTACTACAACCTGGAGGATTATAGAGGGGTGGAGTAGGGGCAGTGATGACTTACTGGAATGCAACTGGAAGGCTTAAATCTCCTTCTTACTTGACTTTAGTATATGCAGTACATGCTGGCCAATGTTTCCACTGTTCTGCGCTGCGCGCGCATCCACCCCCCCGCACGCTGTTGCACCAAGTTGGCGACTACATACAAATTTGCCATCATATAACTGCCAGTGATGTCACTTCCTGTATTTGCCCCCCCCCCAACCCGGCAAATTCAAATTCATAAATCGGCTCCCCTGTATCATATCATATCTCAAGGTAGGGAGTGCATGTCTGAGATGCGCATGGTCATCTCCTGTTTTGCACCGATGCAAATATTTGTGAATTGGGCCCAATGTCTTATCCTTTCAGATCACTGTGCACATTATCATGACGCAAACGCTGCTCCATTACACTGAACATTCAAAGGAGCAGAGGAGTAAACACGAGCTGCTTTAGCATTTTGACTGCAAATTCTGCCTGACAACTCTATGATCTTATTGCTTTTACTAAACTCCCTTCTAAATTGACATCACTAATTATGAAGAACTGAAGGACTAAATGGAATTGTAACCTTAAACTGTCTACTTTACTTACAATAAAAGAACAAATTAAATATTAAGCAATTTAAAAAGCTCAATAGTGAAAACTGAAATATAATTACCTAATTAAATCCAGCAGCAAATATTGTAATTATAGTCAGTCTAATTGAATGAGATGGCTTATCTGCTGAGATACTGAAACTTTTAAGTCGTTAACAGTTGAAAGTGAAGTGCTTATTCAGCTGAAGGCTATTTCAAATATTTGTATCACTTTTTTAACGATATGTTTATGTGCCAATTTGATGTATGTACATACGTGTTTATGAATTGTTGGGTAGCTAATTATTGTTTCCCCTTCAGAAATTCAAGTTTGATCTATGTGTTTTAAAATGGGGTTAACGTCTGCAATCAAGTTGTTAACTAGTGTAGGTCCCCATTATGAGCATGGCGGTATGAAAAAAACCTCTGTTACTCCTGCATGTCAACCTCATTACCGCACTATCAAACTACAACTCTTGTGGTAAATGGTGGATTTTCCTTCAGAAAAATGCTGGAGAAGAATCCTCCACCTTACTGCCAAAAGACTTTAAAATCGGCAGAATTACCGCTGGCGGAAATTCAGTAGAAATCCCCACAGAGTCTTATAGACTACAAAATGGGGATTTACGCCGCCTAACACCACAAGTAATCCTTTGTTTGATCCGCGGGACCAAGTGGCGTTAACATTAATTTCGGTGGTAAATTGGTTGAAATACCACCAAAATACCTACAAACTTGCAATGATGCCCTAAGTCTCCAAACACACTATTCCAGTTTACCAGCCGGCGTAGCTGTCATCCACCAACGTATTTTGAAAGTTCTAATTCCACACTGATGTACACCCACATAAGATTATAAGGCTCTGCACACATGGACCAACAATATTCTATGATATATTTACCTAACTTCCGGTGATAATTATTGTTTGAAAATGAGTAACTGTTCAGTGATGACATCCAAAAAGCCCTTTTAGGTCTTTGCTGAAATGTAATTATTGAGTTAAGGAGCCCTTGCAACATTTCTGATTGAGCATTATTTTTTTTGCAGGTACTGAGACACAATTTTAATAGCTATAAAAAAGGGATGATGGGGCAAATGTCCCTTTGTGCCAAAGACAGCCGATTCAAACAAAGCCATTTTTAGAAATGCGCATAGTCATTGTGGGCCAGCTGACATACAAGAATGCACAGTAATCCACAGACGGCCACCATTTAGAAGTAAACAAAACCAGAAATGTTAAAAGTTCACCCTTTATGTGCTAAGGGTAGGTTCGTCCTACTTAGGAATACACAACAGCACAGCAGTTAAAAAACAATACTACGGGGTGCATTACAAAGACTGAATTGGGAGTGGACATTAACAATGTTATTTTGCAAAACTGGAGGTAAAATGCACAAGGCAATATTCCCACACTCCTGGTAAATTACACTGGTTGACATCTTGTTATTTGCATATTTCGTTTTGTTTTTTAATCTGTAGTCATTGTAACAACACAGTGACTAAACCTTAAAAAATGGAAAACAAGGGGGCGCTGTGGAGCAGCCGGTAAAGTGGCTGCTTAGTACTTGAGCTCTGATCCCAGCTGCCGTTAATCCGCCACTATCAGCGGTTCCCAGTGCCATCTGTTACCTGCACATCGCCCCTGCTGCAGCCATTATCAGGGACTACAACCATGCAAAGTTTGGGGGGAAATCAGACCCCTTGGACCGTGTTGCGGCAGGCTCTCCTCTCTGACGAGCTGCATCCTGCTGCCTTCATCTGGGCTCTGCTGGGGGTGGGAGTCGGGGACCAGCTACCCGGCTCCGATCCTCTGCCCGCCTGCCTGCGAGCTGGCGTGGAACCGGGCCCGCCTGTGCTGGCGCGTTTCCGCGGCGGCCTCCTGCGGCGGCCTTTGCAAGGGCCTGGGCCACCGTGCGCGCAGGGCTTCTTGGCTCCGCGGCCCTCAGGCCTGACTAACCCGCTGGGCCGTTATTGGGGGGGGCGACAGGCTCCCCGCGGGCCTCCTCTGCATCCTGCTCCCGGACATGGTGTAGCATTATGGAACATCACAAACGTAGAATCTGCAGCCCTTCGGCGCCGCCAGCACGCTGCCGTACAATACCGCAGCCAGAGCCACCAGTTCCTTGCCACTTTTGTTGTTACAACACCCAACTTTTCCACCCCCCACCCTCACAGCCCTCCCCCAACTAGCAGTGTAATGAGACCCAACCCAAGGGCATCAACGTGCCTGAACCAACCAGACCGCTTCAGCCCTCCTGCCCAACAGGGGCAAAACAAATAACAGATCGCCACATTAGGCATTGCAGCTGCAGTGGGGGTCACTGCTGCCGTGTACCCATCCTAGTTTCTAACTTGGTTCCAGCAGCATGGCTAACTATCCGAGCCCAACCAGAAATAATATCGCTATATGCAGATGACGTTCTCCTTTACATAAGGGACCCCTCTACACACCTAGACCCAATCATCCGCGACATAACAAGGATTGGCACATTCTCGGGATTCACTATAAATTATTCTAAATCTGAGATATTCCCCCTCACCTTTGCAACACACCAACCGACATGTGAATTCCCTCTACGCTGGTCCCCCGAGGGCATCAGATACCTAGGGGTCCATGTATCCCTCTCTCGACCCTCACTACTCGCTGACAACTATATGTCCACTGCCCAAGAGGTGGAGACCAAAATGGCAAGATGATGCAATCTCCCGCTCTCTTTATCGGGCAGACTGGCCCTCATCAAAATGATAGTTGTTCCCAAGCTCCTCTACATCTTTTCAAATGTCCCGATTTGGCCGGGGAAACACTACTTTGCGCAGTTCCACTCCACATGTGCCCAATTCCTATGGTATTCCGGAGCGGACCGAAAGAAGTGGTTACACATGACCCTTCCCTACGAGAGAGGGGGCTTTACCGCTCCTGATCTCACCTGCTACTGGACTGCCACACAAAGCCAGCATGCCACACACTGGTACAAACACTCTGATTCCCCCCACGTGAAACTCGAGAAACTCGCAAGTGAGGAAGTAAACATCATGTCCCTAATCCTCCATCGCACATACAACACTGATGCCTCGGCGGATCCCATCGCCACTACCATCATGGCATGGCAGCGACTACTGCAATCCCACCCTCAGCACCATCCATATTATAAGTGGCTACCCATCTGGTACTTTCCGGGCCTCGCCCCCACACACGACAAGCTCCTCATGCGACACTGGGTCAACCTGGGATACCTGGCACTGTCCGATCTATACCCTGACGGGAAATTCATCACCCCGCAGACATGGTGCCCTGGCCACTCCGGCTCAGCACTGGAGCTATTACAATATTTTAGACTCAGAGCGGCAGTCCAGGCTATGTGGCCCTCGTACCCAGATGAACCTCCCGAATCACCTGAAATTTGTTACATATCCAATTCTGCCGAAGGTAGGGGTATAACGTCCTCCTTGTACAAAATGTTGGTCGCAGAGTCGACACTTGCACCTCAGAAGCAGCGAGACGCATGGGGCGCCGAACTGGATTTGGACATCACGGACGCCATGTGGGGGAAAACGTGTTCACACACTTGCAGGGTCTCCTTGAACTCCAGATTCAGATGCATGCAATACAAGTTCCTCAACTGTCTCTATTACACACCTCACAGGGTGGGTAGATTTGTACGGGCCCGGTCCCACGCATGCCTGAGATGTGGTGACACAGAGGATGACCACACCCACATGTTCTGGTCCTGCAGAGCGCTCGCCCCGTTCTGGGAAGCGTTACCCAAGCTCTCTCAGAAATAGTGGGGATTCATATAGACCCTGATCCTCTCGCGATTCTATTCGGGTTGTGGGAGGGGGCTGGGACAAAAAAGGTCTCCAAGTTCCTGAATGTTGGAGCCATGGTGGCTAAGAAATGTATACTACAGCGCTGGAAGCGCCGTGCCCCCACCCACCCCCTCTTCGAGATGTGGCCCTCACCTGGACTCAAAGATGTGAGGAAGATTATATCAACTCTCTCCCCGCTAACTCTCACCCAAAAAATGTGTGGACTGACTTTTGCAACTACCTTAACAGCAAGGATGATTTAGAACTGCTTTCCTCTCCAACATGTGATACATAAACTGCATGATGAACTGATCAGTGAAAGAACTGCTGTACTATGTACTCGCCCCCCTGGGTAAAGCCCCCAAACACGCTTTATACTCCGCTGTTGCATTATCAACTACTGTTGTGCTGTGCTGTTTGCCTGCTGCTATTTCTTGCCAATAAAGAAAGTAAAAAAAAAATGGAAAACAAAAACGAAAGAAACTCATACAGCAGTTGAAGCATGGCACCTGGTGCAATGCACATTGTAGTTTCTGCACAACCGGAAATGATTTGATATGCAGTTTTGCATATCAATGTTAAATGACATCATGCAGTAGAGTGTATGTAATCTGGCCCTAGACGGAGATGGCTGGTGAGTCATTTGCCCTTCAGAAAATCTGGGAGATCCACTGTTTTGGTTCAGAAATGGCATACCATACTAAAGACAGCATGTTGGACTCAGTCCCACCTAATGCAAATGTTGTTTAGTCAACATTTTATAGGTTTCTACAGGGACGTCATTTCACCAAAATGCTAGGAGTAGCGGAAGTGACATCACATAACCCTTTACCACTCACAGGAAGTGATGTAATTTGACCCCACACCAAAGTGACATCATGGGAAGCGATGGAACACAACCTTTCACCCCTTGAGGAAGTGGCATCACATAGCATTGTTCTTAAGTACAGTACAAAAATTAGGTTATGATATCACTGTAATGTGATATACATTTCATACAAGAATGGATCACCATATGTATCGTTAATATCAGTGTGTATAGGCCCATAATAACAAATTACTGTGAAAGCAGACGTCCAAGGGCGGATGATAATGATGTGTTATTATATAGCACTTACCCTTAAGAACTTTCTATAGAACAAATGTGCATACAATATCACCCAACCTGTGCTGGTACTCATTTATCAACCTCGGTAGGATGAAAGGCTGAGTTGGTCTTGCCGGGATTTGAACATGCAGATCACACACACGTAGCAGCAGCAAGTGCTCGACCCACTGAGCTATCTTATGGGCTATAGCTATCTTATTCGCTATAGTGAAATGAGCAATTACATGTCTGAATGTTCCCAAAGTTAGAAAGCAAATTGCACTCTGTAGTGGATACCATTAAACTGGTACCTGAGATTTAACAGCATGCCAGTTCATCTGCAGGTCTGGTGCACAAGTTGGTCACATGTCAAGCCTGCGTGGATCTTCATGTCAGGCTTCTGAGGTTGGCAAAATACATATCATTGGGGGGGTTCTTAACTGTGCATTAAAGAATTTAGAGTAGGGCAGGGAAAGCAGCGCACTCACACAACATCCCGTACTCTGCGCACTTGTTACCTCATACAAAAAAACAAACATCCTGAACAGCATGTGATGGAGATAGGAAAGATAGAAACATTGCAACAAAGCATTCATTGTGGCACAATGAAATCAAGGGCCACTTCATGTGCTTTGGTCAAACATTTCTGTACACAAGCTTATAGGCACAAGGATTTTGTCAAGCGACCGAGGACACCGAGATGGAAATTCTTGTGATGATCGTAACAGAGACAATGGTAGCAAAAAACATGCTATAACTTCAACTTGCGAAAAAGCAAAATACATAGACCGAAACAGATGCTTATTCTACTCTAAATATTTTTGGGAAGTTTTTGTCTGCATTGTGAATTTGAGGTGTTTAAGAACAGACTAAACCAGTGACTCACCCCCGAAGTGTGCCTGAAATAAACGTTTAATGAGTCCAGCAATTATTGTATATCATTCCATATTTAAGCAATATGCTCTGAATGGTGGGGGCATAACCTGACTTGGTATAGCCCCCGCCGTGAGAGGAATATTGCTATTAGTATCCCGGCTTGCAAGACCTGCAAGACCGGGGTACTAAAAGCATTTTTTTCTGTCCCGAAACGCTGCATCAAAGAAATAAAAAGACAGAGAAAATGGCTGCCGGGGAAGGGAAAACAGTTTGTTTTCCCTTTCCATGGCGGCCATCGGGAGAGGAGACAATGGGAACACTTCTGTTCCTAGTGCGTCTGCTCCCAAAAAAATAAAGATAAGAAGGTAAGTGGGTTTGGGAGGGCGGGGGGGAAGTGGAAGGGAGGGGAAAAAAAGAAGAAAAAAAACATACTCAAGTCCCCGGCGATGGCAGCCTCCAGCAGTGTGGAGGCTCGGAGCGGGGATGGCACCGCTTGAAGCCTCCTCATTGGCTGAGCGGCTGCCACGCCCCCTGCCGTGGACAAAGCAGGGAAATACCGGCCGACCCGGCGAGAGCCAATCAAAATGTGTATTACATTCTGCTTCACTCTCACTAAGTATTAATATGTGTTATTCCTATTCTTTCTTCAATGACTAATCAACCGGAAAATCCTAAAAAGGACACACGTATCTGCAAACCCTACCTTTCAGACAGGTGCTCCAGATGAGAAGGTGACAATTTACAGGACACAGTGAAATAAACGTAGTAGTAATCGCACATAGCAAATGTAACAAACTCCCAAAAGAACTAACAACTGAACTCAGATTGAAGGCATCCCTAAAGGTCCTCTAGTCCAAAGAAGACTTCCCAGATATACAGCCATTCGTACATGCCGTAGATGCACTCAATAAATACCCTTTTGCTAATGGTCATGACTATAGGAAAGGCTGGTATCCTGTTCCAGCTGATCCCCTTTGCCCACTCCTGGATCTTCTTTGTTCCGAGTTATGCTGAACTCAAGCGCACTTATGATGTATTCATCTATCGTTAATCGGGAATGGACTGTCGTTTTATATTGTGCTGTAATTTCGTACTGTACTCTTGTTCCCACCATTCTCATCTTCTCGCACTACGCCCACCCAAGCTCCAGAGCCTTACAACTGCTATGATATGTTGTAATTTGGTATTATATATATATATATATATATATATATATATATATGGAAGTCTAGTAGTTGCATTTCGCAAAATAATAATACTGATTCAGAAAGTTCTAATTGGCTTTCAATTTAGGCATTGTGTTTATATTTTTGTTGAGCTCGGACCCCTGGTTAGATGTCTGCTTGCTGACAGATAATTCACTTTCATACAATAATCATCTCCAAATGTTAGGCATCTAGATCATCGTATGCATACTTTGTGATTGGAAAATTTAGAATCTTTGTTAGGTGTGCATCAGTTTGGATCCCTCTCAGAAGATCAGAGACATGTCACGTTCTTTGACATCTCCCATTCAATGTTCCATCTAATTATTTTTCTCTTAATGCCGAAATAGCTTTTGTGCGCACATTATTGCGCACATTATTTTCCACGTGCACAACTGACTCACGAGATAAGCCACTTTGTGAGCATACATAGCTAGTGGTACCTCTGAAGAGAGTGTAGAAGGGAACTTCCCCTTCCCAATCAATGCAATTATTTCTAAATCAGTGTAAAAGGTGCCAAAGACATAGAGCCCTCAATATGAATCTGCAGGTAAACCCACCGGTGCTACCGGCAGGTTAGCGGAAGACTCACCTTACTGTTACCGGCAAACGATATCCCATTGTTACAGGGATATTATGGCTGCTGGCAACAGCTGTAAGTTCCCACTCCATGGAGTCCACTAGGACTCCATGGAATGGCTTGTCCCTATCACCAGCACCAGTGGCAATGGTGCCGGTGATAGTGGCAATTCTTTGCCGGTAGCTTCCTGAACTACCAGCAGGTCAGGCCTGCCGGTAGTTTACTGCCCCTACTGGCAAACTTGGAGTGAGCCGGTCTGGAAAGAATGCCAGATCCAGTATTAACAGATGTTTTACCAGCAATCTTTCTGGGCCGGCTCAATCATAATGAGGGCCAAAGACTAGATAAACACATATTTTATATGTAAATATAAAGAGAGATCATCAACCAGCCCAAGATCTCCCAAAGTACCTGAGAAAAGTACTCGCCTGCAGAGAAAAATGTGTGTAAACAAATAAAAAAACATTGTATACTCAAAATTAACAGTAGATTTAGTTGTGGCTATTCATTTTTGACACTGTTGAGAGACATTGTAGAATGTATTTTATCCCATTGGAAAAAACACTCTTGTGTATTGCAAAAATTCAAATATCGCCTAGCATAACTGTTGTAGCTGGCAGTAAATTCAGGCAGGATACAATATTTGCAGACACAATAACGGCAGCTAAAGGTAATGTCAAATAAAAGAGGTAATGGCTGGAAGGTTTAGAATTAATCTTAACCTCTAGCATTCCTGTGAGCAGCCCTCAAGTCCATCGTTCTTCACCTGCCAAGCCATTACAAAAGGGGAAAGACAATACGCAAATCAGGAATGGACTCACCCCAGTATATTGTCCTGTGAAAATAGCTGTTACAACGCTTACTCAAAGCCAAACTTACAGCTAACAGGCATACACCTCCTACCTGTACACCCTAAAAATAGGAAAATGTGCCCAACATAAACAGGAAAAAATGAACATACAGGAGCATACCACCTGCTTCCACCCACAAAGCTCCACTGATATTTTTGACTCAGTAACCAGCAGAGCAGTGTCATAGAAAGGAACTCTAATGATATTGCTGCCTGATCTCCAGAGGAATTTTAAGGGGAAAATACCTCTTTTCATGAGCATAAAATATCCCTTGTGGCATAGCTAATTACTTTTTTACACCCTGGAAAATCATTTGATTCAAACTAGGGGTAACATCTGATCACAACCCTGCTTATAACGCTGACATAGGAAATTAAATGACATTGCACACAATACAACCTGTAGTTTTACCCATCCTTCCTCACCACAGCCTAGACAAAATTCAACAAGAGCCTTACTGCGGTTTCTTATGGAGCCCCATTGAAGAAAATCACATATATATGAATATATTTAAACAAAAAGTATATATATTTATATATATTTATATATTTATATATATGATTTTTCACATTAAAGCAATAGAACCCGAAGAGGGGGGCATTACCGTGCTGGTAATGCCCACCGCCTACATTAAGGCCCTTGCTATGCTCAGGCTTGTAACATTCATCCCAGGGGCATTCCCAGACTGGTAATTCCTCCCCTCCTCAGGTTCTTTTGCTTTAATGTTTAACAGTCTTTGTCCAATGGAACTCTGGAAACATTGAAGGGAGGCAGATTGTGTGGAAATATTTCTAGCTGTCTGAATGTCTATTGCCTAATGCATGTTTAATGCCAGGCATACTCTATACCGATTTCCCTTTCAGGACAAGTAAATGATTTTGCAATGTGCTCTCCACTTAAAGGGTAATGTAAACAATGCTAATATAGGAGACGCTGTGCATGAGATTGACCTACTCAATATACTAAGAGCGCAAATAAATATTTGAGTTTTAAAATGTGTCAATTTGCAAGGTTACTGCTTCAAAGTGCTTGAGTGACATACATACAAAGAATAGGATGCATGCCTCTGAGGTAACACATCCAAGTAGCCTGCTTATGTACAGTCAGCATCCAATATTTGGGCTGACAGTTTGTATACATAGTGTGTGTGTTGCTTTTGTTAAGGCACCATAAAAAACAGCAATTGTGGTGCTTGAACGTTATTCAAATCACAACAAACATTAAGCAAATGGATGTGGGTATGAGTCTGGTGACCTTTTGCAGAGCCAATTTAAGCAACATGAAATGTTTTATAGGTACTAAATGAACTCGTGAAGAGTAATTAAGAGTAATAGATGTAATCGTTTTTTGTTGATTTTAAAATTATAATAAAGCTTATAATTGTAAGCTTTGTATATGTTTGTGAAATAATAATGAGATAAACTGTAATTTAAATTGAAAGGTTGATTTATCAGCCAAACAATAAAAAAAAAATATATTTTTTACCAAAGTCAAGGATGGCCAGTAATATCTAAATGGGGCCTAAGATTCATAAGTGTGGTAGAGTCAAGTATGGGTGTCATGAGTGGGGAGGTAAGATTATGTGTGCAGTCATATCTTAGTTAGATCTTCTGTTCATGGAGCCATCTTTTCACATACATGTTTTACCTTTTGAGTGTGTGTTCTGTTTTAAGGGGTTTTACGTTTTTAAGGTCACGCTTGCATCGTGTGGTAAAGTAAACAGACTAGACCTGAATATCATGACTAGTTAGTATAATTTTGCTTTATTAAGCGAGAAAGCAAATATGAGGTAACTCCTGTGGCTTGTGCCTTATTTATTCTTGAGATCGTGAGAATTGTCTGTGTGCACTGCTAGAGTTCTTCCGAGTGGCACCCAGAAGGAAGATGGGCAAACACACATGCACACAGCTTAGAGGGAACGCATACAGTATGGTTGTGGATGCACACCCAGGTCATCTATTCTACTGACTCCATGGGCACTTCTGAGATGGCCTGTTGTGTACTACGAAACTAGAATTATAAAAATACCTATTGAGTAGTATGTTAGGGGCAGCACGCATATAGGGCCTCAATGCGAGTTTGACACAAATTTGGCAGGAAATCTGCCAATTTACTGCCATTATCTCTTACCGTTACTGCCAGTCAGACCAGTGGATTTCCCATTGGATTCTGAGTGATGTTAACATGGTGTCAATTCACATTTTTAGGGTGCATAGAAAGCCATGGGGATTTAAACAGAGTTTCCACTAATGGTAATTCCACAGCAGTAACCTTATTTGTGCCATTAATCCAACACATTGCTGGAGGAAAATCCTCCACTTCGAGGCCAAACTTAAAATTTGGCAGTTCAGTAAAAGTGACGGTCATTCTTTTACCACCAATAAAAGTAGCTTTGATGCAATTATTAGCACTTTTTTACTGCAACTAGTTCGGAGGTCCACTGAGTGATATTGAGTGAGTTCTGGTCTTACTTTCTCTCAAACGTTCTGGTCTTACTTTCTCTCAAACGTTCCCACCTCTTGTCTGAAGAACACAGTGTAGAGTCACTCATATCTGAGTATTCCTTTTTTAATGGTTTGTTTAATGTGAAATAAGCTAGCGTTAAGGATACACACATTGCTACAATGCCAGTCAGTTTTTCACCCGTGCAAGGCAATTTCTTTCTACATTTGCACGGACCATATGGTGCGAAACATTTTTCATTGTGCTGGTAAAAAGCTGCATTTTTTCAGTGAATATGTGTATATATTTATATACATGTACATATCTCACACAGACACGTCTGAGATTACAAAGAGCGCTCTGCCTACTTTAGACTGCAGTGGGTGCTAAGGGTCAAAAGAGTAAGTCACTCTAAAATAGTTCAATAAGATACGTCCAGCTGAACACACATCCATTCACTACTAATGCGATGCGTTTCTGCTGCAGAAATAGAGACCCGGCACTCGAATTTGAAAAAAGTGCAAACATTCAAGTTTATTATACCATTGGTTATAGAACCATGGTAGTACTCATTAACAACATGAGCAAGCAAGGAACACTACCCGTAAAATCAGGTGAAAACTCGTCACAAATTCCGTCCTGTAAAGGACTTCCTCAGGTTGTGTTAAAGGAAAAATGACTCGGTTTGGGTATTTTAAACAGCGTGCCTAATTCTTAGAGAACAATCACGTGATTCTCACGTCATGTTCACTGTGACACTCTTGGTATTCACTAAAATCCAGCGGCCATTTTAATCTAGTCATTATCGACTGTACAGTGGCCTCTAAAGGGCTAATGCTAACGATTAGAGATACATATTGACTGCTACATGTTACCATGCTTTGTCACTGTGACTGTGTGAGCTTGAGGCTCACTGCTATTTATAGATTATTGTAACTTTGCAGAGCAAAAGTGCTTAGTACCAATTTCAATTTATACACTATGTTATTACATCAAATTCATTATATACGAGTACAATGAGGAAAAAAAGCATAAGCAGCAGGTTCAGGAATTGTGCAAATACGCATCTCAGTCCAGTATACAAAGCTTAATAAGAAGCATTTCAAAGGTTTAAAATGGGTATTTTATTGGCTAATGCCCCAATGGTACATGAATACAGACCAGAATTCAAAAGCATATAAAAAAAAGACGTCATGTCAATGCTCATCAACCATTGGTACATTTGCATGGATATTGGCAACATCACAAATGGAATCAATGATGATATGAACATATATTACAAATCAAAATAGAGTCATGTGGACCAAAAACACATATGTCATCACCATACTATTCCCCTATGTGATATTAAGGGGGTGTTATGGCTGTCCACCTATAAAGCTATGTGTTATATCCAAAGTTCCAAAGTTGACCAACTCACCTCTATAGTACTGTAATTGAATGAAGCCACATTGGGCATGGTTTCTTTGAATATTATGCAATTGGTTACATTCTGATATCCATATATTCAAGGCCAGACATTAACAGCTCCTTCTGAAATGTGACATTATCTTAAAAAGACAGTAGTTCTTCATCACTATTGTGGCCTTTGGGTTTCAAAGTTTCCATTTTGATGAGTCTAGAGTCTAGACATCTCAATTTCCGTTGTGTCTGTGTCAGTAACCCAAACCTAATTAACGAGACATCACTGCTATGTTTACTCTGAAAACAGACTGCTAGGGTATAGTTAACATCCATATTCTTGATAGCTTTGTAGTGTTGCAATATTCTGAGTTTAAGAGGTACTATAGTGTAACCAATATACCTCATCTTGCAAGGACGGTCTATATAGTAAACTACAAAGTTTTGCAAGTGATAGTATGCCATATCTGATAGTTTCCAAATTACACACTATTGCACTTTAGAGCTAAGCTACACACTTTACATTTAAGCCATGGCTGAAAACAATAATGTTGCTTAGAGTTAACGAACCTTGCCAGATTGCTTTCTACTGGCCCTTTTCTTAGCATACTGGGCACTAAAGTCAAAAGTCAAAAGTGAATAAGCGATCTGTGGACTATTGGTTAGGACTTTAATAAGGTCTTTATCACTCATCAAAATTGACCAATGTTTATGAAATATGTGTTTGATTTTGGTCGCTTGTATATTGTATTGTGTGATAAACCTGGTGGTATTACATTTTCGCAGTTTTTTCTTCAGTATTCAGCAGGTTTGTCTAGTCTTACATTTGGTTTTCTGGTATGCCTTATCCATAGTTTTGTGTATATCGTTATCGAAACTTCTGAGGACATCGAGGGATTTGCCAATTAGGGTTTGTGGTTGTGGTGTGGTGTACACAGGGTAACAAGTGTTTTCTTTCTTGCGTGGAGTGTAGATGGCTACGGCTATGGCAATGAACAATAGTGTGTGGATGGTTGGAGATTCTTGGATCTATTCATTGAAGGTTTACACTGAATACCGTGACATCTCTGCTGCTGTTGTATTGGAAGAAGTGGAAGTTTGGTGGTATACAGTTTGTGGGTTAAACTGAGAAATCTTATTACCATTCTGTGCGAATATAGATCACTTTGAAAGTCGATACATCAATATGGTAAATTGTGGAGGCAACAGTTTGGGGTATGTGACTGCAGTATCCTTGCAGTTTGCCATGAAGGATTTGTTGAACAAACATTTGAAGCAGTTTTAGTAGAAGTTATAAAAAACAAAGAAGCATGTGTTAGTATAGTAAATAAAACAAAAAAAACAAAAATTATCTTTTTAAACAACCCCCTAAAAAAGCCTCTTTTAAGAGCCACCATTGTAGAATAAATAATTTAAATTCAGTTTAACCCCCCACACTCCCTTTAAAAGCCCATGTAGTACGCAGAGAGACACGGTAGTCCGAGCATGTGCCATCCGGCTCTTTTAAGGAGGCCTGGCATGGAAATAGGACTGCAGGGACCATGGCCCATCACAGACATCTGCAGGCATGGGGGATAAGCCAATCAGGTTTTGTGGTTGTGTACAGGAACATAGGGTGGCAAGTGTTTTCTTTATTGTGCGGAGTGAAGATGGCTATTGCTATGGCTATGAAGAAGCAGAGTGACTCGATGGTAGGAGATTCTTGGATCCATTGATTAAAGGTGTACTCTGAGCAGTGTGGATTGTATTTGAATCTTGAATTAGAAGAATTTGAAGTTTCTTTGTATGGAGTTCGAGAATTGAAGTGGGTGGAATTTTTACTGTTTTGCGACAATATGGTTACTTTGAAGCATCTGGACATCATTAGATTTCTCTGTGGAGGCAACCGTCTGGGCTATGTGACTGGACTATCCTTGCAGTTTTCCATGAAGGATACATTTAACAGGTTAATGGAACTGTTTCCAGGTTCGAAGATTATTTTTTCTTGGATAGCTGAAAGGCAAATGTGGAAAAGTTCTAACTTGTTTTGTCCACAGAAAAAAAAGCCAAGCGGAATGTAAATAAAGATGTATGTGTTTTTTTTACAGGATGTTGGAATGACATATTTCCACAATTAAAATATAACGTTTGATGGAGTGAATATTTTTCAGAGAGATAGAGTTTGTTTGACAGATTTTGGAAATTAGATATTTCTTTCCAATGTTCAGAATGACTTAAAACAGTTTATGTGAATATGTAAAATATATAGTTGAAGTATTTGTTAGTAGCTGTAACAAAACACTTTGTTAAAGGGACGTTATGGTAAAGTTGCACTAATAAAAAGCTATAAAATTCAATGAAAAAACTTTGTTAAAGGGACGATATGGTTACAAGTAAAACCGAAAACCCCAAGAAATTCAGCAGTTTCGGTAAGCTAAGCAACCATAAATAACGGCGCCACCCTCCACTGCTAAGGCTAACACCCAGGACATCAAAGATAACATCACATATGGCCTCATTGATGACATCACTGATGAAATCACACATCACATATCATACGGATTGTAATCAAAAGTCCCTACAAGGGGTTCTGTTTTGAGAGTTGCCACTAACATGTCAAGGGTGATCAGCAGACCTCTCATAAACTACTCCCTGTACCAAAAAATGTACCCATTAAAACCCACTTGACAAAATTCATTCAGACTTTGTACAAACATTCAAGGTTGGGTCCAAAATCTTTCTTGGTTTGTCATCAATGACATTTGTGATGTCATTTTTCATGTCCCGGGTGGTGGTGCGAGTTATGGTTGCTTAGCTTACCATAACTGGTGAATTTCTGGAAGGTTTTTGGTTTTACTTGTAACCATAACATCCCTTTAACAACGGTTTTTCATTGAATTTCATAGTTTATTATTAGTGCAACTTAATCATAATGTCCCTTTAACAATTTTTTTCAGTGAATACATATATATATATATATATTCAGTAAAAAAACTTTGTTAAAGGGACGTTATGGTTAAGTTGCGCTACTAAAAACCCATAAAATTCAGTAAAAAAACTTTGTTAAAGGGACGTTATGGTTCCAAGTAAAACCGAAGCCCCCTGAAATTCGTCAGTTATGGTAAGTTAAACAACTATAACTCGCGCCACCACTGTGCACTGCTAAGACTAACACCCATGACATCAAAGATGACATCACACATGTCATTGATGACATCACTGATGGTATCACATGTCTGGCTCCCCCTTTATTCTTTTACTGACATATCTCGGGCACATGGTTTTCTTCAGTAGGAGGCAGGAAATAACAATTGAAAAGGTACTATATTAGTAGAGTTATCCCTCAAGTTTTTTTCACAGTAATTCTCTTAGGGTCCAGTCATGTCCTATGAAACATATACATAAGGAAAGACATAGGCTTGAAAGACAGCAATTGTTTCTGTGCATTAAGATAATCATTAGGGTTATCAGCACTTTTGATATTTCTTTTATTTATTACTATACTTTCCCTGTATATATTCATATTTGTACACATTTTACTCACACTATTTTGGGACCCCCCTCTAATTTTCCCCTTCTTGACAGAATCCCACCAAACTTTTCAGAACCATTTATATCTAGATCCAAAATCGTTTTGACAACTGTTGTGCAGATTTGTCAAATGGCACCACATTTGTAAGCCTTTACCATATTGTGGGACCCCCCTCTAATTTTGCCCCCTCTTGACAGAATCCCACAAATCTTTGCAAAACCATTTAGAATTAGGTCTAGAATCAAATTCCAAAATTACATGCAGTTTCATTGAGTGGTGCCAAAGTTATAAGCCATCCAAAAACTGCTTTTCACCATCCCTGTAATGCAGAAATGCAAACACCACAGGACTGTCCCAGGACATCTGGAGTGTTCATGGACTTTCGGGGATCAAAACCACCTGTTTCTTTGCTTCTTATGGCCACTTATTACATGTGTACCAGTATGCAAAACTGTAATAAGAAAGTGATCATGTATATTACACTTCCATCATGTATGTTGCACACAATGCGTATGTTTCTACATGAGTATGTTAGTATACTTGATAGAATTTATAATAGAATGTATTTATAACAATGTATTGATTAATGCACTAAGTAGCTCATGATAATTATGCAAATACTCCTTGACACTTTTTTGTGAACATTATAATAGGAATGCATTGCACACAGTTTTTATGAAAATTGAATGCACATGTGATGTCATCAGTGATGTCACCAATGACATTTGTGATGTCATGTTTGATGTCCTGGGTGTTAGTCTTAGCAGTGCACAGTGGTGGCGTGAGTTATGGTTGTTTAACTTACCATAACTGGCGAATTTCAGGGGTTTTTCGGTTTTACTTGGAACCATAACGTCCCTTTAACAAAGTTTTTTTACTGAATTTCATAGGTTTTTAGTAGCGCAACTTAACCATAACGTCCCTTTAACAACGTTTTTTTACTGAATTTCATAGGTTTTTAGTAGTACAACTTAACCATAACGTCCCTTTAACAACATTTTTTTACTGAATTTCATAGGTTTTTAGTAGCGCAATTTAACAATAATAGCTCTGACTTTATGTACATGTAACATGGAACATACTGAACCCCCTCTACTGAATATGATGTCCGCGAACTCTTCTAATGTCCGCGGACATATGCGGACAACAGCACCACTACCCAAAAAGTCTGGGGGGTATGTTTAATTGTTATATCATAACATAGGAACATTGTACAAATTCACAAACTAGCACGCATACACATTATATGTAGTAATAAATAAGAAGTGTAACCCATATATATAAAACACATTAACCATTCATTTAAATACAAAATGTTCTATAATGGAATACACCAAAAGAAGAAAGATAGTCTTCCAACATGATTACCTCACAGAAACTCCACAACTAAGAGCAACAGCAGATCTACAGACCAGTAAGAACACACCTTACCAGAAGCCAGTAAGTGTACTGCATGTTACTCATATATTTGTAAACTTTCTGTATTAGATACAAAAAAAGTGATATTATGTTTTTTTTCTCACAGAAATGTCTAGTACTCTGGTGTGGCTAGTGAAGGAAATGTCTGAGGATAGTGAAACTAATGGTAGACACTTTACTATATAAACCAATCAATAAATATTATTTTATATACATTTAACATATACATTTTTTTGTTGTACAGACCATACAAAAATTGAAAATAGTAAAGAAAAAGAAGTATTGGATAAGACTCTCCAGCAAATAGAAGAAAAAATTGACCTACTCATGGCAAATTTCAACAATTTAAAAAACTTTGTGGAGGATCACTTGAAACAAAAAACTAGATACCATTGTCCCACATGTACCTGTCCCCCCCTCACCATATCCCGGTCAATTATCCCCAAACCCTCTCCATGAACCAAAACGTTTTGATGAGACTTCCATCCCTTCTTCACCTCATATAAATCCTATTGAAACCCCCAATTCTCCTGTTTTTGTTTCAGTTTCTGCCTCACTTTCTCTGTCATAAATTTAACATCCATATAAAATAAAGTAAAATTATTATATTGTGTCCTAATCCATTTCTTGTCTTTTTTTAAAAAGCAGTTCAGGTGTCCGCAGACAGCGTGGGTGTCCAAAATGTCTGTAAAGAAACGAAAATGGGGGCGTCTTAAGGACACTATATCTGTCCGTACTGTTCGCATGCAAGTTGAATCTGTTGTAAGAACACACCTGGTGTTCGGGATGTCCGAAATCAAACTACCACATGCGGTGTCCTGAAATGTTCATAAATAAACAAAATGGGGATGTCCTGAGGACGCTAGACCTGTCCGTATTGATCGCTTGTGAGTTGAAACTGTTCTAAAAACACAGGCAGTATCCTGAAATGTTCGTAAATAAACAAAATGGGGGTGTCCCAAGGACGGTATAGTTGTCCGTATTGTTCGCAGGCGAGTTGAAACTGTTCTAGGCACACACGCAGGGTCCTGAAATGTTCGTAAATAACCGAAATGTGTGTGTCCTGAGGACGCTATGCCTGTCCGTATTGTTCAGAGGCAAACTGAAACTGTCCTAAGAACAAACGCTGTGTCCTGAAATGTTCGTAAATAAACAAAATGGGGGTGTCCTTAGGACGCTATACCTGTCCGTATTGTTCGGAGGCAAGCTGAAACTGTCCTAAGAACACACACAGTGTCCTAAAATATTCGTAAATAAACAAAATGGGGGTGTCCTGAGGACGCTAGACCTGGTCGTGCTGTTCGTAAGCATGTTCAAACTGTTCTAAGAAAACATCAAGTGTCCCGGGATGTTCGCAAATAAACAAAATGGGGGTGTCCTGAGGATTCTATGCCTGTCCGTATTGTTCGCAAGTGAGATGAAACTGCTCTAAGAACAAACGCCTGTCCGTAACTGTTCGTTCCACTTGTGACGCACTTTTAATTAGTTTCAGGACCCGAACAGTGTCTGTAGAACACCAACACGCATGCACAAAACAGTTTCAGAGCATTTGATGTCCTGCAGACACCCGCTCCCTTCGCGGACATGTTTGCGAAGCTATCATATGACCGCACCCACGCTGAGCGTGTGTTCTGACTGCGAACACTGTTCGTGTCCCTGAACAATTTAAAACTACCTTTTCAAGCAATCCACAATATTTTTTAATAATAACTCACCATAGCACAAGTCCCACATAGTAATCCTGAGTTTCTACATACTTTTTGGGACTTTTGAACCTTTTTTTGATGTTTGATATGTCCGCGGACAGCGCGCATGTCTGCGAACCGCACACAAGCACCCCTATAAAAGGCCACACCCTAGAGCTCATTCTCATTGTGTTTGTGGCTATTTTACAGAACACAGTGCATTTTGCTGCCAACCTTCCAGATTTTCATCTGAAACCTGATGGCATCCATGGCTGCAGTACTGCCACCTGGTGCTACATCTGCCTCAGCACCACCCCACCCCCTCCACCACCACCACCTCCCCAAGTGCCTGAAGAGGGGAACAGGAGTGAGGATGCAGAGGAGGATGAAGAGGATGACGAGAATGAGGTAGTGGAAGTCCCTACTACCAGCACTCGGCGTAAGTCTTGAGTGTGGTGGTTATTTACCATTCATGGTAATGTACCTAAGGCGCGTGCGAACCGAGTCACCTACAACGAGTGCAAAATGGTACTCAGTCGCGGGAGGCCTGGTTCATACAGCTTTGCGACAACTACCATGAAGCGACACCTAAAATCATTCCACACTGGGGCCATTTGCAAGGTTGTACCTTGCGAGGAGCGTAGTAGGTTGACTTCCTCTACTACATCCTTTGTTTCTAATCCTGTCACCACACGGAACACTCCTGTGGGACAGCATATTCCTCAAACTGCCTCACAGGCCATACCCAATACTGATGACCCTTGGCTTTCGAGGGTCACAGTTGTGTGTATGTACTGCAACGCAGTACTCTGCAGGGGGGAGAGACTTCGAAGTGCTTTTGAGACTCTGGTCTCAGAGCGCGAGAAGATCTGCTCACTACCCAAGTAAGACCCACTCTACATCTTCCTCTCTCCATCTCCACCCGCCCTTTCTTATCCCTGTGGTTGGTGTCCCCCCTTACCCAACTTTTCCCTCCTCTCCTAGTGTGTTGTGTATAAAAAAAACAAAAAAAATATCTAAAACAACAAAAATAAAAAAAGGCTCTTTTCAGAGCCGCCTTTCACAGTTTAAAACATCTAACATTTTGGGGTGCTGCCCTATCATAACCATTGCAGTTTTGTCTGGGAGGAAGTGGTGGCTCTGAAAAGAGCCTTTTGGTGGTGTTTGTTTGTGTTTGAAAAATTTGAAATGCTCAACACCTACTACAAAATGGATGCTGTAATTTCAAAAAAGGTCGCAATGCATTTTGTACATTTCTCAGAAAATTATGATTGCCAGCATAAGTAAGATGGACTCCATCTCTGCGAAAAATGTATGTGCTACGAAACATAATATTTTCATTGTGAAAAGAGGACATGCCAAAATCTCTTAGAAAGGCACAAACAGCCTTATTGACGTTGCACCTTGCTTTCTCCATTTATGGACCAAATGAAGAAGAACAAAGCCACATTTGTCTCTGCGCAATCCGTGAAAAATGTACTTGAGAATTTGGAAACATGTCCATGACCTTCCCAAGTCCTTCTTTCATTGCAAATTGCAAAGAAATTCCAGACACATGTCCTAAACTGTTCCCTCCACAATGAATTACAATTATGTCTGGATGTTGCTCTGTCTCCAAAGTAGCACAGAGAGGTAGCAAGTCCAACCACTTCCTTCATTCCACGTACTCCATGCCAGTGCACTTCCACATGTGGGAATCCAAGATCTACAGCTACTCCACAGCTTTCTGCATGCACCTTCAACCAATGTATCCACGAGTCTCCCAAAATCCATACAATCTGTTTTCTGAAACACACAGCCATAGCTATCTGTTCGTCTCTCAGCAAACAGAGTACCTGAGAAACTCTCTCACTAAACTTTACTGGCCAATCTCTTGCTCTGCTCATTATCATTTGCATGCCTCCCTATCCCAAAATCCCCAGATGTAGCACGCGATGTCCGCAGACTACCGCCATGTCAGCGGACATATCGTAACATGGACAGTCCTTCTACCATTTCCATTTCACTTTCTGTGCCATTCCCTCATTGGATGTAGCTAAGCAATCACACGACCATCCACCAATCACATCCAAGACCTCTACATCTAACTGCATCATCATAGATCAGCACTTCAAATGTACTGTTAATCTCTCTGAGTACAAGTGTCATATCATTGGAAAGCACTGTCTACAAGAAATACTGTACAAGTCTCCAAGATTTCTACTTGCAGCTGCCTGCATATCCATATGCATGAACACAAACTACAGGTATGCATATTTTCTGTATAGTACATGTACAATTCTTATAGATTCATATAAACAGATTAAGTGACTTTTAGCTTGTATAACCTATACAATGAACTTACTGTCATTTTTTCCATCTCCAATAATCAACTTTCACTTACAAACCTATCTGCTATTTAATTTCTTTTTACACACACATTTGCAAATATTGTACTTTAAATATGTTGAACTAACATATTTAAAGTACAATATAAAGAGTTAACATATTCAAACAAAATTGCATCCACACAGTATGTTCAAATATCAAACAAAAATACTCTTTACAAAAACATAAAAATCAATGTCTAAATTAAAGTCAGTGCTATATACAAACGAAATTACTTATTTGTTTCCTTTAAAATTGTAGTGAAGACCACTCTCCTGTAAAGAAGCAGCCGAATTTGAAGTACAAAGAACAACTAACAATAAACCTGCTCATTTCAGAAAAAAAGTAAGTTAAATACCACCATAATATTTGTACTATTACTCAAACACATTGTAAGGTTAATTCATGCTATTTCTGCGCCTAAAAATAGAGATTGTGCACCATTCTGTCCACAAATCCCCATTTCTTAAATAGAGATTTACAGGCAGAATGGCGCACAAATTCCTATTTTTCGGCACACAAATGACCCAACTCAGCCCCTAGAATTTTGATATTATAGAACAAACAACTGTTTTAATTGTATACCATTAGATTTACTATCTACGTCTCCACACCACTAGCTTACTTTCTACTGTCATCTGAACCCCAGTTTAGTAGCACATAAATTCAAGAATACCCATCCCAACTAGTTGTAGTTGCCCAATGCACAATCACACACCATCACATACATCTTTATCATCATACTCAGACACTCATGCACACAGCACACATACATTGCAGAACATCCCAACCCATACCTTCTTTATTTCTTTCAACAGACCCTAAAGAATGCCTACCAAAAATCAAGTCCGTAGAAAGCAACGCAGAAGCAGAGCAAATGAAAATAGAAGTGTACAAAATAAGCATACATCTCTAGCAGAATTTGTAAAAAAAAGTTCAAACAAAACAGCTAATACAGTCATTTAGTGAAACAAAACAAGCTTCAAGTACAGAAACATTGCCTTCTCTATCACATAAAACGAACCAGAAAACAATTAACAAAAATTCAAACACCACTACAGATAAAACTGCACCTGTAAATCATGATATAGTGCCAAATAAGCATACCAAAAAAAGTATTTTAGCAAAAATGTTCTGTCACAGAGAACTTCAAAATCTTATAAAAACAGGAGAGAAATCAGGCACAACCCTTAAAACCTATCATAGGAAATTAATCTTAGAAGCGTTGATAGACAGTGCAATCCTTCTCAAAAGAAAGTTATTTATTTTAATGTTAAACAAAATGAAACCACTAACAAGACTAATGACTAAATTACAAGAAAGACTGCTCAATAAACGAAATGTCAACAGAAATAACTTCTTAAATATTTGTGGAGGTGAGTGGAGTCACACTACAAGCACAGAACCATATTTTAATGAAGAAGCATACAAACAAAAGCAAACAAATACAATTGCCATACATAGCAGTGGACGAGGTTATGAAAAAGTTAATGATACCATAATGGAACAAGAAATACTGCTTACAAAAATATCCCCAGAAAACTTAGAATTACCTTTACATTCAACTGAATCACAATGTTTAGTATACAAATGGCCAGGCACGTCAAAGTGTAACATTCCCAAAAAATCTTTCAAGTCTTTACGCCAATTCCTCAATCAATAAGTGAAAGGCAAAGGCAAAATCAAAATTAAACTACTGCAAAATATGGATACCTGTCCAGTGCGTAAGTACACAGGACTACAAGGACATTCATTGGCCTGCATTTCAGGACCTACTTGCAAAACCACCTTCCATTATATCAAAATGATATCAACACATAATTCAACTATATGAAATCTAGTCTATAAACTGTACTATGCTAAAAGTCCTGCTTTAGCTCTAACCAATTTAAATAACATTCTTCTACATGGTACAACAAAAGACCTACTTGAAGAAATTGACTATATCCAGAAGAAATATTTTGGAAGTGAAAGCCACTTACAGAATGAAATAGCTTTAAAACAAATTAGCAAATATTCTATGCATGGCAAACTTCTACTACACACATACAAAAAAGAAATACTGAAATTTAAAAGTACATCTGCTGAAGTACCAAACCATGTGTGTGTATGTTGCCGCAGAACTTTTTATAAAAGTAACACAAAAACTGTAGACCTAACATACAAAATGGAAGACAATGAAGATTCTAAATGGTTTATATTAGCGAATCTACCTTATAGCAGAAAACAAATACAAAATAACTGACCCCTTAATACTTTGCAGTTACTGCACTACTAAACTTGACAACAACCAAACTCCTTCACGTGCTATCACAAATAATTTGGAATTATTTCCACTACCAAAACCGCTACAACAACTCAATTTATATGAGAGCATCATAATTCAAACAGTGCACCCCTTCCAAGCAATAATACACCTTCAACCAAAAACAACAAGATTACCTCCCTCTGAATTAGTCAAAGGTATTCGTGGAAAAGTAGTGTATTTACCTTTAGATCTAAAACAAATTGTGCACACTCTAGGAGTGCAACGTCCAATGGAGCAATCTTTAATTATCTTAGTAAATGGTGTACCTACAAAAGACAACATTTTTTGGCAACAACTGGTAGATTTACTTAAAGTTAGACCAGCCTTGCAATATCTAAAAGACAATAATGAATACTACAAAGAAATTTATATTGAAGAAAACTTGAAGGATACCACTGAAATAATTCAAGAGTCACAAGAAGCTGGTCAATTTGAGCTCCTAGATCCTGCTACAGTATCCAATACTTTAGACCATTAGACAATTCATCCGCTGCACTCTAATGACACCGTAGAAGATGCACTAGAAACGTACCAAATGCGACAAACGAAAGGATCACCAATCAGCATATGGGAAAAAAGTATAGAAGCACGCGTTTTTCCTCTACTCTTTCCTACTGGTAAAGGAGGAAGGTACGATGATAGACCTATTCAAATAACAGCATCAGAATACCGCTCATTACGGATGTATTCTGAAGATCCCAGACTTAGACAAAATGTGGAATACATATTCCACCTACTCTTTGAAAGTGAACTAGAAACTTTATGTTACGGAGTTGCACACACATTAAAATCAGGATCCCACTTTCAAAATATGTCAGCTACACAATTATTACAAAAAGTGCAACAGAAATATGAGGTTTTACAATCAAATATTACAAATCTATTAGCAAACATGCGTGGTACTAAAGAGTACTGGTTTTGACGTCATGGAGATGTACGTTGTATGATAAGAAACCTTGGCCCACCCACTTGGTTTGTTACATTAAGTTGTGCAGAATATGCATGGGAAGATTTACATGATTTCCTACGCATATCAAACAAAAACAAAACAAACATAGATATACTAACACCTCACGAACTTTGTTCTCTAGATCCTGTTAATGTTTCAAGATATTTTCACCATCGCTTCATTGCTATGCTACACTTTATTTGTAATAAAACTGTTCATCCCCTCGGAGAAGTGCAACACTTCTTTTGGAGAAAAGAATACCAAGCCAGAGGAGCACCACATATCCACATGCTTTTATGGATTAAAGATGCTCCTAAATTTGGTCAAGACAATGACGCCACTGTGTTACAGTTTATTGAAAAATATGTCACTTGTGAAATTCCATCAGAAGCAACAAATAGTGATCTTCATGCACACATTTTACAATTTCAAAGACACAAATGTGGCAAATATTGTCGATGCAAATACAAAAACAAAGGGAAATACTACACCAAATGCTGCTTTGGTTTCCCTAGAGCGGTTACAAAAACAGGTCAAGTGAACAACTTCATGTCTTCAGTTAGACATAGTGTTAAAGGTAAATAACCTAAAAATACATATTACATAAAAAGAACAGAAGAAGAAAAATATATCAATGATTACAATGTAATCATTGCCCACTTATGGAATGCAAACATAGATGTGCAGTACATTGCAGACAATTCCACTGCAGTTGCACGATATGTTACAGAATACTTAACCAAAGCAGAAAAAACAGAGCTCCAAGACCTCTGGAATGACCTGTCATCAGACAAAACACTGTCTCAGAAATTATACAGCTTGGGCATAAAAATTCTCTCCCATAGAGAATGTGGCTCCTATGAAGCAGCAAATCGTTTAACTGGCACTGCTTTATATGGAAAATCTGAAAATATAGTATTGCTAAGTCTTGGTCCTGCTAAATCTAGAAAAAGAGTTCTAAAATCATACGACGATATAGAAACAATAGCCAAACATGATCCCAACAGCCAAGACATTTTAAAAAACAATTTACTAGACACATACTACCCAAACAGAAGTACCACTTTGGAAACCATGTGTCTATACCACATAGCCCAAAACTTCATATACAAAAATAATATAAAACCCGATGAAAAAAAAGGTAAATACAGAGTGTCAAATTGTGAAGGCAGCTTAGTAAAACTCACCAAACCAAATGTAATTAATCATATCAAATTGTCATTAAAGACTCCTCAACATAAAGAACTATATTACATGTCCCTGCTACAACTCTTTAAACCATGGAGAAAAAAAGAACTACTAGATAACTATGACTCCTATGAAGACGCTTTCAAAGCAAATGAAAGCACTATAACCGATGTAAACTTTGCACAGTACAAAACGATGTTGCACAATGAACAGCAACATGATGAAGAACTCCAGGCCCAACTAGATAAGGACAATCCTGACAGTAGTCAACCTTCTGTAACAGGAAGCCAAGAACCACTGGGAGAGCCACTAATAACAAATGAGGCAGAATTAGCTATGACGGAAGTAGAAAACACAATGTGCCAGTATGAAGATAAAGAAGACTTAACTGTACTACAATCAAAACTAAACAATGAGCAATGTAGCATTTTTGAAGAAGTAACAAAAAAAATTGCACATGGTGTACAACATGAAAACAAAGAATGCACCTGCCAAATTACAAACCTATACTGCTGTACATCAGTGGTGAAGCTGGTCTGGCAAAACATTGTTAATCAAAATCATCAGTAAATTCCTTCAACTATTCACAAACAACAAACTGTCAGCTATTGTCACTGCCCCCACAGGTTTAGCTGCCTACAACATAGGCAGTGTCACTTTAAACCGATTACTACTACTGCCAGTAGAACACCAAAACAAATGAGACTATTACAAACTTTCTACAGAAGCTTCAATGGAACTACGCAGAGTTTTAAAACAAATGAAAATGCTACTAACAGATGAAGTGAGCATAGTCTCCAACCTAATGTTGGCTTTAATTCACCTCAGATTACAAGAAGTACTCAAAACAAACTACGAAAAGCTCTTTAACAGAAAACATGCAGCAATCTGCAGATTTCACTTATGCCAACATCTTAAAAAGCATTAGAGTTGGTATATTATCTCAAGAAGCACAAGCAATATTGAAAACCTGGCACATTCATGCACTTTATGGTGATAATGCATGTGCTACGGATGTTATGGAACAATTAGCCCACAAAAATGTCAATTGTATGGCCTTAATGCCAACTCTTGCAAGCTGTTTCAAATTCAATGAAACAATGTTAAAAAAGAAACGCAACCAATAATTGAAATTAGCGCCACAGACAAACTAGACATACATGGTATGACACTACCCATGTGTGAACAAGCCACAACAAGACTAAATAGTTTAGAAAATTCAATCTCCAACATAGCTGGATTGGAAAAAAATATTAATATTATCCTTAAAGTGCAGAGTAATGCTTAAACGTAACCTTGACGTGGATCAAGGACTAGTTAATGGAGCACTGGGTACAGTTGTTGGCTTTCAAACATATCCACGTGACAACAACATTCAGTTTGTCAATATTCTCTTTGACAACCTTTCAGAAGTGAAAAGGATAGGACGCACAACAGCTCGATTCCTTCTCTTCAAAGACATGTATGTACGCAAAGAACAATTTTCTCTAACTCTTCCATACGCAGTCACCATTCATAAACACAAGGTCTTACCCTAGACAAAGCATTGATAGACATTGGTAACACAGTCTTTAAAGAAGGCATGAGCTACGTAGCACTATCACGCTTACGTAAACTTGACGGTCTATTTCTAATCAACTTTAATGCAAGTAAAGTAAACGCTGATATTCCTTGCATTTTAGAATACAATAGACTTCGTTCACTATACACCCCCATCTAAAAACATATCTGATTCCACAAAAAGTAAAATGTTCTAAAAGAAAACTAAATCAAACAGAAATGCAACAGGGTGTAACTGCAAATCCTCCAAAGAGAATAAAAAAAACTAATACTTCATCAAGTACCACAAACAAAAAAGAAACTATTAGGGAAAGTAAACCAGGTACTTCTTCAAAAAAGGAACACAAACTCAAAAAAAGCACTCGGATACAGAACTACCTGGTCCATTTAAACTTTCAAATGTAATTGGTGTAAGTTGCTACGCAAATGTAGCAATGAATATTCTATTTCAATTTCCACCAATTGTTGACAACATTTACTTACACAGTACAGACCAATTGTGTTTGCAAATGTAGTACTTCATAGAAACGCAACAAACAATCCTGACAACACGTATAGTGTTTATGGAATAAGACAACAATTGGTCTACTGTGCTGGAATGGTGAAATTCACTATAAACTCACAGGAAGATCCACAAGAATGTCTAATGTACTTACTAGACGTACTGGAAAACAAAAACATACCTATAAATGAAATCTTCCAGATTTCATACATGTGGAAACATACATGCACTCTGCAACAATGTGACACAAGAGCAAATCCCCAATGAACGCTTTGTGTATGTATCAATATCTAATTGTGAATCTGTTCCATTTCAGCAACTTGTACTAAATGCAAACCATGATAGATTATGTACTACCTGCAGTTCGGATAATTGCTCCACCTTACTAATACAAACACATAGTAAATACGTAATACTAATGCTTCTACGTTACAATGCAGATGGTACCAAAAACAACTGCAAGCTGACTGGATTCACACATGGTCAAGCATCACTTGGTAAGAAAACCTTCACAACAATAGGTATAATCTACCACACAGGAGCCACAACCAATGCAGGTCACTATACTGCATATATAAAAAAAATGTGGATGGTTCGAATGTAATGATAGTACCATTACTCTAAAGCAGAGATTACCTGCAAATCTTACAAACGCTTATTTAATCTTCTTAAAACCAAAATGTATTAACTAAACTGTACTTAAACATTGACTAAACTTCTATTAAAAAAAACTATAAACTGTTACAATATGCTAACAAGTATATAACTGCCCCAAGATTCTGCAACAACTAAACAGATAAATGAATACCACTTAATTATTAAAAAAAATTGCAAACAGTTAGAATATGCCAACAGGTATCTAACTGCCCCAAGATCTACAACAACTAAACAGATAAATCAATACCACTAAATTATATCTAAATATAGATAGTTAGAATATGCCAACTGGTATCTAACTGCCCCAATATTTTACAATAACCAAAGAGATAAATCAATACCACTTAATTATAAAAAGAAAACCTACAAACAGTTAGAATATGCCAACAGGTATCTAACTGCCCCAAGATTATACAACAACTAAACAGTTAAATGAATACCACTAAATTATATCAAACAATAAACAGTTAGAATACGCCAACTGGTATCTAACTACCCCAAGATTTTCAATAACCAAACAGATAAATCAATACCACTACATTATAACAAAAAATTGACAGTTAGAATACGCCAACTGGTATCTAACTGCCCCAAAATTTTACAATATCCAAACAGATAAATCAATACCACTTAATTATAACAAAAAATAGACTATTAGAATATGTCAACAGGTAACTAACTGCTCCAAAAATCTGCAACAAGCCAATATATAGAGCATTAGCCAGAAACAACAAGTGAACACTGAAAACAAGCAAACAAATAGACTGTGGCATAACAAAAACAGTTATTTTTTTCATCCAACATGGATTTTTTTTCTCCCACAGACCCAATGATTTTAGCAACAAACACAGAAACTGAGCAAATTGCACAGTACACTGGCTTGTAATCTACTAAATATGAGGGTAAAAAAGAAAAATGTTGATTATTCAATGTTATAAGTCGTTACAAAATACCAATACTAACATGATCTTTTCTTTTATCACAGAAATGAATAAGAAATACATGTACTCCAGTTACTAAACCAAACACTAAGTATATTATAATAAGTACAACCATCACAGCAAATCACACCCATAGTGACTTATAACTTTGGTGCTTATAAATTTGGTCTTGTCCATGCACCCAAGACTATAGGCCCTGCCCACAACCACCACAGCATATCACACCCATAGTGGCTTATAACTTTGTTGCTTATAAATTTGTTCTTGGATCCCAAAGTTATAAGCCACTATGGGTGTGATATGCTGCGGTGGTTGCGATCAGGGCATAGAGTCTTGGGTGCATGGCCACATGCCCTGGCCACAACCACCGCAGCATATCACACCCATAGAGTCAAACATTTTAACTATGCCATATGGGAACTTTTAATGTCCGCGGACATGATGAGTGTTCTTAGAATCGTTTCAACTTGCCTAGGAACAGTACGGACAGGCATAGCATCCTCAGGACACCCCCATTTTGTTTATTGACGAACATCTCAGGACACAGGATGTGTTCTTAGAACACTTTCATCTTGCCAGCGAACAATACGGACAGCGTCCTCAGGACACACCCATTTTGTTTATTTTCGAACATTTCAGGACACTGCAAGTGTTTTTAGAATAGTTTCAGCTTGCCAGCGAACAATACGTACAGGCGTAGTGTCCTCAGAACACCCCCATTTCGTTTATTTACAAACATCCCAGGACACTTCATGTGTTCTTAGAACAATTTCAACTTGCTTGAGAACAGTACAGATAGGCATACCGTCCTCAGAACACCCCCATTTTGTTTATTGACGAACATCCACCGTCCTCAGGACACCCCCATTTTGTTTATTGACAAACATCCCAGGACACATGATGTGTTCTTAGAACAGATTCAACTTGCCTGCGAACAAAACGGACAGGCTTACCGTCCTCAGGACACACCCATTTCGTTTATTTTCGAACATTTCAGGACACCGCATTGTCCGCGGACAAAGCGAACACAACTGGGGAGTCCATCTTTTACTCCCTCACCCTCCCCAAACAGTTTTACACACCAACACACTCTACTAAATGGTATTTTTCCACCAAGTTTCACCATGTTGTCCGCGGACGTTGACGAATCCAAGATGGTGGGCATTCCCAAAAATCTGACGCGCTGCACGCTCTTCACCGTCCAATCAGCGAACACGTTGCATGTCCGAGGACATGACGCAAGCCGGTTGGCCAATCAGGACACTGTCCGTGGAGCGAGCCGGGAAGCGTGTCCGCGGACCGAACATAGATATCACTAATTTTTTGTGACCTACTTTTTGGTCATTTTAAAAAGAACTACTGGATGGATTTTCACCAAATTTGCAAAAACACGCTTTCGCGACCAAGCCACTGCTCCTGGTCCAAATTTGGTGAAAATCCATCCAGCGGTTTGGGATGTAGGCATGAGCAAAGTGGTTTCCCCATTCAGTCTATGGGAAAAAAAGAAGTTTTGGGACCCCCTCTATAACTTTGCCCCCCCGGACCAAACCTCACCAAACTTTGCAAAAAATTCAGAGTGACGCATATACTTTTTTTTGCGAAGTTTGGTGAGGATTCGTCCAGGGAGAGCGAAGTTATAAGCCACCCAAAAAGGGCTCTTCCTATGGAAACAGCAACTTAACCATAACTACACAGCCACTACTGTGGCTGTGTAATATATATATATATACAAATATTTATGTATTTTTTTTCAAGGAAAAAACTTTAGTTGCATGGACATTAAGGTGATAACTTAATGCAACAACACCACTGAAATTCAGCTAAAGCCACCTTAACTTAGCACCCCCTGTTGTGCATCCTATGACCAGAATGATGACATCACAGATCACATCACTGCTAACATCACAAATTGCATCATGATGACTTCCCAAATTACATTGTGTACAACAGATTATATCAATAATGGCATTAGACATAACATGATTAATACGTTAGGCCATAAAAACTTTGATTTTCTTAATATCAAAAGTAACTTAACAACTAAAGATTTTCCTTGAATTTCAGTTTTAAAATGTATTGATCACCTCAACGTCCCTGCAGTAAAAGTATGTTTTATTTTTATTTCAAGGGTTTTGTTATTACATATATTTTTACCGCACATGGCCTATGGCCATACCCACTGTATATTTTAGAACACTACCAGACCATTAGCCATGACCTTCAGCCATGGCCAGTGGAGAGGCCCACTGCCCATTTTTAAACACTACAAGACCAATCGCTATGGACTTTGGCCATGGTCGTTGGGCACAGCCACTCTCAAAGACGTTCATCAAACCCAAACTGATTTTGACGTGTTTTGACACTGGTATTGTTATGTATAATATATTGCAGGCTTTGAGAACTCACAATGTTTTAGGCACTGTGCAATGAGTTTAAAATATTTACTGAGGATCAAACACTTTTGGTTAAGCACCGTGCTCCACGCCCCTTGATTTATGGCCGGTCTCTTGGTGACTATTGTGATACATCACTGAACCCCATTAAACCGCATTTAAGCAGCACGGTAAAGAGGAAAAAATGACCAGCTGAAAGGATAACAAATGCCCAGGTACTTTTGCACCTTTAGCAAAAATCAAAAGCTGACACCCATGAATATATGCACAGTAAATCAACATATATCTTAAAGTGAAATACACACATCTAGTTCAATAGACTTACCCGTAAGACGAAGGTGCACAAGATAAAATAGTATTGGACTTTAAAAAAAAGTAATGAACACCAGAAAAATCTTCCAATAAATATGCTGGAAAAGTATAAAAGGTGTTCACCTTTTAAACTCAGCAATCTAACGTGAAATATTTCCAGGAAAACAAAATCCTAATATAAAACAAGTGCTTGTGGTCTTGTGGGTAAGCGTCTGTACTGGGAACGTGACAACCTGAGTAAAATCCTGGTAGCCAAATACTGAGCAATCTTGTCAACCTCAAAAACAAAACAAGGAGTTGCATCTGTCCTCATGTGTCCTTTAGTTGTGCCCTGAAACGCAGGCACAATCAGGGGACAATAACTGCACCAGTGTCCAGGATTGCAAACTATCTTGCCACATCGTGGGCCAATAATCATGACTTACTTGACCTCTCATCATTTCCCCTCCTCAACCCCATATCTGGCTTTCAGGAATACTCTGCTTTATAAAGATAACTTGAAAAGTACACATAGCATAGTGTCACTCAAATATATAAATCCTTATATAACTATGTTATGCAAAAAGTGTACAATTCGGGCGTTATTCACCCCATTTTCATCGGGAGACTGCAAATACCGGAATGCAATTCAACAAAAGACAAATAATGGTCTCGGAATGCAAAACCTTAAAGGACTGACAGTAGTAAGGTTTAAATAAAGAGAATGCAAATGTGTTATGAGATATTTGAAATTAAGAAAACACACGGCATTCGAAATTGTGGACTGTCTCATCCATGCAGCATGCAGTTATCGGGAATGACTGAGATTAGCTTGATATCAAGGAAGGATCTTGCCACCTTAGGCTAATAACAATTGGACCCCTAAAACCTAGACTCCTACAACATTATAGTGCAATAAAAAATATGGCTGCCCTAAAGTTAAGGTGAAACACAAAAAAATAAATTGCTTATAACTTTTGGCTCGTGGAATGGACTTGGCCAAAATTCTGAAGACAATTATGATTGCGCGGGCCCCCACAGACTGCAAATTTGGAACGTTCTGTCAAAAAATACAAATGTTATTAGGAAAAATGGAGAAAAGAAAGTTGCAGCCTACTTTCCATTTATTTTCCCATAGGCGAAAAAGGTCAATTTCTGCTTCACGGCACAGCCCAAACTGCTGGACGGATTTGGAACAGGTTTGAAATAACTTGGCCATGAAGTATTGACTCGTGAAACATGTGAGGTTTGGGTTGCTTCCGTCCAGTAGTTTTTTAAATATCTGAGCACCAATAATACAGTCGGCATCTTTTTTTCTCTCAATGCGAGAGATAGTTGTGGATATAGCCGAGGGTATCACATAATGAAATGCAGAAAAAAGGCATTTGCAGGTTAATAATCATGCAAATGCCATCAGGCTAGGGATGGGGGTGGCAAGAGGACACCAAGTGAAATTTGGGAGTTGGAGGGGTCTAAGGACTGAGTTTACAACACAAAGCTTTTCTGTAATGGCGGCTATCAGACAGAATAGTTGTGAATAGCCGACATCTCAGAGAAAACTGTGTCACTGAAACAGCATGTGTTGTGGTGGGAATGGTCGAGGGCAGGGGAGGTGACAAGGTCATCATGGGTGTGTGGAAGCAGGCATGGAGGAGGGGGTTACTTGGTGAGGGCATGGGGGTATGGGAGCATTTTGTTCATCTGTTTTTCTGATATTTGCAGCTATAATGACTACAGATAGCTGAGAGTATTTGGAGTTCTATACCCGCGGCTTTAGAAAAAATGTTTTTAAAACAAAGAGATATTTTTACAGCTACAGTGAGGGGTGAAAAGTAGTGGGCCATGGGTGACAGAATAGGCACCGGGCCTCCCATCCATGCTGCAACCAGGACTGACCCTGCTTAGCTTCAAAGCGAGGAAGCCAATGGCCCCCTGAGGCCATGTTGCCTAACAGGCAATTAGCACAGCTTTCGCCTGTGCCAACTTTATATTTTACAACAGTAACTAGACACCAGCCGTGGCCTTCGGTCATCCCCCCTGTAGATTTTAACACATTAACTGGCAGTAGTCAAGGCCTTTGGCCATTGCCAGTGGTCACTGCCATGGCCAGTGGTCACGGCCTTTGGCGATGCCCACTGTATATTTTACAACACTCACCAGCCACTAGCCATGGCCTTTGGCCATAGGCAGTGTCCATTTGCCTGTTCCCACTGTATATTGTACACAACTAACCAGCCACTAGCCATGTCCTGGTTACTGCATGGATGGGAGTCCCAGGTGCCTATCGTGTCACCCATGGTCAGTTACTTTTCACCCCTCTCATCACTGTAGCTGTAAATATATCTATTTTTAAAAGAAACTTTGTTTCTAAAGATGCAGGTACAGAACTTGAGGTACACTCGGCTTGCTGTAGTCATTCGGAAATATAGCTGAAAAAATGCTTCCCTCGCCCCACAGGCCCTCACCAAATGTCCCATTCCTGTTCACCTGCTCCCACACACCCATGATGGCCATGTCACCTCCCCTGCCCTCTCCCATTCCATCCCTACACATGCTGTTTCAGTGACACAGTTTGCTCTGAGATGACGGCTATTGCTCCTCTGTCCAATAGCCGAGGTTACAGAAAAACTTTGTGCTGCAAACTCAGTCCCTAGACCCACACCATCTCCCAAATTTATCTTGGTGTCCTCTTGCCACTCCCACCTCTAGTGAGATGGCATTTGCATGATTATTGACTTGCAAATGCCTTTTTTCTGCATCTCTGCATTTCATTATTCGATACCCTCAGCTATAGCTGCAGCTATCTTTCACATCGAGAAAAAAATAGATGGCGGTTGTTTTATTTATAAACACCCGGTTTCTCTGCAATTTACTTAAGCTAGAGCAATCTATTTTCGAGATCAAATATTAAAAAAAATACTGGATGGAATAAACCCAAACCACACATGGATCACAAGTCAACACTTCATGCCCAAGTTATTTTGGATCTGGCTCAAATCCGTCCAGCAGTATGGGCTGTGCGGTAGAGCCAAAATTGACCTTTTTGTATATGGGAAAATAAATGGAGAGTAGGCTCCAATTTTGTTTTTCATTTGTCTTATTAACATTTGTATTTTTTAAAAGAACGTTCCTAAATTGCTGTCTGAGGGAGCCGCACGTTTCTAATTGTCTTCAGAATTTTGGCCAAATCCATTCCACGAGTCAAAAGTTATTAGCAATTTATTTTTTTGGGTTTCCTATGGGAGTTCGGCTCACTTTAACTATAGGGTGGTCACATTTTTGATTGCACGACAATGTAGGATTCTATGTTTTAGGTGTTGAATCATTATTGTCCTGAGGGGGCTTATTCCTTCCTCACTTTGAAGCTAAGCAGCGTCAGTCCTGGTTGCTGCATGTATTTAAAGACAGTCCACATTCCTGTATGCTTTGTGTTTTCTTAATTTTAAATATCTCAAAACATACAGCATCCACATTCTTTTTTATTTAAACTGTGCTACTGTCAGTCCTTGAAGGTTTTGAACTCAGAGACCATTTGTTTGCCTGTTCCAGAATTGCATTCTGGTATTTGCAGTCTCACAGTCAAGATGGGGGGAATAATGCACAATAGCACACTTCTTGCCTAACAGTCCTATAAGGATTTATATATTTTAGTGACACTAAGGTATGTGTACTTTTCAAGTTATTTTTGAAAAGCAGTGTTTGTTGAAAGTCAGACATGGAGGTAAGGAGGGGAAATGATAAGAGGGTGGTAATTCATGAGTATCACTGACATAGTATTCCTTAGCACAGAAGTTTCTCCAACTGTCTGAACAAGTCTTCATTCCTGCAGGCCTTTTCCATGGCGAGGATGGATTCAGAACAAATGACTAGACAACGCAAAAGAGGATTGGGTACAAAGTGGATTAAAAGTATGGAGAAATAAGGTTTGAGGAGCCAAAGTTTCTTGCAGGGACACCTGTTCACTAGCAAGGACTGAAAGCAATGATAAATAGTATGTGATTTGCTTTGGGTGTGGTGTAAATCAATGGCTGTGGAATCTCACATGTTTTGATTGGTCAATGCCACACATGTGGAGTTTGTCATAGAGTATGGGCGTATCCGCGTCTACACAGCTCGCACTGTCATTGGTGAAGGTTGGTGGCTGGGAAGTAGGTGTAGCCGTGTCTATGCATCCCGTGCTATCATTGGATGAGAATGTTGATGCGGCTATACAAACTGTAAAAATTGATCCATACTCCGTAATTGGTCCATTTAATACAGTGTGTGTTAAAAAAGCACATTGGTTTATGTTTTTATTACAGCCACAGCTATCCTTCATGGTAGCAGGAGGTAAAATATATTAAAAAAACTATTGAATGTATTTGCCCCATACCAGTCAAGGACATTAAGTCAACTTCTTGTGCCCAAATTATGGTACAAATCTGCCCAGTGGTTTTCTCACTATGGCTGCTCAAAAACTGCACTTTTTCTCTATGGGAAAATGAATGGGAGTGGGCTGAAAAATCCTTTTATGTTTTCTTAATACATTTTTCATTCTTTAACAAATTTTTCCCTAATTGTCCAATATGGGAGGGCCATTGACCAAAGTTTGTTTGTAATATGTCATCCAAATACATCCAGCAAGTCTAAAATGATTAGCCTCTATCAGCCTCTCTGCTGCAAAGTATCAAGGCAGTGTTGGTGCTTACCAGAGGCCTGGGGTTCTCTCCCTTGAGGGCCCCACAACCCTCACCCCTCAAGAAGGACTCAGCCAAGGGTAAGTTCAACTGTAATTTATTACAAAAAACCGACAGGGTTCATACAGGAAAATCTCAATTCTCCCAAATTCTCTGCTCCCCAAGACGCTCTTCACAGTTTTGTACACAAATGGCGTCATCACCTGGGCCCTCCCCTGAAAAACATATCTCCACCACGGATTGAGTGCTTAGAGCGGTATCACCTATATATACACCATATAGAAGTTATTCTACTGGCTCTCACATGTCAGGCGGCTGACCTGCCCCATCCCCAAGAAACTATTACATAGTTGCAGAGTCATAGGGCCTCATTACACGGAAGGCGGTAAGGGTTAACGGTCACCGGTAATGGTACCGGTGACCGTTAACCCTTACCGCCTTACTACGAGGTCCCTTAGCGGGTTGGTACTTTAACGCCTGCTTTTAGCAGGCGTTAAAAACCAACCCGCTAAGGGACCTTGGTGCTAATTACGGCACCGCAAATTTGCAGTACCGTAATTAGAACCTTCCCCATTCCCATTATGCCCTAGGGGGCAAAAATGGGAATGGGGAAGGGCAATGGTGGAAGGGGGAATTACCGCCCCGCCAACCTTGGAATAGGGCGGTAACTCCCCTTTCCACCAAGGCGGTGCCGGTATTTTACCGGCATGGACCAAGGTGCTATTAGCACCTTGGTCCACCGCCTACCGTGTAATGAGGCCCGTAGACTTAACATTGGCCCTTGCCCTTTACCATCCAGCCCTGGATTTCTGTCTCTTGATTGGCTGGAGCTGATCTCCCGAGGCCTCGGACCCAGCTCAATTCTCAGCCCTCTGTGCACCTCTTCAAGGTGATGTGAAAGGAGTATGTGGGTCATTAAGACCCTGGCGCTAAGTGTTTAACAGCGCCGTAAAAGGCCACGGCGCCGTTAAACACTTAGCGCCTGATTACGAGGTCCCTTTGCGGGACCCGACCTTAATGGCTGGTACAGACCAGCCGTTAAAGTAGGGACCCGCAAAGGGACCTTGATGCTAAGTACGGTACCGCAATTAGCGGTACCGTACTTAGCGCCTTCCCATTGAGCCCTATGTGGCAAAAATGGGAATGGGGAAGGGCCATGGCGGCATGGGGAATTACCACCCCGCCAACCTCGGAATGGGGTGGTAATTCCCCATTCTGCCATGGCGGAGTCGGTAAGTTACCGCCATGGACCATGGTGCTATTAGCACCATGGTCCAATGCCTGGGTCGTAATGAGGCCTTATGTGTCTGAATTGTATCTGGTAGTTGACCACCTTTGTCCACGAGAGTGTAGAGGAGGTCCCAAGCATGACCCGCACTCCAGCCACTCCAGCCACGTTCATGCTGATATATGTGATGATGATGATGAGCAAATAAACCAGCAGAGAGCCACAGTTGGGCTCTGTCCAGTACCTACCAGAAGAACAGAACCTGTTGAAGTATCGCCACCTAAGAAAACCTGGACAGTAAGGTACCCATTGAAAAAGCCATATCGACAAATGAAACAGAATGAAGTTTGTCAGAACAAAATTCCTGAAGAAGCTGAAAAGATACTGAAGGAAGATGAACGGTGACGTTACAAGAACCCGGACTGACTCACATATAGAAGATATGGTGACATGCGAATGAAGAAAAGAGACGAAACACCATGGATAAGTGACATCCTGAACCTAAAGTGAAATAATCAATGTTAAAGATGTCAAAAATAATGCCACATGCGTGATGAAGATATTTAGTTAGTTTACACGTGTACATATGCAAGGAACCTCAAGAAGCAAGAATTTGTGAGGCTTGCTTATGCTTAGTAGTAAAATAGACTGCGGCAAGCGCCACCTATACATATCTACCTCAAAAGGAGCACTTTATATAAGTATACTTCCACTATGCATAAGAGCAGAATCAATCAAAGGTTACTGAAGGTCTCAAGAGAAGAGCTTTGCAGCAAACAAATCGAAAATTAAAGACAGAGAGAAACTCAGATGCATGCAAATCGTGCCAGGAAGCCTGAAATAGACCAACAGTGGATACAATTTATGAAAGAAGAACAGAGAATCATGTTCAGAAAGGTGAAGATAAGCCACAGAAAGCAGATGGCTTGCTGAATTAAATCAAAAATACAAATTAAATGAAGAATAAGATGATTTCACGGTGTCAAAATCACGTGACCAGCCAAGCGAGAATGGATGAAACTTTCACACCTACGCATGGTCTTGTGCCATGCACAGATATCTTAATTTTTCCAGACCAAGAAGCAGTCTCGAGGCCAAACACAAAGAAATAATTGACACATGACAATTAAGGTGATGAGTAATTGTAGTAATAATTGGAGGGAAGCTGGGGGTGCAGACGAGCTCCCTGCACCTGGACGGCTATTCTACATGCTGCTAGGGAAGAGGAAAAGTATGAGTGGGGCTGTTGCCAACACAATCATAGTGGACCAAGTAATCTAGGGTCCTATAGTTAGTAAAAACAAATGAGAAGTCATACTTTTAGTGACATTTACAGTAGCCATTTTGAAGGTAGGGCTTAGATACCCCACCTGACAGTATTTGTCCAATCACTTCACTCTGTTACCGTATACAGATATAGTACCTGTATTAAATTTACCTTCCTAGAACCAATAGAATTGCATACCGGATTTTAAGAGTTACACATCAGTGATGACGAGTTTTTAGTATAAATGATGTGTTTTGTTATGAAATTCATTGGAGTTGTTGAAGCGGGAAGGAAGATCGAGCGATTGGTGATATTCATGAGCTCCCCGTTTTTTGTAGTTGTCATTAAACAGACCCCCTTTGCCAAACCACTGAGTTGTCATTATTGATTTGATGCAAGAGTATTCATCTGCATCCCCATCCATCACACGGGTGCTGCTGCCTCATCTTAAAGCACTATTGGGAAACCCCCAGCTCTATGGGCCTGTTGGGGTCCTAGTGCACACTTGGTAGCAGAGAGAGGATGGTTTATCGATTATCGATTAGTTAAGACACCCATTGGCCATTGACATAAGTAACTCTGAGTCCTCAGCAATATCACGAGTCCTTTGCCATCCCGCAAGGTAGACCGAGAAGCTCCCCATAGATATTGGCTAGTCTAAAGTGTAAAACCTGCAGGTTGAGGTCTGAAGGAACTTGTGCTTTCTCCCACAAACCCCTTCCCACTTCTACGAGCAACCGATCGAGCGAACAACAGGGAGAGGCGGTAACAAAGGTGGTGATCCCGAGCACCCAGAAAGGAAAAAATGTGAATGGTGAGTGAAGAAAGACTAAATACTTTGGCAAAAAGTTGCATGCCTTAGAACGAGTAAGGGAAGGTAACAGAGGGAGGTGGGACAAAAATAATGTCACAGCAAGAGTAGAATGTATATATATATATATAAGGAGAAAGAAATATTGACTTGAGGGGGGCGGAGCTAAAGAGAGGATACCGGGATGGGTACCTGACCAAGAGAGATGCCGGAAGGATACCTGAGCTAGAGAGAGATACAGGGAAGGATACCCGAGCTAGAGGATATGCCCAGATACCTACGCTTTAATATAGCGCTAGAAGAAGCCTGCATTGAATGTCCTGAAAAGATAGGGCACAATAGGAGACCAGAATTGATGAAAGAGGCGATCTGAAAGGGATGGGCTTACAATCCATGTTGGAATAGTGAAAGGGGCAGGAGATTTATGTAGCTGGCCGGAGTCTGTCTAGTCTGTCACATCTGTCTTGTGTTTTTCTTTCCTCTGACGTCATAAAGTAAGAACATGTAAATTGCGGATTGTATAATCAGGATGTTGTATGATATGAATTGATGGTTGTTGTTTGGAAAAATAAAAATATTTTTTTGTGAAAAAACAGGATTGGAGCTTGCGACGATTGGTGCTCGCTCATATATTTTGTTTTGTTTAAGAAACGTAAAAGCATAACAAAATGTTATATGAGGAGAAGGCAAACAGATTTAAGCAAGGAAGACGTTACACTGTTAATACACTTGTGCAAACAGTTGCCAAAACATGCACCTATGCTGAAAAAGTACAGTGCAGAATGGGTTAAAGGAACCAGCCACAAAATGTTTATGCCATGACCCCAGGGCAGATCGCTATCCAAAACGGTCCTGCAACCCATAACAACGTATTTGCATGCCACGTACACTGGCAAAAAGTTAGGCAAACGCCTAGCGAGTTTAGAACTTTGAAAAATGTACCAAGAGGAGAAGGAGGAGGAGCCAACGTTAGATTGGATACTTAACATATGCACAGAGGGGGGTGAAATGTGAAATGCCTTCTGTGCCACCCGCCCCGTCTGAAACAAAAATTGAAGCCAGTAAAGACAAAGGATTATACCCGTTGAGGGAGCTTAAAGCAGCCACGGGGTATAGCAACCCGGCATATGAGTCACCTACGCAAAGTAGTGACGAAAACCCAGACAAAGATAGAGATAGAGATATCACCTCCAAAGTCCCGAGGGATAAGGAGAGACGCGACAAAGAAACAGAAGACCATGCACAAGCAAGTACATCTCTAGATACAGATAGAGAGGGCAAGAGATGGAAAGGAGATGAGGACAGAACTGATGAGATGGCATTCACACAGAATGAATAGATGGGGATAAAGGCATTAAGGACTTGAGACAAAAGGACGATTCAATAGGAAAAGAGAAGGAAAAGAAAAAAGGATTGAGAACAGCTAACGATCAGAGTAGGCAGGAACAACAAAGAATAGAGGAAGAAGAATAAAAGATAAGGGAGAAGAGAATAAGGAGACGAAGGGATGAGGAAATACAAAGGACAAATGAACGTAGAGATGTGAAGAAACAGGAAGAAGAAAGGGTCAGAGAGGAAGCAAGGAAGCGCAGAGAGTTCGATGACGACATAGAACGTAAGCAAAGACAGAGGGCATGGGATCTTGAATATCTGGAGAGAGAGGTTAAAAACCCTGAACCAGTAGTAGACTGGGAAGGTATAGAAGAATAGAAGAATTCTTTCCTGAGTACGATTCGGTACCAGGTACATCTCGGGCAAATATATCGAAGATGACTACGATACCAGAAGCATCGGAGAAACGATCAATAGAATATATGATGAAATGGGGCTAGAGCAAGTACCCCAAGGGAGAGGAGAGGACGAATGTTTTGAGAGCACTCAGTTGTACCACACTGAGGACGACTCCCGAAGTAGCAGAAATAGAGAGTTGTCCCTAGACAGGTTGACACTAAATGGACATGAGGAAGATGAGAGGAATTGCACAAGTTGGGCACAGACAATTTCAGATGCAGAAAGAGAGGAATATGAGGAAAAGGAAGAACAGAGAAGACGCAGAAAAACCGCTTCTCTGGAGGAAAAGGGATACATTGTAACGCTCACCTGATTCCCGTAGAGGCGCCGGTCTTGACTGGGCGTATACCGTATCTTCAAAGGTGATGTGTAACACGGCTGGCTCTTTGGGCTGGACCTCTGTGCACTGTATGTCTGACTCGAAGGGTAAGATGTCTGCAGATAGAAAATATGGGATTAATGAACTGGGTTATTGAATGTCTCTCTCTCTTCTTCCCTTTCTCTTCTCCTGTAGAACCCCGAAGGTTAACGTTCTCACCTTAGGTAAGTGAACGCCGTGCTCTCCATCTGCCTCGGGGCAGGGTGCTGTAACCAGTTTCTTCACTGGATAAGGGGAGCAGGCCTCTTGACTTCAGAGGACTGCTGTCCGTCGTTTACTGCACGAACGGTAAGTTTCGAGTAATTCTAATGTCTTTAAAGTCTTTAGTAATGATGTCTCTTGTTTTGCAGGGTTCCGGCGATGGTGGATGACGGGCTGAAGTGAGTTGAAGATGGAGCCCGTGTGATGAATAGAAGCGCCTGGAAGCACGTAAGTAAGCGCTTGTTGCCTGCTTCACGATGCGCTCTAACTGTCTTTTTATTTTGCAGGTACAAGTTCGGAGCGGCTGCAGGGAGCCGGAATACCCACTGGGTTAGATGTGGAAAGGAGTAATGGCACGTGAGTATTAAAGTTCCCCAATGTCTTTAAACGCACCTTGTTTTGTCTTTCAGATGCGGGATGCAGCGCCGAAGGCCTCCGGAGCGTGCGAAGAGTTGGTAAGCTTTTGTCTTTCAGATGCCGGAATGCAGTGTGAAGACCTCCGGAGCGCACGAAGAGTAGGTAAGCCTTTGTCTTTCAGATGTCGGAATGCAGCGCGAGGCGTTGGTGACAGCCGATGGACCAGGTAAGTGAAGAGCTGTCACTGAAGACAGTAATGCTAACCTGTTCTTTCTTGTCTTTATAGGTGTTGCTGACGACTGGATTCAGGATGGTAAGCCTTTTTCCTTAGGCCCAGGATCAGATGCAGAAGACACGATGAGCGTTCTGCTGCAGAGGATGCAGAATAACGCAAAGCAAGATTCATCCATCGGGTGTGGTTTAAATAGCCTCCTGTAGTGCTTAGGTGTCTCCTTCCACAGCCACGCCTAGGTAAGAAAAGAGTTCCTGCTTTCCAGAAGAGTTCCAGTGTTCTGATCCTAGGTAGTGGCTCCTGCCCCACCCAACAGGAAAAGTAGTTCCAAACAGAAGAGGATCAGAGGCGCAACTGGCAGGCAAGTAAGCAGCATGGTCTGCTGCAGGTAAGTCCACCCAAGCATTATGAGCCCGGCGCTTCCAGCACTGGGACTGGGCATATTTATGAGCCTGGTGCCACTGGCGCCAGGACTGGGTCCAAAAGGTCCCAATTGGGACTGGTTGGCACTCGGAACCTGGGTTATGAATCTGCTTCCAAGGGAGTTGGGAAAACCCTGACCTTTTGGAAGCAGAGATCATGACAGTACCCCCCCTCAAGGCCCCTCCCAAACCGGGCTTCTCCGGGGGTTTTGGCTTGTCAGGAAATGTTCGGTGAAATCTTTTGATTAGGCGAGGAGCGTGGACATATTCAGCAGGTTCCCAGGATCTCTCTTGGGGGCCGTAGCCTTTCCAGTCAATTAGGTAAAATAGTTTAGATTTGGAGATATTGGAGTCCAGAATGCTTTTGACTTCAAACTCGAGTTCTCCATCAACTAGGATAGGTTTTGGAGATTTAGTTAGTCGGGTTTGAGGTTGCACGGGTTTTAATAGAGAGACGTGGAAGACCGGATGTATCTTCATGTGCGGGGGCAAGTCCAACTTGACCGCTACTGGGTTTACTATGGTAGTGATGGAATAGGGACCAAGGTATCTTGGGTTGAATGTGCGTGGCCCTTTTAGAGGTAGATATTTGGTGGATAACCAGACTTGATCCCCTACTTGATATTGAGGGGCTTCCTTCCAATGTTGATCTACTCCTTTCTTGTATTGTTCTTTAGCCCTTTGAAGGTGAGAAACAGCTTCCTTAAAGGCTTGGGTGATTGTAGAATGCAGGTAGTCTACTGCTGGTGTTTCAAGATCTTGGAGGGGATCCAACTCCGAGGTTCGAGGGTGACTGCCGTACAAAAGAAAAAACGGGGTTTTCCCAGTTCCCGAATGGACAGAGTTATTGTAGGCATATTCGGCTATCCAAAGGATGTCTTTCCAAGTTTTTTCAGTTTGTTGCAGCATGCAGCGTACATACTGTTCCAGAGTTTGATTGGTCCTCTCAGTTTGTCCGTCGGTCTGAGGGTGGTGACTGGTCGATAGTCTCACATCAATTTGAGCCGACCGACAGCAACTTCGCCAAAAATGAGAAATAAATTGGCTACCTCGATCCGAAATTAGAACCGAAGGAAAACCGTGCAGTCGGACGATGTTTTCGAGAAATTCTCGGGCCAGAGTTGCTGCTGTTGGCAAGCCTTTGAGCGGAATGAAATGCGCCATCTTGGAGAATAAGTCCACGATTACTAGAATCGTATTGTATCCGGAGCATGGAGGTAGATCGGTGATGAAGTCCATAGAAAGCGTATGCCAAGGGCGAGGTGGGATGTCAATAGGGCGTAAGAGGCCTGCTGGTCTTTCCTTTTGACTCTTGTTTTGGGCGCATACTCCACAGGACATTTTAAAAAGTCTCTGATATCTTTTTTCCAAGACGGCCACCAGAAGTAGCGCTTGATCTTTTCTGAGGTCTTGGCTATACCGGGATGTCCTTCCATTAAAGAATCGTGATAACAAGAGATTACTTTTTTCTGTAAATCTGTGCTGGGTAGGTATAATCGTTCTTGGAAATACAATAAGTTGTCCTTTACTGCAAAGTCCTTTCCCTGCAGATGCCAATTCGGTATGTCTGCTGGAGTTACAAGTTGCCTGGCTTTATCCTTAACTTCCTCTATGGATTGTGTGGCGATTACACCCAGAATTCTTTGTTCGGTAATGATTGGTACAGGTTTAGGGTTGATCAAGTGTTCTTCTACTCCCATCCGAGAAAGGGCATCAGCTTTACCGTTTTTTGTATCAGGTCGATAGGTAATTATGAAGTCAAACTCGGCAAAGAATAATGCCCAACGGAGTTGTCTAGAGGATTGGGCTTTTGCGGTTTTCAAATATTGCAGGTTTCGGTGATCCGTAATCACAGTAACGGTGTGTCTGGCCCCCAGCAGATAATGCCGCCAAGCCTTAAAGGCAGACTTGATAGCCAGAAGTTCCTTGTCAGTAATCGTGTAATTGATTTCAGGAGGCGAGAATTTGCGGGACCAAAATGCCACGGGATGCAACTGATTGGTTACCGGGTCCTTTTGTGATAGAACTGCCCCCATGGCAAGGCTTGAAGCATCTGTTTCCACGATGTGGCGGAGTTCGGGGCGAGGGTGTTTTAAGATTGGTGCAGAGATAAATTTAGTCTTCAAATCCTGGAAAGCTTGTTCCGCCTCGGTAGACCATTCAAAACGTTTGTTTTTCTTTAACAAGGCAGTGATGGGCTGGACTATTCGAGAGAATTCGGGGATAAACCTGCGGTAAAAGTTAGCGAAGCCTAACATGCTTTGCACACCTTTTACGGAGGATGGTGATGGCCATTTGAGAACTGCATCGACCTTCTTTGAATCCATACGCACTCCGCCAGGTGATAATATGAATCCCAAGAATTCAACTTCAGTCACGTTGAAAACACATTTTTCCAATTTAGCGAAAAGTTTGTGTTGACGCAATCTTTCGAGGACCATTTTCACGTGTTTCCGATGTTCAGATTCCGATGAAGAATAAACGAGGGTGTCGTCAATGTAAACAACAACACACACATCTATGAGCTCTCTGAGGACATCGTTCATAAAATATTGAAAGGCGGCCGGGGCATTGCAAAGTCCGAAGGGCATGACCTGATATTCAAATAGCCCATACTTGGTGCGGAAGGCCGTCTTCCATTCATCGCCCTCTTTTACTCGTACCAAGTGGTAAGCTCCTCTAAGATCCAGCTTTGTATATATGCATGCTTTTCTGACTTGGTCCAGGAGTTCAGGGATGAAAGGTAACGGATATCTATTCTTAACGGTGATCTGGTTCAGGGAGCGATAATCTATACAAGTGCTAAGGTCTCCTTCCTTTTTTGGAACGAAGAACAAAGCTGAAGAAGCAGGGGACTTGGAAGGACGAATAAACCCATTTGCCAGGTATTGATCCAGGTATTGTCGAAGGTGAAGGTTCTCAGGCTCGGTGAGGGCATAAATTCTACTACAAGGAGGAGTAGATCCAGGTATCAGGTCTATCTGGCAGTCATAACACCTATGAGGAGGTAGAGAGTTAGCCTGATCCTTCCGGAAAACATCTTGGTATTCTAGGTATTCGGGAGGTAACTGGGGAGTCTCTGAAGAAATTGCTGCCAGTGCAACACCAGGTGGAGGGTGACAAGTAGAGACACATTCTGGAAACTGGACCGTTCTTGCTCGCCAATCGATCAGAGGATTGTGTTTCTGTAACCAAGGTATTCCTAGAATAATCTGAAACTGAGGGGCCTTGATCACATCGAACACGATCTTCTCATGGTGTCCATCTTGACTTACTAGAGTCACTTCTTGAGTGGTATGCGTTACTGGCCCGGAGGCTATCTCCGTACCATCCACCGTACTAATGACGTCCTTTACAGCCTTGGGACAAAGAGTTAGATTCATCCTCAAAACCATTTCATGATCCACATAATTGCCGATGGCACCGCTGTCGACGTAAGCTTCAATTGCATGTAATCGATCCGGATTATCAGGGCTAATGAGGACCATAGGTATCACGAAATGCGAGGTCACGGAAATGGTTTTCAAGCTCGGCAAGAGGACCTCTATTCTTGTCGGGCGAGGTCGTTTCCCTGCTCAGAGTTTGTAACTTTGGTAACTGCAGCTCCTACTGCCTTCTTGGCAGGTTTCACCGGACAGTCTCGAAGAAAGTGCCCTGAGTTTCCGCAATAGAGGCATAATTGCAACTGTTTTCTCCTTTCCCGCTCCTTTTGTGTTAGAGGACCTTTCAGACCCCCTATTTGCATGGGTTCCCCGGAGTCTACTCCTTTGGAAGGAGTTGGCGGTTTGGAAAATACTCGAGCATCAAACTTGGAACGATCGGCCTTCCTGTTCTGCAGTCTGTGATCTATTTGAACGACTAAGTCTATATAGTCCGAACAATCTTGGTGGGGATTCACTACTTGGGCTAACACATCTTTGAGCTCTCCACGTAGACCTCTATAAAACAGCGTAATCCTTTTGTCCTCAGGCCATTGAGTTTCCACTATCAGTCTGTTGAAAGACGCAATATAAACCAAAAGGTCTTGATTACCTTGTCGCAACGAAAGAAGCTCATTGTCCAAGGCCTGCCCCTGTGAATGTCTTGCGAACAGTTTTTCCATACTGAGCTGAAAAGCTTGAAAATCATGGAGGACCAGATCATCTTGATTTACTAGAGGGATCGACCAGTCTGCCGCATTGCCACTAAGGTACGAAAGCACGAAAGCTACTTTAGCTTGATCAGTTGGAAAGGCTGCTGGCCGGCATAAGAAATGCAACCGGCACTGATTGATAAATACTGCAAACCTCTTTGGGTCACCAGAAAATCGTTCGGGCGGAGCCAGAGGTACATTCCCAGGTAGGTTGATCTGCACTGGATTCATAGAGGATGTAGAAGGAAGATTTCCCCCAGATGCGGGTAACGGGGTCTGTCCGGCTTGTGACTGTAGCAATTGTCTAGCGAGATCATCTGTTCGCTCCTTGGAAATAATCAGTTCCCTTCTTAGAGCGTTCGTTTCCTGACGGGCTGCATGCACTTCTGCCCTTAGTTCCCCAAGTAACTGGGCTAGCTGGTCGGTATCCGAGGTTTCCATAGCGCCTGGACGGGAGTTTTGTGGTGGGCTTTGCGTTCTGTAACGCTCACCTGATTCCCGTAGAGGCGCCGGTCTTGACTGGGCGTATACCGTATCTTCAAAGGTGATGTGTAACACGGCTGGCTCTTTGGGCTGGACCTCTGTGCACTGTATGTCTGACTCGAAGGGTAAGATGTCTGCAGATAGAAAATATGGGATTAATGAACTGGGTTATTGAATGTCTCTCTCTTCTTCCCTTTCTCTTCTCCTGTAGAACCCCGAAGGTTAACGTTCTCACCTGAGGTAAGTGAACACCGTGCTCTCCATCTGCCTTGCGGCAGGGTGCTGTAACCAGTTTCTTCACTGGATAAGGGGAGCAGGCCTCTTGACTTCAGAGGACTGCTGTCCGTCGTTTACTGCACGAACGGTAAGTTTCGAGTAATTCTAATGTCTTTAAAGTCTTTAGTAATGATGTCTCTTGTTTTGCAGGGTTCCGGCGATGGTGGATGACGGGCTGAAGTGAGTTGAAGATGGAGCCCATGTGATGAATAGAAGCGCCTGGAAGCACGTAAGTAAGCGCTTGTTGCCTGCTTCACGATGCGCTCTAACTGTCTTTTTATTTTGCAGGTACAAGTTCGGAGCGGCTGCAGGGAGCCGGAATACCCACTGGGTTAGATGTGGAAAGGAGTAATGGCACGTGAGTATTAAAGTTCCCCAATGTCTTTAAACGCACCTTGTTTTGTCTTTCAGATGCGGGATGCAGCGCCGAAGGCCTCCGGAGCGTGCGAAGAGTTGGTAAGCTTTTGTCTTTCAGATGCCGGAATGCAGTGTGAAGACCTCCGGAGCGCACGAAGTGTAGGTAAGCCTTTGTCTTTCAGATGTCGGAATGCAGCGCGAGGCGTTGGTGACAGCCGATGGACCAGGTAAGTGAAGAGCTGTCACTGAAGACCGTAATGCTAACCTGTTCTTTCTTGTCTTTATAGGTGTTGCTGAAGACTGGATTCAGGATGGTAAGCCTTTTTCCTTAGGCCCAGGATCAGATGCAGAAGACACGATGAGCGTTCTGCTGCAGAGGATGCAGAATAACGCAAAGCAAGATTCATCCATCGGGTGTGGTTTAAATAGCCTCCTGTAGTGCTTAGGTGTCTCCTTCCACAGCCACGCCTAGGTAAGAAAAGAGTTCCTGCTTTCCAGAAGAGGTCCAGTGTTCTGAACCTAGGGAGTGGCTCCTGCCCCACCCAACAGGAAAAGTAGTTCCAAACAGAAGAGGATCAGAGGCTCAACTGGCAGGCAAGTAAGCAGCATGGTCTGCTGCAGGTAAGTCCACCCAAGCATTATGAGCCCGGCGCTTCCAGCACTGGGACTGGGCATATTTCTGAGCCTGTTGCCACTGGCGCCAGGACTGGGTCCAAAAGGTCCCAATTGGGACTGGTTGGCACTCGGAACCTGGGTTATGGATCTGCTTCCAAGGGAGTTGGGAAAACCCTGACCTTTTGGAAGCAGAGATCATGACATACATGGTCAGATTCTAGCGAGTCTGCACCTAAGGCATCAGAGTCAGCCAAACAATCGGACAGACCTGAACGAGTAACTTATGTTCAGAGGGGGGGTGTCTCCACCGCCCTTTGTGAGCCGAATAAGGACATTGAGCCTCATCACGAGTTGGGCGGTAACGCCGGCACTAATAGAGTTTGCGCTATCTGTCTGACCGCCAAACCCACACGGGTTTGGAAGATTTGGAATTCTCCATTCCCCATTGAGCCCATTTGGGAATGCCCCATTCCCCATTGGCTCAATGGGGAAATTTCACGCTCATACTGCCGGCGGATTTCCCGGCGGCGGTATGAGCGCAAATTTTCGGCAGATTTCCCCCAGCTCAAAGCTGGGGAGAAATCCGCCAAGGCCATGATCTGGCAGACCCTTAAATGCAGCAGTAATAGCGCTACCACCGCATTTAAGGGTTACCGCCAGACTTGTGATGAGGTCCATTGTCAGGTAGATGGCGATGCAGGACTATAACCCCTGCAGTGGACAGAAAAATGATGAGAGAGGAAAAGGAGTTTGTTTGTTTGTTTGTTTTATTCACTTATAATGCGCACCAGACCCAAAGGTAGCCGGGCACAGTAGTACAGAAAATGCGAGGCTTACGTTACAGGGTTATGGATTACATGCAGAATACAATATATTTACAGGACATAGAAAGTCAATTGTAGATTACATGCATGCATAATAGGTACAGATTACAATGAGGACAGCATATGTGCAGGCACTAAGAGGACATTAGGCCATAAGCCAGAGGGGCAACGTGAAAATGTACGCGAGAGCAACAAATAGGCAAGTCTGTAGCGTATCTATACTAGGAGGTCTCGTGAAGATAAGTATGAGCTAGTGGGCTAGTCATTGGCAGACTTCAGCAGATTGATGTAGTTTGATCTGAATTTCGGAAAGGGTTGCTCCTCATGTAAAGGGTGAGGCAGTGTATATTCAATAATTGCATTGTGTTACAATTCCCGTTGCTCGAAAATGGAGGAACAAGGCCACAGTATATTCCATGGCCACACCTGGATCGAGAAAATCTGAAAAATAAGCTTCCAATGTTAACATCGGAAGCGGGAATATGGATACATGAGTTAGAATAAATGACGGGAGGGAACACGTTAGCTATAGGGGATATTAAGGGTCTTTTAATCACCATACTGGGTGATAGAGCTGACGATGTGTGGACACCGGCAGGTTATCCTGGCGGGACTACAGTTAATACTGCACATGATGGAGCTCCATTTAACAATTGCAGAGCCGCGGTATGGAAAGCATTACGATTGCTGTACCTGGACACTTCTGACATGGGAGCCATAATGACACGAAAAATGAAGGAGTCAGAGGATCCTTTGCTTTACATTCAGAATTTCCAAGATGCCTGGGTATTGGAAACATGGGAATCTTGGGGGAAATCTATACCCATGTTTTACCATATATTATGCCAAGGACTGCCATATCAGGGGCAGAAGCAACTCAAGAAATTGGTAAGAATCAAGGCCAAACCTGTGGTCTGAAATGCAGTTGACCATAGCTCACTATTGCAGGCTGCTGCAAGAGAAGAAACCCAAAAAAGAGGCTGCACGAAAAGCTGAAGCGGCAAAATTTCTGCAGAAAAAATTGTCAAAGTATGCCATTGAAGGGGCAATGATAACTAGCACAGACGGATCGAACATACAGCAGTGTTCTGACTTGATGGTCATGTAGATAAATAATACCTCCGTCCCCAGGTACCACACGAGTAAGAGCAAAAACACTACTCGAGCACTCTTTGAGGCCACAGGTGTAGAGTGTCGTCAGCCTGGAACCGGGAACGCCGGAAGAACCCCCTGACCACTGTAAGGAAATGAAGGGTTATATTAAGCAGTGATAATTGACAACAATGGTAGGGACAGTAGTGACAATGTAACAGCAGCTTACCTATAGTGGGCAGGTGGGAAGTTGTAGGCGTAGGCAAATAGCATGCTGACAACAGCGGCAGGCTGAGGTGTTCTGATGGCACTCCGGGAGACACCTGAGTTAGGTATGGAACAAGAACGTAATCCGTGATCAATCCAAAACACAATCCGAGGTCAGAAGCCAAAAGACAGAACTGGAGACAGGGAATCCAACTACCAAGTCTAGTATCCAAGCCAGTGGTCAAAAGTCCAGGTAAACAGAGAACACGCCAAAATCCAAGTAGGGAAAATCCAAAAGATAGTCCAAACAAACGTTCCGTGATCAAGGTAGTACGTGAATAACAAGAGTAATCCAAAACGCCAAGCAGTTCTCCATGAAGAAGCTGTGAAGCAATGTTTCCGCGTTTTCTCACCGTTTTCAATACGAGCGTGGTCATGTGATGCGGTCACGTGACCGCAGATGCGTGTCACGTGGAACGCAATGCAGACAGGGATTGGTGTTGCGGGCGTCTTCCGGGCATGTGACGCGTGGATTTCCATACGCCCTTGTTTCGCCGTGGAGCGTGAAGGAGTCGCCATGGCAACCACCACTGTGGAAAGGGGCGCAAAGACACTGGTCCACCAGCCGGGAAACCTCTGCGGCTGTGCCGCTGCTGTTGTCGCTGCCTTTGTCGCTGCCGTTGGGAGTGCATGTGGGAACTGGGAACAGTAGCAGGTGAGCGATTGGACATGACAGAGGACATGACAGAGCCCCTCCCCAAAGGCCCACGACCCTGTGGGCAGGAAGGATGTTCACAGTCAAAGCGGGCAAGCAAGCGAGGGGCGTGGACATCCCAGGAGGGAATCCATGAGTGGTCCTCGGGACCGTAGCCCACCTAGTCCACCAGGTATTTCAGGCCACCCCTGAAGATACGGGAACCCAGTATAGCACGTACCTCAAACACATCAGGAGAGGAGACAGATACAGGAGCGGGAGGAGCAACCAGTCGGGTGGGACCCAAACAAGGCTTGATCAATGAAGTATGGAAGACAGGGTGGATCCGCCAGGAGGAGGGAACCGCCAGGCATAGGGCCACCGGGTTCAGGATCTTGGAAACCCAATAAGGAGCCACAAAATGAGGGAGCAACTTGCGACAACCAGGGATATGCAAGTGGCGAGAGGAAAGCCAAACCCGATCCCCCACCCGATAGCTAGGGGCATCCACCCGTTTTCTGTCGGCCGCTGTTTTCATGGACGCCTGTGCCTCGCGTAGATGGACTAGCGTCTGGGCATGGACTGAAACCATATCACGGGCACAAGCCGTGGCCACAGGGGTATCGGAGGAAGAAAAATCTGGAAAAGGAAGGGTATGGGGATGTTGACCATAGAGGGCGAAGAAGGGAGAAAAAACAGTGGAGGAGTGTAGTGTGTTATTGTATGCGAATTCAGCAAGATGCAACAGATTGAGCCAGGTGTCTTGGAATTGGAGGGAGAGACAGCGTAGATACTGTTCTAATGCCTGGTTGACCCTGTCTGCCTGTCCGTCACTCTCTAGGTGGTAGGCGGAGGAAAATCGAGCATCGATGCCAAGTAGTCTGGTGAGGGCACGCCAGAATCGGGACGTGAATTGCGTACCACGATCAGATACCAAGACATGGGGTAACCCAAAAAGGCAAAACACGGACTTGAAGAATAGCTTGGCCAACATTGGAGCTGAGGGTATCCCTTTACATGGTATAAATCGTGCCACCTTCGTATAGGAGTCAACCACCACCCAGATGGTGTCATAACCCTGAGTACTGAGTCGGTCGGTGATCAGATCCATTGAAACAGTATGCCAGGCTCTTGGGGAAATGGGAAGAGGTTGAAGAAGACATAGAGGGCAACCCCTACATGACTTACCCTGGGAACAAACAGAACAGGTCTTGACATAGTCCTCAACATCGCGTTTCATGGCTGGCCACCAGCACCAACGTTTGAGGAGGTCTAGGGTACGTTGTTGTCCAGGATGACCGTTAATGGCAGCATCGTGGGACCAGTCTAGTGCCTGATTTCGTGTCTCAGTCGTGGGTAAGTAGAGCTTCCCTTGTACAAAAGGTAGCCCGTCTTGCATAACCGGATCCCAGTCTGTTACCGAGTGCGGATATTGAGAGACCCATTGACGTATGGTAGACAACATGGAACGCGATGGTGTACAGGTGCAAACAACATGCCCCTTTCCCAGTAGGGTATCAGGAAAAGACGGGAGGGCCTCCCCCCCAGGGGAGCGAGACAGGGCATCTGCCTTCCCGTGAACCACTCCAGGTCTATGCTTAATCACAAATTCAAATTTAGCAAATAAAAGATGCCAACGCACTTGTTGACTGTTCGTGCACTTGAGGGAGGCAAGATCTTGTAGGTTTTTGTGATCCGAGAACACCACAGTCTGATGTTTCGTGCCCAGAAGGTGGTGCCTCCAGACCTGTAATACATCTTTGATGGCTAAAAGCTCCTTCTATGTGACTGTATAGTGCAGTTCGGTCGACGTGAACTTCCGTGAGTGGTATGCCATGGGGTGCAGTCGGCCTGTAGTAGGACAAGGTTGTGAGAGTACAGCACCCAATGCGTACGAGGAAGCATCCGCTTCCAAGACAAAAGGGAGCTCTGGGTCAGGGTGTTGAAGCACTGGTGCTGTAGTGAACATTGCCTTAAGGGAATCGAAAGCAGTTTGCTGTTCTGCAGACCAGGAATAAGGGACTAGAGGACTAGTCAGGGCAGTGAGAGGGGCAACAATAGAAGAGAAACCAGCAATGAATCAGCGGTAAAAATTAGCGAACCCCAAACATGTTTGCAATTGTTTCAAGTTCGCTGGACCCGGCCAATCGCTGATCGCTCGGACTTTGGATTAATTCATGGACAGACCCCCAGGTGATATGTGAAACCCCAAGAACTCGACCTGACTGGTGTGGAAAAGACATTTTTCAGGTTTGGAAAACACCACGTTTTTTTGGAGTCGGGACAGCACTTCCCTGACATGTATAATATGTTTGTTCAGAGAAGAAATAAAGATTAATATGTCGTCTAAGTAGACCACTATGTAGACGTTCAGGATGTCACTGAAAATGTCATCCATGAAACGTTGAAACGTGGCTGGGGCGTTGCAGAGGCCAAATGGCATCACTGTATATTCGAACAATCTCTGTCGGGAGCAAAAGGCCGTTTTCCACTCATCCCCACTACGCATGCAAATCAGGTTATATGCCCCCCGAAGGTCCAGTTTAGTGTAAATAGAAGCACGGGTGAGTTTATCTAGCAGCGTAGAGATGAGAGGGAAGGGATAACGTTTTTTTACAGTGATGGAGTTCAACCGCCTGTAGTCCACACAGGGACGGAGATACCCCTCCTTCTTCGGGACAAAGAAGATCGGACTCGCTGCTGGCAAAGTCAAAGGGCGGATGTGGCCCAAACATGAAGCCTGCTGAATATATTCCTGTAGGGCTCATTCTTCTGCCTGTGTTAAAGAGTAGATCCTGCCTTTTGGAACAGGGTCTTTAGGGACCAGATCAATGGGGCAGTCGTATGGCCTATGTGGAGGAAGGCCTTCCGCGGAACCCTTGTCGAACACAGCTTGAAAGTCATGGTACATCGAGGGGATTCCTGCCATGACCGCTCCTACCACATGCGTGCCCAAAGACACGGAATCATCCTCAAGGACCAAAGAAGCTACAGCCCCAAGAGCATTCGCCGGGTTGGAGATCGAAGGGGGCTCTATTAGACAATAGTGTTGGCATATCTCAGACTCAAAGAAAACCTGGCCAGTGCCCCAGTTGATTAAAGGGTTGTGTTTTTTTAACCATGGAATGCCTAGGATGATCCCAAACTGAGGAGTAGCAATGAGATCAAAAGACAGAGTTTCCTTGTGGACCTCCAGCTGGGCTGTTTGTTGCATAATCGGACCTGAAGCGAGAGACGTCCCATCAACCGCCTGAATCGGCTCCGGATGTCTTTTGGATATCAATGGTAGATTTAGCGAGTTGGCTAGTGCGATGTCCATGAAGCATCCTGTAGCCCCTGAATCAATCACTATGTGCACTGGATGCGTGTTGCCTGTGGTAGGAATCAATGAAGCCTGATCCCTCACAGGGCGGACGGGACCAAAGGCAAGGTCAGAGGGGTTTTGTGAAGGACTCGCCTCAACCCCTGATCTCAAGGGTGAGTCTTCTGAAAACCCGGAGTCTTATTCTTCAGGCGATGGGGCCACTACTTAACGAAATAACCGTTGAGACCGCAGTAGAAACAGGCATTGTCTGTTTTCCAACGTTCTCATTCGGCCTGGGTAATGGGACTGCGTATCCCACCTATCTGCATGGGTTCACAAGTAGGATCCGATGTGGGTGAAGGTGGGAGGTGTGACAGCCCTGTTTCCGCCCTGCGTTCGGTCCGTCTCGCGTCAAACTGTAATACCAAGTCAACCAGGTTGGCATAGACGGAGGGGAGAGACGGTACAACTTACAATGCATCTTTCATGGCGTTACACACCCCGATAAAACACTACTGCCTTTTTGTTTTCGGGCCAAGAGGTTTCAGCGGAGAGTTGGTCAAACCGAGTAATGTATTCTATGAGCAACTGGTGAGGTCCAACAATTCCATATCCCGGGACTACGCCTTGTACCTAGTATCGAAAACCTTGGCCATTTCACTGACTAATAGATCGAAATCGTAAAGGGCAGGGTGACCAGTCTCTAACAGAGGTTTAGCACAAGTGTCTGCCACACCTGATAAGTGGGAAATGCAGCCTTAGTTACTGAGTCAGGGAAGGCCTGAGGTCGGCACAAAAAGTGGAGTTTACATTGGTTTAGAAAAGTGCGATACTTTCTGGGGTCTCCCTGATATCTTTCGGGGGCTGCAAGAGGAAATGGTGTTGGAATAACAACAGGGACAGCTGATGTAGGGGGTGGCGTGGCAGGAGTCGGGTTCTGTGATGAGGAAGGATCCCCAAATTTGGAATCTGCAGGCAGAGGATGATGGGAGCTTTGTAGGGTGTCAAGGCGGTGATGTATAGCAGTAGTAGCGGCGGGCATGTCAGTCCTGGGTGCTGTAACTGCTTGCATTAGAGCAGTCACAGGGTCCCCGGCTGAGGTATCCATTATCTGGATGACCACAAGGCTTCACAGTCTGTTCTGACTTGATGGTCGTGTAGATAAATAATACCTCCGTCCCGAGTACCACACGAGTAAGAGCAAAAACACTACTCGAGCAATCTTTGAGGCCACAGGTGTAGAGTGTCATCAGCCTGGAACCGGGAACGCCGGAAGAACCCCCTGACCACTGTAAGGCAATGAAGGGTTATATTAAGCATTGATAATTGACAACAATGGTAGGAACAGTAGTGACAATGTAACAGCAGCTTACCTATAGTGGGCAGGTGGGAAGTTGTAGGCGTAGGCAGATAGCATGCTGACAGCAGCGGCAGGCTGAGGTGTTCTGATGGCACTCCGGGAGACACCTGAGTTAGGTATGGAACAAGAACGTAATCCGTGATCAATCCAAAACACAATCCGAGGTTAGAAGCCAAAAGACAGAACTGGAGACAGGGAATCCAAGTACCAAGTCCAGTATCCAAGCCAGTGGTCAAAAGTCCAGGTAATCAGAGAGCATGCCAAAATCCAAGTAGGGAAAATCCAAAAGACAGTCCAAACAAACGTTCCGTGATCAAGGTAGTACGTGAATAACAAGAGTAATCCAAAACGCCAAGCAGTTCTCCGTGAAGAAGCTGTGAAGGAATGTTTCCATGTTTGCTCACCCTTTTCAATATGAGCGTGGTCATGTGACGCGGTCACGTGACCGCAGCTGCGTGTCACATGGAACGCAATGCAGACAGGGATTGGTGTTGCGGGTGTCTCTGGGCATGTGACCCGTGGGTTTCCATACGCCCTTGATTCGCCGCAGAGCGTGAAGGAGTCGCCATGGCAACCGCCACCGTGGAAAGGGGCGCAAAGACACTGGTCCACCAGCCGGGAAACCTCTGCGGCTGTGCTGCTGCTGCTGTCACTGCCTTTGCCGCTGCCGTTGGGAGTGCATGTGGGAACTGGGAACAGTAGCACGTGAGCGATTGGACATGACAGAGGACATGACAAGCAGGTCGATAATCAACACAGGTTAATCAGGGCAGTAATGGATTCTACCCAAGGGGGCAAGGCTTTCGAGGAAGAGGATGGCAGAGTAATCAGGGAGGTTTCCAAGGTAATCAGGGAGGTTTTCAAAACATGCACAATTGCAATCAGGATAGGTCAAATGGGCAAATAATCAGACCACCACCAATATGTTGCACGTGTGGAATGACAGGGCATCTAGCGCGCACATGCAGAAGTCAAGGCATGGTGCAAAACAACCAAGGAACAAGAGTGGCAATCGTGAATCCACCTGTATTTTTACAGCAGGGTGGAAATGGAGTTGCACAAAATCATACAGTGCAGCAGCAAGCGCTGGGAGCACAGCAAAGCTTGCAACCTCAGAATATGACACATTTTCCATAAGGACAGTCTCAACAGTTGCCTGTGCAACTGTCACAGACAACAAGTGCAGGACAGGTACTGAATTCTGGAATGAGAAATAACACTTGTGATGGAGGAGATCCACTCACTCAGCATGGGACAAAGTTATATATGGATTAGGACAGCTCACTGGGAAACCTGATGTGTTCTATCCTATCAGTGATACCGAGCCCTCATGAGGAACAAAGGGTAGATGTCATTATAGGGGATAAAGAATATTTCTTCTTAGGTGACACAGGTGCAACACGCTCGTGTATACGTGAAGGCAAGTTTTCCTTGTCCGGCGATGCCATAAATACTTAGGGCTTCACAGGAGCAACAAGTCATGTTCCTTTTGCAAATTAACTTCCAGTCTCCATAGGAGAATGTGACATGAATGTGCCACTGCTATATTCAAGGCAAACACCAGTAAATATATTGGGACGAAACCTAATGACAAATGTAAACATGACAATCTCGTTCACGGAGAAGGGCATAGTATGTTCGACTCCAGGAATGCATTATTTGAACGTATGCGAAATGATTAAAGCATACGCTGGAGAAACATCTATGAGGGCTGTCCCATTGGAACCAGAAATATTCACGTATGGAGTGCGTGTATTAATGGGAGGGCTACCAGGCCTTGCAGACAAAACCATGAGGACCCCCAATGAGTTTCTATTCAGGCTTAAGAATACCCATGCATGAAGAAAAGGGACAAGTATTTCCTCTGGCAATACACACAGCCATAGTATGACGGAAAATTTGCATTGATCGATGGTTGTAATGATGAGGTCACTGATGACGATCTGTTTGATGAACAAACAGGTGTAGATGAAACAACAGTTGAGGTAAATCTCGTTTTCTGGGTGAGAATGATCAAAAGAGAGGTGCCCCAGAGAATGATGCTGGCACAAACCGTCCTGAATATTTTGATGACGACATGGCCCGGGTGCCCCTCTCAGTGTGGACCACAGGCCCTTATGATGTAGGCTTGTTGAAAGGAGTAGGAGAAGTAAGGAACAAATTGAAACCAGGAGCAATTTTACCAAAAGCACAACAGTATCCCATGTCTAGGGAAGCAGATAAAGGGATTTTCAAGACAATTTCTGCCATGATGGAACAGGACATCTTAGTGACGTCAGAGTCGTCATGCAATACTGTATTTAATCCAGGACCTAAGGACAATAAATGATACTGTAGAGGCCGAGTTCCCTCTAGTCCCTAACTCATCCACAATCCTTTGTAATATACCCATTGAGGCAAAATATTTCATGGTGATTGACATGAAAAATACATTTTTCTCAATCCTATTGCACAAAAACTCACAAGATTTGACGTAATTTACGTTCAGACAGATGTGTCTGAAAAGCAGGAGGTTACCCCAGGGGTACTGAGTCCCCTTTGATTTTCAACAAAGGCCTGCAGATGGACTTAAGCAATATTGCATTAGAGAGTGTTGTCTTGCAATATGTGGATGACATCTTAATTTGCAGCACGGCAGAGGAGACGTGCAGACATGATTCTATTCAGCTATTGACTATATTGGCTGAGAAGGGATATAAAGTGGACAAAGAGAAGTTACAATATTGTCAGCAAGAAATGCTTTACATAGTCCAGCTGATTTCACATGAGGGGAAAAGGGTTACCCCTGAAAGGGCTGAGGCCATATTAAACACAGCAAAGCCACACACGATAAAACAGATGCAGAATTTTCTAGGCCTTTGCAATTATGTCAGGGCATGGGTCTTTGACTACAGCTCGATTACCAAGCCCTTGTTAGAAGCCCTAAAGAAAGCACAGGTGACGAAAGAAAACATTGAATGGACTGAGACCATGTAAGAAGGGTTTGTTGAACTCAAAAAAGCCATTTGCATGGCACCAGTTTTAGGAATTCCCAATTATGCAGAGGAATTCTATCTGTTTTCACACACGCATGGCAGTGTTATGACAGCAGTACTCACACAGAGAACTGCGTTGGGGTACAAGCCCCTGGCATGCTACAGTGGGAATTTGGACCCAGTGATGTGAGGTCACTTCCCTTGCGAACTAAGTTTAGCTGCCGCAGCGTTCGCTATAGAAAAGGCGACAACCATTGTGATGAGATGCTCAATGACGTTGTTCGTCGTGCATGCATTATTTGCCATTCTAGAGAAACCGAAAGGCACATTGACATCTCAGAGAGTTTTGCTTATGAAGTGATCATATCAAATCCATTGATTCAGATAATTCGATATAAGATAGTGAACCCAGCTATGTTTATAACAGAGCCAGTTGTAGAAATATAAATGGAACTATGCCGTCTGATTATATGTTGGCCTAAGCCACTCGTATCACTTTTTGCATCATGAAACAATGTCGCAACATGTGAACCTGAAAATCATTGCTTGAGAAGCCATTTTGTGTAAGGAGGCCATTTTGAGTTTTTGTTCTGCTCTCTGCTCATTGCATATATATGGGACTAAAGGAACAAACTTGCAAGCCTGAAGAGCCCGAATCGGTAAGACACCTGTTGATGTGCTGCCCCGTCCTGCACCAAGCCAGAATTGCATACTTCAGCCCTCTGACAGCTTCCTCATTGGTGGGCAACGAAGACATTTGGTGGAACCGTGTTATTACAGGCGAAAAAACCCAATGGCACACGGCAGAAGCCAAACTACTGGAACTGGCAATAGAAAAAACAAAAGCATTTGCGGACGTCGGTTTCTCGCCTACATGACCTCAAGTCTGTGGTCTGTACGTCTGTAAAACCAACAGCAATGTCAACGAGACTTTACTTCGAGAGGAATTTGCTCTTGTAAAAATCAGTTTCTCTTATGATTATATACAAGTAAATAAAAAAAATAAAAATATATATATATATATATATATTTTCTGGTTTTCAGCATGAGCACAGTAACCGACCGCTGCTTGAACCTTGAGTTGCTTACATAGTTAGGAATGCCAGGCTGCCACATGATTTGTTTTGTCTTATCTCAAGAGAACCTTGAAGCTGAACATAAGCATGAATAATCTGCAAAACCAGGGGCCGTTCTGTCTAGTTAGGCCATTATAGCAGGCGGCTAGAAAGGATTATACATGGCTGTATGTGCTCCCCCGCGGGAGTTGTCATTAATTTCTGCTTGAGAACTGGCTGACCTTAGCACAGAGAGATAACATTGGATGGCAAGACAAGAAATGCCACCTCATTATAGGGAACATGATATCTTTTCCTCCATCCAGATGCACCCGGTTCTCAGATATTAAATTGTCTTGGCACTGGCAGTAAGAATGTAGAATGTTTAGGTATAATGAATTACGCAGTAACCCTTTGAACCCTAGCCTGTTGATGTCTGGACAAAGGGGGCCGGGCAATGCCTTCTAATGCTGCAAAGTTCGCTATATATGCGCCTGTTGTACTTGTGCTCGCTCTCTCTCTCCTCACTATGTCCTATACATTGTGGGGCACTGAGATCCATTTGATCAAATGCTAATATTGAATAAATATATTTGATTCTGAATCCTCATGACTGGCGTGTCATTAGTATATGGTTGGATGCCTTAATTCCGGTCTTTGATCCATCACAGTCACTGACGGAAAGCAAATCCATGACTGCGTGAATTATGAAGAATTCTATTATGAGATTCCCAGAGTGAAACAGAATGCATTGGCAGAAGGAGAAATTGTCTTTGTTGACGGTTACTCGAGAATCAATCAAAAGGATGGCCAAAGATATACAGGCACTGCTGTGATGAAGTACACAGTAAATGGAGAATTTCGAGTACTCATTAGTGCACGATTACCATCACATTATTCAGCGCAAGCTACAGAATTATTGGCGTTGATACTCGCTATTGAGAATCACGCAGACCAGGAAGTGACAGTGTACAGTGACTCTGCCTATGTGACGTTGACAGTGCATGCAGGCCTAGCACGCTGAAAAAGGAGGGGCTACCTCCAAGCGGACCGCACGCCAGTGCAGCACGCAGCCTTATTGGACAGGCTCATTAAGGCATTACAGCTCGCAGTGGGCATATTCGTTGTAAATGCGCCGCCCTCACGAAAGGGACACATTTTATCTCATGAGGAAATCAAGCAGCAGACACGGAAGCCAAGTGTATGGCGACCAAGGACGAAATAATAATGAATGTGGAAATGACTGATGTGCATTAGAAGATGATTGTTGCACGAAGCAACCCTGAGGGTTATAGTAACATGGGGCAAACCCAGTTAATGGAACTCCAAGGGGAGGCACCACAGAAGGAGAAAAGTCTCTGGAAGCGGCAAGGGTGTTCTTTAAACCCCTCCGAAAGCTTGTGGTGACAAGACAGCACTGGTAAACCGGTGATGCCTATAGCCCTGTTAAAAATAGCACTGCAACAATTGCATTATCCAGCGCATATGTTAAAAGAGAATCTAGCAGCAACAATCACTGAAGACTGATTTATACCGAATTTAGCAGAGCATGTTGCATTTTCTATGGTGAACTGTATAATCTGCCAACAGTTCATGGCTGGGTATACACTAAGAGTAATTAGAGGAGTCATCCCAAGGCCCAATGGATCTTTTCAGCACTTACATGTCGATTATGTTGATATGATTCGAGTATGTAACGGGTACAGGTATCTAATTGTTGTGGTGTGTCCGTTGTCTAGATGGATAGAAGCAGGTACATGTACACTTCCAGACTCTACCTGTGCAGCCACATTTTTGGTGCGAGAGGTATTTCCGAGGTGGGAAGTATGTGAGGTCATGAGGTCAGATAATGGGCCTCACTTTTTTAATGCAGTCTTTGAACAGATCAGCTTGCTGCTTGGTATAAAGCACAAGTTCTTGTCGGCGTATCATCCACAAGGTAATGGGATATATGAGAAGCTCAACAGCTTCTTAAAGGAATGGATAGCCAAGTTGAAGCTTACTCTAAGGAAGGGATGGCTACACTGCCATCCCTTCCTTAGAGCCTGGTTCTGACCATCATTTTACGCCGCTTGAAATAGCAACAGGCAGAAGGATGCACACTCCATTGACACCCCGAGGTAGAGCGAGATGTGATGCTCAGCCAACAGTTGAAATTTTAGGATCAGAAATGCAAAATTACTTGAATTGCATGACGTCTTGTTTTACTGTTATTTCAGTGCAGCTGCAGCAATGACAAAAAGGGCGCAGGGCAGCACAGAACACAGAAGGAGATACTACAACAGACCCGATTCAACTTTACATTTACCACCAGTTTTCCCTGGGGACACGGTCCTCGTGAGGAACCACACGAGAAAAAATCAACTGACCCTTTAAAGTGAAAGACATCACTCTCTCTGCAGTCAAGCTACAAGGAAGAAGAGCTTGGCTATTCCTGGGTGATATCAAGCCATACAACAGAGAAGGCCCCTTGCCCGCACCCCAACGCATAGAGACTACAGACGACGGGGAAGAACCACAGCACATGCAGACGAGATCCATGATGAGGAAGAAGGACGCATGACCAGGAAAGCAAAGGCAAAGAACTTTTGTGCAAAGTTGTGGTTCAATTTGGACATTTCCTCTGAGCAAAAAAAGGGGATAAGGACAAAAACTGACAGTCTGTGCATCCTAGTTGCAGGGTGAAGAAGAAAAATTGCACGTGTGAGCTACAACATAGTCTGTTGACTTTGAACTTTGGACTGAGGCACACTGAAGCCTTGATAAGAAAAGGATATGCCAAATTTTGATCGAGGACACACAAAGAAAATACAGTACCCAGACCCTTTCTAAACAGGAGCTTTATTTGGACTCACTTATGGTGTCCCACAGCAGTGACATCACTAAAGACATTTCATTTACTTTGAGTTAGTATTATGATCGTACCCGTCGTTAGTGGGAAGGCTCACTAATATCACTGAATTTCTTCAAGACCCTGAAAACGAAAAGACAATAAAGAGGCTGCTCATTGTGATCACCGAGCAGTTCCTTCTGCTTCCAGAGTACAGAGAGGAAAAAACAAACGTCCCAAGCAGAAGAAGAAGTGAATAGGCTTGTCAGCGTGCTATTCTTTTGCTTAATTGAAGATTGTCCAGATCTTGTTGGGAGACACACTGACGTCTTGACATTTCTTTGAGATCCAACAAACACAGAACGTTTGAGTATAATCCTGAACAGAATCATAATTCAGGTTGCTCTTCATGCTCATCGAAATCACAGAAGCTGCTCACAGTGAGTGCTGAGCAGTTCCTTTCACAGCAAAGACAAGACAAATGTCCCTGTCACCAGAAGATAGCAGACTAGCAAGCAATGTCTTCTTTCGTCTGATTGAGGACTTTCCAGAGCTTGTGGGGATGCCTGCCTGTGTTGACATCCTCACTTTCATCAGAGACCCAGCAAACTCTACATAGATGAGCATGCTCCTGCATGGTATTGTGATGCAAGTCAAACTTTCTAATCATCATCAGAATTTCTGGAGAAGATTGTAAACTTTCCGCCGAGGGACAGATCGAGCAAGTGTTGACAAAGAGTACACTGTTGCTGGCAGAAAAACAACATGTCTTCTGGAGTGAAACAGATAAGAGGCATTGACTGGGAACGTGTTTATTTTGAACATGCAATCTAAGAGAATTGCTGAACTTAGTACCTGATTTTGACAATTTCATATACAGGAAAGAGAACTGTGTCCAGTGACAAGCGACAATGTATTAGTCAGGCACAAAAGGACAATCGTTCTAGTACCTGCAGCCCACAAGCAGACACTGTAGAATCCAGAGATAATATTTCCTAGAATGTATTAAAAGTTAGTTTTCTTTCCTTAAATGATCGAGATGGGCACCCAAAGCAGTAGCGTTGTCATCTCTCAGGAGGAGAGACGCTCACATTGTCTCGGAACAAAGTGTTGTAGGTTGACATATAGAGGTATAATGTACCTGTGCATTGTATTCATCATTGTTTTACTGTCACTGAGGATTCAAACTGCATTTTTCATTGGTGCACAAAGTGTTCCGATTCCAGTGCACCCACCCAATGATATACACACAAAACCCACAAAGGCACCCAGACCCTTTATAGTGATTCCAGTCCCTAGAAGGTCTGACAGAGGAGTGAGTGAACTTGAAATGGATGTGATTAGCAATGACACACACACATTTGGTAAAAAGTAAATTGAAAAGCCGGAGACAGGGTCGGCAGAGCAAGCATGAGAAAAGGTCTAATGTCAATAACTGCAGAACCACAATCCAAAGAATGGATGAAGGCTGGAAAAACAACGATGAGAAGTACCACTACAAGCGAAGTCAAAAGACAAATGGAAAAAGATGAACTTTTAAAGAAACAAAAGGAGTTGGAGAAGAAACCAACAGAGACAGCATTGATAAGCACCCCCGACCGAGCACTGAAAGGGGCAAGTGCAAGCCCAGCAAAACTCCCACATGCAGAGATGATAGCAGAATCAATATGGCCGTTCATAACCAGAGCCAGGAAAAGACAAGAGGACAAGGAAAGAATTGCCAGACTTTCTCGTACTCAAATGGTACAGATGAAGATGCCTGAACCATGGATGGAAGTACCTGAGAATCCTCCAGTGAGAAGAAGTTACATGGATGCTATTAAAGATGCGATGATAGCAAACTACATGAAAACCTTGAGAATCAAGAGAAGCACACAAGAAGATAACAACGAACTAAACGACTACCTAGACAGCACCACACAATTGGGGAATAACATCTGGTACCAACATATGAAAGAAGTAGGAAGACGAAATTCAAAGGAGGAATGCTTTGTTTGCGCACTCCTACATTACAGCATGGGGAAGTCAAAGATCTTTGTAGCTGTTGAAATAGATGTGCAGACGGCGCACTGTCTATCACACGTAGCAATGTGCAAGACCAGAAGCCAGTTCATGGGAACTGATGCCTCACTGAAATGGGCAACTGAAGCAACTGATCCAAATGAAGACGATTATATCCAGGATATAAAAACAAGAAACAATGGAAAAACAAAGCACATTGTGATCAGATATTAGAAGCCTGGAGTTAAAGGAGCAGAGATCAGAAAAGAAGCAAATACAAAACTGAACGTTCAAGGAAAAACTTCAGAAGCAGCTTGGAATTGGAAGAACAGAGGCCAAATGCAAATTTGGGGAACAGTGCTTTCACCAGACGGTTGGAAGAAATGAGTGGTGATCTGCAGAGCATGGATGGTCTTCGGTCACTACGACCGCATTGACGTAGTATGAATTGGATGCAAGCCATTATGGCCAAAACTTGCTAAACTATTGATATGGGTCGAGGACAGAGCAGGACCCTTTGTGACTGTTTAGACTTCTGAACCGACTGGTCCTCCTGGCCCTCCACACTCTCCTCACCTGAACTTCCTGAGTTGTCTGTATCTAGTAGATTCCGCCGACTTAGGTAGTCTCTTTCCTTTTTTGGTAGCACTTGCCTGTCTCGGAGTGAAGCCACAGTGACAGCTGGCTGGTCAGCCATCCCGGGACTCCTCTTCCGGGAGCAGGCCGGAAGATAAGGGAAAAACCCCCACGGGGGAAAAAACCCTTAGCCGGGAGATCGTAGGCAGGTGAATGTCCAAGGCAGAACTTGCTGGTCTGAAGAAGTGCCGAAATCCGCTGGAAAAATGATGGGGAACACACTCCGGTAGCAGAGAAGATAACTGCAGTCGAATAGAGGAAACCCTACGCGGTAGGGTACCGGCAGCCGTGGAGGAAATGGGACTGCTGAACCACCAGGCCCGAGAACACAGCCCATAGAGAAAGAAGAAGAGAAAGGGGAAAACTGGAGGACCGCTAACAGAGAGGGTAGCGGTAGAAGAGAAAAACAGGACCCACCGCCGAAGCAGCAACCGAGAGGGGCGAGGAAGATCCCCGGGAAAGCCGAGAGAACGGCTAGAGGAAAAAAGGAAGAGGGAAAAGCTACTGTGAGAGAGGAAGGCAGAGAGGGAGAAGACAGGTAGGTAAAGCGATTCGCTAGGAGAGCGAATAAACCAGCCGGCACCAAGATCCGCAGTCGAGCAAAAGCGGGCAGCGGAAAACAGGAGCCACAAAGTAAACAGAGCGAAGGAACCAGGGGAGCTGGAGCGAGAACCAGCGAGGTTGAAACGCAGCGACTGCCGGGAGGAAGGAGAATTTAACTCCTGGCAGCCCTGCGGCCGGCCAATGGGCCTATGCCAGAAACAAAGAAGGGACTGCAAACCCTACCTGCCGGTTCGCAGTCTCCAACGTGGAAGGAGCCGCCAACCGCGGTGGCGATTGCGGATGACACCCTTGTAGATAGTGCCATTGGAAAGCCCAAAATTCTGCTTCAGGAATAATGGTACAAGGAAAATGGGGGAGAATCAAAACTGTGGACGAGTTTTTGATGCCCCAGGAATGGTACATGGTACTGCAGTGATCGTGGATCATTATTGGGCATGTGGATCCAAAGCATACATCAGGCTGCCGAGAAACTGGGGAGGTATATACACACTAGTGAATGTCCATGTTCCAGCGCTGGTGATTCCAAAAAGTGATATTAATATTGACAGTTTACCAAAAGCAGATGCTCCCCTGAAGAAGAAGAGATCTGTAGAACTAATGAGCCGAACGAAGAAAGATAATTACTTTTCTGCCAAATTGTTACGCTCACCTGATATCCCCGGGGGCGTCTGGAAGGCTCTGAGATCTGGAACCCTGGATGCGTAGTTTCCCAGTGCTGAATAATGAATCTTAGTTATTTGTAGGGTGAACTATCCGTCCTGCGTTTATTGTGCAGGGGTGCTTGACGTTTGTTGGCGAGCTGCCCGAGTTGCTTCACTGGTGCAGTATGCCTTCCTTGGGCCCAGGCCTGCTGTGACCCCGAATCTGCTGGTAGGCAGGTAGGTTTCTTAATTGTAAGTCTTTGTTCTGTTTATGGTGGGAATTCGTTAATGTCTTTATCTCCTTCTTTTCAGGTGCAAAGGACTTGATGCTGGCGTGCCGGATGGAGAAGCACATTTTCTAGGTAAGAGAAAGTGGGAGGCGCAGCGCCTTTATTGTCTTTTAAAGCTAACCTGTGTTTTCTTCTTCTTCTCCTCACAGGCCACTGTGGTGCTGCGAGTGGATGAGCGCGTGAAGAAAAACAGGCCCCCGGAATCTGTTAAGGTAAGTACAGCGCTGTGCGGTTGTTTAATAATGAAAGCAAACCTGAATATGTCTGTTTTCCTTTGCAGATGTTGCTGTGGTGCTCCGGATGGAAGGATGGCGTAGCGCGATGGAATTCAGGTAAGACTGATGGAATTCGATGTTTTGGAAGCGCGCGTTCTAATATTGTTTTTCCCTTTCTCATTATTGCAGGTCGCAATGTTCGAACAGCAGCTGTGTTAGCGGTTCGCCGGAAGTCCTTAAGCTAGTACTCACAGGTGAGTGATGTTTCTTCTTCTCTCGGTTTCCACAGATTGCAGCCCAGTTGAGATGCTGAGTGCTGGATAGTGTTTTCTCAGGTAAAACAGAATAATCTTGTTCTTGCAGGATTACAGGAAGATGCTGAAGACCAGGAACTGGACACGGTGAGCGTTACACTGCGGGTTGCAGAATAACTCAAAGCGTGTTCTTCAGTCAGGGTGTGGTTTATATAGCCGAGGTAAAGTAGTACCAGGGAAAGTAGTTCCAGGCCTGTCACACCTAAAACACTAGACCACATGGCTTGGTTCTTAGAACTAGACGGTGTGGGTGCTTCCATGTTGGATTTAAAGGCCCACGTACATAAATGGGACCTAGTTTGAACAGCCCTTCTTTCCTACATATGAACCTGGTGCCAAAGGCGCCAGGACTGTCACCAGGAGCCCTTTTGCAGTGGTTTTAAGGCCCTCAGGGTTCTGGTGGGAGCCTGCTTGTGGCACAACTTGTGCCCCCTCACAGTGGTCATGACACAAATCCATAGAAGCTTCCAATGCTATCCCATATAAACATAGACTGTTCAGTGAGACTGCTTCAGTGTTCACCTTAATTTGTATGCCAAGAGTTCAAGTTGGAGCAAATACTAAATGGTTGCAGATAACTAGATGGGAGTTGCTGCAGACCATCAACACGAACATAAAAGTATTCAATGCAATCAAGGAAGAGTTAAGAGCAATTCGACTAATAACTCTCCAGAACAGATATGTCCTTGACATGGTCACAGCTATGGATGGAGGTGTTAGTGCAAAAATCGGAGAATCATGTTGCACATTTATACCATCTCACAACAACGAAAATGGAACCTTAACAAAGGCCGTAGGTATGCTGACAAAACTACAGATTCAAATGATTGATGAAACTGACGAAGTGGACGACAACAGCTGGTTTGGATCACTATTTTCATAAATTCCACAATGGATGGCAGATGCATTCAAATTCCTAGGAGTCCTGCTAGTGATGATATTGCTCGGATTCTGTGTTATCAAGATAATAATCTCTCAGTGCCAGAAAACTATGAAAAAGGCTATAGGGATGAAGATCATGATTGATGTCGAACCAGGATAGAAACCCAAGGACCTGATTGATGAAGAAATAAGAGACTTTGTAAAAGCCAGCATTTATGCACCAGAAGGAACAAAGTTTTGATATCGCAGGAATATGTTGTAGTCCAAGTGGACAATGTCAACTAATGACTTGGAACAAAGATGAGCACATGAGAACAGCAGGAAGCCTGAGGGGACTCATAAAGAAATGAACCCCGTAGATGTATTTCTTCAAACCTCTATGTTTGGATCCAGAGGAGGAAATAAAAGTGGATCCAGAGGATGAAGTAAAGGTGGATACCAAGGAATAAATGAAAGTGGTCAATGAATCGCCCAGAGGGAGGAGTGTAGAGGAGGTCCCAAGCATGGCCCACACTTCAGCCGTTCATTTTGAAGTAACGGGAACGTTCACACTGAAATATGTGACGTATGATGAGCAAATAAACCAGCAGAGAGCCGCAGTTGTGCTCTGTCCAGTACCTATCAGATGAACAGCACCTGTTGAAGTACCGCCACCTAAGAAAACCTGGACAGTAAGGTACCCATTGAGAAAGCCATATCGACAAAAGAAACAGAATGAAGATTGTCAGAATGCAATCCCTGAAGAAGCTAAAAAGATACTGAAGGAAGATGAATGGTGACATCACAAGAACCCGGACTGACTCACATATAGAAGATATGATGACCTGCGAATGATGAAAAGAGATGAAACACCATGGATAAGTGAAATCTTGAACGAAAAGTGAAACAATCAATGTCAAAGATGTCAGAAATAATGCCACATGCGCGATGAAGATATTTAGTTAGTTTACACGTGTACATATGCAAGGAACCGCAAGAAGCAAGAATTTGTGAGGCTTGCTTATGCTTAGTAGTAAAATAGATTGCGCCAAGCGCCACCTATACCTCAAAAGGAGCACTTTATATAAGTATACTTCCACTATGCACAAGAGCAGAATCAACCAAAGGTTGCTGAAGGTCTCAAGGGAAGAACTTTGCAGCGAACAAATCGAAAATTAAAGACCGATAGAAACTCAGACACATGCAAATCGTGCCAGGAAGCCAAGGCCGTATCGGATGAAATAGACCAACAGTGGATACAATTTATGAAAGTAGAACAGAGTATCCTGTTCAGAAAGGTCAAGATAAGCCACATAAGGCAGATGGCTGGATGAATGAAAACAAATACATAAATTAAATGAAGAATAAAATGATTTCACGGTGTTGGAAATCACGTAATCAGCCAAGCGAGATGGGATGAAACTTTCACACCTACGCACGGCCTTGTGCCATGCACAGATATCTTAATTTTTCCAGACCAAGAAGCAGTCTTGTGGCTAATCACAAAGAAATAATTGACACATGACCACTAAGGTGATGATTGATTGTAACAATAATTGGAGGGAAGCTTGGGGTGCAGACAAGCTCCTTGCACCTGGCTGGCTATATTGCACACTGCTAGGCAAGTGGAAAAGTATGAGTGGGGCTGTTGCCAACCCAATCATAGTGGACCAAGTAATCTAGGGTCCTATAGTTAGTAAAACCAATAAGACGTTGTCATTTTAGTGACATTTATGTTAGGGAGAATTCTCTATTTAGGCTGAATTTCCTAACCTAGTGAGTCCCCCAGCAGCTTTGCTGGATTTCTGGAGTTTGTTTTTTTCCATCCTGCCAAGAGTGAGACTCTTTTTTCCCACTCTTGGACATGTATGTGTGTGTAATTCCTTTGAAATGACAATGTGTTCCATGGGCTATGGGGTCTTTTACTCCATAGGGTCTCATATGTTTTTCTATGTGTGTTACACCGCACCCTACGTGCCGTAACTATGCCCCACCATAGACTCCATACCCAGGGACTGACTACTGTCTCCCCGGGCATGTAAAGTCACCATTGGCTTTACTAGACCTAAATTTACTAACAGGACTAGTCCAAACCATCTTATTGTGGACGTACTAGTAGGGGTAATTCGATTACTCCTAGACCTGTTACTCGAGGGGGCACTGTCCCGTCCCCCCTCGTCGAGTTTTGGCTGGTGGCAGTGGAAACTACTTGTTATGTTCGACCCCGAGCATAACCCTATGGGATTCATCCCATTGTTGGAGATTGGCTCTTTTTCTCGTTAATCTCTAACGTAACACCAATCTACTTATCTTAAATAAGGTCATCGAGTGGTATTTTCTGCCAGAACTCGGTTTGTAAAATGGCGTCTGTGTTCGTCTCTGTGACTCCTAAACCAAAGGTTGAGCCCTTTGTTCCACTTTTGGCGGGCCTCTGTACAGAGACCCTCCAAGGTGGTGCCATTCTGTCTGGGTTACCTCAGGGGTGTGGGAGGGGGTTTAGGCACCCTGGACCGAGTTGCTTTGCCAACTCAGGTCGCACTCTGGAGTGATTGGCCCAAGTGGTGAGCGTTCCCGCGCACCACTTAGCATGTGTTGATTGACAGCTAGGCTGAATGAATGGGGGTTTTCTGCATAAAAGCAGGGCTTTTGGGACTGGATCTTCAGAAGTCGCCACAGGACCTAAGAATCCAACGAGGGTAACGCTGAGCCGACCTGCACGACGACACCTCCGGTGGAGCCCTGCGGAACCAACTCACCACTTCCCGACGACAGAGGAGATCTCCCTGCCGGAGAGTCTCTTCCCCTGACTGGTGGGAACAACCAGTCCCCTTTGCTTTTTATTCGCCTCAGGACGCAGTGGTCGAATTGCATGTGCAGAAGCACCTCGGCAACCGGATAGCCACTACCCCTGAACCGCGACCAAAAGGTGGTGCCTTGTGACGGAGCACTCCGCGGATGGTCTCTTCCCTGGTGGTGCACCAGACTTCATTTTCTTCGACGACGAGATCATCTCTACTCTTGGCAAAGACCCGACGTGCATCCACCACCAGGAACAACTGCCCCCGCCGGAGCTGCCCTCCACAACAAGGTACCGTGTCCGCCTGGCTTCCCTTTCGATCGGTTCGAGTGAGGTGTCTTAATCCTCCCCGTTCCGTTGGGTCGCCTCCAAGCTTTTCTCATTCGTTGTTCTGAACTGGTTCAATCCACCGATAACAATTTGCAATACAGACTTGAATGCATCTCCACTAGAGACTTTTTGGGACATCGCGCCTTGCCTCTCTCCGAGTGGGCCTGGCCTCTGAACTTTACGATCTATTGTGATTCTTGCCTTCCTGCCTTGCATTTTATCCGATAGGAGCAAACTGTGTTGATTTCGTAACCTGCCTATCTTTTTCTCTCCCGTCCTAACTAATATTCAAGTGTCATCTAGGTTGAGGTATACACCTCTGTCTGAAAATAAGTGGTACCAGTAGAACCTAGAGTTGTCGATATTGCTAGGGGGATTGATCATCTACTCCGTAGAGTAATTGTGTTTGATTTGTTTGCCGTGATTTGCCATAGTGTTTTTCATAGACATTTTGTTATAAATAAATACCTTAATATCTTTACACTAAGCCTCGTTGCGTGTTTGCTTGTCTTGCTGTGAAGAATTGCCCTATTTTGTATACTCCACATACTGCTCAACTTTTCTTGAGAGAAGTCTGACTGCTCAGCCACAGCTACCACGTGAATCTGTGTGGTGCAGACTGCTACCAAGTGGGTTCACCGCCAACGCCTGTAGTCCTAAATCTTTTGCAGTGGTCCCAGAGGGAACTGCACAGGTTTCCGCCTAACAGTTTACATTTGCCATTTTGAAGGTAGGGCTTAGATGCCCCACCTGACAGTGTTTGTCCAATCCCCTCACTCCGTTACAGATATAGTACCTATTTTAAAGTTACCTTCTTAGAACCAACAGAAATGCATTCTGGATTTTAAGCATTACACGTCAGTGATGACAAGTTTTTAGTATAAATGATGTGTTTTGTTATGAAATTCATTGGAGTTGTTGAAGCGAGAAGGAAGATCAAGCGATTGCTGATATTCATCAACTCCCCGTTTTTTGTACTTGTCATTAAACGGACTCCCTTTGCCAAAACATTGAGTTGTCATTATTGATTTGATGCGAGAGTATTCATCTGCATTCCGAACCATCTCATGGGTATTGCTGGCTCATCTTAAAGTGATATTGTGAAACCCCCAGCTCTATTGGCCAGTTGGGGTCCTAGTGCACAAGAGGGTCTGGGTCCAGCGTCCCTGGACCCTGTTATCCTCTTGGCGATTTGCTTCCTTTGGAGTCCAGTATGCAAGCCTTCCCAAGAAGGCTTCCAAGGTGCCAATTGGCACTCTATTCTTTCTAGACCGCCATCTTTTTCCTTCTGTGCTTCCACGTATGTCCTGGATATAGGTCCTGCTTGCATTACCAGCGTTGTGTCTTAATGCTCGGAAACACAAATCCTAGTTCAGAATTTCATCTCTTGGTTCCTGTTCTGTTTTGCGAGCCCTTTTTTTTGCCTTCTTGCTTCCTTCCTCACCTCCCTCCTGTATTCCTTCCAATTACCTACCTTCCGTGATATCTCCAGACTCCTCGTTGGGTCCTCCTGCTTCCATTTAGTTGTACCTGAGTTCTACACAGCCATTTCTCCTGTTCTGAGCTACATTATCCATTCATGAAACAACACGCAGGTTTTTTCCTCTCTTTCTGAGGGTTTTATTCCCTGCCACTTGGCTGTCGCTCCCTGGGTCATTTTGTTTGCTGTTTTGAACCATCAGACTTTCTGGCTTCCGGAGAGGCTCACCCGTATCTACAAGACTCCAGAACTTGAAAATCATCTCGCAGCTCCTCTCCATCAACTCCAGTGGGTGCCGCAAGACCTAGGTGAGCAAGACTGTTGATTCGGACAGAGAGTGTGCTCCCCGTTGCAACACTTGTTTCACTTCTCGTCTGGGTTGCTGAGAACGACATGTCTTCCCACCATTGTCTAGTTATGCTGTATCAGGTGGTTGTGGAACACAAAACTGAGCTCTTTGGGTCTGCATTTATGAGGATGTATTCAGTTTTTCTGCAGCTGGTCCTTTGTCTTCAAGAGCTTGAAATTTGGCTGTTTATATCTGACCTTGTCTGTGAGCTCAGTCTGTGCTTTGTGCAGCCTGAGCCTGCTCCTTTTGTCTCGTGTCCTGTGGCTTGAGGCCTCCTGTCATTTTCCTTAGACTTATAAAGTGATTTATATGTGCTCATACTGTGCCTATGTTTCCTATAGATTAGTTGTATGTGGGCCTACCAGCCTCCATATATACTCCTGTAGTCCCATCGGGTTAATTTCCATAAGCATCTGCAAGCTTGCTCAGGATCTCTTGTTGCCTTGCGTTTCTGCGTTACTGCATTTGGCTAATGAGAAAAATAATAAAAGCTTTGACAGTATGTATGTGTGTCCGTCCTCTATCTACAGAGGAAAGGAACAAAAGGAGGGAGGAAAGGTGGCCACGGGGGCTGGAGGTAGAGGAGAGAGTAGAGGGAGTAAGAGGAGAGGACAAGAGGGTGGACAGGATGTCCTGGGTTTTAGAGATGAAATCAGAAGCCAGGGCCATGCTGAGGGCCTTGGAGGGGACAGGAGAAGTAGAGACTGCAGCAGGATTAGCCAGCTCCTTACAGATTTTTAAGAGTTCAGCCGAGTTGTTAGATGCCACGGAGACATGGGTATGGATGTGGGCTCGATTCTTAGTGCAGACAGAGAGACGGTATTGCCTTTGGAGTAGGCGGCAGGCTAATTTGTCAGAGGATGTGCAAGAAGCTAGCCATTTCCTCTCAGCCAGCCTGCACTTGCGTTTAAGGGTGATGAGGTCAGATTCATACAAGGAGTTGCATTTGGCTTTGGGCTTCAAGTGGTTCGTCATGACAGGGGCAAGAACATCAACATATCAGAGATAGAAGAGTGGAGCATGGAAAGGGGTGGGTCCGGATGTGAGTCAGCCAGAGGAGGAGGGGGAGAGAAAGTGGCGGCGAAAGCCTAATCTGAAACATGCTTCATGCGTCGGATTACTGAAAACGTAGGTGGCAGTGCTGGAGTTGGCTTGGCCTGAGGGGTAGATATGGAGAGTTGAGACAAAAGGACAGGAGAAAGTGATCACTCCAGGAGAGAGGAATGGTAAGGGGGATAGAGAAGGGGAGGTCAGAGGAAATCAGAACATCCAGAGTGTGCCCTGCAGAGTGAGTCAGGCAAGAAGGGAGAATAGAGAGAGAGAGTTGCAGAGGTCGCAAAAGAGTCCAGAGGAGGGACAGGAAGCATCAACATGGATGTTAAAGTTCCAAGAAGGAGGGGATGAGTGGTCGGGGCCAGGAGGGAGGAGGAGAGGTCTGCCCACTCGGAGTGGAAGGAGGTGATCTGACCAGGTGGCCAATAGATAGTAGCCACGGTAAGAGAGTAGCCAGGAGAGAGAGAGAGAGAGAGACAAGGCTTTCGAAAGAGGAGTAGGCCCGCATAGGAATGACATAGGCAGGAATCCACACTGGGAAGATCAAGGCTACACCCCCCAGAACGGTTGGATCTGGGCATGGAGAGGATCTTGTAGCCATCAGGGAGGAGAGTGTCAAAGCTTGTGGCATAGCTTACCATAACTGGCACATTTCTTGGGTTTTTTGATTTTACTTGTAACCATAACGTCCCTTTAACAAAGTGATTCCTCTCAATACAGATTTCCCATATGGAAAATTTCAAATGTTTCCTCATGCACACAGCCCAAACCGCTGGAAGGATTTTGGCCAAATAAGAAAAAAGTCAGACACAAAATACTGGAAGGAAATCCTTTCTTGTTTTGGTGCAAATCCGTCCAGTGGCTTTTGTAAAAGTTGGTGGAGAGCGGGGAGCCCCAGTACTCACAAAGTTAGTCATATCTCCCATGATGCATTGCTATTGCCAAGCATTTTCAATTTTTCAGTACACAAATCATGATTAGAGTTCAGAATCAACATTGTAAATTGCCCTTAAATGATATAAAGGATGTATATTTGGCAGTTTTGAGGGCAGGGATCATGTTGGGAGGGTGAGGAAGGATGATTGGTGAAGGTTTGGGGCTTTGGGATAGTGTAGTTATTTTATTTTTCGTGCATTTTGCAGAGATCAAGAAGTTGCAAGAACAGCAAAAAGAAAGAGTAAACACTCGTACATTGATATGTGGTAATCAGTATGGTTGCTATTTAGTGGCAGATGAGTATTTCATTTTTCCTGTTTTCAATGTTGCAGTGTTCTAACAGAGATGTATAAAATATTCACATAGTTTTCTAATTAAATTTGCGATAATGTGAAATTCTTTCAAGTATTGTCCATTAAAATGCAAAAGATGCATTTTAATGTGGAGGTTGTTTTACTTTCCAGTGAGTTAATTTTTCCACCACTGCCAAAATGATTATTGTATTGCAATCTAGAGGGTTGTGTACATGCAACAAACATTTCTTTGTTTCTGTACTGACATGATGGGAAAACAGGAAATGTAATAGTGTTTTTGTTTTCTTATTTATTGTCTTTATAATAGAAAGTTTGATCCAAATCAGTTGGCACAGCAGTTGTTTAGAAGGGTGAGTAGTTGACTCCTGAAGGTAAGACTTTGATATTCAGTGACAACATTTTAGTTGAAGGGCAGTTAAGGTGAATAAGTTCAGTGGAACAAAACCCTTGAAATTCAGTGAAAAAAAGTTTCATTGAAGTGACATTACGGTGAAACAATTTGATGCAAGAAACCCCTTGAAATTGGGTGAAAAAACATTAGTTGAATTAATGATAAGGTGGCGATTTAACGTCATGAAACCCCTGAAATTTGCAGCATGGAAGCTGTACCACATTAGGTATGAGGCCCACATTGCACAGCCTATAGCTAACCTGTTGACATCACAGATTACATCACTGATGACATCATGAGTGACATTAGTGGTACAGCAGTTCACGTGAGTGGATTCAAGTGCAAATCTTGGTTGGAGTTTGCATTTGAAAAACAATCTCTGTGATATGGTAAAGTTACTGGGTAAGCTGCCTGCACATTTACATTTCCCAGTATTTCGAACATGTGCATTGACATTACACTGTGTCTGTCACCATGTGCCTTTCACTGACAGGTCCCATTTTCATGCACAGGGACTCAGATACTCAGATATCTAATGTGCACTTCCTATAAGCAACCACTGAATGTAAACCAAGGTGTGGGCACATTCGACAACTCTCGCAATACATACAGCCCTTCAACTTTACCGTACTTACTAACTTTATATGACATGTCAGAGGCCATCTATTACAACATCAGATGAGAAATCAGGCCCAACACCACATGTGACTTCCTCAACGGCTTTAATGGTAAATATCAGTCATGAATCAATATACCTTGTATTTTATGAAGGTCGTAAATCAATTGACAAGCATTGAAGCATTGGATATAATGGGTGGGGAACTAGGAAGTTGGTTGTGTTCATCTCAAACTACAATTATAGGAAAAATAATACCAAAAATTAAATGTGATTTTGTGGTGTGGAACTGTGCTGTGCCTTTCCTTTAGAGGTTCGTTTTCCTGTTGGCGATGCCATGGTCATCGACAGAGAACATTGATTTCAGTAATTAGGGTGTGGTGCGAGGTGCACCATAAGGTAAGTTTATTTATTGTTTAAAACTCCCATAGCACGTGTATGGTGGTAAGGGTGTTCAATTGAAAAAAGAAAAAATGACCTTGCAGTGTGGCTTTTTTTGTGCTGTAGTTTCTGAAGCCTGTTTCTTTGTTATTGATGTCACGCTCATCTACAGAGAAAATGGATTTCTAGTGAGCATGGTGTCGAAGTGCGCTGCAAGGTAATTGTGTTTTTTTCCAAATTAATACCCAGCAGGGGGAGCAAGGGGACGTTGGTGTGGAGGCCTCAAAGCCAATCAGGAGGATCAAAGCAGGGGCTTTACCACCTGGTAAAAATCCCACTCCAAATCTCCTCAGAAGCAGGAGGCTGCCATCTTCCCTGCTGGGAATCAGGTAAGTGCACCCCCCACACTCCCTTTCCCCTCATTCCTCCAACCCCAAATCCACAATTTCCATGTCCCCCAACTAACCCTACACCCTCCCCACTTACCTTGCTCTCCTTTGTACCTCACTGGGAACACTTTGCAAAAGGTACTATGTGTAGTTCCCTTCTCCCTAATCCAAAGTGGACATCTTGTATTGTAGTTTTTTTGCAAGTTGAGAAATGGCAAACACGCAGTTTCTCAACTTGAAACAAATTACTATTAGCATCCCGGAAAAAAAAATAGCTTGGGCTTCTAACTTCTGGGGCAATTCCTGGCCCTATAATGTCCTCGCTCATCCGCATTTATTGCTTAATTAAACACAGTTGACCAGCACGGTGCTGAGGGTGCTTAGTTTAATAAACAAATATATATGACCTTGCGGTGTGGTGCTGTGCTGTGCCGTACATTCCAAACTCCATTTCTCTGTTGATGATGTTACGGTCATCAACAAAGAAAATAGATTGCAGGAACTAGGGCGTGATGCTGAAGTGCATGTCAAGGCAAGTTTTTATTTTAAATTAAAGACCCTTAGCACCTGTGGGGAAACAACATGGTTGTTAATGGTAATAAACTCCCCGGTAGGGGCTGAGACTGTTGTTAATGGTATCATTGCCTGTGTTAAGGGACCCCTGCTTCATTTGGGGCTTTAACTTAGGCAGCGGGTGGTTACGTTAGGGTTAGCCCGTTGCTGGGGTGCTTAATGATAAACCCATGTCCCCCCGGTTTAGATCTGGTTTTTCTTTTACTTTTTGGTTGGTTCTAATAAGAACCATTGTGGGGTTAAGCAGTCCGGTACAGACAAACCTTAAAAAGAGAGTAACAATCTCTAAAAAATAAAGGAAAACTACTACCATTTTAACCCATGCTCCACCTAGGCATCATAATGGAGATCTGCGTTGATATAGAGTGTCCAACCGTGGGGCGACAGAGGCAGAGGCAACACTTCCATCATTCGTTGACGCAGCTGATGATGATGGTCCTACTTCCTCTGCCTCCTTTGGTGCTCAAGGTCCGGCGGTGGGTTGCAGGGCATGACAACTAATGCAGATTGCCTGTTGCCAGAACCTGCTCCTGAAATGTTTATCACTTGCTGCCAGTGGTAACAGTGTTCACTCTCTCTACTTGAATTTCTATACAAAGCAATGCGGAAATGTAAGGATTTCTGCATTACATTTATGTAACTCTTGATCTGTGTGTCCATGAACCAATCGGCTCTCCATCTTCATACCACACACATACCCTTAAGCCAATCTGTTTGCATCGTGAATCGTGGCTTGAAAACAAGAGCCTGTTTTTATTCTTTTTATATTAAGGTTAAGTGCCCATTTGGTTGCTTATGAGATCAGGTGTGGCAAATACTTATTTCTATTAATGTTTTATATTTGTTTGTTCTTATTTGAATATTATGAGGAATCGCAATTTGGGACTCAAATGTTGAAATGGTGCCCAGTTCACATTGCGGTTTTAATCACAAAATTAAGCAAAATAGTGCTTTTTTGTCTGTTTTTATTAAGGATTTTCGAGTAGAAAGTGCAATGATCAATGTTTTTTGTAGTGTCGATATTCTCCCTCCATAAAGTAAAGGTATTAGAATATTAAGATGCATTTTTTATTTCATTGGGAGTATACATGGTTCTTGATCTGCATTGTTGCTCTATGTACTCTTCCTCAACTCAGTATTGTCTGAATAATTTGTAACATGATGATTTCTTGGTTCACATAATGGGCCCACATAACAAAGCATTTTTCAATAGGATTGCACCGTTATAAAAGGCTTTTGTAAATCATGCCCAAGGAATCTAGATCTTATATGAGCACGTCCCTCTTCCTCATCCCAGTACTTTCGTAGATCGCAATCTGAGTATTTTTTGGGAAAAAAGTATCATATTTATAGGCAGGCCTTAAAGGCGGTTTTGTGTTTATAATTTGTAAGTTACATTTGAGCACCAATTCAGTTTTCCTCACAACAGTCATACACTAACCATGCTTTGTAATTGCTTGTCACAGTCCCCAAGAACCCTAACTCATTCTTCCTTGTCACAATTCCTAACTACCTACCTCACTCTTCGTCACAGTCCTCAACTACACAACTCCTTATAATAGTTTCCAAATAACCGCACCATTTCTAATCCCTTCTTTTCTGGAGACAGAAAAAAAAGAAAAATAATTGATACATCCGATGTTGTGAAGCTGAAGTATACATATTGATAACACATGAAATGACATCAGGTATGCTATCGGACAAAAAACAGAATTACCGGTTGTAGGATGTATATCGTAGCAAAACAATTGGAATTCTGTGAAAAAACTTTAGTTGCAGTGACGTTAAGGTGAAACAATCTGATGCAACATAACCCTGGAAATCCAGTGAAAAAACATTAGTTGAGGTGACCTTAAGGTGCTAATGCCCAAAAAAACCTGAAATGCGGCATGTGCTGGAAGCTACGCCACCTTAACTGTGTTACCCCCATTTCGAGGCCCCTAATCACACTGATGTCATCACAATGACTTCACTGATGATATCACATATGACATCACTTATGGCTTCATGAGTGACATCACTGGTACAGCAGAACACACAAGCAAGAAAGAGAGATTCAAAATTTAAACGGCGTGTTTCTGCATAAACTGGTGGATTCAGCTTGGGTAGATTTTGCATTGAAAAATACTGTTGATTACAACCATGATGTTCTGACACATCCAAATTGCTCTGTATTGATTGAGCATTTGCCATGATGAGATACTCTAGTACCGCCATCACCTTCATCAGATTTTTTCACTGAATATAAATATATATATTTAAAAAAACAGGATGAAAATGCCCATAATAGAGGTTTGAAAAATGACAAAGCAATGTGATATAATTGCACAGCAATATGTCATTGTTTAAAAGAAGCAAAACATGCAGGATTCAACATGAAAGAAAATCTAGTAAATGAGTTTTGCACCACAGATGCTTTTTCACACTAAGGGTCAAGTGGCTTAGAGTTAAAGAAATACAGAATAGTCCCTTCACCCTTTTGGCAGCTATGCAAAAAGTACCCAACACACAAGCACTCCAGGCGGACATGTTGGAATGGAGCCCAACAGAGTCTGATATCAGTCCAAAAATGGTACAAATGGTATAAACGTCATGACCATCATAGACATACAAAATAAGTATAGACGCCTTAACAAAAACATAATTTATTACCATTAATGTACATATTTAAAATAAATAAAAAATATATGCAGTCCTAAACAAATGGAAATTAACATTGCGGCTGGACCAATGAATATAGTCTGCATGTACACTGATGGCATAGCTGCAAAAGGAATCAGTAAGATCGACATGCATCCTTCATAGAGGCAGTGAAGCAAAAAGCAAATGTTAATAGCTGCCAATGGACAATATGGAAGACATATAAGGTTGGCAAAAGCACTGAACAACCACAATAATATAAGTAATAAAGTGCGAGTGCTGAAAAAGCAATTGAATAAAGTAACAGTGCAAGCATGTAAATGTTAAGTACACATGTTCATAGCAACCAAAAATGAGTGTTGCTAATAATTCCACATTTCAAATGCATGATAAGCTAGCAGAGAACATTCAGTAATATGCACCTGTATGATAAAGTGCAAATAAATACCTATAGCAGCAAATGTATTAGGTAACAGTGTAAAATGCAAGATAGGTTAATGATCCTAAAAGCAAACCAAGATATAATAGCCAATACAAATTGGTAAATAGTAAAGGGATCATCCTAATAACAGCAGAGATATAAAGTTCAAATGTGTGAAGGACTGTGGACTGGACTCAGCGATCATGAACGCAAGAGCCATGCAAATATGATGTTAAAAACTGAATCAATGGCCAGCCCATAAGGTAGATAGCTGCCAAATACAGTAAAGCTGTTGTGAATTAAAATTACTGGCCAAAATGACCGCAAAATAAAACACACAGCATCGATAAAAACCGAAAATGAAAAAAAGGGAAGAAACCAATGGCCAAAGACACATGGACATACCAACACCACAGCCTGTGCTCAAAATGAAACCACAGTCAAATAAATCACAGCACTGAACAATACAGACTGCTAATGGTGAAGGGAATAAACTCCAAAGAAGTGGTTTGCAGTAACATTGACAAACCAAAATAGGAGCATAATCGAACAAGCCACAATGAACCCCAGGATTTACATCAGACAAAAATCAGCTAAATGACTAAAATAATTGTCAGAGATAAAGGAAAATGAAATAAGAGAAAAAGAAAAAGCAGCAGAGTAACTTAGCAAAATACCAAAACAAAAAGCAACAGATCACAGAAAGAATTGACAAAGGCACAAAGAGGCCAAAAGCAAAAGGCACACTAGTCATACTCCAAGAAAGGTGTAAAGCTTGTCATCAATTTTTTGGCCACGGGGCACATTAGTGTTCAGATTCAGTATATACTTGGTTTCAGGATAGCAATGTTTATGAGTTCTGCCTCTCTCTCTGGATGAATGGCGACATGTGCAACACCAAAAACAAGGTAACTGTAGGAACTAGTTGTTATGATATTCCTTAAAATGTTTCACCATGGGATAAGATGGGCCTAAAGTTTTGATTGCTCGTAGATGCTGATTGATAACTTGCAATTATGGCTTCTTCCCCCATACTCCAAAGCAAGTTAGACTGCTCTGAGAATCTATGCTTTGCTCAGTGCCTGCGCTGGACTTGACGGATCTTCTTCCAACTGGCAGGATGTGTCCTCGTTTTTGAGATTTTCCATTTTGACCAAGGAGCTCCATCTCATCTAAAAAATTAAACCTGATGGTATGATCATCATTTTCAGAATTAGATACATCCGACTTAGAGGAAGTAGAAGCCACACCGTGGGACTCGGCTGACTGTGCAGGAAGCTTGGGAGCATTGTGTAGAGCATCAAACCTTTTGGCAAACATGCACACTCCCCAGTCTCAAATCATTTTTATCTCTAATGAATTTTCTGTGTTTTCGCTGCTTAATGTCTTCCTCATAGGCAATCAAATTAGCATCAATCTTAGATCTCAATTTATTACCATCTTTAATGGATGGAATTACCTTCAGCTGAATTTCTGTCACTTCAATTGATTTCTTGGCAGCTGTGCGACCTAACTTAGAATATTTCACTAATATCGTGAGAAAACGTGTGGAACATTCATCGCTAGCTTGCCTCCATTCTTCTGGCATGACAGGAACTTGGTCCTCGAATGAAGAGTGGTAATTATTCGCAATCCTCTCGGCACATGTTTGACGTTGAGGTATTTCTGGAGCGAACGTTCCTACCACCACTTTGAAATCTCCCTCTTTTGATATTTCTCAATTTCACGCAAGAGTGACAATTCTTTACTAATCATGGGGTCTGGCTATTTACTTGAACTGGTGGCAAATCCAACCAATACAACTTGCTGCTCGTCAAAAAATGTTTGAGCCTGTAGCAGACATGCTGCTTACCGAGCCCCCTGTATGCTGCATATATTCAGAAATGGTGCTAAAAGCAACCACTATAGCTCTTGCTTGCAGCAGAAGGTACTATGACAAAGCTGCAGACGACAATCTGTTGTAATGTCATCTTTGATATTCTGGGTGTTAGTCTTAGCTGTGCACAGTGGTGGCACAAGTTATGGTTGCTTAGCTCACCATAACTGGCACATTTCTGGGGGTTTTCGATTTTACTTTTTTCACTGAATTTCATAGGTTTATACAGAGGCGTTGCTAGGGGATTGCTAAGGGGGCTATAGCCCCTAGTCTTTTGGTTGTAGTCCCGGATAGAATCTCAGGAGCTACAACCAAAAGGCTAGCTCGCCCCCAGTCCTGACAATTTCGACATCAGCGTAGCCCCGGGTCTTTCCCAGACCTAGCAACACCCCCGGGTTTATACCTGAGAACCTACAAGTTCCTTACATCAAACTCACCCCCATTCTAGCACTGTAGAGTCCATGGACAGCACAAACGTCCGTGGACAGCAGGTAGAATGAACAAAACACAGAAGAACAGAGGACAAGAGAAAATGTTGTACCTATCTAATAACTAAACACATATACATACACCAACATCACTAACATTAACTAGACACAAATGTAAATCTTTATTCAATTCAACATTTACCAATGTAAATATTATTTTCTCATTTAGCACACAATATTTTGTAATGTACCACACACAAAGCATAACTGTACACCTCATATTATCAGTTTAGAACAAGTCTTCATTCACACTGAGATATAGCAACAGCACATTAGAAAATAATCTGTTACCAAATATTAAGTACACGCTATGTATTTCTTTATTAATACCATTAATTATATAAACATTTCTCATAAGCAAATATCACCAGTTTTTATTTTGACAGAAATGGCTAACTCACTTGGTTTGAAGGAAACTTTCCCAAAGAAGAAATGAGTTATGATGAAATCTCTAATGGTAAACAATACATCTTTCCATGCAAACAAATAATATAACTTATGCAGAGTTTATTGAAATAAAAATGTTTTCTTTCCTTATAGTACATAGTTTACATGAAGAAATGATACTGCAGATTAATTGTGGATAATCCCAACAATCAGAAAGAGAATCCCAATCCCCAACGGTACAGAACCAAATCATGCACTTGTCTTCAAAATTAGATGAACTTAGCAATGACTTTAAAGAATTTGTAATTTATGTTAAAAATCATGCCATTAGAAATCTTGATTATCAGCGTCCTACTTGTTTGTACCTGTCCCCCTCGCACCCAGCAATACCCTAATCAAATCCATAAAACATAAATGACCGACGATTTGATGAAACTTCTCTCTCTCCCTCCCTCCCCTGATGACTTTATAGAAATGCCAAATACTCGCACTTATGTTTCCCATTGTGATACCCCATTCCTTTCATAAATAAATGTAATTTTAATACTCTGACTATCTTGTTTATTATTGTTTCATAAACATTAATTTTTAAACTCCATTTTATAGTCTGTGGACTATACGGATGTTCGGGTCTGTTTATGCAATTGATGACGTCTGCAGATGTTGCGCTTGGTGATGACACGTCTGGTCTCAAATGACGCACTTTTAATTAGTCTGCGAACATGCGTGCCCGACCGTAGATGTCACTGTCCATGCACCAGGCGGCTACCAACGCTTTGGTCCATGGACATCACAGCGGCTTCAAGGACACCCCCATAAGTCATCATGTGACCGCACCCATGCAGCATGATGAAGTGTCTGAGAATGGCGTTGGTGCTCTGCTGACATTTTGAAACTGCATTTTCAGCTGATCTAGGAAGTTTGTAGTTGAACGTTAACCCTTCCAGAGCTCCTAGACCAATTCTTAGTTTATCTCTCAACTTTTTACAACTTTCCAAGACCTGTTTGAGACTCGATAGTCCACGGACTGGTGAAAGGTCCGTGGACGGTTCCTGTGAAGGTCCCCACTGATTACTTTTAGTCATTCTCAATCTGGCAGTCCAGGAGAGAGCACCTGCTTTGCAGATCACTTCAAAAGACCTTGCTATCCAGCATCAGTGGTGGCAGTTCTACCTATGCCTCCTCCCCAGGGGCCACCACCAAAAAAAGGGGGCCTGGACATGCGAACAGGCACACTGAAGCAGAAGAGATACAAGAGGAAGAGGAAGATGAGGTAGAGGAAGTAATTACCTCCAGCACAAGGAGGTGATCATGGGTGTGGCAGCTCTGTAAAACCGTAAGAGGGGTAACAAAGGCTTGTGCTGCCTGTGTTGAATGCGTTGAGTGTGGGGTCATAGTCTGTCACGGACAACATGGGCAGTACTCCTTCGGTACCACCTTTATGCGTGCCACATCTGCTCCAACCACCCGGGTGCTCTGAGAAAGGCTGTTCCTTTTTCAGGGAGTAGGCGGTCCACCTATACTCAATCTTCCTCAACCGCTGCTGCTACCACACAGTCTACTCCTGTGGGGTAGAGGATCCCACAAGCTGTCTCTCCGGCCATACAATAGGCTGTTGATCCTTACCTTTCTATGACAACAGTACCTGCTGTATACTGAGACCCACCAATCTGCAGGGGGAGCAGTTTCGAAGTGCCTTTGAGGCTGCAGTCAAGGAGCACAAGAAACACTTCCCCCTATCTTAGATTTAAGGCAGGCCCAACATCTTCCCCTGTCCACCTGCCCTTGTGTATCTGCGGTTGGCGTCCCTTCTATCCCCGCCTCCCTCCCACCCCCACCTTACCTCCTTGCCTCTCCTGGAAGAAGAGAACAAAATTCCCCAAAAATACCAAATAAAAAAATACCAAAAACACGGTTCCATTTGGAGCCGCCTTTCACAGTTAAAACATAGAACTATAAAAAAAAATCTTATAGACTCCATCTATTTTGCATTTTTCAGTAAAGTAGTTATACTCAATACGAGTTCCCAACATTTCCTTTACCGTCTTGTTCTATGCTAATGGAAATTATGGACATTTGTATACTAAAGATAAAGAAAAAAGGACAGAACCAATTTTCTCTCCCAAATACTTTTCTGTAGCATACAATAAGGACCATAACTTCTTAAGCACCTTTTGTAGCCTACAAAGTCTGCAGATAGTATAATAGTGTGCAGACCCCTGGAAAATCATAGGGGGGGAGTTAACATCAATTAACTTCTTTTAGTTGAAAAATATTGGCTCTTAAAAGAACCGTTTAAAAAAAATGGGGTGGGGTTTATATGTCGTAGTAACAAATTTTCTACTGTACTGCTTCTAACTTTTTTTTCTGTTTTTGTTTTTTATCTACTACAGCTACTAACAAATACTTCAGTTTATATTTGACGTGTTCACATAAACTGTTTCAATGCGTTCTGGACACTGGAAAGAAACATCTAATTTCCAACATCTGTCAAATGAACTCCATCTCTTTGAAAAATATTCACTCCATCAAACTTTATTTTTTGATTGTGGAAAGATGTCTGAAGGGGGAAGGGGAAATTCACCCCCTGTTCCCCTTCCTATAATATACATGACGCAGAAGAAGGACAGGAGATACTGTGAACGCCCATACTATTTCAGACCAATTCCTAGTGCTCCAATGATTGATAAGTATGTCGAGAGGTACCCACTCAGCCAGCCCTACAGACCAGGAGTGGTACAGATCTTCCCCAGAGTTGACAAAGAGCCTCAGAAGCCAAGTTACTGACGTCATTAGAGACACCACAACGTAGCAGCGTTAGACAGGAAGCACACCTGCCATCCGCACATCCAGACACAAACACACACTCGAATACATGAAGAACACTAGCATACAGGTATATAGTTAGAGGGCAGATACATATACATACTGTCTTTGCTTTTATTATTTTGTCATTAGCTTAATGCAGCAATGCAGAAACCGCAAGAAGCAAGGGATCCTGAGTGAAGCTTTCAGATGCTTGTATGCAAATAACCCCATGGAGCTGCAGGAGCACCTATGGGACCTGACAGAGCCATGTGTGACAAATGTATGGAGAATATTGAATAGCACAAACATGTAGAAGCCACAATATGGCTTAGGAAAATTACAACAGGCATCACAGACTCTCAACAAGAGCTGAGCTGAGTAGAATTCAGGCTGAACAGAGAGAAAATGTGTGAGACAGGACCGGCTGCCAAGGCCACCAGATACAAACGACATTCCATTCCCTGAACGACAGTAACACAGCTGCAATAAATGCAAATAATTCTAATAATTCAGTGCTGCAGAAGCTCCAAATCATGGTCTCCGAACACGTGACTCGGACAACGGACAGCAACTAGCACTGGGAAAGTGAGTCAGTCTCACGGCCCCAGACAGAAGCTTGCAGCAAAGATGTTACAACGTGAGACAAGTGTTGCATGAGATGACCGAGCACTCTCATAGTCTATGGTGGTACACACACGTTACAATGTAGACCCATAGTTGCTCTTATTACCTTGAGAAGGTACACCAAGAGCTGAGAAAATTTGCAGATCCCAGTCCTGGGGAGGTCAGATGTACCTAATCATAGTTCAGACTCCTAGGGGTGGGTAGCAATGGGAAAGAACCAATGGTAAGACCATCACACCGCAACATTGTTAGAAATAGCAGTTTTGGGGATGGACCAGGGCAGCCACCTGACATGCAAGAGCCACTAGATCAACATGTATAGTGTCCCCAATAGGTGGACTGTTACTCAGTACCCAATCCAGTAGAGCGATAGATTTTCTGGAGAGGGGTCCAGGTTGTGACATCACTATGATGTAATTTTAGGACAGAACTGGCCTGCGAGCCAGGAGACATTGAGAGTGGTCCTTGGATTTCTTCTATCCTTGTACTGATCCCTGTTAGTTTTGGCTGTAATAAATCGCAGTTTGAACTTGCTGTCTGGCTGGGGTTGCATTCCTTTTGGGGGAAGGTATGGGCCTTCCAAGAGTCCGAGAACTCCTAGTAGCCCTCAAACCTACCTGGGAGTTTGTCACCAACAAGTTGGTAGCAAGAGGATGGTTGGCTGCACCAGCCCGGCACCTAGTCGACTCCTTTGCACCGAACCTGAGAGACTGTGGGACCCTCGCATATTCGGAGAGAGACGGGACAACACGTGCCTGTTTAAAAGTCGTCAGGGGCCCCTTTGAAATTATCCTGCCAAAGATCAGCGAGTTGTCCAGGCAGACCAGGACGGGGAGCTGTCAACTGAGCAGTGTCAGCAGAGCACAGAACGTAAGTAATGATCCAGTCCGTCAGCAACTGTGGGTGTGAGGAGGGTATTGAGTATTGTGGAGTATTGTTTAGTATTGTCGAGTATTGTTGAAGTATTGTTTTGTAGTATTGTAGTGAGTAGGGACAGGATCGGGCCCTTTTCTATGTTTAGGGCACCTTCGGTCTTTGAGGTAAAAAGTTCTGGTGAATAACCTAAACTATTAACTTAAAGGCTTGGATGACAAAAGTTATATAAATAAGTTATTCCTGTGGATTGGGCATTTTAACTCAGGTCATAGATGATGGTATTCCCATGAGGGTTAGCAAGGGAGCTAGCCTAGATTGCAGAGGTGAGTTGGCTGGTTAAATCTCCTGGAGAGAGGTGTTTCACACGTTAGGCCACGTAATGGGTGCAGTTAGTTCACAAGAGAATATTGGTATAATCTGCCTGGAGATCAGGAAGTCAGCTGTGGGGGGTTTCATGTGGGGTGGGAGTAACAAACTAGTACTGTTTGTGCGCAATTTTGATTTACCTGTATTGTGTTGATAGCTTGGTGACATCACCCTTAAATTTGCATATATGACACTGAGAATTTGAGACAGTGAGGAGCTAGTGTTGACAACTTGGGAACGGCAGACGAGGTGAACCAGGGGCGGTGCGCGGAAGGCACATGTGCAGGATTGTGGTTCTGTGTCTGAAGAGTCTGCAATTGTGAAGCAGGGGTGGTGCGTGGAGCATGCCCTAAAAAGTGTAGAGCCAGAGAGGCTCCTAGAAACTGGAAAGTATTATCATTGCCTTGTGTCTTTTTATCCCTGAACAGCGGATTATCGGAAACCCTCAACTCGAGGTCAGGTAAAGAGGTATTGAAATGTATCAAGGTAACAGTGGGGGGATTACTCCCCTTTATTATTTGTGTAAGACACTTTCACCTTATAAGGAGAAAATATGTAAATATAGCATAGAATGGTCCAAAAGTACAGAAGGTAAATTAACCAAAACCATGGCGAAGTACAGGGTGCTTACAAGGGGATGAAACTGAATTGTCCAAACGCATGGCCATATTTGAGTTGTGGCAGATGTTTCAGGAGAGAAAGGGGGATGCCGCGAGGTGTCAGTGGATGCTGAGCCAACAGGAAGTGAAGCGCCAATGGCCCCATCCCTCTGCAAATTCTCCTGCCCCTCCAAGTGTAGTATCTGATGGCACAGACGATGAACAGGGAATGTATCCGATGAGGGAAATTAGGGCAGCAGAGGGGTATTCAAATCTGACATATAAGCCACCACCATATACCAAGAGGATAAGCAGAAGGGCGCAGGACAGCCAGCTAGTGATGCAGGGGCAAGCAGTGAGGCGTAGCAGCGAACGAAGGAGGAAATAGAGGGCATATGCCAAACAAATGGATAGCAGTGCAGGTACTCTTAAAGCTTCAAGGGAAGACAAATGGGGAGGAAGAAGGGGTGACCCAGGCAATAGAAAGCCTGGAGAGGGACAGCGACACAACAGACTAGGCAGAACTAATGGATGAAGAGGACAGAAGGGAGAAGGACAGGGAAGTGAGATTAGAGCGCAAGGACAGAGAGAGAAGGAGAGAGGAGAAACTGGAGCAGGAAGACTGTGAGCAAAGAAGGGAGGAAGAAATGAAACATTTGAAAAGTAAGCAAGAAGAAATAGTAGAGAGGGATCTCAAGGAAAGGAAGAGAGTGGAAAGGGAAATGAGTGAGAAAAGGAGAGAGAACTGGAGAAGACAGAGAGATGAGGAGAAATAGCAGAGCAAGAAAAGCGCAAGTTAGCAGAGAGAGAGCAGAGAAAGTAGCAGTTAGCAAGGTTGGCCAGAGAACGAGCTTGCAGGGAGGAGGACAAGCAAGCAATAAGGACAGTGACAACTCAGGCAGCAGTGGATAAGAAAAGTAATTAACGGGAGGAAGACAGATGAACAGAGCCAGATAGAAAAAAACTTATGAGGCAAGAGCACGACAGAGGGAGGAGGAGATTGCCTAGGGGCCTGGTCAGGAGGTAGCAAATACGATTTAGTGGACATTGATCTTAGCATTAAACCTAGCACAGACTTGACATCGAGGAGACTACGTTTTGCTGATGATTTTTGCAGCCACATGGACACAAGATCCGACAATGATGACAAACATAGCGGAGAGGAGAGTGGGGAACAGGGCCAGTTACAGTCCATGGGGACAGACATGTGGGTGTCATGGGAATTTAGGACCCACGAACAAGGAGGAGGAGGGGCTGATTCAGACGAGCAGACACAGCAGACTAACAACTTTTACACTACACACAATAGATATGTTAATAGACTAAGGGATCTCCCAGGATGAAGGAGGGGGGAGACAGCCATAGCCTGCTCGAGAGGATGATTGTCCAGAGCCTATGACGATACCAGGAGAGTGCCCACATTAGAACTGGTAGATATATACTGACACTGAGGACGAGAGGGGACCTTGACAAATCAGACTATATCAAAGGACACCTTTGGAAGTGAAGGCATATTCACGATGTATTTATTAGAGAGAGGAGGGGGCGAGACCTCAGTATGTGCGATGGAAGCACAAAGACAAAGAGAATGTCAAGTGTAGATTACCATCATTGAGCGCGGGAGTGGGAAAATTGACTTATGAAATGGAGAAGAGGACAGCTGGTCACTGTTTAGCAGTGGGTGACATAAAGGGACTATTAGCACCGATATTAGGGGATGCAGCTGATGATGTATGGAAGAGGGTGGGGGTTCCCACGGATGATGACACAGAACACGGCACTCAATCGGGAACCATTTGCAAACTGCAGGGCAGCAGTATGGCAAGCATTATGGACACAATACCCAGACACGTTAATTGTGGGATTTCAGCCGTTTTATATTCATTGACTTTTGATTGCTTTTAAAAACCTGCTGCATTAGCTTGGTAGCGCGATTTTTAAAATGTACAGTTTCTGTTGAATCACTCCTATTGCTGCTGCCCCTCCCTGGTGAGCCTTCCAAGTACCTTCCCTGCACTCTGGCTACTCCTCTTTCTTTGTTCCTTAATTAGGCAGTGCTTTGCCTCACTTACAATCCCTCTGGAATTTATGTGCCAAAGGCACGCTTAAGGTAAGCCCATCTGTGCCCGTCCAGGACCAGTTTGAGCCTTGGGCAGTGGCTAATGAAGGTATTTGCCTCCCTCATGCCCGTATTACCTACACACACGATGAATTAACAGCCTTGGCACCCGCAAAATTGTTATGGCTTCCTGGATTTTTATGTCAGCATGATACCATCTTCCTGAAGAAGGCTGACATTCCTCCCCCTCTCCTAAAGGGTCTTTTGATTAATGCCCGATCCACAGTGGCTCATCTGGACCACATATGTTATACCCTAGAAACAGATGGACCGGATATGCTATGCATCACCGAAACTTGGTTTAACACCCATTCCGGTCCCGACATTATTCAGATGCTCCCTACTAATTATGTCATTTTTCAACTGGACCGGCCAACCCACAAAGCTGGAGGTGGAGTTGCCGTTATATTTAAGAAAGTGTTTAATTGTCAGATAATACAATTTGCTCATAAACTCATTTGCGAGTTACTCTTTATCAAAATGCAGGTTTCGCTGGAAAACTCAGTTTACTTTCTTATCGTTTATCACCCTCCGGGCTATGCCACCAATCAATTTGTGTCTGAATTTGTGCAAGCTGGAGCTGGCCTAGCCTTAATCTATCCTAAAATAGCTATTCTTGGAGATTTCAGTCTCCACCTTAATCAGCCATCTGAACCTCAAACTTGCAAACTTATCTCTTCACTTGCAGATTAAGGCTTCTCCCTATGTAATCATAGTCCCACGCACGTAGGTGGCAATTGTGCACAGAACAGACCGAACCGTAAAAGGGCGCTGATGGAAACATAATTCAAACAGAACTAGTTGGACCCAGATGTAGAACCTCCAGGATATAAAAGAACCCTACTTAAACAATAACGTTTTTAATGCTCTGCAGAATTCGTATAGTGATCTAATGGTCCTCAATTCTAATAGTAGGGAGTTCCACAGTTTTGGACCAAATACCGAGAATCTTCTATCTCCAGGGATTTGTACACCAAGTGGGGTATTGAAAGAAGAAGATCATCTGTCTAACATGCTGATATGGATGGATTTGATCCTTTAAATATTGAGGGGCAGTACCATTAACACTTTTAAAGATGAGGCAAGCTGCCTTAAATCTAATGTGATCCTCAATCAGCAACTAGTTCAAACCACGGCAGAATAAAGTCACGTGGGTGGTTCTGCCCAGCTTAAAGATTATCTTCATGACCACATTTTGTGCTTTTCGAAGTCTGTAAATTTGATTAGCCAGAATTCCCAAAAGCTGACTGTTACAGTAGTCCAAAAGCGCGCTAGTCAAAGCAGTGACCACGGTCACATGATCTTCTGTAGGAATGTATGGAAGAGCTTGGTGTAGTCTCAGAGCAAAATGCACTGCCTCGACCTTGGCTCCCACTTGACCTTCACTACCAAGATCATCTTGCCAAATACAGCCCATATTTTTTTACCCAAGAAACAAGTTTTAAAGTCTTTCCCAAAAGAGTTGAGATGGGCAGTTTCTTAGCTGCAGTCAGCAGATGTCTTTGTCCGAACAAAATAAGTTCGATCTTAGCTGCATTGAGCTGTAGTTGGTTTTTGAACATCCATCTGCTAACTTCCTCCAGACACTGTTCCAATCCACTAAATGCCTCCACAAAATTAACCACCCTGATAAAGATCTGGGGATCACCTGCGTAGGAGTGAACGTTTAACCCATAAAGTCTAAAGATCTCCAAAAGAAGATGAATATACATGTTAAACAACAAAGGTGAGAGGGATGATCCCTGCGGAACCCTACAGTTCACCCTGATCAAATCTGAAATAAATTCACCTAATTTCACTTATTGTTGACGGTTTGTCAAAAATGACCTAAACCAGCCTATGGCATGATCCAAGACTGATCATACCTCTTGCAATCGCTCAAGGACGATGTGCTGGTTCACCATGTCAAAGACTGCAAACAAATTCAGCATTACCAAGAGGGAGAGATCGCCTTGGTCCGCAGCCTTTAACAAGTCATCCTGCATGGATAAAAGGCCGGTCTCGGTTCCAAAACCTGGTCTGAAACCTAATTGGAACTTATCCAATAACAGTTCATGTTCCACACATTTCTGTAATTGACCTGTAACTACATTCTGAAAGATTTCAGCCATCCAGGGAAGCCCTGCAATGCGGCGATAATTCTGCATAGACTCAGAATCAAGCATTGGCTTTTTTTAGCAGAGGAGTACCCATAGAGTGTTGTAAACTATCAGGTACAGTCCCATTTGTCAATGATTTGTTGACAACTTTGGTCACAAAAGGAGTCAACTCCTGAGCAAAACGCTTTGCTGCCTATGCAGGAAAGGGGTACAGAGAATCAGTAGTGGGCTTAAGGTACTGCAACATTTGATGTATATCTTTGTCATCTACTTCATGAAAGTCCAAAGTAGGCCGCACAATCTGATTAAGTGATTCATTCGAGTTACCCACATATTGAGTGTTTAATGACACCAATGGATTTATAACAGTGGCCTGGGCAATATCAGCCTTGATACATTCAATCATTTCACTAAAGAACGAATAAAAGAGATTAGCTTGCGTGACCGAGTGGTCAGTTGAGTTAGCTTTACAGCTGGGACTACAAAATTTGGAGACAATGCAAAACAATTCCCTCGGAAGATTGATAGCAGCTTTAAGCTTTTTACCCAAAAAGTCTTTCTTCACCTGGAAAATAACCAAATTGTAGTCTGTAAGTACCTTCTTTGCCATAACTTTATTTTCCAGTGTCTGCTTCTTCTGCCACTCAAGAGTAGTCCTGCTAACTGACTTACGCAGCAGAATTAGACTTGGTCAGAACCATGGGTGAGAAATTTGGGCGGTCTTGGTACAAAAAACACTCAATGTCAGATTTTCTGCTGCTAGAAATTCTTCACAGTAGAGTAGGGAATCAATGGAGTCAAGCGCCATATTGATGTCGTGTCCATTCCGTCTATCCAGTTCTTTAGCTTTCCGAGAATAGAAAGTCGATCGGTCTCAATCCGCATGATCTGATTTTCTCTAATATTCCTGATTTACAAGCATTTGGTCCATTACATGTGCCTTGGTCAGATCATTATCTAATCCTGTATGCTCTTCCCCACGCTCAACCAAAAGTTAAACCTATCCCTCCCATGGAATTTCAATGTCCTTGGTCCAAGGTTCCTATTGACTCTATTTTTGACTCTATTGACACAGTAGCTGAACAGAGTAGGAATAAGGGTATGCATGCATGCAGCACTTTAGTGGCAGCCATAAAGCATATGGCTGACACACTGGCTCCCTCTCAGTTACTGCCTACTGATACTGTGCATTCGGCCCCCTGGTACTCCTCAGAGTTAAGGTTGTTGAAGCAAAAGTCTTGTTGGCTTGAATGAAATTGGCGCCTTTTGCCTGACTCCTCCACACAACTGGCCTACAAACAAGCACAGAACACTTTTCACAGCTCTATTGAAACAGCTAAGGTTCAGTACTATGCCAATCTTATTTTGAATACCCCCTGCTCATCTAAAGAGCTCTTTCAGACAGTCAAAGAGCTGTCACCTCCTGTTCAGGCTCCTTCTATGGCTTCCCATACTCAAATCCATTGTGATCACATTGCTTCTTTTTGTCAAGAAAAGATTTGTGTTATACGTTAAAAGATATGTGCGGAAAGATCCACTTCTCTTAGTACCACGGACCCACCTATCACGTTCAAATTTTTGACAGTTACAGAAACCATGGTCGCAACCATCCTTTCTTTTTTTTTTCAACTTTTATTTATTAAGCTTGACAACACAGAGAAGAAGCGAGGAACATATCATGACAGGCAATGACATATACAAGATATGCAGTCAAAATGTGGTAGTATATACACGCAAGGTGGCAACAACCAGGTAGCATCCATGGCCAAGCGTGGACTGTAAGCAATAAACCAAATCAAGAGACAGTGCGATCGGAGAGGAGGGTGCGGATAACGAATCCTCAGAGTCTGCAGATATAGAGTCCATATAGAAGCGAAACAACGACCATATGTTCCTGGGCCTGGAAGGCAATGGCTGCTGATTGGACCAGGTTTCTTCAGTATCTGAGGCCCACTTTACAGATCGGAGCCATTGTATGTGTGAGGGCGCTCCAGGTCGGAGCCAGCATAGCAGGATACATCGTGTAGCGAGGCGCATGCAGAGGCCTGCAAGTCTTTTAGAGTTACGTCCCAGACCAGGAAAATCTTGGAACAGGCATTGTAGCAGGGATGAGGTAATAGTATGGTCTAGGATTGCAGATATAGTAGAGCAGACCTTTTCCCGAAACTGAGCTAGTTAAGGGCAGGACCAGATCATATGTAGATATGTGGCAACATCATATCCACAGAGTTGAATGACACATTATGGGTGCGTGCACACATACGACTCCATCGTTGGTCAGTCATTTCCACCCCTAAGTTGTCTGCCCATGAGCATTTCAGTTTATCGAACAGAGGGATAGGTTTAGTTTGTAGCAAAGAATATAATTTGGAGATCTTCCCTCTGAAGGAGTTAGTGTTACATATCTCAGAAATCATAGGATCATCAGGGGGTATCGTAGGGAAATCGGGATATCTAAGCTTAAGGAGTCTGGAAGGGCAGAATATTGGAGCCACACAGATGGTTTCCATCGTAGAGTCAGCGGGAGGTCTGGCCACTCAAGGAAGTTATCCTGGTCGAAGACGTCCCGGGCCGATTCGTAGCCTGCCTCAGCCCAATGTCGTACAATAGGCAAAGGGATACGTGGGACCCCTGGTAGAAAGTTCCAAAGGGGAGACTGCTGTGGAAGGGGTAGGACATGCCGGCCAGTTTCCAGATCTTGGAGAGAGCAAGGGATGTGCATGAGAATTTCGCCCGAGCTGTAGGGGGGCAAGAATTAAAGATCAGATATCCTGTCCCAGACCGCCAGTCGTTCGAGTCTGACCTGGGGGGGGTCCAAAAGTGTTGAACCAATGCGAGGCAAATTGGGCCTGAGCAACGATCCAATATTTAGAGAAATCGGGAGCAGCAAACCCGCCACTCTCCATGGGAGTGGTCACCGTCCCAAGCTTGAGTCGAACTGCACCAGAGTGCCACAAGAAAGCATTAACAGTGCGGGTCAGTTTTTGAAAGAAGCCCCCTCCAGGCCACAGAGGCAGATTATTGAACCGATACAATAGTTGAGGGAGCACAATCATCTTCAGGATACCAATCCTGCCGACAGGCGAGATTGGAAGTCTCACCCAGCCAGAAGCCTTCCCAGCAAGTGCCGTCAGGTATTTATGATAGTTTTCCTCATACAGCGCCTCAAAGTGGCATGGCACCTCTATACCCAGGTAGGTAAACTTTGATTGAGACTAAGTGAATCCCATTGAGTCGGTGGCGGGGGAAGTGTAATCTCAGTTAGAGGAACAGGGTGGACTTAGAGCAATTCACCTTGAGGCCTGAAATATAACCAAAGTGGATAACATCTTTAAGAATTGGTGCGAGGGTGATGGCAGGGGATATAGAGCAAGGCATCGTCGGCATATAAAGAGATGATATCTGGTTGGCCTGTCGTTCGTAAATCCCTGTGTGCATGGGACTGACGCATCATATCTGCGAACGGCTCCATGGCTATGGCGAATATAAAAGGAGAGAAGGGGCAGCCCAGCCTTGTTCCTCTGGCAATTTGAAAGAGGGGTGAGCATCTGTCCTCAGTCCGGACCCTGGCTACCGGGTCAGAATAGAGAAGTCCCACCCAAGAGCGGAACCGGGGGCCAAAGTTACATTTTTCGAGGACTCGCCAGAGATAATTCCATGACACAGAATCAAATGCTTTTTGCATATCTAGCGTAGCTGCCACCGCCTGCATATTCAGGTCAATTCTACTAATAATATTAAACAAGCGTCTCAGATTCAGGGAGGTATAACGTCCAGGGATGAATCAGACCTGGTCTGGATGAATAATATATGACATATACAGTGCCAATCGTAAAGTCAGTAATTTAGCATAAATCTTAACATCGCAATTAATGAGAGAAAGGGGGTGATACGATCCGCATTGAGTAGGAATTTGACGGGTTTAATAAGTACAGATATTATAGCCTCACGGAGAGATGGGGGCAGTCTACCAGTCTCACAGGACTTGTCCTGCCAGTTGATGGGGGATTAAACCAGATTTTTATTGTTTATAAAATTTGACCGGACGCCGTCTGAGCCTGGTGCCTTGCCTGCAGACAATGAGTCAATAGCCTTGGAAATCTCCTCAGCCGTGATCGTCACCTCCAGGCAGCTGCTGGTTTCAGCAGAGAGGACCGAGATAGCGGAAGGCTGTCTAGATACGAATCGACCTCGGCCGTAGTGGCACTTTCAGCGTTCGAATAAAGGGACTCGTAAAAAGACTGGAATTCGGAGTTGACATCTTGTGGCAGTGTGGCTATAGTGCCATCAGGTCTCTCAACAGCCGGGATACTAGGGGAGCCCATCTCCTGGCGAACAAGGCGAGCCGAACCCAGCCGGGACGCTCTCCCTCCCCATATTTTCAAGCTAGGCAGGGATTGTCAAGAAATTTCCGCTCCCGCTCCGCATGTGAGCGAAATGTGTCCAGTTCGGTACCCATGGCCGCCAAGGTTTCAGGGGATTGTTGCAATGCATATTGGGACTCAAGGGCGGACAGTGCCGATTCACTCTTAAGGAGGTCTCTCCAAATCACTTTAAGGATCCCGCTCTCTATGGGAATAGCGGTGCCTCTAATATAAGACTTAAATGACTCCATAGGGTGGCCTGTGAGGGGACAGACCCTGTGTTTAATTCACAATAATCATCTATGGCCGTTTCCAACTCAGATCTGAAGGCCGTGTCAAGTAAAGTTTGCGGTTTCATTCTCCACTGCTGAGTTTTGTTAAAATCTGGCCCCCAACTAAAGGAGATGGTCACCGGGGAGTGATCGGAGAGTGTCCTGCGGAGAATTGACAAGTGTAAGACATTCGTACCATTGTGTCCGAAATCAACAATTTCTCAATCCTTGAGTATGAGTCATGCACCGAGGAGTAGAAAGAGTATATAAGAGAATCGGGGTACATCACTCTCCACACATCAGATACCGCCAACTGGGACAGTAATTGAAGGACAGTTTGGGCTGCTCTAGGAAGTTGGTGGAGCCTGTATCCTGATCTGTCAAGGCTCACATCAAGTATCGTATTAAAATCGCTGCCCCAAAGGATCGGGACCAGAGGGAAACCTGCCAAGAGAGAAGCTAGATGTAAGTAAAACTCCGGGTCATCTACATTGGGCCCATAGATAATGAGTAACACAACTTCCCTGTTTTGCAGGGAACCATAAAGCAGTATGTATCTGCCCTGGGGGTCCATATGAGAGGCCTTGCCCTGAAAATTGACACTTCTGTGGATCAGAGTCATAACTCCCCGATTTTGGGTAGAATAATCAGTATGGTACCTTTGGGGTCCCCATGCTTTAGAAAATTTCTTGCATCGCTCATTGGTGTGTGTTTCCTCTAAAAAAAGGACTTTAGTACCATGTCTTTCAACATAAAGCTGCAGATGCAGCATTTCTTGTTGTTACCCAACCCCTGTACATTCCAACTGATATATAATAAATTGTTATCAGCCATTAGGAGAGAGGTGTGGAATGAACATTAAAAATTGAAAAACAAGCAAACAGAGGACCGGCCACGGGGCCCGCAATCATGTCTCTGCCCAGTGTGACGTTGTCCTTGCATAGCCTTATACTCTACCTCCTCACTGAGTGCCAATCATTTTTTAACATAACTCCCAACCCGTCCCACCCCATCCAAATCCCTCCCCCAATCAGTGGAATGATAGCCCCATATTCTACTAACCAAACCCAAAACAGTGGCATCAGCGCCTGGGGGCCTGTGAGCTGGCCTGGCGGCAATGCTCTGAAACGGTGGCCGGTTAAGGATAAGCATGGTGCATAGAACAAACAATGTGAGAGGCAGGTAAACCATTGTAATAGGGAGACAAATAATGACCTTAAACAAGTAACATAATCTGTGAATGACTGAACAAATGGATCTCCCATTAGTGGGGACCTGGGAACAGCTGGACCCTGCGTATGCTTGACAACAAATTACGTAACATTGACAAAGTGGGGTGATTAGGCTCTATCATCCAGGGAAATGTTCTTCTATAAACTTGGAGGCCTCTTCCTGAATTGTAAAAAATAAACTTGATTAGAATGTTCGACCCTCAGTTTGGAGGGATATAGCATAGAGTATTTGACCCCCAGCTCGCATAGCCTCCTCTTAGCCGCCAGGATTTTCTTGCATTCCTGCTAACGGCCACCGAGAAATCAGGGTACAAATGGATCCTGGAGGATCCCAGGAAGAGTTCTCCCTTGGCCGTCGCCGCTCTGAGAAGTATATCCCGATTGAGAAAATTAAGGACTGTTGCAATAATTGGGCGTGGGGGTGCTCCGAGCCTGGGTTTTGTCATCAGGGCGTGGTGGGCCCTCTCTATTGCGAATTGTGGTGAGAGCTTGGGAGAATCCAGTCACGTCAGTAGGGTGCATTCAACATAGTCCTCCATAGATTCTTTGATTCCGTCCTCCGGGACCCCAATTATGTGAAGGTTATTGCGCCTAGAGCGCGACTCCAGATCCTTGTTCTTTTTGGCAATCTTGTGAACCTGTCTAGAAAGTGAGGAGACTTCTGCCTGGAGGGAGCCCAAGTCGTCCTCCACAGAGCCCACCCTTGTCTCGACTTCAGCAGCCCGACTATCTGTCCTCTCAATAGTTGCCTTAATTGACGATATGGCACCATTCATATCATCCAATTTGGAATGTAAGGTGGTGAACCCCTCGCAAATAAATTCCATCATTTTCTATGACTCTGCAGAGTCAGAGGGCGTTGAGGTGGTGGGTTCAGGGTCAGGTACATCATCAGGTAACTTAGACAGTGTTTTGTTGAACATATTGATGGAGCTCTGTTTTTCCCTGCTCCTTTGGTCATGATATGAGGTGGGAGCGGCTCTGCAATACCGGACAGTAAAGGTAAGGTGGAGCAATTCACAGAGCACCAGAGCGACCCTGCTCAAGGGCAGTATATAAGCGGGCGGCTGAGGGGAGCCGCCAGGCAGCCAATGGTCCCTAAGTGTAGCAGGAGATCTCAAAGTGGTAGATTAATGCGGGGTCACAGGCGAAAGGGAGCAACTGATTTGCCCAGTTGCCCACGTAGATGAGCCAGGGAGGTTAATATGCAATCATCAACAAGAACCCAGCAGCAGAGAACTCCAGAGGATACACAAGCAGCGGTTCCCAGGGCCAGTGGATGACCATAAGGCTGACATCGGGCTGGGCATGATACAGTGGATAGCCTGATTGAAATAAAACAATGGATGTACCCATATGTGGTATCCGGGGCACATGGGGCGGATTACCCTGCACCCAGTAGCTGCCAGCAGAGTGGGTGAGCAAAGCTGAAAACAAGGGTATGGTGGGCCGCCCAGGATGGATCGCAGACCAAAGAGTGCAGCAGGAGAATGCACGAGTGAACCAGTTCAATGGTGTTCAAAACAGGATACCCAGTGTGCAGCCCAATTGCAGTAGGTAACGATTTCAGTGTTAAGACAAACCTGTTTCCAATCACCAGTAAGAGCACTTAGGCAGACACAGAGAGAGGAACACAAGAGGGGGGAGACCACAGGAGAAGTGTGATAGGTGACAGTATTCATGGATGCAGCGGCTGAATCCGTAGCATGCGCTGTGCCCTCTCGTAGTGGGGTGATGTAGTAAAGTCAGCGCTGGTGAAGGGCCGTAGCAAGGTGGTAGAGGGGGGCAGCCGGGCACAGTGGTGATGAGAGGAACGGGGCCTGGGGTGTGAGCAGCACCAGGGAGTGGTCCCAGGGAGGAGCCCCAGGCCGGCCGCAAGCAGTAAACACCAGGGCCCGGGCTATATGTGAGGTGCGGATGGTGCATAGGCAAGTACCATAGGATCAAAAGCAGACATTCTCGCGTACACACTATTAGTCCAGGAGGGTAACGTGGAGCGGGCGAGTGGAGCTGCTCGACCACGATGCCCAGGGCCTCAATGACAAACAAGTAGGAGAGACTCACCGCCGATGCGCCGGTACAACAGAGTGCTACGCGGCTCACAGTTGCCGCTCGTCCTCATCTCCTCAGCGCAGCAAGTAGAATTGAAAGAGTGGGTGTAGATGTAGCCGAGCCTCCCCAGCCCGAGGCAACCCCCACGGGAAGAAAGAAGACTCCTGGATCCGTGTCACAGGTGTCCCAACGGCTCTCAGGGCCTGGGGGGAACCAGTGTCCGATGGGCCCGGGGGGCAACAGAACCAAGCACAGGGGGCCACAGGGGTAGGAGTTGAATAGTTCTTCCGGACAGGCGCCCGTGAGGACTCACCAGAGGCGATCCGATGAAGCACAGCACAGTAGAGAGGCAAGCCCCTCCCCCACCGCAGGCCTGACAGCCATGGCGTGCGCGAGGAAGGCAGGTCGCTCACACTGGAGACAAGGAGCGGGTCCGGGTACAGCTTACCCGCGGGCAAGAGCACACACCAATATCTCCGGAAGGGAGCCGAGTTACGGCCCCAGATTTGGATGAGTTATGAAGGAGGGTGTAGTTGTTAACCACCTGAAGTGGAGTCTTTAGCAGCACTCTCAGTCCGTAGATACAAGTATGTGGCCACTCAGACAAAGCTCGCTCTTCAGGCAGCCATTTACAACCAAACGCAACAGCACCCCCCGCATCCATCCATCTAATTTGAAATCTGCATCTCTGGCTGCCCCTATTCCGCTCTAAATTCTCCACGATCTCTCTAAGCATCTTGTTCTCCTCCTCACTGAGGCATTTGAATATTCGTGCACCAGTGATCTATTTCTACTCCTCAACATGCCATGATCTCTCTGCTGCTAAAATAAAACCACCTGGACCCGGCAGTGGCTGGAAATGATCACCCAATCTCTCTACTCCCTGCTATGATGAGGTTGTTAGAGTCTATTGTCACACCCAGCTCTCAATCTACTTTGAGCCCAATCACATTCTCCATCCTCTCCAGGCCGGCTTTCACCCAGGAATAGGCACTGAATCTGTGATGGTTGAGCTCCATGATGAGATTGCGATGTTACAGGACTCCGGAGAGACGAGTGTTATTATTTTGCTCGACCTCTCCACGGCATTTGACACAGTTGACCAACAGAGACTTCTCCCGTGCCTCTCTGCTGCTGGCATTTCAGGTGTCCCTTTGAAATCGTTCTCTTCATTTCTTTCTGATCAGACACAGACGCTGCCCCTTCCCCCTTTCACCTCACTTCCTAGGGTGCTTGACTGTGGAGTTCCACAAGGCTCCGCTCTTTCCCTATTACTCTTTAACTTATATTTGGTTGCATTGGCCAAACTCATCTCAAGCTATGGTGTGCATTTTTTTACCTATGACGATGAAACCCAGATTCTCTTCCATTTAAATGCCCCTAAGATAAATCCTCCCCAAATGCAAAGAGAGTGCCTTTCAGCAGTAGGGACGTGGGTGGCCAACAATTGGCTCAAGCTAAACGGAGAGAAGACTGAGGTATTGGTAGTTGGCCAGGTCTATGTTGGTCCTTGCTGGACCCCAGAATACTGGCCGGCACCTCTTGGTCCCTGTCCGGAAACCCTCTACCGCAGTCAAGAGCCTAGGTATAAAGATCATGGCTTCTGGCTCTAGAGAAGCGCACATCTCCTCAGTTTGCCAAACAGGTTTTGTGAAACTAAAAATCATGAAGAAAGTTCTTTCCTTTCTCCCGAATGATGCTAGTGCAAGAATTGTGACTGCTTCCATGATGGGATCAATAGATTATTGCAATGGAATCTATCTTGGTCAGCCAGAGGCGTTACTTCAACGCCTTCAAATTCTTCAGAATGTAGCAGCCAGGCTTGCCCTCAATGCTCCTAGACTGTCTCACTCTTATGATATCCTTGAGCACATTTACTGGCTTCCTATCAGAAGCCAGGTGAATTTTAAGATTGTATGCATTGTTCACCACGCCATGCATTATGTTGGGGCTGAATTGCTTCAATCTAAACTTTCTCTCTATCAACCAAAGAGGCTTTTTTTTTGCTCATCTAACCAGTTTTTCCCGTTTGTTCCCGCTCTCAGTGTGTATGAGTAGGTGGCAGATCCATCTCTGTGCTTGCTCCATCTCTGTGGAATGCCCTTTCTCTTCATATACGGGACATCCTTGTTTTTGACACTTTTTGCAAACAGCTTAAAACACTGCTGTTATAATGTCGATTGCTGCCTCGCCCTCTCAGGATTTAGCGCCTTGATGCTACCAGGTCTTTGCTGTACTTTATAAATACATATACAATACAATACAGTACGTCAGACATTGGGGCGATTATGTCATGCAAAATGAGGGAAGACAAAAACCCTGTGCAGTACATTCATGACATTCAAGAGCTTTGGCGACTCAAAAATCGAGGGCCGTGGGACAAAACAATAGCAATATTTGATCATATTGTTATGTGCAGGGACTACCAGAACCAGTACAGAAGAGTTTGAAGAAATTGGTGGGGATGGAAGCAAAGGGATGGGCAGAAACACAGCTCACAATAGTGCATCATTGCAGATTGTGGCAGGAGAAGTTAAACAAAAAGCGGAAGATAGGAAGGCAAATGAGGTCAAATTAGTGGAGCAGAAACTATCAAAGTATGCGATGGAAGGGGCGGTTATAAACAGCCCTACCCCACAGGCACAGTTGCAGTATCAACAACCACAACAGTTTTCACCGCCCATGGGAGGATGGTACATGGGGCGGGGCAACCCACAGCAGGTATTCTGAGGAAGGGGAGGTTTACAAAGGGGGCATGGCTTTGGGCCACAGATGCATTGAACCAAGGGGGGTTTCCAGGAGTATTTCAGGGATATGGACAGCAGATGCGGCAGAACCCAGGGGACTTCTAAGGGGGTTTTCCAGGACACAGGAGGGAGCCACCACAGTGCTGGACTTGCGGCCAGCTAGGACATATTTCAGGGGCATGTCGATTTAGAGGGACACAACAGAATTGGCAAAAGCAGGGGCAGAAGCATTATCACGGGGGACAAGAAGATTATTATATACAGGAACAACAGCCACATGGGCAGATGCAAGGCATATATCAGCAGATGCCACAAGCACAAACACAAGCACAACCACATGCACCAGCGCAGATGCAGATATCACAGATAGCAGCACCACTAACACAGTAGTCACAAGCACTACAGATCAGGGGGAGCAAACAACAGCTAGCACAAATACAGGAGGATGTCACACCAGCACACGTAGACACAGTGAGAACAGTACCAGTTCGATGACTGGGAGGAGTTACCATGGTGGGGAACAACCCCTTTACAGGAAACTGATTATCTATGTTCCCTCAATAAGACAGCCAACACATGAACTTGATGTATATCATCCTGTGATCACATCCAACCCTGCAGAGGAACCTTGCATAGGGGTAGTGATAGGTGACAAAACGTTTTCCTTTCTTGTTGACACTGGGGTGACTAGGTCATGCATTAGAGAAGGAACATTTAAGTTGTAAGGCAATGCCATGAACACTCATTCTCTGGGGCTCGAGAAGTGGTTCCTTTTACTGATAACATCTCACTATTTATAGGAGATCACTACCTTTTCTTTACTCTCGACAGACACCTGTAAACATACTGGGACGAGGCATCATGAGCAGACTAAGCATGACTATTTCATTCACAGACAAAGGCATAGTGTGCTCTACACTAGGCATACACATGTGAAACGTAAAACAGATTGTCCAAGCATATTGTGGATGCACGATACAGAGGGGGGTGCCAGTGGACCCAGAGATGTTTCAATACAGGACTGATATTGCCATTGCATGGAAGCCAGGCATTGCAAGAAAGGTGTGGTGAGTTACAAGCGAATATCTGTTGAGGCCAGAGTCACCATTGGATGAGCCAGAAGGAACGAGATAGAGGCGCGGTTGGCAAGGGAGGATTCGATTGCAGTACATGTAGTGGATGACACTGGGAGGGCATAGAGAGCAATAATTGCAGTTGCAGACGGGTGCAGATTGACTACATTGACAGATGAGGAGCTGATCAAGGAAGAGAGACAGGAACTGGAGATGGTGTTTGAAATGAGTGTAACATTTTGGTTACAGAGAGAATGGCAACAGCGCTGGAGGTGCCGCCCTCATTTTAGGAAGAGGACATGGCCAAGGTACCGGACAGTTTATGGACCTCAAGTCCTTATGGTGTGGGCTGTATAAAGACACTAGGAGGAGTGAAGATTAAACTGAAACCAAGAGTGATTTTACCTAGGGTAAAGCAATACCCCCTAACCAAGGAAGCAGATGAGGCATTTATGAAACAATTTAAGCATTGATTGACAGAGGCATTCTGGTTCCATCAGAATCTCCATGCAAGTCCAACAGGGGGTCATGGCATTCAATTCAGGATTTAAGACCTCTTAACCACAGTGTAGAAGCATCATGTAGCAGCAACCCCAGTACCAATTTTGTGTGGCATTCCAGCGGAAGCCACCTGTTTCACAGTCATTGATTTGAAGAATGCATTCTTTTCAGTGCCGCTACACACAGATTCACAACATTTGACATCTTTATTTCCCAAATCCAGAAGTGGAAACATACTTGTTTACCACATGGGTACTGCCCGTCACCATCTATCTTTAACAGAGTGATCCAGATGGATCTAAGCAACATAGAGACAGAAAGCACAGTTCTACAGTATATAGACGACATTTTGATTGGCAGCGAGACAGAAGATCAGTGCAGAGAGGGCTCAGTGCACATGCTGACAGTGTTAGCTGACAAAGGGTTCAAGGTGGACAGGCCAAACTACAGTACTGTCAAAAGGATACAGCATTTGGTAATTGGGTGTTTTTTACATGCTAGGAAACCTTCAATAACATTTGCCCATTGGGGATACAAGATTAATGGACCCTGAATGACCACTTTACTTAAGAGCCAGAACTAAGTTATTTCTCTGGACGGTGAGCATGCACACATTTGACCACATTGCATTATGAGTTTAACAACCAGTCACATACAAACATTCATGTAATTTTATCGTACTTCTTTATGTATCAACTGATAATACAAAATAGAGAATTATATGCTACAGGACCTATACTAAAAGGAATTCATTCCGAACAAATATTGTGTCTGGATCCATATTATTTAGACTCACAAGATGAAAGGTGAGATGAGATTTAATTTATCCCGTAATGGTTTTATATACTGACACTGAGCATGACTAGCTAATTTCTCACTCTTAGCATATTGTGCGTATTAAGTGCACCAAGACCAAACCTTATACCCTTACTAAGCTACTATCATACTTATTTGGGGCGCATTATATTGGTGTAACTTTTTGGGGTGCTGTCTGTGCATGAGCAGTGCATGACACACACGCTAATCAGTAGCACTAACACAACATATAATTCAATTTATAATTGAACAAGTAACGCAATGTCCTTCTGTTCTCTCTTCTACCTTCCTCACATCGAATGTACGTGGTTTCCATACAACTGCGTATGTGAACCCTTCATGTCTTTACTTTGATCGAACGATACTTTGTGACATTAATGTGTGATGTCATGTTTCTTTTATGGTTTTTCATTATTATTTTTTCACTTTGGATCATAATAATCTCTGTAATGGTCTTGTCAGCCTTCAGAACGATTTTTATGTCGAAACATGTGTCGGCTGACAGAGTGTGCCAATAAACATTGTATATATTATTGACTTTGAACGCATATATATGTGCATACATCTATACAATCAAGTTAAGTAAATCGTATTAATTTAAGGAGGAGCGCGATTTGCGGGTCATTACCCATAAAAATGCTTATTACAGTGGATAGCTTGACCTAGTGACGAGAGGACATTATACGTACAAACAATCATTGGAAGCTTCAGCCCTCGCAGTAGAAAAAGTAATCAGCAGTGACAATGGGGTGCACTACCCCTCTTTACGTGGAACACGCCCTCTTTGCGATAATGCATTAGCCAAATAGCACACTAACCACAAAGAGAGCATCAGGTTATGAAGTGATACTATTGAATGTAGGACTGAAGATGGTAAGGTGCAAGACTGTAAATCCAGCACTATTCTTTGCAGATGTTCTCAAGGCAGGGGACTATTCACATAACTGCACAAAGAACATAGAGATGTTCAGTGAGACAGGCAGGGTAGAGGAGGATGCACTTGAATGGGGAGATGTACTATACATTCGATCAAACTGATGGGATCAGATGTACTGGGACTGCAGTGGTAAGACTGAAGGAGGATGGAACAAGCGAGGTGGTTGTAAGTGTGCAACTACCATTCCATTACTCAGCACAGGCAGCAGAACTAGTGGCTCTTATATTAGCACTGGAACACAGCATAGAGAAGTATGTGGCAATTTATTCTGACTCTGCCTAAGTGACATCAACAGTACACTCAGGACTGGCATGATGGCTCAGGAGAGGGTTCAGGAGAGCAGGTGGGACACCAGTGCAGCATGCTCTATTACTGGTCAAATTGATTGAGGTTATTGCGTAACCAAAACACGTAGCACTGGTGAAGTACCAGGCCAACACAAAAGGAGAAGACCCTATCTCAAGAGGAAACAAAGAAGCAGATTATGAGGCAAAATGCACAGCATATTTTGGGAAACTGTGGGAACTGGAGGAGAGACCAAAGGCTTGGGGATCACGTGGTTGAGGCCGTAGAGGACAGAGCTATTAAATTAGTAGGGAAGTCTGTCTGGAATCTCCTTCAAGACGTCAAGCCCTGGCAGTGGCCTCACTTGGCAACAGAGTATCAATGACCATCAGGGCCAAGGTTCAGGACCTCGATGAATTACAAGTGCATGCAGACCTCACCGAGTTAGGGAAACAAGCCCACCCCGTGGTTTGGCAATCTCAAGCAGCATAGGCGGCCACTGAAACACTTGTACATATTGATGAATGAAACACTGTCTGTTTGTTATTTTTCCATTACGCACACGCAGGTTGACGTGAGTGTTATGGGGATTGGACAGGTTGTTATGCTGATGTTACCTCCCATTCATCACCCCAAGAGTTTGTCTAACCAGTTTGTGCACTACATAAGGAGACCTAGACGTTTCAGAGCACAATCCCCTGCAGTATACTATTTTGAATTTGTAGAATATTTGGCACAAGCATACCCACAACTTGAACACAGTGAATTCCCTGTGTTGGCCATATTGAGAGACCCCTCAGTAAGGAAGGACTGGGAGGAGGTCTTCTCCTTTGCCATCAGTGACTATTTGGTTCTTGGAGCTTAAGGGTACAGACAAATACTAACAAAGTAACACTTTTTCTGTGCATTTCAGGTGGGCAACTTTATCATCGGGCTGCAAGGGTCAAGTAGCATAAGTGGGTATGAAAGAAACAATAAAGAACATTATTATCATGGCGTGTCTATTAATTCCCAATGGCTTGATGGGATTTGTAGTTTGGCAAATTTACATTGCTGCTATCACTACTGCTGTATCCTATACTAACATCCCCCTGACCCAAGCAGGACGGACGACCATGTCAGTTGGATGAGAAGACACTGCTGATAATGTAAGGAGAGGTAAGCGCATTGTTGACACAGCTATGAAGGGAGTTCACATGTATCTCACTGACACAGGACGAGTATCTAACAACATGTGGTACAAGCACATGACAAAGTAGGTAAGTAAACCACCGGGTGAGCTGTTACGTTTGCTCTTTAATCCCCTACGCTATGAGTGCTTCCAGAACGTTCATAGCAACTGAAATACCAGCAGCAAAAGTACAGTGCCTCATGTATCTCGTAATGGTGCAAACGCGATGAAGATTCCAAGGGAGGACAGCAACATTGAGATGGATGTCCAAAGGGACATTTGCGTGTGAAGACAATTGCATAAAGACATTAGGCATGATGAACAATTACTGGCAGCTACATGAAGGGTTGCAGTATATAACTGACGGGCCAGAGGAAGGAGAGACAAAAACTATTACACTGAAGGAATTGCCATGTCCCTGGGTAAGAGTGAAGGTGATAGGAGGAGTGTCTGGATGCTGGGAAAGGCCACAGATACTACTGTATGGACGAGTGTATACTAACAATGGATGGCAAGATGGAGTGGTGGGAAGCAAGGCACTTACACTAGCCCAGTCGTCAGTAAACAAGGTGCTAGAAGAAAATGACAAGTGCCTGAAGGAATGGGATGCAAGTGCAAAATTACTGACATGGATAGAGAATGAAGCTGGACCGATGCCAATAATTCCCATGAAGACGGCAGCCCTGTGCAATCAGAACAATGGCGATGTTGCAGTTAGCGAGAGTGTAGGATGCAAGGCAATTGAACAGGTAGCAGCAATGAGAGCAGGAAGGAGAGTACAGATGAATCACTACAGGGCATGTGGATCAAAAGCGTATGAGAAGCTGCCACCTGAGTGGGGAGGAGTATGCTCATTGGTACACAGCAACATGTCTTTGTTGGTTGTACCAAAGAAGGGTGTGAATCTCAATGACTTCCCAAAGATGAACAATAAGAGAGGAAGAGATCGGTCATGGCGGCATGAACAGCCCAGGTAGAGAAGGTGGAGAAGCAGGACAGATTGAGAAGAGTGAAACGAGGGGGGAATTACTTCTCAGAGGCATCAGAAACGGCACTGGATGATATCCCAGCAGAACAAAGACTGGTTAGCAGAACACAAATGGTCTTTGCATCAATAATACCAGAAATACAGTCTCAGGTGGTGAGATGCTAGCGCAAAACACTCTCTTCCCTATGTTCTGCTGAAGGACGATAGGCCCAGTGGGTATAAGGTTGAGAGTGAGTTGGTCTTGATGATACAACTCTTCAATGTTGTGTTCTGATGCATCTACAAATGAACAAGAGAACATAAGTAACTGTTACTCAGCTCTCTCCCCCACCTCTCTTGCTTTTCCATGAATGTGTGGGCTGGCAGGACTTAGGGATGACTCACCTTCTTGTCAAATCATGCTCAGGGCTCCAGATGACAGTCCTCAGGTTCCAGTTTCTTCACTGGTTCCGTGGTCCAGACCAGCTGAGGCACACGTGAGGCTGTGTGGAAGGTAAGTTTCCTGCTTATCATGTTGTCCTTTTTACTCTTTGTAAGTGATCTTTTAATGTCCTTGCTGTCCCTTTCACTCTATAAGCATCCTTGCAGCGCTAGCAATAAACTCTCAATGTTTTGGTGGTCCTTTCTGTGTAGAACGCACAGCCCATTCTTTTTATAATGCCTTTCTTTTCTCTTTATAGGTCTGGCAAGGTGATATCAGCTGAGCGCTGTTACGAGGGATAATGCTGGTGTCACAAGCATTCTTAGACGAGTAGCAGAAGCCGTGGAGCGTCTAATACTGGTAAGCGGATTTTAGCGGGCAGTTTTAGTGAGGCAGGATGTGATTGCTGTAATAACACTTACTGTGTTTCTTTCTCAGGTGCGGGATAACATTTCTGGAAGTTACAGCGGCCACCGTGAGGTGAGTATGCAGATAGCAGCTCCAGATGATGATGAATGCAGGATCCAATGCCGGTGAGCTGAAAACCGGCCAAATGTTGAGCTGCAGGGATGGTAGCATGGTGCGGAAAGCATTACGCTGCTTGCTCTGTCAGCCAGAGAAAATGCTAAGCACTTGGTGTGGTCCAGGGCAGGTTTATATAGCCCTGGGCTACACCCACCACCACTAGACCACCAAGGATACTTTTAATAAGGATTACCAGGGGCAATCTTGGTTCCTGCATGACATCCTGCTCTGGGGGCCATTTTAAAGGTGGCAGTTGCCAGTATTCATAAACTGCAACCCCTGCCAGCCAGCAACCCTTAGAGTCCAAGTCGTGCATACACTGTGTGTCTGAATTCTGCATGTCTGAATTCTACGTGTATGAGTTCAGCTAAGGGTCATGCTAGGGATCATGACATAAACAAATGCCAATTGGTTACAGATCACTCGTTAGGAGCTGATGGTATCGATTAACTCTACAGTGAATGGGTTCAACGCCATAAAAGAGAGCTCAGAGCAATAAGGTTGGTGGCGCTCCAGAATAGATATGTTCTTGATCTCCTCACGACTATGGTAGGAGGAGTTTGCGCAAAGATCAGGAGTTCCTCTAGCACATTTATACCAGTTAACGATGTAGAAAACTGAATTCTCTCAGATGCAGTAGCACAGTTGGCTGAAATTCATGCAAAAATGGAGGACGAAGCATGAGGAACAGGGAGGCACAAGAGCTGCTTGACGTAGATATGGTCATGGATGCCATCATGGCTGTCAGACAGACTGAAGGTGATAGCAGGAGCACATGTGCTGGGAGCAGCATCAGTGTGTGGGATCAATATCTGCATGACAAGATGCAAGAAAACAGCAGAATAGGCGATCGGAATGCAGAGCTTGATGGACGTGAACATAGGGGGAACCAAGGATGAGATTGAGGCAGAACGAGATAAACTGAGATCAAATGCGCAATGTGAACTTTCCAGCAGGGACCATAAAGCTGGACAATCCACATGATCCAAAATGCTATAAAGGGAAGTGGGTTTGGTTCAACCATGAAGGAGTATGAGGTTACATGCACTGGTCATTTGATGACCACACAAAATATTATGGACACCTCAGTGGAATAACAAAGATATGGCAGCCCAGAGCGAAAGGACGGTGATATAAGGATGTGGTTGACAAGTCAACCAGAGGGGCGACTGAAGAGGGATGGGGAAATTCACCCCCTCATCCCACTCCTGTAAGGTACATGATGCAGAAGAAGGCCAGGAGATACTGTGAACACCAATACTATTTCAGACCAATTCCTAGTGCTCCAATGATTGATAAGTATGTCGAGAGGTACCCCTACAGACCAGGAGCAGTATAAATCTTCCCCAGAGTGGACGAAGAGACTCAGGCTGCAACTAAAGGGACCTGTTATGTTATGTTACATATACTTTTTAAGCGCACATACGCCCTAAGGCATCTTGGCGCTAGCAGCCAGAGACAGCAATTTTTATAGAGAGAGGCTTAAAATAGAAGAGTTTTCAATGACCGTCGGAAAGTGAGATGGTCTAGCGTCGCACGGAGCGAGTAGGGGAGGGTGTTCCAGGCCTTTGCAGCGGCCACCGAGAAGGCACAACTGCCCATACGGGAGAGTCTGATGCCGGAGACAGGCACCCGGAGGGCAGACTGAGATTGAAGCCAACGAGCAGGCACACAGCACGGGAAGTTAGCCTGACGATATTCTGCCCCTAAGCCATAGAAGGCATGATGAACAATGCACATAGACTTTATGAGAATCCGCTTCTCAATAGGTAGCCTTTGGAGCTGTCTCAGCAAAGGAGATATATGGGAACCAAACCGGGGTTGAGAATGGCCCTGGCTGCAGCATTCTGAAGTAGCTGAAGCCGATTGATGAGAATGCGAGGCTGACAGTGTCGATTAAAGCATCAAGAAGCCAAGTTACTGAAGTTGTTAGAGACACCACAATATAGCAGCGTTACACAGGAAGCACACATGCGATGCCCACATTGGGACACGCACACACACTCAAATACACAAAGAAAACAACCTTACAGTTCTATAGTTAGAGGACAGACACATATACATACTGTCATTGCTTTTATTAGTTTGCCATTAGCTTAAAGCAGCAATGCAGCAACCACAAGAAGCAAGAGATCCTGAGTAAAGCTTGCAGATGTTTCTATGCAAATAATCCTATGTAGCTGCAGGAGCACCTATGGGACCTGACAGAACCACGTGTGACTAACGTGTGGAAAATATAGAATAGCACGAACATGTAGAAGCCACAATATGGTTTAGGAAAATTACAGCAGGCCACAGACTATCAGCAAGAGCTGACCTGAGTAGAATTCAGGCTAAATAGAGAGCAAATGTGTGAGACAGGATATGCTGCCAAGGCCACCAGATATAAACGACATTCCATTCTCTGAATGACAGTAACACCAGCTGCAATAAATGCAAATAATTCCTCATAATTCAGTGCTGCAGAAGCTCCAAATCCTGGTCTCCGAAAACGTGACCCGGCCCAATCAGACAATGGACAGCAACTAGCGCTGGGAAAGAGAGTCGATCTCATGCCACCAGACAGAAACTTGCAACGAAGATGTTACAACGTGAGACAATTATTGCACGAGATGAACAAGCACTCTCATAGTATATGGTGGTACACACAAGTTACAATGCAGACACGCCTCATTACATGGTAGGCGGTAACCATGCCGCTATTAGCGCCATGGTTGCCGCCGTTATTTTACCGTGTCCGCCTTGTTGGATGGCGGAATTACCGCCCTACTCCAAGGTGAGCGGGGGCGGTAATTCCCCATTCACCAAGGCACTTCCCCATTCCCATTTTTGCCCCCATAGGGCATAATGGGAATGGGGAAGGTGCTAATTACCAATTAGCTCCAAGGTCCCTTTGCGGCACCCTACTTTAACGGCTGGTAAAATCAGCCGTTAAAGTCGGGTCTCGCAAAGGGAACTCGTAGTAAGGCGGTAAGGGTTTACCGGTACCGGTGCCCTTAGTCATTCTTGAGAAGGTGCATCAAGAGCTGAGAACCTTTGCAAATCCCAGATCTGGGGAAGTCAGCTCTAGCCAATCACAGTTCAGACTCCTAGGGGTGGGTAGCAACAGGCAAGAACCAAGGGAAAGACCCTCACACCACAAAATTGTTAGAGATAGCAATTTTGGGGATTACCAGGCCAGCCACCTGACATGCAACAACCAGTAGACAGTCACGACCCCCATCCAGAAGCCCATGGGCCAGGAAGGGTCTCCACTAAAACCAGGCATCCTTGGCCTAGGCCTTCTTGGGGCCGGTCCTGGCGCCTTTGGCGCCAGGCTCATACTTGATAAAGGACTTGTATTGGCAACTACTTTATTTCAGTGTCAATCAACATGGAGGCATCCACATAGCTTGGCTCCTTGGAACCAAGCCATGCGGTATAGTATTTTTGGGTGTGGTACCATAGGAACTATTTTACCTGGACTACTTTCTTGAAGTTATTTAAACCACACACGACTGGGATAACACGCTTCACGTTACTTTGCAATTCTGCAACGTGACGCTCACTGTGTTCAGCTGCACCCGCGAACCTCGGAAGAACAGCATCTGTAAAGGAGAAAAAGGACATTGTTAGCAGCAGCAGCTTACCTGTAATTTCATCGTTAGCTGCCCACGGCTCTTGAGATCAGCATCCTGGAACCAGCGTTCCTCCCAAACCAACAGATCTTCAAAAAAGGAAGAAACAAGGCATTAGACATTTTTACAATTTAATGAACGGTGCCGAAAGCTTACCTCGCAAGCTGCTCCTCGACCAGCATCGCCTCAGGACTTCCATACACCGGGTGATCACCGCGACCTGTGGGAAGACAAGACAACAGGTTAGCAAGAGGCAAGGCATCATAGCGCTGCGCTTAGCGCCTACTCACCGCATCAAGGCGCTCTAAAAACACCATTACTTACCGGTGGGACCCAATTCAGTCTATGCCACATATTGGACTTCCGCGCACCTAAGGAAGAGAAAAGACATTAGTTAAACCGAAAAGGCATGCAAGGACAATAATATAGCACAGCAATAAGACCTACCTGAAAGACACAAAGCGGGCCGGCATCAGTGAAGTAACTCGATCGCAAACGCCCACCAAGCACAACGCACTCCTGCTAACAAGGCAGGATGCAGAACACGCCTGCATTAAAAACAAGGTGAGGAGAGGTCCAGTGGGGCTGCGGGTATACAGGATGGTGGGGGACTGTTTACCCCAGTTGCCCAGCCTTGAACATTGCCCACCTGTATTCCAGGCAGAACTCTCCCGCTGGTCACACCTGGGAACCGCAGAGAAGGATACCTGAGTCCCAACTACTAGGTGGCGTCCCCGTGGAACCAGGTGAGCGTAACAAAACATGAAGCCTGCCAAACCAATCCCCCTGGGTGCCATGGAGACCTCGGAATTAGACCAATTGGCCCAATTAATAGGAGAACTGCGTGCCAAGGTTCAGTCTGCCTGACAGGAGACTAACGCTCTCCGAAGAGATTTAATAGTGACTAAGGAGCGCACAGAAGACATTAGCAGGCAATACTTGCAATCACAAGCAGGACAGACACCTCTGCCTGGAAGCAACCCGACGATGCAGAATCCTACCCTGCCATCCACTTCCTCTCCTCCGGTACAAATTATGCTACCAGGAACAGTTCCTTTGGCACCGCTGTAGCAGTTTACAGGTGATCCACGGAAACATGCAGCTTTCATGAATCAGTGTTGCCTTCACTTTCTTTGCAGGCCAGGAGCATTCCCAAATGACCAAGCTCGGGTAGCCTTTGTTTTATCATACCTGAGTGGTAGCGCAGCAGATTGGTCTGCACCATTGGTGACCCATGATGATCCTTTATTACATGACTTTGGGGGATTTCAGAGGGAAATGGATGAACTTTTTGCTCGCCATACCCGAGAGCAAGCAGTGGACAATGAACTCCTTTCCCTCTGACAGAGGAACCAGGACTTGTTAACGTACATTGCTACTTTCAACGGATTGGTTGCCGAAGCTAGGTGGCCTGAAAACAAAAGAACCACGTTGTTTCATCGGGGCTTACAAGGCGAATTAAAAGACATTCTAGCTCAAGTAGTTGATCCTCCTCGAGACTGTTCTGAGTTCATAAATCTGGTCGTACAACTAGACCACCGGTTGCAAAACCGAAAAGCAGATAGTTCCAAAATGGATCCTCAGGCCGTGTATGTTCGGTCTACAGACAATGTAACCCGAGCACAAGAAAGCACTGTGGAGCCCAAGCAAATTGGGGGGGGGTGCGACCTCCATTAACAAAACAAGAGCAAGATAAAAGAAGGCAACAACAGTTATGTCTGTATTGCGGAAAACCTGGGCATGTCCTGAAGGACTGCCCAGTGAAACCTCCAAGGAAGATCGTCGGGACCACGGAAAAAGATGAAGAGAAAGAATCTAAATCGGAAAACTACCCAGCTCAGCAAACATAGAGGTCAGTTTGTCGAGTGAGAGGAAAGAGCCACCGACCTCACACTTTGCAACACAAGTGATCTTAATCAATAATCAACGGGCGTCAAGAATGCATGCCGTTGAGGCATACATCGACAGCGGAGCAGTCGGGAATTATATAGATCAAGACCTGGCTGCAGAAATGGGGCTTCCCTTATGTTCTAAGCCGACCACAGAGAAGGTGACTAGAGTAGATGGGACAGAAATCGCTTCCGGACCCGTAAACCAATGCACAGCCGAGATAACCTTGCTGTGCCAGGACGGGCATCAGGAACTCATTTTGTTCGATCTCATCAAGGCACCTCAATTCCGGATTATACTAGGGATGCCATGGTTAGTCGCTCACAACCCTTTCATCGACTGGTGGGCCAGGAAATTAATCTTCCCAAGTGACTGCTCTCCAGCCTGTTATTATCAAGAACAGAAACCAGCTTTCAGTATTTCTGCAACTCCTGGAGCGACAACATCAACCCTGGGTGTAACTAATACCTTGCCAGAGGAATACTGTGATTTCCAGGATGTATTCCAGAAGGACCAAGCAAACACCCTGCCGCCACACAGGCCTTATGACTGTCAAATCAACCTTGTTCCTGGTGTTCAAGTCCCTTGTGGTAGAATCTATGCTCTTACGGAACCTGAAAATCTTCATCTGAAGTCTTACTTAGACCAATACCTTGCAAACGGATTCATCCGTCCATCGAAGTCCCCTGCAGCCAGTCCTCTGTTCTTTGTGCCGAAGAAAGAAGGGGATTTATGGACCTGTACTGACTACCGCACATTAAACCAGATCACTGTAAAGAACTGTTATCCCTTGCCACATATCCCAGAAATGCTGGACCAGGTCAAAGATGCTCAGATTTACACTAAATTGGATCTTCGAGGAGCGTACCACCTGGTCCGGGTCAGAAGCGGAGACGAATGGAAAACTGCTTTCCATACCAAATATGGTTTATTCGAATATCAAGTCATGCCCTTTGTGTTATGCAACGCTCCGGCGGCATTCCAATATTTCATGAATGACGTCTTGACAGAGTTAATTGATGTCTGCACCCTACTGTACATAGATGATATCCTAGTGTACTCAACCTCAAAACAGGATCATATCAAGCACGTCCGTTCAGTCCTCGCCAAGCTCTGTGAACATTGTTTATATGCAAATCTTGAAAAGTGTTTCTTTCACGTAACTGAAGTAGAGTTTCTAGGCTTTATCCTTACTCCCGGAGGCATCAGGATGGACCTGCACATAGTTGACGCTGTTCTGAAGTGGCCATCACCAACGTCAGTAAAAGGAGTGCAAAATATGTTGGGCTTTGCGAATTTCTATCGCCGATTCATACCAGACTTCTCCCAAGTTGTACACCCGATCACCGTATTACTACGAAAAAATAACAAAAAATGTGCATGGACCTAAGAAGCAGAAAAACCTTTTCAGGAACTTAAGAAAAGGTTCACCTCAGCGCCAATCCTGTGACATCCACGTCCAGATCTTCCTTATATTGTGGAAACGGACGCTTCCAGTATAGCAATGGGAGCTGTCCTCTCACAAAGAGATCCTGACACCGGCCAGCTACATCCAGTGGCCTTCTGGTCGAAGAAGTTCTCACCTCCAGAAGTGAATTACGCCATTGCGGACAAAGAACTCTTGGCAATCAAATCCGCCTTTAAAGCTTGGGGACACTACCTTCTGGGGGCCAGACACACCATTACAGTTATCACGGACCACCGAAATCTGCAATATCTTAAAACAGCTAAAGCCCAGTCTTCACGCCAGTTGCGGTGGGCTCTTTTCTTCGCCGAATATGATTATGTCATTACATTTCGACCAGGGGTCAAGAATGGAAAAGCTGACGCACTCTCTCGTACTGGCACTGATGACATAGTTTATACGGCCCCAGACCCAGTCCCCATCATACCCGAAGACAAACTCTTAGGCTTCACTACGGCCTTAACTCAAATGGAACTGGGAAAAGAAATTCAACAAACCATGAATCCGGATGCCCTCCTTGCATGGCAAGCGCAGGGGGAACAATATTCCATCAAAGATCACTTACCCTTTTTTAAGGGTCGTCTGTACATACCCACCAAGGACTTACAGCAACAAATCATTTCAGGTTATCACGATTCTTTGATCGAAGGACACTCTGGAATTACCAAGACCTTAGCCAAGGTAAAAACAGAACTTCTGGTGGCATACCTGGTGTAGAGATGTCATCCAATACATTCAGTCTTGTGGAGTCTGCGCACAAAACAAGTCTCAAAAACAAAAACCATCTGGCCTTCTAAAACCTCTGGACATTCCACCTGCACCATGGCACACTCTTTCCCTCAATTTCATCACTGACCTACCTTCCAGTCAAGGGTTTAACACCATCCTTGTAGTCGTAGACCTATTCTCAAAAATGGCACACTTTATTCTGCTCAAAGGCCTCCCTGACGCATCCACTCTAGCCAAGGTATTTCTGGACGGTATTGGTCAAGTACATGGCTTCCCATCAGTCCTAATCTCCGATCGAGGTAGCCAGTTCGTCTCTAACTTTTGGAGAAAGTGTTGTGCAATGGCGCAAATTGACGTCTGGCTATCCACTAGCCATCACCCCCAAACGGACAGTCAGCCCGAGAGAGCCAACCAGACCCTTGAGCAATACCTACGATGCATGTTGCACCATGAATTAAGAGACTGGAAGGACTTACTATGGATAGCCGAGTACGCATATAACAACTCCTTGCATTCCAGTACCGGACAAACACCCTTTTACACCCTATATGGTAGGCACCCACGTACCTCAGAACTGGATCTCCCAACCAGCTTGGAAATGCCAGCAGTAAAAACCCTTCACACCAACATCACTCAGGCTTTCAAAAAGGCCAAAGACCATCTAATTCGCGCCAAAGACAAGCAAAAACAATTTGCCGACCAACACAGGAAAAAGGCCCCAGATTATCAATTAGGGGACAAGGTTTGGCTGGCCGCCAGGTTTATACCCATCAAAGGAACCCGAACTTTTCAACCCAGGTACTTAGGACCCTACACCATCAAGGCGATTATTAATGCAGCGGCCGTCAAATTAGATTTACCATCCAATCTACATATCCACCCGGTATTTCATGTGTCCCTTTTAAAACCAATGCAGCCTGGTACACAGATTGGAACACCACCAAAACCCATTCTTGTTGACGGAGAACCAGAATTCGAAGTTAAAGGCATACTGGACTCTAAGTATTCAAGGGGGAAGTTATACTATCTAATTGATTGGGAAGTATTTGGACCCCAAGACCTGGGAACCCTGTGAAAACGTTCATGCGCCACGTCTGATCAAAAACTGTCATCGAAACTTCCCAACTAAACCCGGGCCGGATAGGAGGAACACCTTGAGAGGGGCCTTGGGGGAGAATGCTGCCACGACCCCCATCCAGAAGACCCTCTGGCAAGCCCGTGGGCCAGGAAGGGTCTCCACTAAAACCAGGCATCCTTGGCCTAGGCCTTCTTGGCGCCAGTCCTGGCGCCTTTGGCGCCAGGCTCATACTTGATAAAGGACTCGTATTGGGAACTACTTTATTTCAGTGTCAATCAACATGGAGGCATCCACATAGCTTGGCTCCTTGGAACCAAGCCATGCGGTATAGTATTTTTGGGTGTGGTACCATAGGAACTATTTTACCTGGACTACTTTCTTGAAGTTATTTAAACCACACACGACTGGGATAACACGCTTCACGTTACTTTGCAATTCTGCAACGTGACGCTCACTGTGTTCAGCTGCACCCGCGAACCTCGGAAGAACAGCATCTGTAAAGGAGAAAAAGGACATCGTTAGCAGCAGCAGCTTACCTGTAATTTCATTGTTAGCTGCCCACGGCTCTTGAGATCAGCATCCTGGAACCAGCGCTCCTCCCAAACCAACAGATCTTCAAAAAAGGAAGAAACAAGGCATTAGACATTTTTACAATTTAATGAACGGTGCCGAAAGCTTACCTCGCAAGCCGCTCCACGACCAGCATCGCCTCAGGAATTCCATGCACCGGGTGATCACTGCGACCTGTGGGAAGACAAGACAACAGGTTAGCAAGAGGCAAGGCATCATAGCGCTGCGCTTAGCGCCTACTCACCACATCAAGGCGCTCTAAAAACGCTATTTCTTACCGGCAAGACACAATTCAGTTTATGCCACATATTTGACTTCCGCGCACCTAAGGAAGAGAAAAGACATTAGTTAAACCAAAAAGGTATGCAAGGACAATAATATTGCACAGCAATAAGACCTACCTGAAAGACTCAAAGCGGGCCGGCATCAGTGAAGTAACTCGATCGCAAACGCTCACCAAGCACAATGCGCCCCTGCTAAGAAGGCAGGATGGAGAACCCACCTGCATTAAAAACAAGGTGAGGAGAGGTCCAGTGGGGCTGCAGGTATACAGGGTGGTGGGGGACTGGTCACACCTGGGAACCGCAGAGAAGGATACCTGAGTCCCAACTGCTGGGTGGCGTCCCCGTGGAACCAGGTGAGCGTAACATAGACTAACATTTATAGTGTCCCCTATAGGTGGACTATTACTCATTACCCAATCCAGTAGTGCAATAGGTTTTCTGCAGAGGGGCCCAGGTTGTGATGTCACTATGATGTAATTTTAGGACAAAACTGGCCTGCGAGCCAGGAGACGTTGAGATTGGTCCTTGGATTTCTTCTATCTTTGTACTGATCCCTGTTGGTTTTGGCTGTAAAAAAACGCAGTATGAACTTGCTGTCTGGCTGGGTCTATGTTGCTTTTGGGGGAAAGTGTTGGGCCTTCCAAGAGTCCGAGAACTCTAGCCTTCAAACCTACCTGGGAGTTTGTCCCCAACATGTCATTCCAACATTTTGTAAAAAAGTACATACAGCTGTATTTACATTCCACCTGGCTTTTTCAATTTGTGGACAAAAAAGTTTCCATATTTTCCTGTGAGCTATCTGAGAAATAATAATCTTCAAACCTAGAAATAGTTCCATTAACTTTGTAAATGTATACTTCATGGCAAATTGTAAGAACATTCCAGCCAAATAGCTCAGAATGTTGCCACCACAGTGAACTATAATGATCTCTGGATATTTCAAAGTAACCATCTTCTTGCAAAATGGTAACAATTACGCCCACTTCATTCCTCAAACTCCATACCAAGAAACTTCAAATTCTTCTAATACAAGATTCAAAGACCATTCACACTGCTAAGAGTAATCCTTCAACCAATGGATCCAAGAATCCCCCACCATCTAGACACTCTGCTTCTTCATATCCATTGCCATAGACATCTTCATTCCACACAACAAATAAAACACTTGCTACCCTTGTTCCTGTACACAACAACCACAAGGCCTGACTGGCTAATCCCCCGATGTCCATGGATGTCCACGGTCTCCGCACTCCTATTTCCTTGCCAGGCCCTCTTACCTCCATGGACTACATGGCCAATTAAAGGGAGTGAGGAGGTTTAAACTCAATTTAAATTTGTTATTTGACAATAGTGGCTATTAAAAGAGCCCTTTGGATTTTTTTGGGGGGTTTGTTTATAAGGACAATTTGTTTTGCTTGTTTTTGGTTTTATGTATGATACTAACACATGCTGTTCTGTACCTAGTTGTTTTTATAACAATTTCAACTTTTTTGTGTTTTTGATTTCATTTGTGTTCCCTTCTCATTTTTTCACACAAGCTGTTTGAATGCACTCTGGACATTGGGAAGCAAATCTAATTTCCAACATCTGTCAAATGAACTCCATCTCCACAAAAAATATTCACTCCATCAAACTTGTTTGCATTGTCAAAAGATGACATTCCCACACCATGTAAAAGAGCACATACAGCTTTATTGGCATAGTGCCTGGCTTTTCCCATTTGTGGACAAAAAACATGTGCCTTTGATTCATATCACAGCTAGAAACAGTTCCATTAGGCTTTTCAACATATTGTTCATGGAAAACTGCAAGGATACTGGAGTCACATACCCCAAACTGTTGCCTCTACAATGTACAATAATGAAGTCTGGATGTTTATCATGTTATCACATAATGGTAATAAGGTTGCCCAGCTTAACCTATCACGAAACCACAACTTATTCCAATCCAACAGTAGCAGAGATGCCACGGTATTCGGGGTAAACCTTCAGTGAAAGGATCTGAGAATCTCCCAGCATCCACACACACTCTTCTTCTTCATAGCCGTAGCCATAGCATTCTTCAATCCACACAAGAAAGAAAACACTTGCTACCCTGTGGACACCACAAACACAAAACTTGATTGGCTAATTCCCCAATGTCGGCAGACATCCATGACTTTTTTCATGCCTGGCATCTTTAAAAGACCTGGTTGGCACGTTCGGGTCCACAAACCCCTGTGGGATCCGTGGATGCCATAGCAGAGGGCTGCCCTTCTACATTTTTACTTTTATGTTTGTAAAACTCCCTCATTGGCTAATTAAAAACAGCCACACATCCATCCACCAATCACATCCACAAACTCTTCATGTAACCCTGCCACCTCAGTTCAACACTGCAGATATACATTTCAACTCTGAAAGTACATGTATCTGGTTGGTCGCAGACTCCTGCATCAAAAACTAATGTGAAACTCTCCAAAATTTCTATTTGCAGATTCAACAATTTCTACATCTAACAAAACATAGTACAGGTATGCTTATATTTTTTAAGTACTTTTTTTAAACACCTCTATAAATATATATACAGGGTTGCTGCCACTAACCCTGTAATATGCATCTCAATAAGGATGTTCTCTTTTTTAACCACTGCTATCAAATGCCATCTATTGCAACATTCTGCAAATGGTCACATCAAGTGGCAGATACTTACATGTACTGCCAAAATATCAAACCTCTACACACCAACTGCCACTAAACAGTGTTCTACAAATATTTTGCAACTGCATTTCCATTACAAACAGTGCTGCTGTGAATGCACATATACATGTTTTAACTTTAAAATAAATGTTCCTAAAAGAAACATTTTTAAACAAACAGCATTTTGCTTTTTCTTTACATATAAATGCCATACTTTCCAACCTTTCTCTTCACATACTTTATAGAGCCACCACTCTCCACCTGCTCACACATATGTGTGTACTGCCAAAGTATCTATATGCAAAACTTCTAATTAGATACAAAATACTGCTCTTTTCACCACTACTATAAAACACCATACACTGCTCCAATTCATTACCACTACACCACAGTTTCCGTATTCTTTAAAAATGCTGCAACACATTACAAATACACTCTACCAGAAGCACAGCACTTTTCTTATTAAAATCACCAGCACAAAAATGGTACTACTGCAAACCCATACATTGTTCACACATTTTTACATGACGCCAAACTTTGCTGTACAGCTAATACTTCAGATACTATCCCTAGAAATGTTCCTGTGCTGCAATAATAACCAGAAAATATGACCTAGATATGCACTTTTTACACGCCAATTTTACCCTGTTCCTTATAATGTCCTACACAGCACTACTCATAATCCAATTGTTCTGACAACACAGTTGACATACTTTACTACTCCACCCATAACACAACTTTATTCACTCTTTTTCCCAACAACTCCTTCTACCTTATTAAATAACAACCTCTCTTAGTGAAAATACTTCACCATAACGATATATACCAACTTTCTTTTACAATTGCACTATTCTTCACATACTACAAAGCAGGTAGATTAATATAGCATATATATCTCTCTAATTGTAACAATGTACTTTCACTATATGTTAGCCTAGAGTATTCTCTTCTACTCAACAATATTGTATGTCACTCTTACTCATTGATTGCAGTATTCCCACTCTTCCTATGTAAACATTGCTCTTTATTCAATACATAAATACAAAGTAAGTAGATTTATATAGCATGTATATCTCTCTAATTGTAACAATGAATTTTCACTATATATTAGCCTAGTGTATTCTCTTCTACTCAAAAATATTGTATGTCACTCTTACTCATTCTATTGCAGTATTCCCACTCTTCCTATGTAAAAATTGCTCTTTATTCACTACATAACAACATTCCTTACTGCCTGTTAACACATCCATCTCTCACAATGTAATTTCCTTTCTCTTCCATAGCCCTATCCATGTGAGATCTTTAATTCCAACCCAACAACTTTTGAACTCATTGAATTCCATATCACTTACACACATCCTCACCCCTTTTCAATTACACCCATACAACCCTGATACCTATGCACTAAGGTGGTCAGTCAAAAGGCCGAAAAAAAATATCGAATGACAAAAATCTTGAAAAAAAAAATCGAAAAACAAATCGCATTTTTTATTTATTTATTTATATGTATTTTTGGGGTCAGGTAAGTAAAAAAAAGGGGTAAAATAAAAAAATAAAAAGGGGGGTTGGGGGAACACCCCCATTTCGAAATAAAAACGTATTTAAAAAAAAATTTGATTTTTTTTTTCGAGATTTTTTGGTTCAACCTTTTTTTCGATATTTTTTTTTTCAGTCTTTTCACTATAAACCATGCACTAAATCACACCATTACCACAACCACTCTTTTCCTCAACACATCATAATATTCTTATTTATTCAATCACACCACCACTCCTTTACTCACTAACACCAGTAGTGATCAACTCATTCTAGTATCAATAGTTTATTACCAATTCCTCATCACATAAATATTCTTATTTCATATAGCACCACCCGATTTCAATCTCATATTTGCAGAAGCCCATCACATCTATATAGCCTCTTACTCTTACAGCCTTCTCAACCACGCCTATCACCCCACTACACAATCGCACGCCACTCTACTCATCTGTACAATAACACCCACACACCCATTCATAATACATGAATAAACATTCCACAACTTTCAAACACAAACTTTCCTTTTTCCCAAATGTTAGGGAGAATTCTCTTATAAGGCTAATTTCCCAAACATAGTGAGTCCCCCAGCAGCTTTGCTGGATTTTTGGGGTTTGTTTTTTTCTCCTGCTAAGAGTGAGATTCTTTTTTCCCACTCTTAGGCATGATTTGAGTGTCTTTGACTCTTTGTGTGCTTATGGGCTAATGGGTTTTCTTTCTACTCCATAGGGTATCATCTATTTGTTATGTGTGTGTTACACAGCACCCTCAGTTCAGTAACACAGGGGTGTCATAGTGACCCCCAAACATAGGCTCCACACCCTGGGACTGACTACTGTCTCCCAGTGCATAGTCCTAAATTGTGAACAGAACCATTACAAACCATCATATTGTGGAAATACTGGAAGGTGTAATTATATTGCCCCTGGGTCTATTTTCAAGGGGACAATGTCCAGTCCCCCTTGTCGAGTTTCTGGCTGGTGGCAGTGGTTACCACGCGAAATATTCCACCAGAATATTCTCTATGTGATTTTCCCATTGTTTTTAAAAGCACCACTTTTTGGTTACCGCCGGTTTATTTATTTAATATTAAATCCCCGGTTGGGTCTTTTTGCCAGAACTCTTTTCTAAAATGGCGTTTGTGTCCGTCTCTGTAACTCTGACCAAGGTCGAGCCCTTTGTTTCACTATTTTGGTGGGCTTCTGCACAGAAGCCCTCCAAATGGTGCCACTCTGTCTGGGTTCCACAGGAGGGGTGGAGGGGGAAATTGGCACCCTAGACTGCGTTGCCTCGGCAACCCAAGTCGCACTCTACTCTGATTGACCCAGTGGTGAGCCGCCCGGCTCACCACTTAGCATGTGTGATTGACAGCTAGGCTGATGAATGGGGGTTTCTCTGCATAAAAGCAGGGCCTTTGGGACTGGAACTTCAGAAGTCGCCACAGGACCTAAGAATCCAAAGAGGGAAGAAGCTGAGCCATCTGCAACCACGACACCACCGGTGGAGCCCTGCTGCAACAACCTCACCACTTGCCTGACGACAAGAGATCTTCTGCTGGATGAGTCTTCTTCCTCTGAGCTGGTGGGACCAACCAGTTCGTCCTTTTCGCCTTCCAAAGACGTCTCTTGGTTGAATCGCCCGTGCCAAACACCCCGGCGGCCGGATAGCCAAGCTTCACCACTTTGACCGCGAATAAAAGGAACGCTTCTTTTATTGACGAACTCCGGGGATGGCTTCATCCCTGTGCAGTGCAACGACTCCATGTTTCCTCCTCGACGAGATCCTCTCTTCCCCTGGTCGAAACAATGAACTGCAACCACTGCCAGGAACAACTGCCACCGCTGGAGCTTCCTCTATTTTTAAGGTACTGTGTCCTGCCTGGCCTCCCTTTCTTCGGTTTGCCCAAGGTGACCCTTAAATCGTTGGCTTGCCAACTGGGTTGGCCCCAGACCTTCTAACTTTACCTTCTTGAATCACCCCAACCTCTTTTGAACATTCTGCAACGACTTTTAGTGCATTTTAAACCGTGTGATCCTGGGCACATTTCGCTTTGCTCCCTTTAAAGTGGGCCTGGCCTATGAACTTTGGCTCTACAGTCTATCCTGCCTTTATTCCCTTGCTGAGAACTCCTAAAAAGTGTTGGGACCTGTTTTATTTCTATGCTCTGACTTTTTCTCTCCCTTTAACTGAACTATTGGAGTGCCATCAGGTTATGCGCTCACATCTGTTTAACAAATCGTGGTGTTTTAATTCTGACTTGTCTAATAGTTATTCAGGGAGGTGTGTATACTTTACCTGACTGTGTTTTAACTTGCTTTTTATTTAGAGTGCTAGTATATTGCCTAAAGTTTAAATAAATAATTATATACTTGTTATATAAAGCTCTGGTCAGTGTTTGTTTGCTCTACTGTATTTTTAGCCCTATTGCGTATTCTATATATACTGCCCTACTCTTCTTGAGAGAGGTCTGACTGCTCAGCCACAGCTACCAGGTAAATCTGGGGGGTGCAGACTGCTACCAATTGGGTTTACTGCTTACTCCTGTAGTCTTAATCTTTTTGCAGTGTTCCCTAAGGGAACTGCACAGGATTCTGCCTAACACCAACAAACTATAGAGCATATCAAATAAAAACAAGTCATTTGGTCATCCACTTTTAAAGCAATTTATAGAAAACATAAAAACAGAACAGCTAGTAACCTCACTCAACAAAATTAAACCAGCCACCACTAAAACAAACATTAGAAGTAAAAAAAGATGTACAAACAAAAGCAGGCCTACAAATAAACCTAACACTATATCTACCAATGTTAACGTACCCATAGTAAAAGATTAGAAAAAATGATTTAACAAAATATTTTCCACCATAGAGTTCTTAATCTTATAAAGAAAGCTAAAAAGTCACAATCTATCCCTAAAAAGTACCACAGAAAACGAATCCTTAAAGCTTCTATTGACAGCACATTTCTACTAAAGAAAAAGTTGATTATATTATTTTAAACAGAATGTAATCACTAACTAAATGAATCAATAAATTACAAAAGGTATGTATTATCATGCACAATGTCAATATAGACACTGTCAAACTTTTGTGACGGTGAATGGATTCACAGAAGCAGCTCCGAACCATATTTCAATGAGGAGGTTTATAAACAAGAACAAAAATAAAATATTGCCATACACAATAATGGCCGAGGCTGTGAAGTGGTAGGAGACACCATTATAGAAAAAGAAACCCTTCTGGAAAAAAAAGTCCCCAACAAACTTTCAACCAAATGTTCCTTTTGCTCAAACAATCCACCCAGTGTACAAATGGACGTGCAGCTCAATATGTAACGTACGCCGACAATCCCACAAATCATTACAACAATACCTCAATCACTATGTGAAAATAAAAGAAAAAAGTACAATCATAACTCTATAAACCATGGACCCCTGCCCAATATGCATCCACACTGGACTGTGAGGACATTAATTAGCCTGCATTTCAGGAACTGCTTGCAAAAGCACCTTCCACCACATCAAAATGTTAGCAATACACCATTCCTCTATACAAAACCTTGTGCATAGACGACTCTGCAAAAAGCCCCCCTCAAGAACTGCAACATTTAAATAATATTTTCCTACATGAAACGGCCAAAGAACTCCTTTGAGAAATAGAGCACATCCAAAGTAAACATTTAGTAACTGATGTTGACTTAGAAAATGAAGTAACTTTAGAAAACATTAGCAAAAACTTCACAAACACCATCCTCCTTACAAACACATACAAAAAAAGAAATAGCAAAGTTTCAAAACACATCTGCTGAAATGCCAGACAAAGTATGTGTCTGTTGTCGCAGAACTTTTTATAAAAAGAGCACAAGAATAGTAGATATGGCCTACAAAATAACAGACAAAGAGAAATCCCAATGGTTCCAATTGGCTTTATATCTAACATCAGAAAATAAGTACAAAATAACTGAACACTCAATACTTTGCATGTACTGTACTACAAAGTTTGACAATAACCAAATGCCATCACGTACCTTCCCACTTCCAGATGCTCTCCAAAAATTTAACTTGTGTGAGACCATTATAATACGAACAGCACACCCATTTCAAGCTGTAATATGTCTTAAACCCAAAACTGCCAAATTGCCTCCATACAAGTTAATAAATTGCATTTGTGGCAAAGTAGTATATTTGCCATTATATCTGAAAGAAAATGTAAAAACTCTAGGAGTATGGCGGCCAATAGATCAATCTTTGATTGTACTAGTTAATGGTGTACCATCAAAAGACAAAACTATTTGGAAACAGCTAGTCGACTTAAACAAAGTATACAAGCCCTACAATATCTCAAAGAAACAATGAATACTACAGAGATATAAACATAGAGGAAAACTTAAGAGAAACCACCCAAATAATTGAAGATTCATCACAAGCTGATAAATTTGAACATGTATATCATGTTACTGCAGCCAACATTTTAGACCAGTATACAATTCACCCATTACATTCCAAAGACACCATAGAAGATGCACAAGAAAGATATCAAATGCATCAAGCCAAAGCATACCCAATTGGCTTAAGGGAGAAAAGTGTAGAAGCACGTTCTTTTCCTTTGCTCTTTCCTGAAAGACCCACACAAATTAGTGCACCACAATATCGCTCTTCACAAATGAATTATGGAGACCCAGGATTCAGACAAAATGTATAATACATTTTCCACCTCTTATTCGAAGATCAACTAGCAACTTTATGTTATGGAGTTGCACACACATTAAAAACAGGCTCTAATTTCTTAAACATGTCCGCCCACAACTGCTTCTAAAGATAAAAGACAAAGATTAAGTTGTGCAGTCAATTATCACAAATCTCTTGGCAAACATGCGTGGTACAAAAGAATACTGTTGCCAACGTCACACTGATTTTCGTTGTATGGTAAGGAACCTAGGCCCATCCACATAGTTATTTATGTTAAGTTGTGCTGAATACGCATGGGATGACTTGCATGACTTCTTACATAGTTGACAATTCTTTTAACAACTACTTGACAGATTTACACCAAATTTGCTAAAGCATGCTTTCGGGACCAATTGCCGCTCCATGCAATAGCTGCAACCACAGATATTACTCCAGGACCGACTAATAAATGACTTTTTTTCCATTTACATTTTCTCACCGAGCTCCTGCTTGTATGTGCAGTTATTCCCCCCCTGCTCACTTTACTGGCATATTTTTTAATGATGTGTATGTTGATGAACCACTACAGTATCTTTTACTTCACTGTTGTTCACCTTTTCTCAGTTTATGCTACCACATATTGCAGGCCATGTGTGCCTACATACCACAACAGGTGATCACACAAGTTGGAATTGTCATGCCTGCGCTATATAAACATCAGTGAAAGTAGTGCAAAACCACTATTGCAAACCATTTGAGCAGAATGCACTGAAGAGGCAGGGGTCTAGGAAGCCGCTCATACCCCTCTCTCCCTCCTTTCAACCAAAACGGATGAGTAACCAAAATAGGACAAATACCTGTGAGCGGTCTCACTGATGCCAATGTCATTGGTAGTGGTTTGGAATGCTCATCATGCCTCCATGATTAATGACAAGGTGAGGAATATATCTTCGGAAATGCTATCAGATCGTTCTTCCTTACCCTGTATGGTAAAAAGTAGCAGGGGTCATGTGGGTCTTATAGATCACTTTGAACCAGTGCTGAATATAGTTGCTAATTGCATGTGTCCACAATGAGTAATGATCATACTTCTCATCCCCACATAATTGTGCACTGCTCTGCCTTCAACTTCCTCTGAGTCAAGGGAGAAGTGCCACCACTCCCAGGAGTAGCGCATTGTTGACATTGATGAGGGCAGTTTACAGCCATTCGTCCACTCTTCAGCATGCTACTCCTTCATCCCCCACTCTGGCTGCGATTACTCCTTCCCATAACCAGCTTCCTACTGCCCATACCTGCATCTTTGTTTTCCTATTCCTGATCAGCCCCTCTTCATCTTCCGATTCACACTGTCCCTCTTGTAACCCAGGCCCTTCATTTGCCTGCATGTGTACCTCCCATTCATCTTCAGATGTTCCTTCTCCTGCACCCTCTCTGAATCCTACTATTTTCCTCCTGCTGCACCTCCATCCCATCCTCCTCATGTCCTTCATCCGGTTCCATGTGATATTTTCACCGCAAAAATATTGCCATACAAATATTTTGCCATATTTTTGCGGCGAAAATAACACATGGACCCTGCGGGGGACACCCCTGCAACCCCTGCATCATTTTTTTATGTGCGGGGGACACCCCCACAACCCCCGCACCTAATATTTTCGACACCAAAAATATTGCATATGGCCGTTCCCAACAACCATATGTACGGCGATATTTTTGGTGGCGAAAATATTTCCTTATACCCTTCATCCTCCTCCTTGTTCAATCTCCTCCCCATATATCTCATCTTTCGCTTTCCCTCCATTTGCTTCATTGCCTTCCTGCTCCAGCCTCAGCATCAGTGTGTCAATGTACCAGCTCCTAAAGTGCTTCTGCCAAGTGTTCCTCCCGACAAGAATCATCCCCGTCATAAGGCCCTTCAGAAGCCATCCCCACATCCATCCACATCAGTTCAGGGAGCACTCCCAAAGACTCTTGTCTAATGTGTGCCTGCACCCTACCGAACTCCTCCTCATGATATTGCTGGGCGGTGCTTGGCAATTCTTCAGCATGTCCCAAAATAATATCACCCTATCCACAAGTTGATCCACAGTCCTACTATTGCATCTGAGCCTGTGACGGCTACATTCTCAGACAACGTTTCAGCCTCAATCACAATGGGAAGAAAATACACTCATATGGCATCTGCCCAAACGTTCACTGCCTACTCTCATCCCAAGACAACACGCTCCCAAAGAGATCCACTATGACCCTTTTCCGTTCTAACTCTAAATAAACACTTTAGAAAATCACAGTAGGGAACTGCAAAAGTAACTTGTGGTGGTAGTGTAAAGAAGATCCTTCTGCATCCAATCAAGCTCGCTGGCATCTGTGAACTCTGACACTGAGACAAGAATAAAGGAAGAACGGACGCCCGGGTGAAGTTTTCATAGTCACCTTTAATACAAGTTCAAAAGACACACTGGAAGCACACAGAGCAGCATTCTGCCTTCCTCCTTTTATAGGCCTTTTCAATGATACAATACTTTCATGCAATTCAGGATACATATCTTATTAGTCCTATTAGCCAAACAAAAGCCCTCCTTATCTTTGATTGGGGGGCTTATCTGTCACTCGCAAAGCCCACATTGGTCACTCTTGTCAAGCACTGGCTGACTGACACATAGACTGATAAGCTTACTTTAGTCCCAGCTGGACACAATTATACATCCTTTAACTCCTACCAAAAAACAGTTCTTATCTGCTTCTTGAGGTCCTGCCAAATTTAATTGGCAGCTCCTACTGTGGAAAACCCCATGACCTCCTTTTGTTTGCTGCCAAGTATTTGAACTGTTCTCTACTAATTGGTAACCACCTTGCCTTTTTCAGATTTACCATCAATTATGTCTGCTTTTCTCGGCCAAGTTTCAAATGTAATCTCCAGACTCAATTATTTCACAGCGAGATGCTGCCAAAGACCTTCCACTGTGTAAGCATGATTCAGCCCTTCTGACACCTGCCCTTATAATGCCATTTTGTATTTGACATCCATCTTAGAACATCTCTCAGTTTGTTCGGCCATTTAACCAAACAGTAAGTCAACATTTACTTTAAGCATAAATCATTTTCTATCAAGTTTCCATAATACATGTTTTACATTTTCATGATGTGTGTGTAATACCTGAGGCACCCTTCACATCCTGAGTCATTCTGACCTAAAATAAAATGTGTCGCCTGAATAGGGACTTTTTTTAGCTTTAAATGCACTATCATTCTAATTTCTGCAAAACGTGAACCATTGATCAGCCTATTATGTTATCTGTACTAAGTTTGAGGAGGGAGTGGTCTGGTACCCCTATAAACTAGTTTTAGGGAAAGGGTGTCACACATGTTTTCACAAAGGGATACCTTTTTAAGCAGGGGGAGAAAAGGTGAAAATAATTCCAGAAAGGGTGTCACAAAGTTTATCACATAGTGTTTCTTTTCTTTAAGTTGAGAGAGGAGGAGTAAGGAAAAGGGTTTAGAATAATCTCAAAAGTTTACACACAGGGACCACAAAGGATGACCCTTCTTTCCTTTTTTGGTGGAATGAGGAAGGGTAAGGGAAACGGTCCACAAAATGTCAAAGAGTTCCATAAAGATCTTCACAAAAGTTTCAGAAAGGGAGTATAGTTTTGTTTAATTTTGGTGTGGAGGAAAAAAGGGAAGAGAACATGTTGAAAAATAATGACAAAGGGTGTCACAAAGGTTTGCTCAGTGCAGATTACAAATTTAACTTCTCATAAAATACTAAATAAAATGTCATAAACAGGGATTCAAAAAAGACCAAAACATGATCTGAAATTAATAATAATAATAATAATAATAATAATAATAATAATAATAATAATAATAATAATAATAATAATAATTTGCCATTTATATAGCGCTACGAACCCTCAGGTATCTGAGCACTGCTTATTGTTACCCACAGTGTGTGGTGCTCATTTATTGACCCCAGAAGGTTGGAAGGCTGAGTTTGGCCCTGCAGGGATTCGAACCTGCGTTAGCAGGCTCTGCACAGATGTCAAAGCGAGCACTCCACTCGCTGTGCCACTTAACCAGCATCATTTTTACTACTACTACTGTCCAAGCCCTCCTGCTCTATCATAGTGTGAATCAACTGTGTTACCTCGACTAACAGCCAAGCACAGTCAACATGGAAACAGGAATGGATCAGGGTGTTTTATGTGGCAGCCAAACCTTCATAGAGAATGATTAAAAGACTATATGATTGGCCCACAAAATCTCTTCTAGATCTTTGGTGGTTGTGATTGGCCTGCAGAATTCAAGTTTGCCTGCTGAATGGGCACTTTCGTTTTAGACTGTCCCATGATACTGCTAACAAGACTACAGATGCCAGAAGAATACAGAATGCTTGCAAGTGAGGGCAGTAACTTAGTTTGCAACATGTGTACATATAATGAGCTCCCCAATTCACATTAATCCTTTTATTAAAGTTTCAAGATCATTCTAATGACCCCAGTGTATGCACTGGAAAGAGTGAAACTGATCCCATGTCCATATGTTCATGGTCTGTTCAAGGATTCTAATCCATCTTTGCACATATTAAGGGTGCATCTGGGATTTGACATGTGGCTGTTATGACAGGCACAGAATTTGACATCTGCATGGTTTACCATGCCTTTCAGCCCAGAAATGTTGTGAATAGAAGATGATCTCTGCCAGGGGTCTATGTTAACTCTGAAGATCTCCCATTGTGGACACCATTGCATCGATCATTTCCTTTGAATGCTCCTAGTTCCTGTTGCCAAAGGCACAATGTGCACAATCCGAGGAAATTAAACCATTGATCCAGCATCCGAATGGTGTAATTCCTGGTGGAATGAAAAGTTAAAAGGAAATTATGGTTCAATGTTCCTGTTTAGACGACATGTTAAAAACACACCCCGAAGAATGGAAAGGATGGGTCTAGCAGGAGCACCTCATCAACCAAAAAAAAACCCAACATGAATCCTACCCATGTGCAGAACTTTGTTTCTTCTGATTTGTACACATAAAATCATCAGCAACAGCAAATATTTCCTGCTTCTTCTACTCAACTTCCCACCCCAACAAACCACAAGACAACCAATTCTCTTTCAGGTCATGAAGTGGCAAAAGGCCATTAAAATGGCTGACACCTTGCTTTACAATACCTGATGACAGAACATGTAATTAAACAAACATATCAACAGGGGTCACAGTGTGTGGAGGCTGGAGAATAATGCCTAATTAGAATGTCAATGTTTTACTTCCCACATCTCAATGCCTGGTATTAACTAATGAAGAATGCAGGAGTGTATTACCTAATATTAATATTCATAGCCCATGTTTTTTTCAGCAGGGGAAACAGAAACTAGGTTTCAAAAATATTCAGCTACACATCAATAACACCATAGGTGTCATTAGTTTATTCTACTGCCACAGAGGAGAACATGTCAAGGGGTTCCCATCATCAAAAATATTATTAGGGATAGGATCCTCAAACAAAAATAATTGCATTTGTAACATTTCCCAAGCACATATCTAGCTGGAAGGTTTGAATACTAGTTCACAAGCAGTGATAAGTATTTCTCTTCTAGAAATAGTAAAATTACTATTTAAGCATTGAGAACGTTTTCACGGTCTATTTCCATGCTTATACATGCTTGGGTATGACTTAGAACATGCTTGAAGAAGGCATTTTGGTAGCAGTTTGATTGCTTACTCAATGCTTAAGAAATGTGTTTCATTTTGACTATGCATAGTTATGAACTGGGGGTTCTCCCACCCTTTTAAGATGGGTTAGCAATACATTAGAGACGGACATTGTAAGCAGAGTGTACTCAAACATCAATAATAGAAACAACTCAGGTAGTTGGCAAAATATACTGTTTTTAATATCAATTATCTAAAACAGGGAGTACAGCGGACATCAACAGACGTCCATCACAATCTCTCTCGAGACTTCTCAAAGCATTTCATGAAAAATTACATTTTTATAGTATAAAATCGTCATAGGTAACATTTAACCTGCGTATCACTAACGTCATCCTACGTGGAAAACTACAAAAACATAATGGTGAGTGAGATAGGTTCTACAATGATCATCTAGGCATACAATCCATACTCGTTTAGGGCAGTGGAAGAAAATGATTTGTTTCTTAACATCAGGTGGGGCAACTAAGCCCTTTCCCAAAATATGTCACTGTAAAACATCACTAAATATACAACGTCTAATTGGCTACACATTCATGGGGCCCTTAATCATGTGGTCCTCTATCATTGGTTACTTTCTAACCTCCATCAGCACCTTCCCAACCTATGTTAGTAACACGCAGGCTGAGAGACTAGGTGCAGATGAGCTTAGTCTTAACCATAGCTTCCCACCAATTAGCAAATCCATCCATCATCACATCAGTGGTCCACTGTCAATTAGGTGTTGGAACTCGGCCTTGAACATGTTCTTTGCTCTGGGGAATTCAGGAGAGTGAAGGCACAATCTGCCTTTGTGCATAGGTGTGACCATCATGCTCATCCAACCTTTTCGCCCCACGTGACTAAAGACCTCGAAATTGAGCTTTCAGTGTATTAAACTGCTATTCTTTAATAGACATCTGACGTCTTCTTGTTTTTGTCCATGCCTTCTGAACAGGAGCTTCATTCTTTCACACGATTTTGTATCCAATGTCAGCTCACCCCAGACTGATATGGCCTTGGATTCTTGGCTCATCCAACCTCGCCTTTCTGAGTTTTCGCCTGTAATTCCCTTGTTTTCTAACTGCGACATGCTTGAAAAATTGACAAAAAAGTCCTCCTTCTTTTACTCAGCTCTGCTATTGTACGTAGTGGAAACATCCATCCTTTACTGACTCTAATATATATATAGGTATATGTTGCAGCATGCACTCTATTTACTATACAGCTAGCCTTTAAGAATACTTCATCTCGTTGCGTTTCTTTGCATGTATATATGTGTGAAATAGCTTGATATCTTCATTACTTTTTTAGCATAAGTTTCTTCATCTTGATCCCAAGATGTCATTTATCTTGATACGTTCTTGATGCCTTATAGAATTGTCTGCATTCTCTGGTCTCTGCATCTCTTCTCTATACATCAACTTTGCTCTGTATGACAGTGATGGTGGTGACATCACCATTCTTCTTCATCATTCATTCACTCTGTTTCTTCAGGGATTTCATTAAAATGAACATCATACTGTCTCGTATCCAAGTATGGTTTCCTCAATGGGAACCTTGCTTCCCAGATTCTCCTAGGTATCGGTATTTTCACTGGTACCACACGTGTCTCACAATCTGGCATTCAAAATACAGATGCTGTAGGCGAGATGGTTAAGGTGGGGGTACTTAGCTCCTCCTCTACAGTTATGATGGTAAAGATTTGCAAAATCAATATGACCAACCATAACAATTTGTGCTCATATATATCTGAATGGGGAATAATAGTCAATATCTTTAAGGCATGGGATTGAATTTAAAAAAATGCTGGCTGTAGAAATGTTAATGTGTTGGGTGCAGTATACATTTTTGATAACATAACATAAAGTACCATTTTACACGGTTATTCACCTCTGTATGATTACAATATGTAACACATGGGAAAGGGAGCTGTGTCAAGAACTAATTATAATGGCACAAGAGATAGCTAAGTGTCACATACATTTTTTGATGCAGATCAACTTCATTGAAGTATACCTAACTTTTCAATGCTTTAGATTCTTAGCAAGGTATTCTGCTCTCGGATGTGTTTGTTAGGCAATATGACCCGAGGAGGGGGCCATTATTGGTTGGATAATGCCCCCTGGGCCATAGTTAGAAGCCTGAGCTGGATGCACGCCGCAACATCGCTGGGATTACCATAAGGAAAGGCTCCTAAATTCACCAAGTTCATTGGCATTTTGCCACCCTGGGTACTAATTACATAGACAGGTATTCAAACATTTGGATCTATGATTATATCAAACATGTTTGCTATTTGAAAAAATCATATCATTCCCACCACTTAGGAGTTTTAGTTAGGACATGACAAATACAATTTAATTAGAATAAATAGTTCCTGTATCTGTTTATGAAATTTGACAAAGTCACATGGATTCATCCTCCTACAACTCTGAAAGGGACCCTGGAGACCATTAATGCCCACACCCCATGCAATGGGTCACCTGAAAAGGGCAAACGGCAGACCTCCCAGAGCACTTCCATATTACTACAATCATCAGATATATCAGAACATGGCCTTGTAGTTTACAATCTTTGGCCCACTGCCAAGAGTATAGGAAGCTTGGAAGGTCGACTTTGGCGTCTCTTGACTAGATTATACTAGCAAATTGCCTAGTAGCACTGCAAGACCATCTTTTTGGCATCTAGTGGAAGACCTATAATGGAATAATTCTGTTAATATCCTTTTTGAATTAAGCACCTCCAATTTCACATCAGACTTTACAGACCCAGTCTGGCCAGCATCCTCTTATTGACCCAGATGTGAGCCCACTGTGACACCCTGAACAGTAACCCAAAGCCAGTTTGGCAACCCTATTATCCCTGTTTCTCTGGGAGTCTCTCACTTTCTCCCTCTCTCTCTCTCTCGCTCTCAGACACACACACACACATACACGTTTTACCTACCTTGTGGGGACTATGTGTGGGTACCTACCTTGTGGGGACTATGCTTTGCCAATGTTTTTTAAAAACATGCACATAGCAGAAATATATTCAGAAACAATTCATAATATAGGATCCAACTTTAAATGTGCAAAAATGCCTATTTTTAATCATGTGTCCGGTACCATCATTGCGGGGACTTGAACATGTATTACCATCCTTGTGGGGACTTATTTCATCATTCTTATTTGGAATTAAATACATTCATATGCAAATGACTAAAGGTTTTAAAGCACTCTTTTTACATTATACAAATCTATTTCTAACGATTGGTACCTCCCCGCCTCCTAGGGATGCTCAACAGATAGATGGTAGAGGTAGTGCATTTCTTATAAAATATTCACTTAAAGGCTCTTAATTCTGGTATAAAATCCTATTTCAAATAGACTAAATGTTGCAGAAAAGAGAACTGGCACAGAGAAGGATGGCATGCATAACCAGGATCATATACTGTTGTCAAGACGGGAAGCAGTGATTTGAATTCAGGTTTCATTGTTTCACAGTCGCTATCTTGCCCAATGATCTGTTTGATTGGTATGATGATCCAAATGTCACTCAATACTTTGGGACTGTATCTAATGATTGTGAAGTAAATTTCCCAATAGTGATACTGCATGATTGTGGTAAAGGGAATGTCCCCACAAAGATTGTGTGTGATAACATTGTTATTGAAGTCCCCACGTAGATGGTGTGTGATTCATATTATACTAAAGTCCTTACAGAGATGGTGCTTCATAAGTGATGTTAGCGTCCCCCACAGAGATAGTGTGTGATAATAATGATGTTCTGGTTCCCATAGAGATGTTCTGTGATGATAGTGATGAAGTCCCCACTGAGATGGGGTGTGACAATAATGATGGTAAAGACCCCACAGCGATGCTGTGTAGTAATACCACTGTTCGAGTCCCCACAAAGATGGTTTGAAATTATTATGATGTTAATGTTCCAATATACATAATGTGTGACATTAGCGATGTAGAATCCCAATATAGATTGTGTGTCATTAATCTGATGTTAAGGTCCTCACAGAGATGCTGTGAGATGATATGTTGAAGTCCCCACAGAGATGCTGTGTGATGATACAGATGCTCAGGTCTTCACAGAGCTGTTGTGTGATACTACTGATGCTCAGGTCCTCACAGAGATGCTGTATGATGATTCTGATGTCCAGGTCCTCACAGATATGTTGTGTGATGATACTGATGCTCAGGTCCTCACAGAGATGCTGTGTGATGATATGCTCAGGTCCTCACAGAGATGCTGTGTGATGATCCTAATGCTCAGGTCCTCACAGAGATGCTCTGTGATGATACTGATGCTCAGTTCCTCACAGAGATGTTGTGTGATGATACTGATGTTCAGGTCCTCACAGAGTTGTGTGTGATGATCTGCTCAGGTCCTCACTGAGATGATGTGTGATGATACTGATGCTCAGGTCCTCACAGAGAGGCTGTGTGATGATATGTCAAGGTCCACACAGAGATGGTGCGTAATAATGCTGATCTTGAAGTCCTCCAGAGAAATGATGTTAACAATACTGATGTTAAAATCCTGTCAAATATGGTGTGTGATGTTTAAGTCCCTCCAGAGTGTATGTGTAATGATAATGCTGAACATGTCCCGACATTAATGGTAAGTGATGATGGTAATATAAAAATCATTGAAAGTATGTTTTCTAAGATGGTAAAATTGTGTGCCTGTGTCACAAAGATTGTGTCACAAAGATTGTGTGCCTGTGTCACAATCCAAGGGTTGAAGCCAGGAATTGACAAGCTGTGAGTTTCATTTTTCAACAAAAGTGTTTGACTTTATTTTTGCTGTGCCAAGCAGAACATCTGTCTTTGAGGGATTACATTTTAGTCTATTACTTTTCATCGTTGGCCAGTCTCCACCATGCATTTCCTAAAAAGATAATCCGTAGACAGCAGGTCACCGCACAGTCACCTCCAAGTCAGAAGACCCCCTAGGTATCATTGGCATACATGAAGAAGGTTAGCCAGTGGGAATGGACAAGATCGGCCAAGGGTCTTAAAATACTTAAAAAACCACAAGTCACTGACACTGGAGTCTATGAATTAACCAGAATAGAGGATTCATCGATAAAATAATGCAGCTGGAAGGGAGTAATGACTTCCTTTAGCTTGCACGGGTATGGCAGTTGGGAAATTTGCTTACTGTTAGGGTGATTGTTGGGGTCCAAAGAAGGCTTTTTCAGCAATAGAATGGATACAGCTGATTTAAGACAGGTAGGCTTAAGTGAAAAATTAAGTGTTACTAATGGTGCAACAATCAGAATCAGCCAGGGCATGAGCATGCATCAAAATGTGTGGCTGGCATGGATCATGCAGCAGTTTCTGGAGGTAAGATAAGGATATCATTTTTTAGAAGATGTGACTTCAAGATATACTGAGTCTAGAACTGTTTTGTTTGAAAAAAATGAAGAAATATCACCACAAAGTTCTTTAAGTACTTTTGAAAAGTTCCTTAGATGGATCAGAGCTATTCAATATATGATCTGAATCATATTTTCTATTTGTCCTGGCAACAGCCTCTTCATGAGATCTAAGAACTACACATAATTGTATTTTCTCTCCTTCACCAATACGTTCAGCTTGTCTCAGAAGCCATTTCAATGCCCTAAGATCTGAAGTAAGCCAAGGTTTACTAGTAGGATGCTTTTTCTGCTTCTTCAGAAGCTTGAATTGGTCTAAATGCACTTAGCTGCTTTTTGAGGGTAGGAATTCTATTGTACTTAAATGGATTGTTGAGGTATGAAATGTGTGACCTCGCTGTATTTTGGGGGCAGGATATTTTTTGCACTTAGATGAATTGCTGGAGGCTTGAAATATGTTACCGTAGCTGTATTTTGGGGATATCAAAGGTATTGTGTTTAGAGAATCCTATTATCCTAGATCCAATGGTAGCCTGCCTGTCACGCCCAGTAGAGGTACTAGGACAGCCAGTCCATTGCACTTAGTAGACTGGAGGGTAGCCTGCTCATAGTGCCTATAAGGGTCTACGATGGTAGCTGTTTTTTCCCCACAGACGATCTGATGACACAACAACTTCAAAGATAAAGCTCCATCAGAGCTTTAGGTACATATAAACGCACCACCTCAGTGGGTATCTGCTGCAGGCACGGCTATCCATCCACACACATTAATTAAAATGTAGCTACGACCTACGACAACATTTGATCTGGCTGGACACATAACAAGTCTCTTGCACACGCACACACTTGTGACCCCCCCCTCAGCACCCACCGACATGCCTGACCTCTTGAGTTGCTTACTGGAGCCTAGCCAGCCCATCTAATCCCTAATCTTGGCCAAATGCACACATGCATTCTAAGCCTTTTGAGCATTTTCCCGTACCTGGGCTCCGGTCCCTGAGGGCGTTCCCACCATAAGCGCATTGCGACCATAATAACGGGAAAAGGTGTATATAAATTACTGCTACTACTAAAGTATCAATAGCAGCAGATATGTTCTCATATAACCTTTTCTGCATTATGTAAATATTGCGATCTATTTTAAAAAATGGTTTCAGACGCTCAGGTGTAACATTAGTGGCAATCCCCTACTGCAAGGCTTTCAAGTGACAACCTTGGCACCCCTGAGACATGACCTTCATGCTGGGTCATGCCTCATCAAAGGTCTCTGTAAATGTGACCACATCATTGAATGTCCCAGGCTCCCACTGCAATTATGTATCAACTTCAAATTCTGTTGCATCTTCTGCGATGCCACAACCCTCAAATCCTCGCAATATCTCACTGGGAAGTTCAGGAATTGCAGATGGTTAAGATCCATCAGAAGCAAGGACATGTGAAGACATGAACTCCGCCAATGCAGGAAGGAAAGAACCAGAAGACAGGCCTTAAACATCTATGCTCACAGACTCTAGATTCTCTTCCCGCTCAATACCAGATTCGTCCTCTCGCTTCTAAATTTCAGGAAGGAGCTCAAGGCCCTGCTCTTCAATCAATGGCTCCTTACTACACACAGGTCTTTACACACATCCCCCTACCCACTCTACCACCACTCACCAACCTCGACTACCCTAACCCCACTATCTTTACCCCCACTCACCCGCCCCACCCCTCACTCTCTCTACCCCCAACCACCCACATGGTGGATTGTGCCTGTAGGCTGTGCCCACCCAGAGCACACAGGTCTGTCGTGTGGTGAGCATAGAAGAATTGGTGTGGTTTAGCCCCACACATTTTCTGTGGTTGATGTACCATCATTCAATTTGATTTAAACTTTTATTTAAAAAAACAGGCGAGCACACAACCACGTGCAGATGGTCGAATTCCTCACATGTCCCCCAGCCTCAACATGTGAACCACCACACTACTGCGGGCCTGGTTCATCATCTAGGCAAAAGTACTGGCTGATGCCATCTGCCTTTCCAAGCTGGGAGCCTGGCTTGTGCTAGATGTCCATATCTAATCCCTGGAGGGATATGGACCAATGCATAGCTTGGGGTTCTCCCCTTGCATGGCCATTAACAATCGAAGAGGCCGATGGTCTGTTTGGATGGTAAAGTGTGACCCAATGATGTAGGATTTCAGCTTCTTTACTGCCCATACGGCCGCGTAAACCTCTTTTTCAACAACGGCATAGTTTCTTTCCCTTTTTGTCAATCAATTGCTAATATAGGCAAGAGGTTGCTCTACCCCTTGAGAGTTCAGCTGCGCTAACACTGCTCCAATCCCAAAATCACATGCGTCTGTCTAGATAATGAACTCATGACCATAGTCTGGAACTTTCAGAACTGGGGCCCTGCACAATCCATCCTTTAAATCCCAGACCCAGACAGGCGTCTTTGTCGCATAGCTCCACCTCTTTGCTTTTACAAACCTTTGGATCTACCATTGGGTATCTACTTAAACAGTCTAAATTGGCTTGCATTCTTGCATCCCGGTGTACTGCACAAAAGGAATGGGGCCAAGGGCCAGATGCCCTTCATCAATCTGGGGTTGATGTCCTTAGTTTATTATACCCCAGTTAATGAAGCATGGCCAAAGTAAACTTGCATCCTCTGAGGTAATATTTGGGAGCTTTTATCACCCATTTAATGGCTAGGCACTCATGGTCAATGATGGCATAGTTAATCTCCTAAGGTTGGAGCTTTCAACTTATAAATAGAATGGGTCCTACCCCTTTCTTGACCTGAGAGAGTACAGTCCCAAACCGACCATAGAAACATCCATTTGCAGATTTAGCAGGCTGTTAAAGTTAGGCATGATTAAGAGAAGGGATAAAGAAGCAAATTCTTCAAACACCTCCTTAATACTCTCAGATCAATGGATGCAGTTAAATTGTTATCCTTTCAGTTGATTATTTAGGGGTCACACAATCATTGAAAGGTTGTGGATGAACCAGTGGTTATAGCTGATTAGGCCAAGAAATTTCCTAGTTCTCGTTTCATTGTGTGAAGCAGGCTACTCTACGTGCTCTTCACTTTGTCTTACTGTGACCTAACTGTGCCCATGCAAACTTGGAATCCTAAGTACATTACTAGGAAAGCACAAGATGACATTTAGTCAGGGTTGGTCTTCAGTCCCACCTTCCTGAGGCTCTGGGCAATTAAATATTAGTGTCTCTTCTGGTCTACTGGGCTGGAACTGTAGACAACAATGTGGTCCAGGGTGACTCTTTTTTTAAAAACTTTATTTTTCACTGACATTTACAGCATGTTAATGCATAATTTATCAACAGTCATACGGAGTGAGATGCATATATGCTCAAATTACTTTTTGGTTGCAGCATTACTGTACATTTATCCCATCGGCCCTTGCCCTCGCCAAGGGCTCCTCGTGTCTGCTCGCTAGATAGAGGCAGAAGGGGGCCCATATGTCTTTGGGTCTATTGGAGGTCCCCACATATGAGATAAAACTCTCCTCACATTCACTGATGTACGCCAAGTCTTTCATCCATGCCTGAACTGTAGCGGCCGTCCACGCCTTCCAGTTCCTAAGGAATTTGCGTTTAGCGACTGCACCTGCCATCGTGAACAACTTGCGTGTCTTGATGGACACCTTTCCTATGTCGCCCATTAGACATTTCAATGGAGTGGCGGGAATGTGAATATCCAGTACATTGCTAAGAGTGGCAGCGACCCCCACCCAGAATTGAAAAATGACTGGACAGTCCCAGTACATGTGAAATGAGTTGGCATCTGGAGCTTTGCACTTTGGACAGAGTGCCCTCAATTTCTTATTGAATTTGGCAATTTTGCTTGGGGTGAAATGTAGGTGATTTAGGATTTTGAATTGAATCAATCTAAGGTTTGCATTAAGGGAGACTGTTTTAGTGAGTTGGCAATATCTCGCCCATTGCGTATCATCTATTATCATGTCTAGGTCTCTTTCCCATTTTAATTTCATTATATTCGCTCATGGGGAGTGGGATTGTGTCATTCTATATAGCGTGGACATGCCGGTCTGGCTTTGATCCCGTCCTGGGTTATGGTACCAAGTATGAATGGGTGCGGGGATGGTTCAGATGGGAATGAGGGCCACTTGTGCTTGCACACAGCTTTCAGCCAATGGTATTGCAGTGTAATGATCGGTCAGCGCCCTATTTTTTCCTGTACCTCGTCCATTGTTACGAATGTACCTCCCGGAAACATGTCTCCCACTGTCAATTGCATCAAGGGATTCAAGCCCTTTGTAGCGTTGTGTCAAATGTGGGGGCAATATCGGGGTAATGCCATAGGGGGGAAGTGGTGCTATATGGTTCTCTGCTCCCTACACTCTGAAATAGCCTGGACCATGCTCGCACCGTACAGGCAACTCAATCTACCTCCTTAATCTTGCCATATGTCTTAAAAATCATGGAGCGTATGTCTGATTGAGCGGCTGTGTACTTCTCCACCTGTATGTGGGCGTATTTTTCAGTATTCTGAAACCAATATATTGCAAATTGCGCTTGTGCAGCATAATAACATAGTTCGAAATCGGGGGCGGCAAGGCCACTAGTGTCAAACCTTTCACACAGCTTTGACCAGCTCATTCTCACAACCCCCAAACAAAGGTGGATGCTAACGTCCATAGCCTGACAAAAAGCGCTTTACCAGGCCAATCGGAATGTTACTGAAAAGGTACAGAGGTTTTGGTACCACTACCATCTTCAGCAAGGCTATACGACCATGCACCGAAATCGGTATTTTGTTGCAGATTTTCAGTTTTGTTTCCAGCTGCGAGATGCATGGTTCATAATTGGCTGTGTATAGAGTGTATTAGTCCGTGACCACGATACCCAAGTAACGAGAGGAGCATTGGGACCAGCGAAAATCTGCCATGGCGTCCGTATGTTGTATCCCGTGTGTCAGTGTTTTAATTTCGGATTTGGCCGGGTTGACTCTGTACCCGGAGTATTTGGAGAAATCCTTTATATCTGAAATTACCGAGGCTAAGTTACTTTCTGGGTCTCTAATATATAATAGGTCTGCGTATAGCGATTTCAATTGCGGGGGTCCACGTATTCGACACCCTGACAAGTGTAAGCACAAAAGTGATAGGTGGAAGGTTTTGAATGAAGGGATGTGGCCTAGTAGTTCGGGCTGGACTGCCCCTTTTAGGGTGGGGCCAAGCCTGATTTGCATATGGTCTTTCCCCTTCTGTAATGGCTTGGCAGGCGAAGAACGGCGGTCTGGAGGGTTGCCCAGAGCAATGCCAGTGGTTAAGATTCATTCTAAACCTTCCAGCCATCACCTCTTTGTTTTTGCTTTGTCACCCGAGTGGGACGGGTATGCCCAGACGTGCGTCCTGTGCCTGCTGGGCCTAGAGACCCAAGCTACTCCTCACTGATGAGCCCCAACAAGGGCGAAACATGTTTGGGGATGCTTGTGGTCTCGTGCAGAAGGGATGTGGCCTAGCAGTTTGGGCTGGACTGCCCCTTTTGGGGTGGGGCCAAGCCTGATTTGCATATGGTCTTTCCCCTTCTGTAATGGCTTGGAAGGCGAAGAATGGTGGTGTGGAGGGTTGCCCAGAGCAATGCCAGTGGTTAAGATTCATTCTAAACCTTCCAGCCATCACCTCTTTGTTTTTACCCTGACAAGTGTGTCTGTGCTGTATTAATGTTGCCTTACCTTCTACAGTGAGGGCGTAAATGAGGGGGGATAATGGGCGTCCCTGGCGTGTGCCCCTGTGTAATGTGAACCCAGGTGAAAGGGTGTGGTTTGTTTTGATTTTAGCACTTGGGTCCTTATATAGGAGTCGTATAAAACCCAGGAACTGGGGTCCGAACCCCAACCATCCTAGCAAAGCAGACATATACTTCCATGATACCGAATCGAACGCTTTCTCAGCGTCGAGGGAGATTGCTATCACTCTTGCCTTGGGGTCTAGTTGGGAAAGTATGGCAAATAACCTGCATAGGTTTAGGGAGGTGGACCTAGTGGGGATGAATCCCGATTGTTCGGGGTGTACTAGTTTCGCCATGTGGGGTAATTGTCTGTTCGCAATAGCTTTGGTGAATACTTTAGTGTCAGCGTTTATCAGCGATAAGGGGCGGTAGGATGTGGACTTGTGCAGAGGTTTGTTCGGTATGAGTAGGAGTATGATGACTGCTTCCCTCATGGTCCGGGGGAGTGTTCCGGTTGACAATGCCTCTTCCCACACCGCCATTTATTTGGGGGCCAGTTCAGCATGTATCATTTATATAGATCTACCGGGAGACCGTCAGGTTCGGGGGCCTTACCTGCAGCCAGGTCTTTTATTGCCTGCCCGATCTCCTCCAGTGTTAGGGGGAGTACCAGTTATTCCCTGTCCTCTTGTAAAAGTTTGGAAATCGATTCCATGTATTGGTCTAACTTGCTTGTGGATACCTGGTCTGAGTTTCTGTATGGGGATGAATAGAATTCTAAAAAGGCGTTGTTGATTGCACGGGCCTCCGTGTGAGCAGTACCGTCCCCTCCAACAATACTGGTAATGGGCTTGACATGGTGTTCTGCTTTAATTAGTTTGGCAAGGGTCTTACTTGCCTTATCCCTCTCCCGTATTTCCTGGCCCTTGTCAGGTGAGTAATATATAATATTTCCCGGTCTGCCAGTCTCCTATATTCCTCTAATTGTGCCTGTAAGGGCGCAAGAGTATCCTCGCCAGGTGATAGGGCATGTGCGTTTTCCAGGGAGCGCAGAGTGAGTTCAGTGTGTTGCACTTCCGTTTTTATCACCCGTAATATAACATGAGCCAGTGACAGTAGATGACCCCGCAACCAGACCTTGAATGATTCCCACACTGTGGCCATGGATCGCACTGACCCCATGTTACGACCCTGTACTCTGTAATGTCGACCCTAAGGGGTTCTATAATAGCATTGTCCTGTAACAGGGATGATGGCATCCACCAGAGATGGGGGCCCTGCTCAAGGTGGGCCATTCCTACCTCCAACAGCACCAGTGAATGATCAGACAGCGTACATGGGAGGATGACACAATCTTTTACATGGGGAATCCATTCGATCGGACACAGCCAGAAGTCTATGCAGGAGCTTGAATTATGCACAGCGGAATGGAAGGTAAAATCCTCTTCTCGGGGGTGTGACTCCCTCCAGGCATCAGTAAGAAGAAAGTAGGACATACCCTGAAGAATCGTGTGTGCAGTTTTGGTGAGCGCCCGAGGGGCCTTAGTAGTCCTGTCCCTTTGTGGGTCGAGAATGGTGTTGAAATTGCCTCACTGTATAATTTTGTAGTCATCCAGCAGCGATATCAGACCAGTAATGTGCAGATAGACGTCAGGTTCATCCACATTTGGGCCATATGTATTGACATTTACGACATCTTGATTGCCCATTGATCCCCAGATAATCACATAACGCCCCAATGTGTCCATTTTGGATTTTGTAAGTTGAAACCCTGTGATTTGGTGTATAAGGGTCATCACACCGCTGGACTGCGAGGAATAATCAGTGCTCAGACGCAGCGGAACCCAGTCACGCGCAAATGGGTCCACTACCTTATGCTGCGCGTGTTTCCTGCAACATCAGAATGTGGATCTTATTTCTTTTTGCATAGGTCGGAATTTTCCGGGCTTTGATAGGATTGGCCAACCCTCTAATATTCCAAGTGAGGAGCCTACACATACGGTCCAACCCGGCCATCGCCACCATAAGTCAATATACAAAGGGTAGTCAACCATAATATACACTCTGTGAGTTTATTTCCAACAAAATCGTCAGTTTTTCTAAATAACCATTCCTCAATTACCTCCCCTCCTTTCCCCCCTCACGATCTCCCCAACTGGACAGTGTATACCCATTCCAAAACTTCCATGTCTTTACCAGTGGGTAGCAGCGTGTTGCCACAAATGGTGGCATTAATTCTTTAAACCTATGTGAGCCGCACAATGTGACTCAAGCGGAATTGGAGAACCTCTCGGGAATATGCCCTTATGGGCACAGCAACTGTGAGCTCTGCGTGACTGTAGTGGATAGAGCCAAATGTCAGTTGTTGCCAGGTTGTGCTGGAATGTTATGCTCAATGTATGCCATGGTCTCCTCTGGGGATTCAAAGAAATGGGATCTACCTGAGTGCTGCACTCGGAGCTTAGCTAGGAACATCATGGCGTAAGGTATCTTCACATCTCTGAGTGCTTTCTTGACCTGGTCATATGTTCGCTGGGCCACCTACACTCTGTTGGAAAAGTGAGGGTATGTGTGGACCCTTGCAGAACCATAGGTCAGGGTGCCCTTTTCGCGTGACATCTGGAATATCGGATCACGGTCGCAATACTTCAATAGACGAGCGATGTTAGTGCGTGGCGGGGCCTCTGCTTTGGGTGGTGGGGCCAGAGATCTATGAGCCCTCTCCATGAGGAATTTCAGAGAGAACTGCGTCTCCCGGAACATTGTGCAGAGTGACTCTTCCAGGAACACTTCCATTGGAGCATTTATGGACCTCTTGGCCATGCCCACCACCCGAATGTTGTTACGCCATGACCTAGATTCCAAGTCATCACATTTGATGCGAACCGCTTTTAAACCTTTCTTTATGTCTTCAGTGTCCTTGCCATGTGCGGCTGATGTGTCCTCTAGTGTGCTCACCTGGGTTTCTGCCTCTGTTACTCTTTTGTCTACCTTCTGCAAGTCGGTCCTTATGGAGGCAATATTGCTGCCTATATCATCAAATTTGCAATGCTGTCATGTATGTGCCCGTGTTCATTTCTGCACGAGCCTGGCTCGCCACCGGGGTGTTCTATTGGATGAGATCATGTTCCTCCGCGCTGTGCATATTTGTAAAAGCATCCATGGGGGCCTTTTTGTTGCCTTTTGCGCCACATGTCATGCACTCGCACGGTAGACACACACACACACACACACACACCTATCACAGCCATCATGAACTGAGCATTAGCTGAAGTTAAAGTGTGTGATTCAGGTGTAGTAACTGCAACACTTGCTCCTTAATTAAGCAGCCTTCCAGCATCTTTTCTTTTGAATTTGGTCAGCTGGTTCAAGTGGATCCTGGTCATGTGACATCTGGCCCACCCACCTACTTAGCCATGCCCCTTCTCTTCCTTTCTTAACTGTTAGATCACAGGATGTCTTTTGCCTGGGTGTCTGAAGCAAAGGACAGATGAAGAAAAGGCAATTTCCCCTTCGAACCTGTTCCCACCAGAAGGGCCCAGACACAGAACCCCTGCCCCTGAAACCTCTGGCAAGTTCCCTCAAATATGTGTTTCACCCCTCTCTCTCAACAATTCATCCCAACCATCATTGGCCAAACACATGGACACACCAATGCGGCAACCTCAGCTGCATCCCCATAGATGCCATTAGCACTCCATCATCTAGCATTAAAAAAAGAATTAGGCTCATCATTCTCCACTCAGCAATGAATGGTGCAACAGGCATCTCTGACCTCATCCCCACAAATGACTTGGACACCATCTTCATTACTTAGACTTGGCTGTCATCCACCTCCACCCACATCCTAGATATCCTCATTCCCGACGGCTGCAGCATTCTACAAAGAGACCTTCCAAACAAGTTGGCCAGAGGTCTTGGCATCATTCACAATGCATCATGGCTATGCACCTGACTGGACGTTGCCATTATCAGCCCTATTGAAAACATATCCTGCCTCTTCCTGCTCTCCCTCATAAACACATTAACCTTCCACCAAATCTACAGAACACTCAAGCCTAACACTTACTTCATCTGTGTTCTAATCCCTTTGTGTTTTATGACGTGCCTTCCTATTAGTCCCCCTTGAAAGACCACACGATTGTGGTAGTAGCTTTAGTCAATTCCAGCTTAGATTATGGAAATCGCATCCTTGCAGGCATCCCTGATAGGACACTGACCCGGCGCTAGAGGGCACAGAATGTGGCATTGCAACTTATATTTAAAGTTCCAAAACTGCAGTGATCTCTTCCCTTCACAGATCACTCCATTGACTTTCTATTAAACAGAGGATGGTCTTTAAGTGCGTACAAACTAGCACATAAGTATCTCTCCAATAGTGTGGTTCGCTATGAGCCAAAGCGTTTGCTACAATCCTCAGACAAATATCTACTGGTGATCCTGCCTTCCAGGTGTATCTATAGGGGCACTATGCGCTTCTTGATTTCCGGTCCCAGATTGCGGAATTCCCTGCCCTTAGACATTCACAGTTATACCCTATTTGTCCAGTACCAAGAGGGCTTAAAAACACATTTGTTTAGCTAACTGGTTCCTTCTTGTGCCCTTAGGCACTATCAACATTGACATTGGTGTAGATGAGCTTATATGAGTACCATCTGCGCTTCGAAGCACATTACAAATTAATCTAAAATCCCCAAAAAATCAAATCTGAGACTTTAGGACTTGGTCCTCACCAGGTCTCTCTTGCTCACCAACTAGATCTTCACCTATAGCTTCAACATTCCTGACAATGCAGCAAACAAGTTCACTCCATTGGCTCCTTGATGTACAACCTCACACAGCTCCCAAATGACCCAATGCTCAGAAAATGTAATGTCCTTGACCTCATCACCATCACCATGCAAAAGCTCCTTCACAACTCTTCAATCCAGCTCAACTGGTCTGACCATCTGTCAATCCCCTGACATACGATACACAACTCAGTCAAGCATGCACATTGAAAACACAGCAAACAACCCTTTAGATTATTCAATAACTTCACAGTAGAAGCTCTCGTGGAAGACCACACAAACATCCATCTCACATGAGATGGTGATCCAGAACTGTGTCTTGCTTCTTCAAGAACTCAACCCCACTCTCACAACCAACATCAACCTCCATGCCCCGGTGCAGCAATGTTCCTTCAAGCCTAAGACTTCCACGCCCTTGTACAATTAAGAACTCAACCTCAACAAAAGAGACATCATAAAAAAAGACAAGACTTGTTAACAATCCTGCAATGCATCTGACCTAGCCCTGATCAAGGAATCAAGGAACTCTGAGCTAAAACGCAGATGACTGATCACCACTGCAAAAGCGAATTATTATCAGAACACCAAAGCAAAGTCCAACAATGAAATCAGAGCCCCGTCAAAGCCATCAAGCTTTGCATAACACTCTCCCATACCCACTGGTACTACATTGAAGAATCCATGACTATCAACTCTTTTTTCATCTACAAGGTCTGCATTATCTGCCAGCAGATAGAGACCAAGACTCAACTGACAGCACACCACACATTCCATCTGGCAAACACCACTACCTGGACAACTTTCAAGGCACTGACCAAGGGAGTCCTGAATGCCACCCTTGCATCCATCAATGCCACATCGTACAAGGAAAACATACTCTCGGCTTTTGTACTCATGAGATATTTGACTGAAGCACTCCTTTCTTACCTGTGAATAATCAACAGCTCCCTCTTTCAAGGCACCTTTAAGCTAAACACCAGACAAATCCTCCTGCTTCCTGAAAAACCAGCACTGGACCCCGAAGTCATCAGCGACTTCCACATCATCACACAAATTCCTTACATAAGATACCTGAGAAAGAAGTAGGCAAGCAACTCATCCAGAATATTGATGCCAACAACCTCTGTTAGTCCTACCAACCTGCCGTCAGACCCAGGTGCAGCATGGAAACGGCTACCACCAAGGTGGTCAAAGATGCACTTAACATCTTCGATGATTGACATCCCTCTCTCTTGGCTCTCCTTGAGCTCTCAGCTGTGTCCAACATAGTTGACCACTAGACACTCACTGACATTCTACATCACCACATGGGGATCAGCAAGACTGTCTCCAGCTAGTTCAAGTCCTGCCTCGCTAATCCTCATCAATTAATTGAAATGGATTGCTCTAGATTACCAACAATGATCCTCACTTGTGGAGTCCTGCAAGGATCGATCCTCTGCCCCTTGATCATCAATCTTTACATGGAACCGCTCAGAGTCCTTCTGGATCCACTCAATATCCACATCCATCAATACACGGATGATACACAGCTTTACCTCAGGATATCCTTCATCGAAGACAACCAGAGGCTCAGGGCCTGCCCCACACTGATCTAAACCAGATGTCCAGTGCATACCTGAACATCAAACCCTCAAAGACCACATTTCTGATGCTAACCAATAACACAGAACACCATGATATTTAGACCTGTCTCTCTGCTGGGAACCGTGGGGGCTTAACACCTAGCTGACCACCTACACCAAATTGCTTGGTTTCTAAATCAAAAGACACCTCTGCTTCAAGCAGCATGTAGCAAGGAAGGCACAAATGCCTAGGTGCCAACTTTCCCACCTGTGGAAAATCAAACCCTTACTCCCAATAAACAACTAAATATCTGCTGGCCAAGCCTTGGTCCTCTCCCTCCTGAATAGTGATGATGCTGTTATAAAATGATATGCTGATGCTGTTTGCATGAACATTGTGCAGTAGAATGTTAGTAGTTGAATCTAAGAATGTGGTATTGAAGGATCTGGAATGGGCTTGGGGAGTGTAGTTGGAGCTCTGAATTAACATAGCAAAGATCTAAGCCTTTTCAGGGCCAGGAGAATGACCTCTCCTTCTCCTTGTAATGGAACAGTTCCAATTCCTTTTCGAGGCCTCAGTGGTCTCTTCCCGGCCACTGCGACACATATGCTCTCCTTGGATACTTAATAGACTTCTTTGGGGTCTCAGACCCTTCTCTGGTGGACAGTGGGGTTGTTTCCGCCACTGCAGTGAGGAGGTTCTCCTCTAATGCTCAATAAACTTGGCTTACGGTCTCAGACCCTTTTCTGGTGGTCAGTGGGCTTGTTGCCACCACTGCAATGAGGAAGTTCTCCTCTGATGCTTAAAATACTTGTGTGCTGGTCCCAGAGCTTTCTCTGGTGGTCAGTAGGCTTGTTGCAGCCACAGAGACGAGGAAGTTCTATTCTATTCTATTCTATCTTAGTGTATTTTTGTATAGCGTCAACTAACCCGCAGGCCTCAGAGTGCTCACATAAACAGTAAAAACATAAAACAAGCAAAGAGGAAGGAGAAGTACAACGGGGCACAGTATAGCTATGATCAAAATAGTATTCAGAGTAGGAGTGAATTACTTGCCACTTCCATTGAATTCAAGATAAATTAGGCCAGTGATGGCAGTTGTCTAATGAGAACGGGGAGTTCTCCCCGATGTTCAACATGCCCTTCCTAGTAGTTCGACTGTTGCTACTGAGTCGGCGGAGAGCCTCTCGAGTCTTCCTTTCTTCCACCCCATTGTCCCCTCTGGTTCTATCGTACCACCCATTACCTTTGTTGGGACATTGGTATGACACTGGGGCTTTCTGGGACTGGGACACATCTGTCTGGCTCTTCAGGCTGCTCTTCTCTGCTTCTGCCACAGCGCAGAGGCTCAATGCTCTCCTGGACTGCTCAGCTTCCTCTTCCTGAGTCGCTTTTGGGTCCACTCTTGATGGTCCCACAGAGAACTTCTTCAGCACCTCGCTGGTGTCCTCCAAAGGCGGTTCACTGCGGTCAGCTGACAGGATTTGAAACTCCCGCTCACACCACCTGCTTATTTCGGCCAAGCTTGACAAAGTCTTCAGTCGTTCTCTTCTTATACAACGTTGCCAGGCCCGCCCTGGTGGATTGTGAAAGTCCTTTGTTGTTCTTGATGGATTGATCTGCATGCATCATCGGGGCCACCTCACACCAGCACTTGCACAGTAAGTAATCTTCATGTTTTCTGTTCTCTTCTTCGTCCTTGTACTTTCTGTTGTGGCTGTTTCTCCTACACTACAGAAATACATGAATCTACTCTCCAGGAAGTTGTTTGATATTGGGGGGTTAGGGAAGATTGGGGTGTGACTTTAGTCAAAGGGCTATACCCTAGTTGCTCATCCTTATCCCCAGAGGGTGAGTCCCTCCACATGAGGTCCTCCTGCATTATACCAACCTTAGGGGACTATTGGGTAGTGGCCGCACCTCCCTAGCCTCATGGGAAAGGACTCCCCCTTGGAGAGAAGTGCTGATACCTTGCAAATCCTCACAATTCCCTCTGATACTCGATGTTTCCTGAATTATACAGTGTTAAAATATATTCCATGTGAGAACACACAATTCAGCAAACATCAGCCCTCACACCTTGAGCAAGACACAGCCACACTGGCATAGGAAGGGGAGACCAGTCAAGAAAACAGAGAAGAGGGTGAGGGGGTTGCAAAGCATCTGCGAAACGAGCTATTCATTCAATCTGGACATCCTGCCAAAATTAACATTCAAAAACTTCAGAGCTAGCCTCCTAAAACTCCTGACCCACTGAGATATGCTGTGAAACTGAACGCCTATACATTTCAGGCAAAACTAAACACAACCTTATGGTGCAGCATTACAAAAGAAACACCTTCCATTGTCAATTAAAACCACAGCAGAAAAATGGGTCAAGATATTGCAATTGTTAACAATACAATGGCGTTCTCTTATACCACACTCCAGGCAGAATCTGAGAATTGAGAAGACACAGAGCATTAATCCTAGCCGGAAACAAAGCGGTCAGCGGCACTCCAGATAAGGCAGTGTTTTAGGGAGAGGATATGCCATAAGAAGTAAAGCAGTTTATACAACTGTAAACAAAATCCGAACAAATCATGCATCTGCAAACAGGTGGGCAAATTTATCTCGGGCCTTATGAAGTCTTTACTTACAGGGCCCAGAACATATTGCTTTACAATGAAGCACCCTCTTTAATCCCACAATACGTGTTTTTGTTTCCACCTGATCAAGGCCTCAAACTCTTCACCCTGCAAATGCCAGTCCAATGTTCTATTTGCTGCACCACTTGTACTCGCCAATATTGCTCAAGGCCTTGGGTTAAGCTACATAAGTGCCTCTGCTGCAGACCAGCGACATGAGAGATAGCTGCACGTTTTGCCCGAAAAATAAACACAGCAACGTACTGCTGGAAGAATGGACCTCACCAATCTTCAGGCACTGGAAATACCTTACCCGCAATAAATAAGTACACCACCTGTAAAAGAAAGATCACCGCACACCGCCAGAAACACTAGCACCTTATTCACATGGATACTAATTCATCTCCAGCTGATACAATTTCAATGCATTCATCAGGGGTGTCATTTCACCAAAATGCCAGGTGTAGAGGAAGTGACATCAGATGACCCTTTACCACTGAGAACATCACAGGTAGTGATGTCATTTGACCCCACCCGAAGTGACTTCATGGGAAGAAATAAAACATCACCTTTCACCCCTTTAATGAATTCCAGAAAGACAAATTATTTGTTATTCCTATTTTTCTTATTTAGTGTCACTGCTCAAAGTGCTACACTTGTGGAAACCCCTGTATTTTTTAAGAGCCCTCAACAAAAATTCCAGCCTCTCCAGAAACAAAGAGCCACATTGCACTGGCCACAAGGGTTTCAATGTAAAAGACAATTGTACAGAAAAATGTAATATGTTTTTTATTTTTTTTAGGTGTAGCAAGGGGGAGCACAGCGGTAGCAGGGGAAACCTCAGGGTCACAGTTGCGACCCCTAGCCACCCCCATATGACGTCCCTGGCATTCCTTCTTAAATTGAAACACTTTACCTCGCATTACTCTTTGGCTACCTAATGTAGCCCTACACACCAGGACACATGTTTATCTGAGGTCATACATTTCTTCTTGACCTCAGAATTGAAAACATAGCAACGCTGCCCCCGCTCTCCTAAGACTGCAGAGCGAATCAAGAAGGCAACAAAAGATGAAAGAAGGGGGAGGGAACCGGAGAACAAAGTGCTTAGCCAAGGAAAACTGCAAGGACTGATCCCGCTCCCCGTCCCTCCCACCACTTACATCCCCAAATGCTCCCTGATGAACTGCCAGACCCACAAGAGCAGCTCCATCTCCAAGTCCACAAAGCATGCACAAACACTGCACAACCATTCACGCATGACCAGGGGCGTTGCTGGGGGGGGTTAGGGGGGCCATAGCCCCTGATCTTTTGGTTGTAGCCCCGGATAGAATCTCAGGAGCTACAGCCAAAAGACTAGCTAGCCCCCAGTCTCAACAGTTCCGACATCAGCGTAGCCCCGGGTCTTTTCCAGACCTAGCAACTCCCCTGCGCATGACACTTATGCAGGCACTGAATTAAAAACGTGCACACTTCATTTACAACATGCCATCACACAAACAGACGCACACTTGTTTTTGTGTGCAATCTTTCATTATCATGTTCGTCCATTTCCATCTGAACGCCTTGAATGCAAGTAGAGGGGGGCTTTTTTAGTTGGGGTGGGCTTTTCAGTATGTCCCCTTTGTTCAGAATGCCACGAGTCTGAAGGGGGTTTGACCACAAGGTGATTGAAAAGTCCACAGTGGAGGGTGGAGGGGGGCGGAGTATTAAAAGGAAAAAAGGAAAAGGAACAAAAAAGTCCCTGTTCGGGAAAACAGAGCAACACTGTTATGTACCGGTGCTCGGGATGCCCCGCCAGTGGGGCTGTCACCGGTCCAGGAGGCAGCGTGGCCTGGGGCGCGGCAGCGGCAGCAGCGCGAACAAAAGGAGACTCCCACCCGCTGTGCTGGGTTCGCCCGGAACTGCCTCCCACTGTCAGGGGCGGGGCTTTTATTAAGAGGCCCTACATCACCGCGCTGCGGGACGTAGGGCGGATATAACATTCCTCCTTTATTTCAAATAAACTTAACAATAACACAATCAACATACTCAACTTCAAACGCCTGACACAGTTCTCTTTTCACACTGTGCCAGCTCCCCCTTGTGTGGGATGCTTGGCGACGGTGTCTGCTCAGCATACATAGTCATTCAGCCTCGCGGGCGGCCTCGTGTTGGCTCTCAGACTATACCGCTTCACCTGGGGGCTGTCCCCACTCAGCTCGTGAATCTGCTCACCTTCACTGCAGGCGTCCCCACTGCCGGCCAGGCTCTCTGGTTGCCAGCTGCGGTCCCATGCGGCTTCTTCCTCTGGGTCTTGCGCCAGCTCTTCGCTGTCTTGTTGTAAGTTGTCGTCGTCTTGAGGGCCCTCGCAGTCCGTCCAGAGAGTGCAGGGCACGGGCTTGAACCAGGAGGCATTCCTTGTCACTTACCGACTCCCTCGGGTCACTGTTATCATGGTTCTGCACCGGTTACTGACAGTCCATGGCAGTTCCTCGTACCTGGTGTCTAGCTTGGACTTCGTGGGGTTTCGTAACATGATGACTTGGTCACCCACCCGATGGTCGGACGGCCTTGCTCTTCGTTTGGCACTCATGTGAGCATTGGCACGTGTTCTCCTCATCTCTATGCGGGCATTGTCAACGTCATCGGGGGTCCTGCTTGGGTGATGGGGAATCGACGATTTGATGATGGTTCCAAACATGAGGTCAGCAGGTGGTATGCCCGTGGTGCTGTGTGGGGTGACCCGATAGTTCCGCAGGAAACGGTATAGGTTGACCTTCCACGGGCTGGCGTTTGCCCTTGACACTCGGAGCACCTTATTGATGGTCCTCATAAACCGCTCGACATCCCCATTGGCTTGTGGCCACCTCGGCATGATGTGGTGGAATTTGATGCCCATTTCCTGTAGGTATTGCTTGAACTCTTCCCCTGTGAACGGGGGTCCATTGTCACTCTTAATGGTTGTGGGCAGACCATGAGTGACAAACATCTTTTCTATCGCCGGGATGACCACTTCCGCGGCGGTGGACTCCAGTATCTCGACCTCTGGGTAGCGTGAGTGATCGTCGATTGCCACCAGTAGATGTAGACCCTCTCTGATTTTGAAAAAGTCAATACTGATCGCTTCCCATCGTGCCCGGCCGCGCTCGGTCGACAGAATCAGTTCTGGATCTGGGGGCCCACCCGTTATTTGGCAGGGTAAACAGGTGTTCACTAAGCCTTCGACCCGATCATCGATGTGCGGGAACCACACCCTGTGTCTGACCCGGGCCTTTGTTCTTGCGAGACCCTGGTGTCCCTCATGCGCTAGGGCTACTATCCTGTCTTGCAAATTTGGGGGTATGATGATACGATCTCCCCTCAGCAGGAGCCCTCCTTCGGTGATTGAGAGGTCTTGTCGAACCGTGAACATGCCAGCCAGGAACTCCCTAGCCCCCTCGGTTCTGTTGCGGGTGTGCGTCATGAATCCCTTCCAGTTGCCTGACATGATGGCATCTTTTACCAGGTCGCAACAGGGGTCATTTAGGGTTTCAGTTGCAATGTCCTCAATGTTTACCGCTTTGGGCCTCATGGTGCGAACCACTTGACAAATGTGTTCCTCCGTTTCTTCGGCGACCAGAACTTCCTGCTGAGTGGCTGGACGTGGGTGTCACGAAAGGAAGTCCGCCGGGTTGCTACTGCCCGGCTGATAGACGAGTTCGAAATCATATTGCTGGAGGTGTAGCAGCCACTTGGTGATTCTGGCTGGAGGGTGCGCCGATGACCCGGTGAAAATTGGTAGTAGGGGCTTGTGGTCAGTGACTGCTGTGAACTTGTGCCCATACAGGTACATGTGGAAGTGTCGACACCCCATAGTACGGCAATGACCTCCTTCTCTATGTGGGAGTACCTTTGTTCCGTGGCTGTGAGTGCCCTGGATGCATATGCGATCGGTCTTTTTTCGCGCTCTTTCGTGACTTGCATCAGGATCGCTCCAAGTCCTACTGGGCTGGCATCCACAAATAGTTCTGTCGGTAGGTCCGTGTCGTAGTAGGCCATCTTGGTATCAGTCGACAGGGAGTCTTTAATGCTCTCGAAAGCTTCCTGGCATTCCTGCCCCCAGACCCACTTGGTGTTGACCTTTGTAAGTTCCCATAGCAGTTCAGATAGGGTCGCTAGGTTTCGAATGAATCTGCCACAGTAGGTGGCCATTCCCAGAAAACTGCGTACTTCGGTGGGGGTCGCTGGGGGACTAGCAGCTTGGATGTCCGCCACTTTTTGGGGATCAGGTGAGATGCCATTGCGGTCAAACTTGTACCCGAAAAAGGTTATTTCCGATTTGAGGAACTCGCACTTCTCTCGATGGATTGTGAGTCCGGCTTCTTCCAACCTGCCCAGGAGCGTCTTCAGTCTCGTGATGTGTTCCTTGGTGTCAGGTGCATGTATTAGGATATCATCGCTCACGTTCAATACCCCTGGTATGCCTCTGATGACCTCCTGGATGGTCTGTTGAAAGACTTCCGCGGCCGAGGAGATGCCGAAACTCAGGCGCTTGTACCTCCTCAGACCCAGGTGGGTTGAGAACGTGGTAATGTAGCGCGACTCTCTGTAGAGCTTAGGTTGGTGGTACCCCGCTTTTAAGTCTACCTTCGAGAACACACATGACCCAGTGAGGTCGGTGATGATTTCATCGAATGTTTGTGTTATGTGTCGTTCCCTTTTTATGGCCGCATTGGGCAAACGCATGTCAATACAGATCCAGACTTTTCCGGGCTGTTTGGGCTTCCTGGTGACCACCATCGGGGAGACCCACGGTGTTGGTCCTGTGACTTCTTCAATGATTCTGGCAGCTTCCAGTGACTTTAACTCTTTCTCTACCTGTTCCCTCATGTGGAACGGTGTCCTCCGGTGTCTCACCGCATGTGGTTGCACTGATTGATCAATGTGTAGTTTGATAGTCTTTCCCTTGAGACAGCCTATCCCCTTCTGTAGCTTGGGGTGTTGCCTGAGAAAGTTCTCGACTTCGGCTGCGTAGTCAATGTGGCAGATGAATTTGACCACGCCCAAATCTTCAGCCGCATCTCCGCTCAGTAGGCTTTCGATCCCCGCCTTCACGACATATATCTTTGACCACACCTTCTGTTCGCCATGTTCAAGCATGGTGCGGAACCTCCCGATGACTGGCAGGGGTCTCCGGCTGCCGTAGGCAAATAGACGAGTGTCTGTAGATTTGAGCTCAGGTGGTGGTGTAAGAGTTTGGAAGACACTGGTTGGCATGACGTTTACTGAGGCTCCCGTATCAATGGTCATCTGTACGTACTGGCCTTGGATGGAGACCGTTCATTTTCGTCGCCTGGCGGTTCTTTTCGGCGGTACTGGCCCCTGGTTCAGTGCGGATACCAGGTATACCTTTCGGCCCATTCCTTCGCTCTCCATGCCTGCCGTTTGCCGTAGGGCTGAGAGATCATCGCCTTCCTCTTCCGTCGAGGAGTTGACTACCGCGACCCTCCTTGCGCTGGCTTGCTTCTTTTTTTTCCGGGACCCCTTATCCTGAGTGCCTTGTGGGGGCTGCAGTGGCGTGTTCGCTGATCTGCACACTTTCGCGTAGTGATCCTTCCTGCCGCACGCTCTGCACGTGGTGCCTTGGGCCGGGAAGTTTCGCCTTCCGTGTCTTTGACCACCACACCACCCACATTCCGTGGGTCCTGGTACTCGAGGTTGCCACCTGTTCTGGGTGTGGTTGCCGCCGCTTTCACCTCTCGTAAATGGTCTGTCTGAGATCTGGGCGACCATCGCTGTTGAGAGTGGCGGCTGCAGTTTCTGTAGTGTCGCTTCCATGTTGGCAGCCCTGGAGTGGGCAAGCTCCCTCTGTCGACCCGGTTCCAGGATGCGTTGTAGAGGGATGCCTTTCTCACTGAGTACGAGATGCCTCAGCTTCTCCGAATGTATGCCATTTATGATTTGTCGTCTGATCTCCCTCTCAGTGTTCGTGAACTCACACGACATGGCCAGTTTCCTCAGCCTCGTGTGGTAGGCGTCTAGAGTTTCATCAGTGGCCTGGATAGTCGTGTAAAAAATGAAAGTCTCATAGTCTGGATTTAGTTGCGGGAGGAAATGTGCCGTTAAGGCGTCCTTCGCACTCAGGTACGCGTCTTGGCCATCATCAACATTCAGGGAGTTGAAGATGCGTAGCACCACGTCGCCCACACTGAGGAGCAGATGAGCTTTCATCTTTCTGGATGACGTGATGTCCTTGCATTCCATGGCCATCTCGAACTTCTGTAGCCATAACTGCCATCTGGGTCCACTGGACGACGGGTCGGTGAATGGGTCGAACGGTTGAACCAACGTCGACGAACTGCACAGCGAGCGGGGTGGTGGCGACGCCATCGACAGGTTTGCCGCGATCCTGGACGGCGTGGAAAGTCCAGGAGTTGATGACCCAGCCGCCATGGTGTCAGGTACCCTCGGTCTGTTGATTATGCTGTCGTGCTGGCCTGATGTCGTCCTGCCTCATCAGTTCGTCCGCACATTGCATTGAGGAGTGATCTTTCGCGGTGAATGTGCCCCCTGGCACATGTGCGCCGACCGATGGGCGCCTTGTAGCATGTGCGCCATGCAGGAGGAAAAACACACGAAGAGAGGGAAAAAATTCTCGGCCCCTTTTGGATAGGGAATGAACGAGAGAATTTTTTTTTTTTTTTTTTTTTGGGGTGGGGGTCACGTGGTCTCGGTGGCCCCCCACCGGGTGTCCAAAAATTTGTGCGGGACGTCCGTATGGTGTCCGCGTGTGAGGTGATGTAGAGCGCGTGGTTGGTCGCTCACTTCCTCGTCGCCATTGTTATGTACCGGTGCTCGGGAGGCCCCGCACGTGGGGCTGGCACCGGTCCAGGAGGCCGCGTGGCCTGGAGCGCGGAAGCGGCAGCAGCACGAACAAAAGGAGACACCCACACGCTGTGCTGGGTTCACCCAGAACTGCCTCCCACTGTCGGGGGCGGGGCTTTTATTAAGAGGCCCTACGTCACCGCGCTGCGGGACGTAGGGCGGATATAACAAACACGTTCCATCCGATCTGACTTGGGCTTGGACAACTGGCAGAAAAGACAACTGGCAGCAAAGAGTTGGACTATTGGTAAACAGAGCTCAACAGTGGGCGTTATGGTGTGTCACTCCTCCTGGGAGCATGGTATCTCCCAGGGCTCGTGTCACGGTGTTCATGTCACGTGTCAGTGACCACGTGACTTGAATAAATAAAAGTGATGAGCAGCTTCCTGCTCACTAGTCTTGAAACCAACTGACTCCAGTGTGCTGTGTCTTTATTACCCTGCAGAGCCCTCCACCGGGACAGTGCCCCTACCATGCAACACTGTCCATGATGGCTAACATCCAATTTGAAGAGCCGCTGCCGGGCAACTCTACCTATGTGCCCAGCAGTGCCCCTGCTGGGCTATCCTGCTTGTGGGTGCTGGTGCCCCTTCTGGACAATGCTGCTGCAGTGTTTAGTTTTGGCCTGGGTGCCCCCCAGGCTATGGAAGAGCCTGTGTGCTCATGGGATGGCAGGGTTGCCCCTGTTAAGGTAGGTCTGCTGGGTGCCCCCAGCATGTCGGCTGGGTGCCCCCAGCCTTCGTCTGCCTGGCCTGTGTGACTGCAGGCCAGGACATAACAGGCGTGGGTAGGCAGATCACTAGGCAGCATCCTCACAAACCCAAATCAGAAAGCCCCACATCAAAGACCTGCCATTCTTGATTGGCCAAAAAATAGTAAGGCAATTCCTCACCGGTTGTTGTTGTGTAGGGGGACAAGGAATACCATCCTGTGCTTCTATCAATGTACACTAGGAATGTTACTTGTTGCCATGCCAATGCACTATTCTGCTTTTAAACTCCACTTGTCCGCAGAGGTCGAGGCAGGACTGAACCCAACGTTTGCACGAGGTGAAGAATCGATTGTGAATAACTGAGATTGAATTCAATTTGTTTGATTTTCTTGTTAAGGGCATCTTACTTAGTAGTGTTTATGGTAGCAAGGGGACCTTTATTTTTAAATGTTTTCTTAGTTACGGATAGAATTAAGCTTTTTTAGAAGGAAACATTTACTGTGTTATTGTGGTTTTGATTAATGGAAATATTACTTTGTAGTGTTTTTAATTATTTAGGGAACACTGTACTTTGGTTTCTTCTAGATAAAGAAACGACTTTTTTAAATAAGTGAAATCTTACAGTGTTTTTATTTTTCTTTCGTGGACGTATTATTTGTGATATTTTGATGTTATTATGGAAACCTCTGGTTTTCTTTTTTTCCTCTTTAAGAAAGATTAATTTTTAGCTGGGGTAAAGTTATTTTGTTATGTTGTTTTATTGGGTGTTTATTTAGATGTACAGATGTGTAGTCATAAGCAGAATTTTTCTTTTGTTAGCATTGTTAGTTATATTGTCTTCTTTTTTTTCTTTAATTCTATGTTATTTCTTAAGGGTAGGCATTGTTCTAATAGTGTTACTTTCATGGTTCTTGGTGTTGATTTTCATTTGCCTGTGAGGCAGGAGGAGCTGATGGATGTGGTGTGCATCCCCATGCAGGTACAGTAACCCTTATGCAAGGTGATATGTTGATTTTGAACTCCTCTACTCTTTACTATATTCTGGACAGCAAGGATTTATAATTCTTCAACCTGTAGGTGCAGACAGAGAATACGCTCCAGAAAGCAGGTGCAGCTGGAACTGTTGGTGGGACTGAAAATGATATTTCTGTGGCCGATGGTTTGGTGTAGTTTGCTCTATTATTTGTAAAAAGTTCATGTTGGTCTCTGAAGAGGCTTGTTGTCCTTCAAAATGTATAGTATTAACAAAAAGCTATAGATAAAACACAATTGCAACAGTTATTTAAACATATCTTAGAATCTAAGGTAGAAGATTAATAGCAGAAATGTAACATAGTCTTGATGGTGAACAGGCCATGTTAAGCCTTTGAGTTGCCAGGTAGACAATAGAAACTGAGAGCTATCAATCAAATACTCAGAAGCAATCATTTAATGCCAAGTGTGTGTCAAGTGTAGAAATAAAGAATGGGTTCCACAATTTATCAAATTTCGACTTAAACATTTGTTCTTCATGGGAGGCCAGGAGGATCATTTGCTTAGTCCTCTCTTTCAGTACTGGATCAGCATTGGCGCAATGGGAATACAGCGAAGTCTAATGTAGGGTTTTAGTGATGCCTAGTTCATTGGTGTTAGATAGTTAGCTCACTGTTCTCGCTGGCAGGTCCCATAACATTATGCTGCTAGACTGCAATTTCATGGGAACATACACAAAAAGTACAAGTTAACCAAAAAAAAAATTCAAATGTAACTAACTACATAAACAGAACCTTAACTGCTGCAATAAACCTTTCACTAACATGGATGAAAAGTAAGGTTTTACAAATATAAGCCTCACAAACTATAAAAGAAAACAGCAAACTAAATTGTCCAAAACAAAATACAAGCAAAGCAAGGGAAGCATAACTAACAAAGAAAACACATTTCCTAGGTTTCTAGGTAAAATAAAGAAAACAAAGAGGTTTCCCCAAAAAAACTAAAGTAACTGGTTTTGCTAAGTGTCGTTAAATAACAATATAATTAAACCATGGTTGCTTAAAGTAAATAAAGAGTTATGCAAAGTTCTCAGAGAAAAGCTTCCCTGTCAAAGAAAAAATACCAAAAAAATGCAAGGTTTCACTAACAAAATGAAACTTGCTTCCCACAAGAAAAATAACAACACAAATCATGTCTTCAGTAACTAAGGAAAGAAAGAAAGGTTCCCAAATCATGGAAACAAAACCAATTAAAGTTTCCCTAACAAAAAATGAGCACTGCAACGAAAGGGTACCCCGACAAACAATAAAAGTGTAAAGGAAGGGTTCCAGTACAAAGCAACTGATTTCCTGATGTAACTGAACTAAATTAGAACCTTCAGTGGGTGCGTACACCAATCAGATTGCACAAACCCAGGCTTAGAATCCAAGCCAGGTTCAGAGCAACCCGAGCAGTGGAGATACACCTTGCCACCTTCCCTCATGCGCTGTGCTCTGTCCGTTGGCCAGACCGGCACCACCCTATCACTGAATCTACCCACCACCAGCCTCCTCACCTCACGCGATGCCACTGCACCTCATACTCCAACCATGGCCACTAGTGAAATGGAATCGGGGAACCACGATCCACTTCAGTATCGACCATGTAAGTTGAGGAATCTGAATACTGCCTCCTCCATTTTCGGGGTTTTCTCAGTTGTCACCTTCATGGTTGGGCGTTTGTAGAAACGCACCTAAGTCCTTTGGCTCAGGCTACACTTCAGAACATGGTACTCAAAGTTACACTAATCACGTGCTCCCAGACTAAGTAACTCCTCCAAGCATTTCCCCAAATAGGTTGCTCCTTGAGCTATCACCAAGATTCTCAAACTCCTCCCCCTAGTGTTTTCACCTGTCAGCAAACCACAAACAGAACAATGAGCTGCTGTGTGCCTTACTCAGACCTTACCAGGGTGTTAAGTGTGCTGTGGCTAGCTGGGGCTTTGCCTCGGCAATCTCAAACCTTGTTCCTCCTGTGTGACACGATGTTCTTCACCAATAGATATCACGTTTAACCACGTTTTGAATCACGCCATCTGTTTGACAGCTGAGGAGTTAGAATATTCGTTTCCAAATACTCAGTACGGAATTATAAAGCAGACACCACATTATAGTGTGTTTATCAGCATGTTATTATGATATAGTTTTAAAGTTATGTCACAATGTTTTAATACGTTAATGCAATCCTAAGAATCACAGACTGGCTTCGAAAGACATTAAGGGGTCGATTCATGGAATTAATGTGCGCCGAAAATTCCCGCGCAGAGGTGCCAAAACGTGCGATTCGCAGTGCAAGTGCGAAAATCGCAGGGAAACCAGCGCACATCGATTCATGGATGTCCGTGCGCGAGAAAAACATTGGTTGTGCTCTGAAAATGTGCCCCGCGCACGCCGGCGCACAGGTCATCCAACAGTGTGCACCACGGCCACTGCGAAATCTCACAAAGCGCGACGCACATCACAAAAGTAGGCGGAACACGGGGTGTAACACTCGGAATGGGGAACAACGCGTGAAAATATGGGCGTCACGGGGGAAGTACAGGAGGCAAGTGCGCGGAACGCCCAATCGCTCGCCTACAACCCGTATTCATGGAATCGAATAGGGCAAACCAGCGCACGGCCAAAGATGCGCACAGGGCCAAACAAGTACGCCACAAGAAAGCAGGCGGGAGCGCCCCTGCGCCTGAAAAAAATGTGCGCCAAAATGTGCGCTAACAAAAAGCACCCATATACAGCCATGATGAATGGTCCATACAGTGGCCCTCTAGGACAAATGAGGTGCAAAGTGGTACCGACAAACACGAACACCCGCTGTGTGAAAAATACCGTGTGCGTGTGTTCCTGGGTGCGCGGGAAGTTCCACACGCGATTGGCCTGGGTGCGTGTACTTCAGGGTGCGTGGGAAGTTCCACACGCGATTAGCCTGGGTACGTGTACTACGGGGTGTGCGGGAAGTTCCACACGCGATTAGCCTGGGTACCTGTGTTTCGGGGTGCGCGGGAAGTTCCACACGCGATTGGCCTGGGTACGTGTACTTCGGGTGCGTGGGAAGTTCCACATGCGATTGGCCTGGGTACGTGTATTCCGAGGTGCGCGGGAAGATTCACACGCGATTTCAGCAGGGTACGTGTATTTCGGTGGTACCGGGGAATGCTACACATGATTTGGCCGTGTGGGTCCTCCCAGGTGTTCCCTCTACACCCTCCACGGCCCCTGTAGGCAGCCCACACCACAGGGGACTACCCTGCACCCCTGCTCATGTCCCACAGGCAACCCATCAACCATGGCCATGCCCACCAGCCAACCCACATGTCACCTTGCACTACTGATCACCAACACATGTCTCCAAGCACCCCCAACCCTCAGCATACAGGGGCACCCTCCACCAGCCCCCCACACATGTCTCCCACCCCCCCACCGCACAGCAGTGCAGGGCACCCTCCACCAGGCCCCCACTCATGTCTACCACCACCCCCACCCCCCCCCAGCAGTGCAGGGGCACCCTCCACCAGGCCCCCACACATGTCTCCCACCACCCCCACCCCCCAGCAGTGCAGGGCACACTCCACCAGGCCCCCACACATGTCTCCCACCACCCCCACTCCCCAGCAGTACAGGGAACCCTCCACCAGGCCCCCACTCATGTCTACCACCACCCCCACACCCCAGCAGTGCAGGGGCACCCTCCACCAGGCCCCCACACATGTCTACCATCACCCCCACCCCCCAGCAGTGCATGGGCAGCCTCCACCAGGCCCCCACTTATGTCTCCCACCACCTCCACCCCCCAGCAGTGCAGGGGCAGCCTCCACCATGCCCCCACACATGTCTACCATCACCCCCACCCCCACAGCAGTGCAGGGGCAGCCTCCAGAAGGCCCCCACACATGTCTACCATCACCCCCACCCCCCAGCAGTGTAGGGGCAGCCTCCACCAGGCCCCCACTCATGTTTCCCACCACCCCCACCCCCAGCATCCAGGGGCACCCTCCACCAGGCCCCCACACATGTCTACCATCACCCCCACCCCCCAGCAGTGCAGGGGCAGCCTCCACCAGGCCCCCACTCATGTCTTCCACCACCCCCACCCCCCAGCAGTGCATGGGCAGCCTCCACCAGGCCCCCACTCATGTCTCCCTGCACCCCCACCCCCCAGCATCCAGAAGCAGCCTCCACCAGGCCCCCACTCATGTCCCCTATCACCCTTCCTCCCAACATCCAGGGGCAGTCTCCACCAGGACCCCACTCATGTCTCCCACCACCCCCACCCCCCAGCAGTGCAGGGGCAGCCTCCACCAGGCCCCCACACATGTCCCCCTGCACCCCCACCCCCCAGCAGTGCAGGGGCAGCCTCCACCAGGCCCCCACACATGTCTACCATCACCCCCACGCCCCAGCAGTGCAGGGGCAGCCTCCACCAGGCCCCCACTCATGTCTCCCACCACCCCCACCCCCAGCAGTGCAGGGGCAGCCTCCACCAGGCCCCCACTCATGTTTTCCTGCAACCCCACCCCCCAGCATCCAGGGGCACCCTCCACCAGGCCCCCACTCATGTCTCCCTGCACCTCCACCCCCCAGCATCCAGGGGCAGCCTAAACCAGGCCCCCACTCATGTCTCCCACCCCCCAGCAGTGCAGGGGCAGCCTCCACCAGGCCCCCACTCATGTCTCCCACCACCCCCACCCCCGAGCATCCAGGGGCACCCTCCACCAGGCCCCCACTCATGTCTCCCATCACCCCCACCCCCAGCATCCAGGGGCACCCTCCACCAGGCCCCCACTCATGTCTCCCATCACCCCCACGCCCCAGCAGTGCAGGGGCAGCCTCCACCGGGCCCCCACTCATGTTTCCCACCACCCCCACCCCCCAGCATCCAGGGGCACCCTCCACCAGGCCCCCACACATGTCTACCATCACCCCCACCCCCCAGCAGTGCATGGGCAGCCTCCACCAGGCCCCCACTCATGTCTCCCACCACCCCCAGCCCCCAGCAGTGCAGGGGCAGCCTCCACCAGGCCCCCACTCATGTCTCCCACCACCCCCACCCCCAGCAGTGCAGGGGCAGCCTCCACCAGGCCCCCACTCATGTTTTCCTGCACCCCCACCCCCCAGCATCCAGGGGCACCGTCCACCAGGCCCCCACTCATGTCTCCCTGCACCCCCACCCCCCAGCATCCAGGGGCACCCTCCACCAGGGCCCCACTCATGTCCCCCTGCACCCCCACCCCCCAGCAGTGCAGGGGCAGCCTCCACCAGGCCCCCACACATGTCTACCATCACCCCCACCCCCCAGCAGTGCAGGGGCAGCCTCCACCAGGCCCCCGCACATGTCTACCATCACCCCCACCCCCAGCAGTGCAGGGGCAGCCTCCACCAGGCCCCCACTCATATCTCCCACCACCCCACCCCCCAGCAGTTCAGGGACAGCCTCCACCAGGCCCCCACTCATGTCTCCCTGCACCCCCACCCCCCAGCAGTGCAGGGGCAGCCTCCACCAGGCCCCCACTCATGTCTCCCACCACCCCACCCCCCAGCAGTGCAGGGGCAGCCTCCACCAGGCCCCCACTCATGTCTCCCATCACCCCCACCTCCCAGCAGTGCAGGGGCAGCCTCCACCAGGCCCCCACTCATGTCTCCCACCACCCCCACCCCCAGCAGTGCAGGGGCAGCCTCCACCAGGCCCCCACTCATGTTTTCCTGCACCCCCACCCCCCAGCATCCAGGGGCAGCCTCCACCAGGCCCCCACTCATGTTCCCTATCACTCCCACCCCCCAGCATCCAGGGGCAGCCTCCACCAGGCCCCCACTCATGTCTCCCTGCACCCCCACCCCCAGCATCCAGGAGCAGCCTCCAACAGGCCCCCACTCATGTCCCCTATCACCCCCACCCCCCAGCATCCAGGGGCAGCCACCACCAGGCCCCCACTCATGTCTCCCTGCACCCCCACCCCCCAGCATCTAGGGGCAGCCTCCACCAGGCCCCCACTCATGTCTCCCACCACCCCCACCCCCCAGCAGTGCAGGGGCAGCCTCTACCAGGCCCCCACACATGTCCCCCTGCACCCCCACCCCCCAGCAGTGCAGGGGCAGCCTCCACCAGGCCCCCACACATGTCTACCATCACCCCCACCCCCCAGCAGTGCAGGGGCAGCCTCCACCACGCCCCCACACATGTCTACCATCACCCCCACCCCCCAGCAGTGCAGGGGCAGCCTCCACCAGGCCCCCACTCATGTCTCCCACCACCCCCAACCCCCAGCAGTGCAGGGGCAGCCTCCACCAGGCCCCCACTCATGTTTTCCTGCACCCCCATCCCCCAGCATCCAGGGGCACCCTCCACCAGGCCCCCACTCATGTCTCCCACCACTCCCACCCCCCAGCAGTGCAGGGGCAGCCTCCACCAGGCCCCCACTCATGTCTCCCATCACCCCCACCCCCCAGCATGCAGGGGCAGCCTCCACCAGGCCCCCACTCATGTCTCCCACCACCCCCACCCCCCAGCAGTGCAGGGGCAGCCTCCACCAGGCCCCCACTCATGTTTTCCTGCACCCCCACCGCCCAGCATCCAGGGGCAGCCTCCAGCAGGCCCCCACTCATGTCCCCTTTCACCCCCACGCCCCATATCCAGGGACAGCCTCCATCAGGCCCCCACTCATGTCTCCCTACACCCCACCCCCCAGCATCCAGGGGCAGCCTCCACCAGGCACCCACTCATGTCCCCTATCACCCCTACCCCCCAGCATCCAGGGGCAGCCTCCACCCGGCCCCCACTCATGTCTCCCTGTACCCCCACCCCCCAGCATCCAGGGGCAGCCTCCACCAGGCCCCCACTCATGTCCCCTATCACCCCCACCCCCCAGCATCCAGGGGCAGCCTCGACCAGGCCCCCACTCATGTCTCCCTGCACCCCCACCCCCCAGCATCCAGGGGCAGCCTCCACAAGGCCCCCACTCATGTCTCCCACCACCCCCACCCCCCAGCAGTGCAGGGGAAGCCTCCACCAGGCCCCCACACATGTCCCCCTGCACCCCCACCCCCCAGCAGTGCAGGGGCAGCCTCCACCAGGCCCCCACAGATGTCTACCATCACCCCCACCCCCCAGCAGTGCAGGGGCAGCCTCCACCAGGCCCCCCACATGTCCCCCTGCACCCCCACACCACATCAGTGCAGGGGCAGCCTCCACCAGGCCCCCACACATGTCTACCATCACCCCCACCCCCCAGCAGTGCAGGGGCAGCCTCCACCAGGCCCCCACACATGTCACCATCACCCCCACCCCCCAGCAGTGCAGGGGCAGCCTCCACCAGGCCCCCACACATGTCTACCATCACCCCCACCGCCCAGCAGTGCAGGGGCAGCCTCCACCAGGCCCCCACACATGTCACCATCATCCCCTCCCCCCTGTCACCCTCACCCCCACCCCCCAGCAGTGCAGGGGCAGCCTCCACCAGGCCCCCACTCATGTCTCCCCCCACCCCCACCCCCCAGCAGTGCAGGGGGAGCCTCCACCAGGCCCCCATTCATGTTTTCCTGCACCCCCACCCCCAGCATCCAGGGGCAGCCTCCACCAGGCCCCCACTCATGTCTCCCTGCACCCCCACCCCCCAGCATCCAGGGGCAGCCTCCACCAGGCCCCCACTCATGTCCCCTATCACTCCCACCCCCCAGCATCCAGGGGCAGCCTCCACCAGGCCCCCACTCATGTCTCCCTGCACCCCCACCCCCAGCATCCAGGAGCAGCCTCCACCAGGCCCCCACTCATGTGTCCCCTATCACCCCCACCCCCCCAGCATCCAGGGGCAGCCTCCACCAGGCCCCCACTCGTGTCTCCCTGCACCCCCACCCCCCAGCATCTAGGGGCAGCCTCCACCAGGCCCCCCACTCATGTCTCCCACCACCCCCACCCCCCAGCAGTGCAGGGGCAACCTCCACCAGGCCCCCACACATGTCCCCCTGCACCCCCACCCCCCAGCAGTGCAGGGGCAGTCTCCACCAGGCCCCCCACACATGTCTACCATCACCCCCACCCCCCAGGCAGTGCAGGGGCAGCCTCCACCAGGCCCCCACACATGTCTACCATCACCCCCACCCCCCAGCAGTGCAGGGGCAGCCTCCACCAGGCCACCACTCATGTCTCCCACCACCCCCAACCCCCAGCAGTGCAGGGGCAGCCTCCACCAGGCCCCCACTCATGTTTTCCTGCACCCCCATCCCCCAGCATCCAGGGGCACCCTCCACCAGGCCCCCACTCATATCTCCCACCACCCACCCCCCAGCAGTTCAGGGACAGCCTCCACCAGGCCCCCACTCATGTCTCCCTGCACCCCCACCCCCCAGCAGTGCAGGGGCAGCCTCCCACCAGGCCCCCACTCATGTCTCCCACCACCCCACCCCCCAGCAGTGCAGGGGCAGCCTCCACCAGGCCCCCACTCATGTCTCCCATCACCCCCACCTCCCAGCAGTGCAGGGGCAGCCTCCACCAGGCCCCCACTCATGTCTCCCACCACCCCCACCCCCAGCAGTGCAGGGGCAAGCCTCCACCAGGCCCCCACTCATGTTTTCCTGCACCCCCACCCCCCAGCATCCAGGGGCAGCCTCCACCAGGCCCCCACTCATGTTCCCTATCACTCCCACCCCCCAGCATCCAGGGGCAGCCTCCACCAGGCCCCCACTCATGTCTCCCCTGCACCCCCACCCCCAGCATCCAGGAGCAGCCTCCAACAGGCCCCCACTCATGTCCCCTATCACCCCCACCCCCCAGCATCCAGGGGCAGCCACCACCAGGCCCCCACTCATGTCTCCCTGCACCCCCACCCCCCAGCATCTAGGGGCAGCCTCCACCAGGCCCCCACTCATGTCTCCCACCACCCCCACCCCCCAGCAGTGCAGGGGCAGCCTCTACCAGGCCCCCACACATGTCCCCCTGCACCCCCACCCCCCAGGCAGTGCAGGGGCAGCCTCCACCAGGCCCCCACACATGTCTACCATCACCCCCACCCCCCAGCAGTGCAGGGGCAGCCTCCACCAGGCCCCCACACATGTCTACCATCACCCCCACCCCCCAGCAGTGCAGGGGCAGCCTCCACCAGGCCCCCACTCATGTCTCCCACCACCCCCAACCCCCAGCAGTGCAGGGGCAGCCTCCACCAGGCCCCCACTCATGTTTTCCTGCACCCCCATCCCCCCAGCATCCAGGGGCACCCTCCACCAGGCCCCCACTCATGTCTCCCACCACTCCCACCCCCCAGCAGTGCAGGGGCAGCCTCCACCAGGCCCCCACTCATGTCTCCCATCACCCCCACCCCCCAGCATGCAGGGGCAGCCTCCACCAGGCCCCCACTCATGTCTCCCACCACCCCCACCCCCCAGCAGTGCAGGGGCAGCCTCCACCAGGCCCCCACTCATGTTTTCCTGTACCCCCACCGCCCAGCATCCAGGGGCAGCCTCCAGCAGGCCCCACTCATGTCCCCTTTCACCCCCACGCCCCAGCATCCAGGGACAGCCTCCATCAGGCCCCCACTCATGTCTCCCTACACCCCACCCCCAGCATCCAGGGGCAGCCTCCACCAGGCACCCACTCATGTCCCCTATCACCCCTACCCCCCAGCATCCAGGGGCAGCCTCCACCCGGCCCCCACTCATGTCTCCCTGTACCCCCACCCCCCAGCATCCAGGGGCAGCCTCCACCAGGCCCCCACTCATGTCCCCTATCACCCCCACCCCCCAGCATCCAGGGGCAGCCTCGACCAGGCCCCCACTCATGTCTCCCTGCACCCCCACCCCCCAGCATCCAGGGGCAGCCTCCACAAGGCCCCCACTCATGTCTCCCACCACCCCCACCCCCCAGCAGTGCAGGGGCAGCCTCCACCAGGCCCCCACACATGTCCCCCTGCACCCCCATCCCCCAGCAGTGCAGGGGCAGCCTCCACCAGGCCCCCACAGATGTCTACCATCACCCCACTCCCCAGCAGTGCAGGGGCAGCCTCCACCAGGCCCCCCACATGTCCCCCTGCACCCCCACCCCACATCAGTGCAGGGGCAGCCTCCACCAGGCCCCCACACATGTCTACCATCACCCCCACCCCCCAGCAGTGCAGGGGGCAGCCTCCACCAGGCCCCCACACATGTCACCATCACCCCCACCCCCCAGCAGTGCAGGGGCAGCCTCCACCAGGCCCCCACACATGTCTACCATCACCCCCACCGCCCAGCAGTGCAGGGGCAGCCTCCACCAGGCCCCCACACATGTCACCATCATCCCCTCCCCCCTGTCACCCTCACCCCCACCCCCAGCAGTGCAGGGGCAGCCTCCACCAGGCCCCACTCATGTCTCCCCCCACCCCCACCCCCCAGCAGTGCAGGGGGAGCCTCCACCAGGCCCCCATTCATGTTTTCCTGCACCCCCACCCCCAGCATCCAGGGGCAGCCACCACCAGGCCCCCACTCATGTCTCCCTGCACCCCCACCCCCCAGCATCCAGGGGCAGCCTCGACCAGGCCCCCACTCATGTCCCCTATCACTCCCACCCCCCAGCATCCAGGGGCAGCCTCCACCAGGCCCCCACTCATGTCTCCCTGCACCCCCACCCCCAGCATCCAGGAGCAGCCTCCACCAGGCCCCCACTCATGTCCCCTATCACCCCCACCCCCCAGCATCCAGGGGCAGCCTCCACCAGGCCCCCACTCGTGTCTCCCCTGCACCCCCACCCCCCAGCATCTAGGGGCAGCCTCCACCAGGCCCCCACTCATGTCTCCCACCACCCCCACCCCCCAGCAGTGCAGGGGCAACCTCCACCAGGCCCCCACACATGTCCCCCTGCACCCCCACCCCCCAGCAGTGCAGGGGCAGTCTCCACCAGGCCCCCACACATGTCTACCATCACCCCCACCCCCCGGCAGTGCAGGGGCAGCCTCCACCAGGCCCCCACACATGTCTACCATCACCCCCACCCCCCAGCAGTGCAGGGGCAGCCTCCACCAGGCCACCACTCATGTCTCCCACCACCCCCAACCCCCAGCAGTGCAGGGGCAGCCTCCACCAGGCCCCCACTCATGTTTTCCTGCACCCCCATCCCCCAGCATCCAGGGGCAGCCTCCACCAGGCCCCCACAGATGTCTACCATCACCCCCACCCCCCAGCAGTGCAGGGGCAGCCTCCACCAGGCCCCCCACATGTCCCCCTGCACCCCCACCCCACATCAGTGCAGGGGCAGCCTCCACCAGGCCCCCACACATGTCTACCATCACCCCCACCCCCCAGCAGTGCAGGGGCAGCCTCCACCAGGCCCCCGCACATGTCACCATCACCCCCACCCCCCAGCAGTGCAGGGGCAGCCTCCACCAGGCCCCCACACATGTCTACCATCACCCCACCCGCCCAGCAGTGCAGGGGCAGCCTCCACCAGGCCCCCACACATGTCACCATCATCCCCTCCCCCCTGTCACCCTCACCCCCACCCCCCAGCAGTGCAGGGGCAGCCTCCACCAGGCCCCCACTCATGTCTCCCCCCACCCCCACCCCCCAGCAGTGCAGGGGGAGCCTCCACCAGGCCCCCATTCATGTTTTCCTGCACCCCCACCCCCAGCATCCAGGGGCAGCCTCCACCAGGCCCCCACTCATGTCTCCCTGCACCCCCACCCCCCAGCATCCAGGAGCAGCCTCCACCAGGCCCCCACTCATGTCCCCTATCACTCCCACCCCCCAGCATCCAGGGGCAGCCTCCACCAGGCCCCCACTCATGTCTCCCTGCACCCCCACCCCAGCATCCAGGAGCAGCCTCCACCAGGCCCCCACTCATGTCCCCTATCACCCCCACCCCCCAGCATCCAGGGGCAGCCTCCACCAGGCCCCCACTCGTGTCTCCCTGCACCCCCACCCCACAGCATCTAGGGGCAGCCTCCACCAGGCCCCCACTCATGTCTCCCACCACCCCCACCCCCCAGCAGTGCAGGGGCAACCTCCACCAGGCCCCCACACATGTCCCCCTGCACCCCCACCCCCCAGCAGTGCAGGGGCAGTCTCCACCAGGCCCCCACACATGTCTACCAACACCCCCACCCCCCAGCAGTGCAGGGGCAGCCTCCACCAGGCCCCCACACATGTCTACCATCACCCCCACCCCCCAGCAGTGCAGGGGCAGCCTCCACCAGGCCACCACTCATGTCTCCCACCACCCCCAACCCCCAGCAGTGCAGGGGCAGCCTCCACCAGGCCCCCACTCATGTTTTCCTGCACCCCCATCCCCCAGCATCCAGGGGCACCCTCCACCAGGCCCCCACTCATGTCTCCCACCACTCCCACCCCCAGCAGTGCAGGGGCAGCCTCCACCAGGCCCCCACTCATGTCTCCCATCACCCCCACCCCCCAGCAGTGCAGGGGCAGCCTCCACCAGGCCCCCACTCATGTCTCCCACCACCCCCACGCCCCAGCAGTGCAGGGGCAGCCTCCAGCAGGCCCCCACTCATGTCCCCTTTCACCCCCACGCCCCAGCATCCAGGGGCAGCCTCCATCAGGCCCCCACTCATGTCTCCCTGCACCCCACCACCCAGCCTCCACCAGGCCCCCACTCATGTCCCCTATCACCCCTACCCCCCAGCATCCAGGGGCAGCCTCCACATGGCCCCCACTCATGCCTCCCTGCACCCCCAACCCCCAGCAACCAGGGGCAGCCTCCACCAGGCCCCCACTCATGTCCCCTATCACCCCCACCCCCCAGCATCCAGGGGCAGCCTCGACCAGGCCCCCACTCATGTCTCCCTGCACCCCCACCCCCCAGCAGTGCAGGGGCAGCCTCCACCAGGCCCCCACACATGTCCCCCTGCACCCCCACCCCCCAGCAGTGCAGGGGCAGTCTCCACCAGGCCCCCACAGATGTCTACCATCACCCCCACCCCCCAGCAGTGCAGGGGCAGCCTCCACCAGGCCCCCACACATGTCTACCATCACCCCCACCCCCCAGCAGTGCAGGGGCAGCCTCCACCAGGCCCCCACTCATGTCTCCCACCACCCCCACCCCCCAGCAGTGCATTGGCAGCCTCCACCAGGCCCCCACTCATGTTTTCCTGCACCCCCACCCCCCAGCATCCAGGGGCACCCTCCACCAGGCCCCCACTCATGTCTCCCTGCACCCCCACCCCACAGCATCCAGGGGCAGCCTCCACCTGGCCCCCACTCATGTCTCCCACCACACCCACCCCCCAGCATCCAGGGGCACCATCCACCAGGCTGCCACTCATGACTCCCATCACCCCCACCCCCCAGCATCCAGGGGCACCCTCCACCAGGCCCCCACACATGTCTACTATCACCCCCACCCCCCAGCAGTGCAGGGGCAGCCTCCACCAGGCCCCCACTCATGTTTTCCTGCACCCCCACCCCCCAGTATCCAGGGGCAGCCTCCACCAGGCCCCCACTCATGTCTCCCTGCACCCCCACCCCCCAGCATCCAGGGGCAGCCTCCACCAGGCCCCCACTCATGTCCCCTATCACCCCCACCCCCCAGCATCTAGGGGCAGCCTCCACCAGGCCCCCACTCATGTCTCCCACCACCCCCACCCCCCAGCAGTGCAGGGGCAACCTCCACCAGGCCCCCACTCATGTCTCCCTGCACCCCCACCCCCCAGCATCTAGGGGCAGCCTTCACCAGGCCCCCACTCATATCTCCCACCACCCCAACCCCCCAGCAGTGCAGGGGCAGCCTCCACCAGGCCCCCACACATGTCCCCCTGCACCCCCACCCCCCAGCAGTGCAGGGGCAACCTCCACCAGGCCCCCACACATGTCTACTATCACCCCCACCCCCCAGCATCCAGGGGCAGCCTCCACCAGGCCCCCACTCATGTCTCCCTGCACCCCCACCCCCCAGCATCTAGGGGCAGCCTTCACCAGGCCCCCACTCATATCTCCCACCACCCCCACCCCCCAGCAGTGCAGGGGCAGCCTCCACCAGGCCCCCACTCATGTCCCCCTGCACCCCCACCCCCAGCAGTGCAGGGGCAACCTCCACCAGGCCCCCACACATGTCTACCATCACCCCCACCCCCCAGCAGTGCAGGGGCAGCCTCCACCAGGCCCCCACACATGTCTACCATCACCCCCACCCCCCGGCAGTGCAGGGGCAGCCTCCACCAGGCCCCCACTCATGTCTCCCACCACCCCCAACCCCCAGCAGTGCAGGGGCAGCCTCCACCAGGCCCCCACTCATGTTTTCCTGCACCCCCACCCCCCAGCATCCAGGGGCACCCTCCACCAGGCCCCCACTCATGTCTCCCACCACTCCCACCCCCAGCAGTGCAGGGGCAGCCTCCACCAGGCCCCCACTCATGTCTCCCATCACCCCCAACCCCCAGCAGTGCAGGGGCAGCCTCCACCAGGCCCCCACTCATGTCTCCCACCACCCCCACCCCCCAGCAGTGCAGGGGCAGCCTCCACCAGGCCCCCACTCATGTTTTCCTGCACCCCCACCGCCCAGCATCCAGGGGCAGCCTCCAGCAGGCCCCCACTCATGTCCCCTTTTACCCCCACGCCCCAGCATCCAGGGGCAGCCTCCATCAGGCCCCCACTCATGTCTCCCTGCACCCCCACCCCCCAGCATCCAGGGGCAGCCTCCACCAGGCCCGCACTCATGTCCCCTATCACCCCCACCCCCCAGCATCCAGGGGAAGCCTCCACCAGGCCCCCACTCATGTCCCCTATCACCCTCACCCCCCAGCATCCACGGGCAGCCTCGACCAGGCCCCCACTCATGTCTCCCTGCACCCCCACCCCCCAGAATCCAGGGGCAGTCTCCACAAGGCCCCCACTCATGTCTCCCACCACCCCCACCCCCCAGCAGTGCAGGGGGAGCCTCCACCAGGCCCCCACACATGTCCACCTGCACCCCCACCCCCCAGCAGTGCAGGGGCAGCCTCCACCAGGCCCCCACAGATGTCTACCATCACCCTCACCCCCCAGCAGTGCAGGGGCAGCCTCCGCCAGGCCCCCACACATGTCTACCATCACCGCAACCCACCAGCAGTGCAGGGGCAGCCTCCACCAGGCCCCCACTCATGTCTCCCTGCACCTCCACCCCACAGCATCCAGGGGCAGCCTCCACCTGGCCTCCACTCATGTCTCCCACCACCCCCACCCCCCCCAGCAGTGCAGTGGCAGCCTTCACCAGGCCCCACTCATGTCTCCCACCACCCCCACCCCCCAGCATCCAGGGGCACCCTCCACCAGGCCCCCACTCATGTCTCCCTGCACCTCCACCCCACAGCATCCAGGGGCAGCCTCCACCTGGCCTCCACTCATGTCTCCCACCACCCCCACCCCCCCAGCAGTGCAGTGGCAGCCTTCACCAGGCCCCACTCATGTCTCCCACCACACCCACCCCCCAGCATCCAGGGGCACCCTCCATCAGGCCCCCACTCATGTCTCCCATCGCCCCCACCCCCCAGCAGTGCAGGGGCAGCCTCCACCGGGCCCCACTCATGTCTCCCACCACCCCCACCCCCCAGCATCCAGGGGGCACCCTCCACCAGGCCCCCACACATGTCTACCATCACCCCAACCCCCAGCAGTGCAGGGGCAGCCTCCACCAGGCCCCCACTCATGTCTCCCACCACCCCCACCCCCCAGCAGTGCAGGGGCAGCCTCCACCAGGCCCCCACTCATGTTTTCCTGCACCCCCACCCCCCAGCATCCAGGGGCACCCTCCACCAGGCCCCCACTCATGTCTCCCTGCACCCCCACCCCCCAGCATCCAGGGGCACCCTCCACCAGGCCCCCACTCATGTCTCCCTGCACCCCCACCCCCCAGCATCCAGGGGCAGCCTCCACCAGGCCCCCACTCATGTCCCCTATCACCCCCACCCCCCCGCATCCAGGGGCAGTTTCCACCAGGCCTCCACTCATGTCTCCCACCACCCCTACCCCCCAGCAGTGCAGGGGCAGCCTCCACCAGGCCCCCACACATGTCTCCCTGCACCCCACCCCCCAGCAGTGCATGGGGCAGCCTCCACCAGGCCCCCACTCATGTCTCCCACCACCCCCACCCCCCAGCAGTGCAGGGGCAGCCTCCACCAGGCCCCCACTCTTGTTTTCCTGCACCCCCACCCCCCAGCATCCAGGGGCACCCTCCACCAGGCCCCCACTCATGTCTCCCACCACCCCCCACCCCCAGCATCCCAGGGCAGCCTCGACCAGGCCCCCACTCATGTCTCCCTGCACCCCCCACCCCCCAGCATCCAGGGGCAGCCTCCACAAGGCCCCCACTCATGTCTCCCACCACCCCCACCCCCCAGCAGTGCAGGGGCAGCCTCCACCAGGCCCCCACACATGTCCCCCTGCACCCCCATCCCCCAGCAGTGCAGGGCAGCCTCCACCAGGCCCCCACAGATGTCTACCATCACCCCACTCCCCAGCAGTGCAGGGGCAGCCTCCACCAGGCCCCCCACATGTCCCCCTGCACCCCCACCCCACATCAGTGCAGGGGCAGCCTCCACCAGGCCCCCACACATGTCTACCATCACCCCCACCCCCCAGCAGTGCAGGGGCAGCCTCCACCAGGCCCCCACACATGGTCACCATCACCCCCACCCCCCAGCAGTGCAGGGGCAGCCTCCACCAGGCCCCCACACATGTCTACCATCACCCCCACCGCCCAGCAGTGCAGGGGCAGCCTCCACCAGGCCCCCACACATGTCACCATCATCCCCTCCCCCTGTCACCCTCACCCCCACCCCCCAGCAGTGCAGGGGCAGCCTCCACCAGGCCCCCCACTCATGTCTCCCCCCACCCCCACCCCCCAGCAGTGCAGGGGAGCCTCCACCAGGCCCCCATTCATGTTTTCCTGCACCCCCACCCCCAGCATCCAGGGGCAGCCACCACCAGGCCCCCACTCATGTCTCCCTGCACCCCCACCCCCCAGCATCCAGGGGCAGCCTCGACCAGGCCCCCACTCATGTCCCCTATCACTCCCACCCCCCAGCATCCAGGGGCAGCCTCCACCAGGCCCCCACTCATGTCTCCCTGCACCCCCACCCCCAGCATCCAGGAGCAGCCTCCACCAGGCCCCCACTCATGTCCCCTATCACCCCCACCCCCCAGCATCCAGGGGCAGCCTCCACCAGGCCCCCACTCGTGTCTCCCTGCACCCCCACCCCCCAGCATCTAGGGGCAGCCTCCACCAGGCCCCCACTCATGTCTCCCACCACCCCCACCCCCCAGCAGTGCAGGGGCAACCTCCACCAGGCCCCCACACATGTCCCCCTGCACCCCCACCCCCCAGCAGTGCAGGGGCAGTCTCCACCAGGCCCCCACACATGTCTACCATCACCCCCACCCCCCGGCAGTGCAGGGGCAGCCTCCACCAGGCCCCCACACATGTCTACCATCACCCCCACCCCCCAGCAGTGCAGGGGCAGCCTCCACCAGGCCACCACTCATGTCTCCCACCACCCCCAACCCCCAGCAGTGCAGGGGCAGCCTCCACCAGGCCCCCACTCATGTTTTCCTGCACCCCCATCCCCCAGCATCCAGGGGCAGCCTCCACCAGGCCCCCACAGATGTCTACCATCACCCCCACCCCCCAGCAGTGCAGGGGCAGCCTCCACCAGGCCCCCCACATGTCCCCCTGCACCCCCACCCCACATCAGTGCAGGGGCAGCCTCCACCAGGCCCCCACACATGTCTACCATCACCCCCACCCCCCCAGCAGTGCAGGGGCAGCCTCCACCAGGCCCCCGCACATGTCACCATCACCCCCACCCCCCAGCAGTGCAGGGGCAGCCTCCACCAGGCCCCCACACATGTCTACCATCACCCCACCCGCCCAGCAGTGCAGGGGCAGCCTCCACCAGGCCCCCACACATGTCACCATCATCCCCTCCCCCCTGTCACCCTCACCCCCACCCCCCAGCAGTGCAGGGGCAGCCTCCACCAGGCCCCCACTCATGTCTCCCCCCACCCCCACCCCCCAGCAGTGCAGGGGGAGCCTCCACCAGGCCCCCATTCATGTTTTCCTGCACCCCCACCCCCAGCATCCAGGGGCAGCCTCCACCAGGCCCCCACTCATGTCTCCCTGCACCCCCACCCCCAGCATCCAGGAGCAGCCTCCACCAGGCCCCCACTCATGTCCCCTATCACTCCCACCCCCCAGCATCCAGGGGCAGCCTCCTCATGTCTCCCTGCACCCCCACCCCAGCATCCAGGAGCAGCCTCCACCAGGCCCCCACTCATGTCCCCTATCACCCCCACCCCCCAGCATCCAGGGGCAGCCTCCACCAGGCCCCCACTCGTGTCTCCCTGCACCCCCACCCCACAGCATCTAGGGGCAGCCTCCACCAGGCCCCCACTCATGTCTCCCACCACCCCCACCCCCCAGCAGTGCAGGGGCAACCTCCACCAGGCCCCCACACATGTCCCCCTGCACCCCCACCCCCCAGCAGTGCAGGGGCAGTCTCCACCAGGCCCCCACACATGTCTACCAACACCCCCACCCCCCAGCAGTGCAGGGGCAGCCTCCACCAGGCCCCCACACATGTCTACCATCACCCCCACCCCCCAGCAGTGCAGGGGCAGCCTCCACCAGGCCACCACTCATGTCTCCCACCACCCCCAACCCCCAGCAGTGCAGGGGCAGCCTCCACCAGGCCCCCACTCATGTTTTCCTGCACCCCCATCCCCCAGCATCCAGGGGCACCCTCCACCAGGCCCCCACTCTGTCTCCCACCACTCCCACCCCCAGCAGTGCAGGGGCAGCCTCCACCAGGCCCCCACTCATGTCTCCCATCACCCCCACCCCCCAGCAGTGCAGGGGCAGCCTCCACCAGGCCCCCACTCATGTCTCCCACCACCCCCACGCCCCAGCAGTGCAGGGGCAGCCTCCAGCAGGCCCCCACTCATGTCCCTTTCCCCACCCCACGCCCCAGCATCCAGGGGCAGCCTCCATCAGGCCCCCACTCATGTCTCCCTGCACCCCACCACCCAGCCTCCCACCAGGCCCCACTCATGTCCCCTATCACCCCTACCCCCCAGCATCCAGGGGCAGCCTCCACATGGCCCCCACTCATGTCTCCCTGCACCCCCACCCCCCAGCAGTGCAGGGGCAGCCTCCACCAGGCCCCCACACATGTCCCCCTGCACCCCCACCCCCCAGCAGTGCAGGGGCAGTCTCCACCAGGCCCCCACAGATGTCTACCATCACCCCCACCCCCCAGCAGTGCAGGGGCAGCCTCCACCAGGCCCCCACACATGTCTACCATCACCCCCACCCCCCAGCAGTGCAGGGGCAGCCTCCACCAGGCCCCCACTCATGTCTCCCACCACCCCCACCCCCCAGCAGTGCATTGGCAGCCTCCACCAGGCCCCCACTCATGTTTTTCCTGCACCCCCACCCCCCAGCATCCAGGGGCACCCTCCACCAGGCCCCCACTCATGTCTCCCTGCACCCCCACCCACAGCATCCAGGGGCAGCCTCCACCTGGCCCCCACTCATGTCTCCCACCACACCCACCCCCCAGCATCCAGGGGCACCATCCACCAGGCTGCCACTCATGACTCCCATCACCCCCACCCCCAGCATCCAGGGGCACCCTCCACCAGGCCCCCACACATGTCTACTATCACCCCCACCCCCCAGCAGTGCAGGGGCAGCCTCCACCAGGCCCCCACTCATGTTTTCCTGCACCCCCACCCCCCAGTATCCAGGGGCAGCCTCCACCAGGCCCCCACTCATGTCTCCCTGCACCCCCACCCCCCAGCATCCAGGGGCAGCCTCCACCAGGCCCCCACTCATGTCCCCTATCACCCCCACCCCCCAGCATCTAGGGGCAGCCTCCACCAGGCCCCCACTCATGTCTCCCACCACCCCCACCCCCCAGCAGTGCAGGGGCAACCTCCACCAGGCCCCCACTCATGTCTCCCTGCACCCCCACCCCCCAGCATCTAGGGGCAGCCTTCACCAGGCCCCCACTCATATCTCCCACCACCCCAACCCCCCAGCAGTGCAGGGGCAGCCTCCACCAGGCCCCCACACATGTCCCCCTGCACCCCCACCCCCCAGCAGTGCAGGGGCAACCTCCACCAGGCCCCCACACATGTCTACTATCACCCCCACCCCCCAGCATCCAGGGGCAGCCTCCACCAGGCCCCCACTCATGTCTCCCTGCACCCCCACCCCCCAGCATCTAGGGGCAGCCTTCACCAGGCCCCCACTCATATCTCCCACCACCCCCACCCCCCAGCAGTGCAGGGGCAGCCTCCACCAGGCCCCCACACATGTCCCCCTGCACCCCCACCCCCAGCAGTGCAGGGGCAACCTCCACCAGGCCCCCACACATGTCTACCATCACCCCCACCCCCCAGCAGTGCAGGGGCAGCCTCCACCAGGCCCCCACACATGTCTACCATCACCCCCACCCCCCGGCAGTGCAGGGGCAGCCTCCACCAGGCCCCCACTCATGTCTCCCACCACCCCCAACCCCCAGCAGTGCAGGGGCAGCCTCCACCAGGCCCCCACTCATGTTTTCCTGCACCCCCACCCCCCAGCATCCAGGGGCACCCTCCACCAGGCCCCCACTCATGTCTCCCACCACTCCCACCCCCAGCAGTGCAGGGGCAGCCTCCACCAGGCCCCCACTCATGTCTCCCATCACCCCCAACCCCCAGCAGTGCAGGGGCAGCCTCCACCAGGCCCCCACTCATGTCTCCCACCACCCCCACCCCCCAGCAGTGCAGGGGCAGCCTCCACCAGGCCCCCACTCATGTTTTCCTGCACCCCCACCGCCCAGCATCCAGGGGCAGCCTCCAGCAGGCCCCCACTCATGTCCCCTTTTACCCCCACGCCCCAGCATCCAGGGGCAGCCTCCATCAGGCCCCCACTCATGTCTCCCTGCACCCCCACCCCCCAGCATCCAGGGGCAGCCTCCACCAGGCCCGCACTCATGTCCCCTATCACCCCCACCCCCCAGCATCCAGGGGAAGCCTCCACCAGGCCCCCACTCATGTCCCCTATCACCCCCACCCCCCAGCATCCACGGGCAGCCTCGACCAGGCCCCCACTCATGTCTCCCTGCACCCCCACCCCCCAGAATCCAGGGGCAGTCTCCACAAGGCCCCCACTCATGTCTCCCACCACCCCCACCCCCCAGCAGTGCAGGGGGAGCCTCCACCAGGCCCCCACACATGTCCACCTGCACCCCCACCCCCCAGCAGTGCAGGGGCAGCCTCCACCAGGCCCCCACAGATGTCTACCATCACCCTCACCCCCCAGCAGTGCAGGGGCAGCCTCCGCCAGGCCCCCACACATGTCTACCATCACCGCAACCCACCAGCAGTGCAGGGGCAGCCTCCACCAGGCCCCCACTCATGTCTCCCTGCACCTCCACCCCACAGCATCCAGGGGCAGCCTCCACCTGGCCTCCACTCATGTCTCCCACCACCCCCACCCCCCCAGCAGTGCAGTGGCAGCCTTCACCAGGCCCCACTCATGTCTCCCACCACCCCCACCCCCCAGCATCCAGGGGCACCCTCCACCAGGCCCCCACTCATGTCTCCCTGCACCTCCACCCCACAGCATCCAGGGGCAGCCTCCACCTGGCCTCCACTCATGTCTCCCACCACCCCCACCCCCCCAGCAGTGCAGTGGCAGCCTTCACCAGGCCCCACTCATGTCTCCCACCACACCCACCCCCCAGCATCCAGGGGCACCCTCCATCAGGCCCCCACTCATGTCTCCCATCGCCCCCACCCCCCCAGCAGTGCAGGGGCAGCCTCCACCGGGCCCCACTCATGTCTCCCACCACCCCCACCCCCCAGCATCCAGGGGCACCCTCCACCAGGCCCCCACACATGTCTACCATCACCCCAACCCCCAGCAGTGCAGGGGCAGCCTCCACCAGGCCCCCACTCATGTCTCCCACCACCCCCACCCCCCAGCAGTGCAGGGGCAGCCTCCACCAGGCCCCCACTCATGTTTTCCTGCACCCCCACCCCCCAGCATCCAGGGGCACCCTCCACCAGGCCCCCACTCATGTCTCCCTGCACCCCCACCCCCCAGCATCCAGGGGCACCCTCCACCAGGCCCCCACTCATGTCTCCCTGCACCCCCACCCCCCAGCATCCAGGGGCAGCCTCCACCAGGCCCCCACTCATGTCCCCTATCACCCCCACCCCCCCGCATCCAGGGGCAGTTTCCACCAGGCCTCCACTCATGTCTCCCACCACCCCTACCCCCCAGCAGTGCAGGGGCAGCCTCCACCAGGCCCCCACACATGTCTCCCTGCACCCCACCCCCCAGCAGTGCATGGGGCAGCCTCCACCAGGCCCCCACTCATGTCTCTCACCACCCCCACCCCCCAGCAGTGCAGGGGCAGCCTCCACCAGGCCCCCACTCTTGTTTTCCTGCACCCCCACCCCCCAGCATCCAGGGGCACCCTCCACCAGGCCCCCACTCATGTCTCCCACCACCCCCACCCACCAGCAGTGCAGGGGCAGCCTCCTCCAGGCCCGCACTCATGTCTCCCATCACCCCCACCCCCAGCAGTGCAGGGGCAGCCTCCACCAGGCCCCCACTCATGTCTCCCACCACCCCACCCCTCAGCAGTGCAGGGGCAGCCTCCACCAGGCCCCCACTCATGTTTTCCTGCACCCCCAACCCCCAGCATCCAGGGGCAGCCTCCACCAGGCCCCCACTCATGTCCCCTATCACCCCCACCCCCCGGCATCCAGTGGCAGCCTCCACCAGGCCCCCACTCATGTCTCCCTGCACCCCCACCCCCCAGCATCCAGGGGCAGCCTCCAACAGGCCCCCACTCATGTCCCCTATCACAGCCACCCCCCAGCATCCAGGGGCAGCCTCCACAAGGCCCCCACTCATGTCTCCCTGCGCTCCCACCCCCCAGCATCCAGGGGCAGCCTCCACCAGGCCCCCACTCATGTCCCCTATCACCCCCACCCCCCAGCATCCAGGGGCAGCCTCCACCAGGCCCCCACTCATGTCTCCCACCACCCCAACCCCCCAGCAGTGCAGGGGCAGCCTCCACCAGGCCCCCACACATGTCCCCCTGCAATCCCACCCCCCAGCAGTGCAGGGGCAGCCTCCACCAGGCCCCCACACATGTCTACCATCACCCCCACCCCCCAGCAGTGCAGGGGCAGCCTCCACCAGGCCCCCACACATGTCTACCATCACCCCCACCCCCAGCAGTGCAGGGGCAGCCTCCACCAGGCCCCCACTCATGTCTCCCACCACCCCCACCCCCCAGCAGTGCAGGGGCAGCCTCCGCCAGGCCCCCACTCATGTTTTCCTGCACCCCCAGCCCCCAGCATCCAGGGGCACCCTCCACCAGGCCCCCACTCATGTCTCCCTGCACCCCCACCCCCCAGCATCCAGGGGCAACCTCCGCCAGGCCCCCACTCATGTCTCCCACCACCCCCACCCCCACCCCCAGCAGTGCAGGGGCAACCTCCACCAGGCCCCCACTCATGTCTCCCACCACCCCCACCCCCCAGCATCCAGGGGCACCCTCCACCAGGCCCCCACTCATGTCTCCCATTGTTAGGCGGAAACCTGTGCAGTTCCCTCTGGGACCACTGCAAAAGATTTAGGACTACAGGTGTTTGGCAGTAAACCCACTTGGTAGCAGTCTGTACCACACAGATTCACTTCGTAGCTGTGGCTGAGCAGTCAGACTTCTCTCAAGAAGAGTTAAGCAGTATGTGGAGTATACAATATAGGGCAATTCTTCACAGTAAGACAAGCAAACACGCAACAATGCTTCAGTGTAAAGATATAAAGGTATTTATTTATAACGGAACATCTATAGAAAACACTCTGGCACTATCACGGCAAACAATTCAATTACAATTACTCTACGAAGAAAACAGTTCAATGCCGCTAACAATATCTCGACAAGTCTAGGTTCTACCAGCATCACTTATTTGCAGACAGAGGTGTATGCTTCAACCTAGATGGCACTCTAGTATTCGTTAGGACGGGAGAGAAAAATAAGTAGGTTACGCAATCAACACAGTTCAATACTTCACGGGAAAATGCAAGGCAAGAAAAGAAGAACCACAATAGATCATAAAGATCAGAGGTCAGGCCCACTCGGAGAGAGGCAAGGCGATATGTGCCAAAAAGTCTCTTTGTGGAAATGCGTTTGAGTCTGTGTAGAAAATTGTTATTGGAAGATTGGACCAGTTCAGAACAATACGCTAGACAAAGCTTGGAAGCGACCCTATGGAGAGGCGAGGATTAAGACACCTCACTCTATCCGGCAACAAGGGAAGCCAGGCGGACACAGTACCTTAATTGTGGAGAGACCGCTCCGGCATGGGCAGTTGTTCCTGGTGGTGGATGCACGTCGGGTCTTTGCCAAGAGTAGAGATGATCTTGTCGTCGAAGAAAAGTGAAGTCCGGTGCACCACCAGGGAGGAGACCAGCCGCGGAGTGCTCCGTCACAAGGCATCACCTTTTGGTCGCGGTACAGGGGTAATGGCTATATGGTTGCCGAGGTGCTCTGCACGGGCAATTCGACCACTGCGTCCTGAAGCGAAGAAAAAGCAAAAGGGACTGGTTGTTCCCACCAGTCAGGGGAAGAGACTCTCCGGCAGGGAGATCTCCTCTGTCGTCGGGAAGTGGTGAGTCGATTCAGCAGGGCTCCACCGGAGGTGTCGTCGTTGCAGGTCAGCTCAGCTTTACCCTCTTCGGATTCTTAGGTCCTGTGGCGAGTTATGAAGATCCAGTCCCAAAAGCCCTGCTTTTATGCAGAAAACCCCCATTCATTAAGCCTAGCTGTCAATCAACACACGCTAAGTGGTGAGCGGGGAGGCTCACCACTTAGGCCAATCACACCAGAGTGCGACTGGAGTTGGCAAGGCAACTCGGTCCAGGGTGCCTAAACCCCCTCCCACACCCCTGTGGTAACCCAGACAGAATGGCACCACTTTGGAGGGTCTCTGTACAGAGGCCCGCCAAAAGTGGAACAAAGGGCTCAACCTTTGGTTTAGGAGTCACAGAGACGAACACAGACGCCATTTTAAAAACCGAGTTCTGGCAGAAAATACCATCCGATAGACTTATTTAAGATAAGTAGACCGATGGTATGTTAGAGACTAACTAGAAAAAGTATCAATCTCCAACAATGGGAAGAATCCCATAGGGTTATATTCGGGGTCGAACATAACAAGTAGTTTCCACTGCCACCAGCCAAAACTCGACGAGGGGGGACGGGACAGTGCCCCCTTGAATAACAGACACAGGAGTAATCGAATTACCCCTACTAGTACATCCACAATAGGATGGTTTGTACTAGTTCTGTTAGTAAATTTAGGTCTAGTAAAGCCAATGGTGACTTAACATGCCCGGGGAGACAGTAGTCAGTCCCCGGGTATGGAGTCTATGACGGAGGTCCGCTAGGACGCCCCAGTGTTACGGCACGTAGGGTGGGGTGTAACACACATAGAAAAATATATGAGACCCTATGGAGTAAAAGACCCCATAGCCCATAGAACACATTGACATTCAAAGGAATTACACACATTCATGTCCAAGAGTGGGAGAAAAGGAGTCTCGCTCTTGGCAGGATGGAAAAAAACAAACTCCAGAAATCCAGCAAAGCTGCTGGGGGACTCACTAGGTTAGGAAATTCAGCCTAAACAGAGAATTATCCCTAACACCCATCACCCCCACCCCCCAGCATCCAGGGCCACCCTCCACCAGGCCCCCACTCATGTCTCCCTTCACCCCCACCCCCCAGCAGTGCAGGGCAGCCTCCACCGGGCCCCCAGTCATGTCTCCCACCACCCCCACCCCCCAGCAGTGCAGGGGCAGCCTCCACCAGGCACCCACTCATGTCTCCCACCACCCCCACCCCCCAGCAGTGCAGGGGCAGCCTCCACCAGGCCCCCACTCATGTCTCCCACCCCCCCAACCCCCAGCAGTGCAGGAGCAGCCTCCACCAGGCCCCCACTTTTTTTCTCCTGCACCCCCACCCCCCAGCATCCAGGGGCACCCTCCACCAGGCCCCCACTCATGTCTCCCTGCACCCCCACCCCCCAGCATCCAGGGGCAGCCTCCACCAGGCCCCCACTCATGTCCCCTATCACCCCACCCCCCAGCATCCATGGGCAGCCTCCACCAGGCCCCCACTCATGTCTCCCACCACCCCCACCCCCCAGCAGTGCAGGGGCAGCCTCCACCAGGCCCCCACACATGTCCCCCTGCACCCCCACCCCCCAGCAGTGCATGGGCAGCCTCCACCAGGCCCCCACACATGTCTACCATCACCCCCACCACCCAGCAGTGCAGGGGCAGCCTCCACCAGGCCCCCACTCATGTCCACTATCACCCCCACCCCCCAGCATCCAGGGGCAGCCTCCACCAGGCCCCCACTCATGTCTCCCACCACCCCCACCCTCCAGCAGTGCAGGGCACCCTCCACCAGGCCCCCACTCATGTCTACCGCCACCCCCACCCCCCAGCAGTGCAGGGCACCCTCCACCAGGCCCCCACACATGTCTACCATCACCCCCACCCCCAGCAGTGCAGGGGCAGCCTCCACCAGGCCCCCACACATGTCCCCCTGCACCCCCACCCCCCAGCAGTGCAGGGGCAGTCTCCACCAGGCCCCCACAGATGTCTACCATCACCCCCACCCCCCAGCAGTGCAGGGGCAGCCTCCACCAGGCCCCCACACATGTCTACCATCACCCCCACCCCCCAGCAGTGCAGGGGCAGCCTCCACCAGGCCCCCACTCATGTCTCCCACCACCCCCACCCCCCAGCATCCAGGGGCACCCTCCACCAGGCCCCCACTCATGTCTCCCTGCACCCCCACCCCACAGCATCCAGGGGCAGCCTCCACCAGGCCCCCACTCATGACTCCCATCACCCCCACCCCCCAGCATCCAGGGGCACCCTCCACCAGGCCCCCACTCATGTCTCCCATCACACCCACCCCCCAGCGGTGCACGGGCAGCCTCCACCGGGCCCCCACTCATGTCTCCCACCACCCCCACCCCCCAGAATCCAGGGGCACCCTCCACCAGGCCCCCACACATGTCTACCATCACCCCCACCCCCCAGCAGTGCAGGGCACCCTCCACCAGGCCCCCACTCATGTCCACTATCACCCCCACCCCCCAGCATCCAGGGGCAGCCTCCACCAGGCCCCCACTCATGTCTCTCACCACCCCCACCCTCCAGCAGTGCAGGGCACCCTCCACCAGGCCCCCACTCATGTCTACCGCCACCCCCACCCCCCAGCAGTGCAGGGCACCCTCCACCAGGCCCCCACACATGTCTACCATCACCCCCACCCCCAGCAGTGCAGGGGCAGCCTCCACCAGGCCCCCACACATGTCCCCCTGCACCCCCACCCCCCAGCAGTGCAGGGGCAGTCTCCACCAGGCCCCCACAGATGTCTACCATCACCCCCACCCCCCAGCAGTGCAGGGGCAGCCTCCACCAGGCCCCCACACATGTCTACCATCACCCCCACCCCCCAGCAGTGCAGGGGCAGCCTCCACCAGGCCCCCACTCATGTCTCCCACCACCCCCACCCCCCAGCATCCAGGGGCACCCTCCACCAGGCCCCCACTCATGTCTCCCTGCACCCCCACCCCACAGCATCCAGGGGAAGCCTCCACCAGGCCCCCACTCATGACTCCCATCACCCCCACCCCCCAGCATCCAGGGGCACCCTCCACCAGGCCCCCACTCATGTCTCCCATCACACCCACCCCCCATCGGTGCACGGGCAGCCTCCACCGGGCCCCCACTCATGTCTCCCACCACCCCCACCCCCCAGAATCCAGGGGCACCCTCCACCAGGCCCCCACACATGTCTACCATCACCCCCACCCCCCAGCAGTGCAGGGCACCCTCCACCAGGCCCCCACTCATGTCTACCACCACCCCCACCCCCCAGCAGTGCAGGGCACCCTCCACCAGGCCCCCACTCATGTCTACCACCACCCCCACCCCCCAGCAGTGCAGGGCACCCTCCACCAGGCCCCCACACATGTCTACCATCCCCCCACCCCCCAGCAGTGCAGGGGCAGCCTCCACCAGGCCCCCTCTCATGTCTCCCACCACCCCCACCCCCCAGCAGTGCAGGGGCAGCCTCCACCAGGCCCCCACTCATGTCTCCCACCACCCCCACCCCCCAGCAGTGCAGGGGCAGCCTCCACCAGGCCCCCACTCATGTTTTCCTGCACCCCCACCCCCCAGCATCCAGGGGCACCCTCCACCAGGCCCCCACTCATGTCTCCCTGCACCCCCACCCCCCAGCATCCAGGGGCAGCCTCCACCAGGCCCCCACTCATGTCCCCTATCACCGCCACCCCCCAGCATCCAGGGGCAGCCTCCACCAGGCCCCCACTCATGTCTCCCACCACCCCCACCCCCCAGCAGTGCAGGGGCAGCCTCCACCAGGCCCCCACACATGTCCCCCTGCACCCCCACCCCCCAGCAGTGCAGGGGCAGCCTCCACCAGGCCCCCACACATGTCTACCATCACCCCCTGTTAGGCGGAAACCTGTGCAGTTCCCTCTGGAACCACTGCAAAAGATTTAGGACTACAGGTGTTTGGCAGTAAACCCACTTGGTAGCAGTCCGTACCACACAGATTCACTTGGTAGCTGTGGCTGAGCAGTCAGACTTCTCTCAAGAAGAGTTAAGCAGTATGTGGAGTATACAATATAGGGCAATTCTTCACAGTAAGACAAGCAAACACGCAACAAGGCTTCAGTGTAAAGATATACAGGTATTTATTTATAACGAAACATCTATAGAAAACACTCTGGCACTATCATGGCAAACAATTCAATTACAATTACTCTACGAAGCAAAAGATCAATCCCCCTAACAATAGTTCGACAAGTCTAGGTTTTACCAGCATCACTTATTTGCAGACAGAGGTGTATGTGCCACCTAGATGGCACTCTAGTATTCGTTAGGACGGGAGAGAAAAATAGAAGGTTACAAAATCAACACAGTTAAATACGTCACGGGAAACATGCAAGGCAAGAAAACAAGATCCACAATAGATCATAAAGTTCAGAGGCCAGGCCTACTCAGAGAGAGGCAAGGCGATGTGTCCTAAAAAGTCTCTTTGTGGAAATGCGTTCGAGTCTGTGTAGCAAATTGTTATTGGAAGATTGAACCAGTTCAGAACAATACGCTAGAGAAAGCTTGTAGGCGACCCTATGGAGAGGCGAGGATTAAGACACCTCACTCTATCCGGCAACAAGGGAAGCCAGGCGGACACAGTACCTTGATTGTGGAGAGACAGCCCCGGCGGGGGCAGTTGTTCCTGTTGGTGGATGCACGTCGGGTCTTTGCCAAGAGTAGAGATGATCTCGTCGTCGAAGAAAAGAGAAGTCCGGTGCACCACCAGGGAAGAGACCAGCCGCGGAGTGCTCTGTCACAAGGAACCACCTTTTGGTCGCGGTACAGGGGTAGTGGCTATACGGTTGCCGAGGTGCTCTGCACGGGCAATTCGACCACTGCGTCCTGAGGCGAAGAAAAAGCAAAGGGGACTGGTTGTTCCCACCAGTCAGGGGAAGAGACTCTCCGTCGGGAAGTGGTGAGTCGGTTCAGCAGGGCTCCACCGGAGGTGTCGTCGTTGCAGGTCGGTTCAGCTTTACCCTCGTCGGATTCCTAGGTCCTGTGGCGACTTCTGAAGATCCAGTCCCAAAAGCCCTGCTTTTATGCAGAAAACCCCCATTCATTCAGCCTAGCTGTCAATCAACACACGCTAAGTGGTGAGCGGGGAGGCTCACCACTTGGACCAATCACACCAGAGTGCGACCGGAGTTGGCAAGGCAACTCGGTCCAGGGTGCCTAAACCCCCTCCCACACCCCTGTGGTAACCCAGACAGAATGGCACCACTTTGGAGGGTCTCTGTACAGAGGCCCGCCAAAAGTGGAACAAAGGGCTCAACCTTTGGTTTAGGAGTCGCAGAGACGAACACAGACGCCATTTTAAAAACCGAGTTCTGGCAGAAAATACCATCCGATAGACTTATTTAAGATAAGTAGACCGGTGGTATGTTAGAGACTAACGAGAAAAAGTATCAATCTCCAACAATGGGAAGAATCCCATAGAGTTATATTCAGGGTCGAACATAACAAGTAGTTTCCACTGCCACCGGCCAAAACTCGACGAGGGGGGACGGGACAGTTCCCCCTCGAATAACAGACCCAGGAGTAATCGAATTACCCCTGCTAGTACGTCCACAATAGGATGGTTTGTACTAGATCTGTTAGTAAATTTAGGTCTAGTAAAGCCAATGGTGACTTTACATGCCCGGGGAGACAGTAGTCAGTTCCCGGGTATGGAGTCTATGGCGGAGGTCCGCTAGGACGCCCCAGTGTTACGGCACGTAGGGTGCGGTGTAACCCACATAGAAAAACATATGAGACCCTATGGAGTAAAAGACCCCATAGCCCATAGAACACATTGACAGTCAAAGGAATTACACACATTCATGTCCAAGAGTGGGAGAAAAAGAGTCTCACTCTTGGCAGGATGGAAAAAACAAACTCCAGAAATCCAGCAAAGCTGCTGGGGGACTCACTAGGTTAGGAAATGCAGCCTAAACAGAGAATTCTCCCTAACACTCGCCCCCCCCCAGAGTAAGGGACAGGAGGATTTAATCCACTCCTGGATGAATCTCATACCTCTAGTCGATGACATACATCCTAGAGATACCATCAGCATTTTGGTGGTGACACCCTGACCTGTGCTCAATGGTGAAATCGAACCCTTGCAGGCAGATCGACCATCTCAATAGTTTTGGGTTTTCCCCTTTCATTTGCATTAACCATCTCAAGGGTTGGTCAGTCTGAATGACAAAAGTAGAACCATACAAGTACGGCCTAAACTTCTTCAGAGCCCACACGATAGCAAAGCGCTCTCTTTCGATTGTTGCCCACCTTGTTTCAGGATCCTTCAGCTTGCGGCTGATGAAGCAAACGGGGTGCTCCCTACCTTTCCCATCCAGTTGACTGAGTACGGCACCTATCCCTACATTTGAAGCATCTGTCTGCACAATGAAGCGTTGGCGGTAATCAGGAGCTCTGAGTACTGGGGCTTGGCAAAGAGCCTTTTTCAGGTTTTCAAAAGCCTGATTGCACTCCTCGTTCCATCTAACCTTCTTAGAAATGTTGGGCGAGGAGATGACATTCAGTGGAGAAGCTATGGTCCCATAGTTCGCTATGAAATTCCTGTAATACCCCGTGAGGCCTAGGAAGGCTCTTACTTGGGTTTGAGTAGTAGGTGTTGTCCAATTTTGCACAGCTTCAATCTTACTGAGCAAAGGCCTTATTTCTCCACCTCCTACCTCATGTCCAAGATAGACTACCTTACTCTGTCCAATTTGGCATTTACTCGCCTTTATGGTCAGATTGGCTCGTCCAAGAGCCTGCAAAACATCTCTCAGGTGGGTTACATGTTCTTCCCAGGAATTGCTGAACACTGCGATGTCATCCAAGTATGCCATGCAGAAGTCCTCCATCCCATTCAGAACCTGGTTTACCATCCATTGAAATGTAGCAGGTGCATTCTTCAATCCGAAAGGCATTACCTTAAACTGGTATAAGCCAACGGGGGTAGAAAATGCAGTTTTCTCCTTGGCATGGTCTGTCAGGGCTATTTGCCAATAGCCTGACGTCAAGTCAAATGTGCTGAGGAACTTGGCGGCGACAAGTTTATCCACCAACTCATCTGTTCTTGGCAAAGGGTGGGCATCAGTCTTGGTGACTGCATTAAGAGCTCTATAATCCACGCAGAATCTAAGCTCTTTAGATCCGGCCTTTGGTACTAACACAACTGTGCTGGACCATGGACTAGTAGTTGGCTCTATTACCCCGAGATCGAGCATCTTGCTGACCTCACCTTTGATGTGGGTTTGTACGTTTTCTGACATTCTGTAGCCTCTGCTCTTGACCGGCAGACAGTCACCAGTGAGTATGTCGTGCTGGCCCCAAGGGGTCAAGCCTGGCGAAAGCGAGAACAGCGAGGCAAACTGATTCAACTTAGATTTGCACTCTTCTTGTTGCTCGGGTGTCAGATTGGAGGAGAGATTGACTCCTTCAATTTGTTCGTCCAAAGTTAAGCCTCTGAGGAGATCCGGAAGAGCTTCACTCTCTTCTTCTTCCTCGGATGATGCTAGAAGCAGCGCTCCTACATCAGGTCTTGAGACATACGCTTTGAGTCGGTTGGTGTGAAAGACTGTCGGAGCCTCCTTGGGATTGCCCAAGTCCACCAGATAGTTGACCTCTCCGAGTTTACCCACAACTCTGAAGGGTCCCATCCACTTGTCTTGCAACGCCCTCTGCCTTGTTGGGATCATAACGAGAACGAGCTGGTCTTGAGCGAACTCAACCATGTTAGCCTTTTGATCATGCCAGTGCATGACCAATGCTTGTACAGCTTTCAAATTATTGCTTGCTTCTGTCATCATGTGCGACATTCTCCTCCAGAGACCTATCACGTAGTCAGTCACTCTGACTGGCTTGGGGGAAGGAGCACTCTCCAACCCCTCCTTAATCAGGGCCAATGGACCTCTGACGGGATGACCATAGAGATGTTCGAAGGGAGAGTAACCTACTCCCTCCTGAGGGACTTCTCTATAAGCAAAGAGAAGGCATGGCAGTAGAAGGTCCCACTTACGCTTAAGGGGTTCTTCTAAAGCACCTATCATGCTCTTCAGGGTTCGGTTGAACCGTTCTACCAACCCATTGGTTTGGGGGTGGTAAGCTGTTGAGAATTTGTAAGTAACTCCAAAGGTTTTCCACATGGCTTTCATGTAGTGGGACATAAAGTTTGACCCCCTGTCAGAGATTACTTCCTTAGGAAACCCGACCTTAGTAAAAATACCAAGGAGGGCCTTAGCCACAGCCGGAGCTGTAACAGTCCTCATAGGAATTGCCTCAGGATACCTAGTAGCATGGTCTACTACAACAAGTATAAACCTGTTGCCTGAGGAGGTTGGTGGATCAAGGGGACCAACAATGTCAATCCCTACTCTCTCAAATGGGACTCCCACAACTGGGAGAGGCAATAAAGGTGCCACATTCTTGGAGCCAAACTTACCAGAGGTCTGGCAGGTGTGGCAACTCCTGCAGTGTTATTCCACTTCGGCCCCCATCTTTGGCCAATAGAAGTAGAGCGAGAGCCTTTCCTTAGTCTTCTTGAAACTCAAGTGACCAGCCAAAGGAATCTCGTGAGCTAACTGCAAGAACTGTAGTCTGCTCTCTTGGGGCACTACAAGTCGTTTGTAGTCTCCAGGTGCAGACTCGGTCGGTTCACTGTAGAAGAGGCCATCTTCCCAGTGCAACCTGTATTTCCCAGGCTCTTGCCCTTCAGCCTGAGCTTCTGCCTGGTGGCGAAGACCTTCCAGAGTTGGACATTCTCTCTGTCCCTTACTGAAGTCTGCCCTGCTGGGTCCACCTTCTGCCAGTAAAGACTGCAGCTCAGGATGGTCAACAGGATCCAGATCTCCAATGAGTTCCTGGCCTTCCATTAGCTCTTCCTCAGTGTCTAATTCTACCACACAGGGTTGTAACTCCCTCTCAGCCTCAGCTGGAGGTGGAGTTACGGGTTTAACTTTGGACAACCGCGGGGAAGTTCGTGTTGGCTGCACTGAAATGCCGGCTGCGGGTTTCGGGGTAGAAGTCTTAGGTTTCCCTTTCGCTTCTGTTTTCTTTGAGACAGCGGCCGATAATTCCAGTGGAGCAGGAGTGATTTCTCTCTTCATCATCTCCTGGAGAGTACCGCGCATGGTCCTCTCTCTTGCGGGTCTGGTTAGCTCCTGTAACCGTTTACTAGGAGGTCTGGGAGTATGCGATACAACTCCGAGAGATTTTAAATCGTTACCCAACAGTACGCGTCCCGGTACCTCACTCTGTATGCTGACAGGTATCTTCACAGTCATGTCGTTACACTGGATGAGAACTGGTAATTGGGGAAGCATCTGCACAGGCCCTCCAGCTAACTTGGTGAGGCGTTTGGGTGCCTTAGTAACATCCTCAGCCTGAAAAAACGATTTATCCACCACAGTTATGCTGGCCCCAGTGTCCCTAATGGCAGGCGTCTCCTGACCATTCACCTAGACACTGTCCTTATAATACTCTTTAGTATTATCGGGGATAGAATTATAGACATCTAAATTCTGTTGTTCCCACAACCCCAGAGATACTAAAGAAACACTGGCTGAGACTTCAATGGGTTCTTCAGCTAGCAGTAGAAAGTTTCCACTTGCCATTTGGACTTCCTCCTCTGGAGCGAAGGCTAAGGAGACAAGCTGGACCCCTGAAGGTTTACCCTTACATCTGGGATCTCCTTTCACGTGGTCAGTCGAGCCACAAACAAAGCATTTACCGAATGCTTTCTGGAATGGTGGCTTGTTCTGGCCTCCTTCAAGTTTTACACCAGAAGAAACACTATTCTGCTGCGGTTTTCGTTGTGGCTTACCCTTCTGGTTTTGTTTGGGGCCCTCTTTGGAATTTGAGTTATTTGAATTCTCTTTTGAGTCTTTTTTAGGCTGTTTTCCCTCATCCTTTTTCTGAGTTGCCCCAGAATCCTTGTGAGTAGCCCTGTTGGCAACCCACAAGTCAGCAGCCTTCGCCAGCTTCCGGGAATCTAATTCCTTCGAATAAGCCAAGTGCTGTCTGAGCTCAGGAGAACAGGCATCATAAATAGACTCCAACATAAAAAGATTCTTCATACCCTCATAAGTGTTCACTTCGTAACCCTTAATCCATCCCTCTAAGTTTTTCAACCCTTCACTCACCCAGGTTGCCCAAGGGGTACCATCATGCTTTTTGAGGGTTCTAAACCTCTTAAGATACTGGGAAGGGGTATTCGTGAATCTAGCTATCAAAGCTAGTTTCACACTTTCGTAATCCGTCTTATCCGCCTCCCCCAACTCCATTACCACATCAGTCGCAACAGGAGAGAGCCTAGAGAACAACCAGGGAAGTAAATCATTCCCGGTGATGTCCTGGAGCCCATGATTGTATTCAAACAGTTTTAACCAATCCAACACATCCAATCTCGGTTCATACATACCCACTAATTCCTTCGGCATCGGGGGTCTTTTGGGACTGGAGCTCCTAGAGGAACCAGAGGAGAGAGAAGCATTTTCTATAGACAACTTTTTCATCTCTAACTTGTGATTAAGTTCTATTTCCCTGAGTCTTAACTCAGCTTGCTTCTGCTCAGCCTGGGCATTCATCCGTCTGAACTCGAGCTCTTGGTTTCGTTCAGATTGAGCCAAGAACCGTTTGTATACTAATTCGAGCTTCATTTTTTCAAGTTCAAAATAAGCAGGGTTACATGTGGGACCTGGTATGGGCCCCGTAGGCACAGCTGGTAAGGCAGGTAGAGGAGCAGGGGAGACAGTTTCGTTAGCCTCTCCGTCCTCGTCAGCCTCTTTATCGCTATCATCAGAATTACGATTTAGATCAACACCATCACTGTTATCTACAGTTGCTGGAGAACTTGGTTCCTCTGAACCAGTACCCAGACTTTGGTTCGCCAGCAATCTCTCTATTAGTTGTAACTTCTTGCCTCTTACAGAAAGATTCTCTTGCCTACAGAGGGCTCACAAACTCTCAGTATTTTCACCTGACAAGGATTCTTGACTGTAAGTTTCCATCGTAGATATGTTTTTGAAAGTTGCTTTTTAGTGCTAAGCTTCGTGGTTAGTTATCCTAAAGTGTTGAAAAGCACTCTAAACTGTATACTCGATACAAATCCCACCGCTGTACACCAGTGTTAGGCGGAAACCTGTGCAGTTCCCTCTGGGACCACTGCAAAAGGTTTAGGACTACAGGTGTTTGGCAGTAAACCCACTTGGTAGCAGTCTGTACTACACAGATTCACTTGGTAGCTGTGGCTGAGCAGTCAGACTTCCCTCAAGAAGAGTCAAGCAGTATGTGGAGTATACAATATAGGGCAATTCTTCACCGTAAGACAAGCAAACACGCAACGAGGCTCAGTGTAAAGATATTAAGGTATTTATTTATAACGGAACATCTATGGAAAACACTATGGCACTATCACGGCAAACACTTCAATCACAATTACTCTACGAAGAAGAAACAATCAATCCCCCTAACAATATTTCGACAAGTCTAGGTTCTACCAGCATCACTTATTTACAGACAGAGGTGTATGCCTCAACCTAGATGGCACTCTAATATTAGTTAGGACGGGAGAGAAAAAGAAGCAGGTTACGAAATCAACACAGTTCAATACTTCACGGGAAAAATGCAAGGCAAGAAGGCAAGAACCACAATAGATCATAAAGTTCAGAGGCCAGGCCTACTCGGAGAGAGGCAAGGCGATATGTCCCAAAAAGTCTCTTAGTAGAAATGCGTTCGAGTCTTTGTAGCAAATTGTTATCGGCAGATTGAACCAGTTCAGAACAATACGTGAGAAAGCTTGGAGGCGACCCAACGGAAAGGAGAGGATTAAGACACCTCACTCGAACCGATCGAAAGGGAAGGCAGGCGGACACGGTACCTTGTTTGTGGAGAGAAAGCTCCGGCGGGGGCAGTTGTTCCTGGTGGTGGATGCACGCGGGTCTTTGCCAAGAGTAGAGATGATCTCGTCGTCGAAGAAAAGTGAAGTCCCGTGCACCACCAGGGAAGAGACCAGCCGCGAAGTGCTCCGTCACAAGGCACCACCTTTTGGTCACGGTACAGGGGTAGTGGCTATCAGGTTGCTGAGGTGCTCTGCACGGGCAATTCGACCACTGCATCCTGAGGCAAAGAAAAAGCAAAGGGGACTGGTTGTTCCCACCAGTCAGGGGAAGAGACTCTCCGGCAGGGAGATCTCCTCTGTCGTCGGGAAGTGGTGAGTCGGTTCCGCAGGGCTCCACCAGGGGTGTCGTCGTGCAGGTCGGCTCAGCGTTACCCTCGTCGGATTCTTAGGTCCTGTGGCGACTTCTGAAGATCCAGTCCCAAAAGCCCTGCTTTTATGCAGAAAACCCCCATTCATTCAGCCTAGCTGTCAATCAACACACGCTAAGTGGTGAGCGGGGAGGCTCACCACTTGGGCCAATCACACCAGTGTGCGACCGGAGTTGGCAAGGCAACTCGGTCCAGGGTGCCTAAACCCCCTCCCACACCCCTGTGGTAACCCAGACAGAATGGCACCACTTTGGAGGGTCTCTGTACAGAGGCCCGCCAAAAGTGGAACAAAGGGCTCAACCTTTGGTTTAGGAGTCGCAGAGACAAACACAGACGCCATTTTAAAAACCGAGTTCTGGCAGAAAATACCATCTGATAGACTTATTTAAAATAAGTAGACCGGTGGTATGTTAGAGACTAACGAGAAAAAGTATCAATCTCCAACAATGGGAAGAATCCCATAGAGTTATATTCAGGGTCGAACATAACAAGTAGTTTCCACTGCCACCAGTTCCCCCTTCGAATTACAGACCCAGGAGTAATTGAATTACCCCTACTAGTACGTCCACAATAGGATGGTTTGTACTAGTTCTGTTAATAAATTTAGGACTAGTAAAGCCAATGGTGACTTTACATGCCCGGGGAGACAGTAGTCAGTCCCCGGGTATGGAGTCTATGACGGAGGTCCGCTAGGACGCCCCAGTGTTACGGCACGTAGGGTGCGGTGTAACACACATAGAAAAACATATGAGATCCTATGGAGTAAAAGACCCCATAGCCCATAGATCACATTGACAGTCAAAGGAATTACACACATTCATGTCCAAGAGTGGGAGAAAAAGAGTCTCACTCTTGGCAGGATGGAAAAAACAAACTCCAGAAATCCAGCAAAGCTGCTGGGGAACTCACTAGGTTAGGAAATTCAGCCTAAACAGAGAATTCTCCCTAACACCCCCACCCCCCAGCAGTGCAGGGGCAGCCTCCACCAGGCCCTCACTCATGTCTCCCACCACCCCCACCCCTCAGCCGTGCGATTTGCCTGGGTATGTGTATTCCTGGGGTGCGCGGGTAGTCTCCCATGCAATACCATCAGTGTACGTGTATTATGGGTGCGCGTGAACTTCCACACGCAACTGGGCCTGTGAGAGTGGGGTACGTGTATTCCAGGGGTGGCCGGGAATATTTACTTGCGACTGGGCATGGGAGAGCGTGTTACGTGTATTCCTGGGGTGGCCGGGAAGATTCACACGTTCGCCTACAACGTGCCGAAAAATAAATGGTCCAATCCTGAAACACGTACGCCAGCATGAAGCAGGCGTACGTCGACACGCGCAGCATAAAAGTGTGCTCATACAACAAACAAGCTTAGACGCCAGGATGAATATACCGTTCCTAGCAGCAGTGGTCGTGGGTTACCAAAGGAGGAGGAGGAGGATAGTGAGGGCCCGAATTTTCACTCCCAGAACCAGCCTTTTTGGGATGCCTGATGACCAGGTGTATGGGAGGTACAGGTTTCCACCACACATAATACTGGACCTGGTCAGTGAGTGGGAGGATGACCGCACATCACCCACCCTGTGCTCCCAAGCACTCAGCCCCCTGGAGAAGGTCCTCAATGTACTGCACTTCTTGGCCACAGGATCATTTCAGCGGACAAGTGCTATAGTGGGTGGGGTGTCACAGGCCACGCAGTCACGCTGCCTACACCAGGTCTTGAACATCATCACTGCACGCCCATCAGTCCGTAGGCACATATACCTGCCCAGGACACCTTCAGAAAGGCAGGCTGCCGCCCTCGATTTCTACGGTGTGGCACAATTCCCCAAAGTGCTAGGTGCCATTGACTGCACCCATGTGGCACTACGTCCCCCCAGGGCATCTGAGCACATTTATAGGAACCGCAAGCACTGGCATTCCATCAACGTGCAGTTAGTATGTAATGCCAAGGGAATCATCACCTCAGTATATGCCAGCTATCCAGGGTCCACCCACGACAGCTTCATTTACCGAATGTCTACCCTAAACCGGGACCTAGAAGCTGGGCGGCATGGCGATACATGGCTGCTTGGTGAGTATGAATGCCACTGCACATGCATGCATGTCAGATGCAGAGTTATGTCACTACCCCACTAATGATACCCATCACCTCCTCACCAGGGGACAGTGCCTACCCTCTGAGCACCCATATGATGACGCCAATTCGGAACCCCATCACGCCTCCCGAGGTAAGATACAACACAGCCCATATTGCAACCCGGGGCATAGTGGAGCGCACATTCGGAGTGCTCAAGTCACGCTTTCGCTCCCTTGACCCTTCTGGCGGGGAGTTGTTATCTGCACCCCCAGTAGTGTGCAGGATCATAGTGGCAGCATGTGTCCTGCACAATGTTGCAACATGCCGGGGCCTGGCTGTGGACATGGTGGTGCCCCCACATCCCCAACCACATGCACGCCCGCTGCGCATGGGAGGGGAAAGGGCACGGGGTGAGGCAGCCCGTACGCAGCTGGTGGCTAATTACTTCACATAGAAATCACACCCCTGTGGAGTGCACACAGCCCTGGCACATACCATCTGATAATCAATGATGACTCGACCTGACAATTATGACGAACAAAGGGACAGTCAACTGTCAGAACCATAGCAGCCTGAGATTGTTCATGTGGAAGTGTCACAATGTGTGCATCCCTACCTACACAAACACCACCAATGCAGTGTCATCAAAAGACACACTTCCATGCTGCAGAAATGAATACCTACTTGCAAAATACTACATGAGAACAGTGCCATGTCACTCAACCCCTCCCCGGCACGGCCACACAACACACTATGGCATGTCATGCAATGTGAGAGCAAACAAATTAATCCCCACAACATGCCCCAAGTGTCACCAGCTACAGTGTCCCTAATGGAAACATGGCCACACATGAAATGCTCACAGTAATGCAGGACCTACAAAACACATTACCAAATACTTACCAAGAATACCAATCACCTACACAACCTCCAACCTACCTTAAACATGACATTACAGACTTAAAAATTTGCTAGCCTCACTACCTGATGATGCCAGCACTTCGAACACTTCCAAGTACACAGTGTTAGCGCCACGCAAGAGTGTAGGTGCATTGCTTACAACATCGACTCCAGTACCAAAGTAGACCGCCTTGTGAAGACATGAGAAATGGACCTGCAAATTAGGTGGATGAGATGGATGCAGAGGCACATATCAATACACCATGCAGTGTACAATACAACAACAATATGCACTATGAATGTATACACAGTATTGACTACAGACTGCCCACACATCGAATGGGAGTCCAATGTCACCATGTACGTCAATGTCACTTGGGCACACCCTTTGCAAGCCCATGGAAACGGGAAGCAGGAGGGGTGTGTGTCACAAAAACCCAAGCATCTGAACCAAATTCATGACAAGCCTGCATGTGCCCAGCCACAATGCTGCATATGCCCACGGGAGCCACACAAGGCAACACAATGTCCCAAAAAATTTTAAAAAAATAAATAAAAAATACCAATTAATGGGCCGGGGGGGAGGCCACCCAGGAGGTCCGAGGACAGGGTGCACACCAAAACCCACCTGTGTGGATCGTGCGAAAAAAAAACACCTCCATGGGCTCATGGCCTACACGGCTACCCTATTGTGGGAGAATCACTGCTGTCGCTCTCCTCACCCTCTGCAGCTGCATCAGGAGGTGGTGGCACTATGGGAGGCAGCCCACGCAAAGCCCTAGTCTGTTCCTCCATGGCAGCAAGCATGCGGGTGTGGTAGATCTCGTTCTGGAGGATAATTGTGCGGAGGTACCCATGCAACAACTCACGGGATGCCCGGACCTCCGCCCTAGTTGCCTGCATCTCAGCTGAGAGCGTACGTGTGAGACACTCCAGCTGCTGTTCTGTCCTTCTGTTTGTTGAAGCCTCAAGCTCAACAAGAGTCGTCCTGAGGTGAAGGAGTTCCACCCTCAGGGCTTCCCTGTGGCCCTGGGACTCTATGGAAATGGCTTCCGGCAGAGTCGCCAGTGCCGCCTGTCCCTGTCGGACGCCAACATGTCCTCCCTGTGTGACTGGCAGATGGAGTCTGTTGCCTGCTGTAGTCGCTCCATCAGCCTTTCGGGGGGGACAATGGAAGTGGCCACCCTATCCATGGCCTGAGCCACCACTCTCTGATGATGCTGCCTGTTGGGTTGCCATACCGTATATGGATTGCTCCCATGCGGCGGGCACCACACCTGTCTGGGGCAAGGCGAACTGCACCTTGCTGTGCCAGCACTACCTGAGGCTGCAGGACTGCATTCCCCCTCTGATCTGCTGGCCCAGGAACAGGATCAGATGTCACAGAGTGTGACCTGCATCCGTAACCACCAAAGGCGTACCTGCCAACACTGACATCCCCATTGAGGGTTCTAACCCTGGTGCAGGTGGGTCGGACAGAACAGAATCCCTCCCAGGAACACTCACCTGCGACGGCACATAGGTCTCATCATCCGAATCGACAACTGAATACAGCTCGGGGGAGGTGCAGCCAGAGACACCCCTTGAGAGCACGACCTGCAGCAGTTGTGGGTTCTCACCCACCACCACACCATGTCCCTCACTGGTGTTTGGTCGGGCCTCAGACCCCTCCTGGGTCTGCACCATCTCCACAACCCCAGCAGTATCAAGTGCGTCATCCGTGCAAAGACATAAAAGAAAACAAATGGAAACAGGCATTAGCACTATGGCACACAATTAGGGCCGAGAGGCTACAGAAACAGTACTTGATTGACACATGTCCCACATGACTAAAACCCTCCCATGCATGCAACGTCACTGCGGGTGAAAGGTAGGCAGATGGCACACATTGATGACACCAAGATGGAAGATGAACACATTTGCTGCATGCTGCCTAGCAGTGGCATCACACATTGGCCAGTGATTGGCAGGACAAATACACATGCCATCACACAGATGGCATGTACCCTAGCCATAAAGTGAAGAGGGAGAGGAGGGCACCAATTGTTCATTCAGTCCAGTTTGCTCATGAAATTGATTTTTTCATTTAAATGGTTCAAATGTTTAACCTGGAGCTGCCAGTCCAAAATGGTCCTATAGCACAGGGACATGTCTAAACAAATCATGTCCAGGAAACAATGCCAGTCCACTGTACCATAGCCATGTCAGACATGTGACAATAGGACTGAGAAATGCCGAGTAAAAGTGGTGGTATGCAAACAATCTGCCCGAATAAACAGAGGAAAATAAGCAACAATGTTGTGTCAAGATGACACTTCAAGGGCAACTGGCGTGGTGTTGGGCTGGATGTCTAATGTTGGCAGAAGGGATGCTGCTATACCCAAATGCTGGTGCGCAGAATGTATTGGATGAGGCACATGGGTGACCCAAACCACTCAGGCACACACACCCTCACCTGGCACCCAAACAGAAGCCCTCCCACACACACCGTGCACATGGATGACACACACATGCATGTGCACTCACCGGACAATGCCTCATAATCTGCCAGTTCTCCCACGCCTTGGATCTGTTCCTCCATGACATAGGTCCCAGCAACCTGCTCATGTGGAGTGAGTTCTATGTCCTCTGCTGGAGACCCACCTCCAGTCACTAGAGTTGCGGCATGACTTGAGGCCAGATTATTCTTTGCCCTGCGCTTCAGGTCATTCCAGCGCTTGTAGCATTCAGTAGCTGTGCGCCTCACGTTTCCAAGGGCACTTATGATGTCCGCAATGGTCTGCCAGTGTGCCTGACGTTGTGCAGGTGTGGTCTTGGATCCTGCAACAATCACCATTTCGCGGTCATATGCGGACACATACTCTACAAGTGCATTCAGTTCGGCCTCATTGAAGCTGGGCTTCCTTGACGGGCCGGACTGTGTAGCCGTGTCTGGGGCATCAGCCTCTACTGGACGAGCACTCTTCCTCTTCCGCTTGGAAGGTGGTGGGGATCCTGAGTGTCCTACGCCGCTCTGGACACTAGGGGCAGGAGCCCCGGTGGACTCTGTACTAGGAGTGTGGGATTGCACACTCAGCATTGGTGCAGGCATTAGCTCAAGTGTGATGGTGTCAGGGGGAATGTCAGCATGATGGACTTGGACCGACACTGTCCTGGCTGGGTGTGTGAGAGGTGGGGTGGATGGAGCCGCAGCTGCCCCTGCAGCCTCCCCAGCCTGCCTACGCAGGGCAGCAGATGACCTAGATGCCCCTGATCCACGTGGCCTGATGACACCAACGTGCACCGGCGCACAAGGCCTAGACCTGCTGACCTGGAAGTCAGCCATGGAGTCACCCTGTGCCAGGTCTGGTTCCACAGTGGGCTGGTCCAACAAGGGCTGAGCATGGATGGTGTCAGCCACGTTAACCTCAACCAGGGGGGGGGGGCATGGGTGTCCCTGACTGCTCCTCCACACATGGGGGTCTAGGGGCACCCTGCAAGTCACGGCCACGTCCCCTACCGGATCCACCACGGCCACCACTTGGGGCTCGGCCACCTTTGCACCCTTACGGCTTGTTCGCCTCCCAGCCATGGCACTGATGTTATTGTGCGTATGGGAGTCGATGTGAACTATTATCCTGGGCAATTGGGGGTCAAAGGGGTTGGGTACCAGATGGTAATCGTACCCTAGTGCTCTTGCAAGGCTGATTGTAACCCCTGGGGAAAGATGACGGGTCACGCTACGCACAGGAGCCCCAAAAAAGGGAAGTAAGGTTCACGCAACCCCTCCTAGACCAAGTGTGTGGAGAAATAAACCTGCACTACGCTGTGGCACCCAGAAACACAAGAATGAACGTATGCGTGTCACACGCAGCCTAGAATGACCTCTGAAGGGGTACGCGACACACGGGGCAAGCACAGATGTTAAATACGTGCGCGACTCACCGTCTGCCAGGAACAAAAGCGTGAAAAATATGCGCGTGTGCGCGTTGGCAACACCCCCGCCAAAAGAAGAATTATACGCTGTCTGAGGAGACAGGACAACAGTAGAAGGGAACGCTGTTTGAGGAAACAGGCCCAGGAAAAAGAGGAAAAGAGAAAAAGCTGTCAGAGGTAACAGGGAGTACGAACTTGAAACGCTGTAAAGTAAATCGCGTGTGAACCGATAAGAAGTACAGATTTCACCCACAAGCTCACCACGAAAAGCACGTACAAGGAAATGGCGTACTACACGTACCTTTTATACACACGTCACAGACGCGCATACGTGATGAGGCCATTTCCACCAATTACACGCTTTGGCACTCGGACGTGTATCTTTTTTTTTACACGCGCCATTCTCTACGTCCATGCGCGTTATGTCATAGCTGCGCATGGGGGCCTTTGGGCCAATGAAATCGCGTATGCGTGCAGACGCGCTTACGCGCTAAGGGCCTTTCCTCGAATTACACGCAGACGTGCAGGACTTTTCACATGCCAAATCACTCCGTATCAAGCTGGCCACGCGCAAGCACACGGAAGACCACGCTCCTGCCCAGAAAGCCGATTTACTGCCCCCCAGAGCCCTGAGCACGCTCCCACCTGCCATCTGCTGCTGCCTGACTGCCTGCTGCCTACATGCCCTGCCATTTGCTGCCTGCACATCAGCCAGGGGTTGTCATGATGCCTGCTCCCGAGGGTCAGGCCCAGTGTCCCCGGAAGCAGACTTCATACTCACCAAGCAGGACCCAGCAAACCCCTATAGGGGCTCTTTGGACCTTGTCCTGGCGCCTTTGGCGCCAGGCTCATAAAAGGCATCTGTCCTGGCGCCATAGGCGCCAGGCTCATCATGGCAGAACATATGGTAATGCTTGGGTGAACTCACCTGAGGCAGACTATGCTGCATACTCACCCGAGGCAGACCATGCTGTCTGAAGCTCCAAGCCAACTAAGGCTGGGGAGGAACTATTTTCTTTCAGGAACTCTTTTCTTACTCGGGTGGGGCCAGTGGAAGAACACTCCCCTGAAGCTCTTCCTAGGCTATTTAAACCACGCCCGGATGGCCACACGTGCTTCGCGTTATTCTGCATCTGCAGCAGGACGCTCACCGAGTCGGCTCCTGCACCCTGGCTCCTGCCATGCCCGCCAGCACCTGGAACACCTGCAAGGAGAGAAAATCAAGCATTAGGACATTACCTACCTTCATCCAGCATCCGGATTCTTCACTCCGTCGATCCTGCAAAAGAAAGTCAAGGGTTAGAAACGCATCTCATCGCTCGCTGCAGCGCCGCTTCCACTTACCTTCACGTGGCGCTGTCTAGCTCTTCAGCGGTCATAGGCGACATCGGCCGCATCCCAGCACCTACGGAAAAGAAAGACAATAGTTAGAAGCGCTCCGCTTCTCACGCTGCCGCGCCGCTTCCACTTACCTTCACGTGGCGCCGGCAACCTTTTCAGCGCCCATAGGCGACATCGTCGCATTCAAGACCTACGGAGAAAAAGGACAAAACAAGGTGAGCAACGAACTAATTGCAAAAGGACAGATTACTCACCTTAAGTCTTACCTGAATTTTGTTGGGACTTCAGTTCCCTTTTCGGGTCGGAGCGGCTTTTCTGGCTTTTCCGTACCCCGGCCCCTATGGGGAAATAAGACACACTCATTAAGGTGTCGGAGCAAACCACTACGGCACACCTTCATTAAAAGTACTCACCTGAGCTTACCTCTGCAAATCCATTCCTCCACACGGATTCCCCACCTAGTCCCTGAAAATTAAACAAAGGCCAAGGGATAAATAAGACTTGATCTTTTGAACTATATACTTACGGCAGCATTTTGGTAAAGGCAAGCAGACATGGAACCCTCGCCAAATCCGAGATCCAGTGAAGTAACTGGAAAGCTACGCGCCCTTGCGTCAGAAGCAGGATGGAGAGCTCGTCCATACAGAAATTAAGGTGAGAGTCTGCGGAAGGCACAGCTAGGGTTCGAGGAGGGTGAGAAGGGGAAAAGGGGGGAATCTCACACACAATCTAGCAGACAGTTAACTCCCTTTTCCCATCTACAGAAGGATTATTCTACGGGCCAGACTGACGAGGTTTGGGGGTCCAGTCCAGTCCATCTTCCAAGCACTACGCTTTACAGTGGAAGAAGTTGTAGCAGTCCAGAACGGGTCGGCGCCTCCGTGGGAATCAGGAGAGCGTTACAGGGGTGCTGTTGCTGTGACCACCCCTGCTGGAACCGAAGACTCCCGACTGGGATTCCATCGCTCCACAGCCCAGCCCCAGGATCCAGTTGCCCACCCACTCCTGCCTCTGGGGTTGTCATGTCGGGCACTGCAACATCTGGCACCACCGACAACCCCCGGTCAGATAGGCAGAGGTGCACCAGCTTCAGTGCCAGGGAAGTTGGTGTCCTTGTGGAGCAAGTCCTGGGGCAGTATGATGCCCTCTACGGAAGTGTGCACGCAGACAAGGAAGGACGGACTCGGATCTGGACAGACATCGTGACTGCCATCAACGCGGAGGGGGTGGCAGTCCGCGACTTCCAACATGTCAAGAAGCGCTGGGAGGACTTCAGGTCCAGGACCCTGACCAAGGCCCGGCGCCTCTTGAAGGCAGCGGATGCTAAGGGGCGCCGGGGCCACTTGTCGGAAGATCAGATGAGAGTCCTGGAACGCATATCCCCAGCGCTCCACGTCCAAGTCCTTGAGAGGCAGACCCGTCTGGAGTCGGGCGGTAAGTGTACATTTTTCATGATTGTAAGATGTGCGTGTGGTGATCTGCCAGTAGTGTTCCGGTTGCACATCTGTTTGTATGGGGCCGAGTATGGGTGGGGGTGTACAGGACCATGAGGCTAACACATGCGAGGGCTGTCATGTGTGAGACATGGATGGTGCTTGTGTGTGTAGGCTTGCATGCCAAATGCAGTTGTGTGGGCACACATGTTTGGATGAATGTGTATGTAAGTAGGCATGTTCGTGATGTCACGCATGTATGTTGTTTTCAGCTGCATGTATCAGCACTGTGTACATGTGCACATGTTTCTGTATTTGACAAGGGTGCAACAGTGATGCAACATGGATGCATGTGACAGCGGGATGTGAAAGCCTGATTGGCAGATGTGACATGGATGCCCATCGGAACACTGCGACAGTTGGCTGAGGTGTACACATGCATGCAAGTGTGGTGTGTGCATGCATGTGTAGTGCACTCCCTGTGTTGCATGTGATGTCTGGCTCACCTTTGCCTGCTCATGCTGTTGTATGTGTATGGATGGTGCTGGCAGTTGCGATGTGGCTGTGGTATGGCTCATGTGTGCAAGTTGAAATGACATGTGTGTTGCCAATTGTGATGCCATGTCTGAGGTTTGCCAATGCCACTCATGTGCAACTGTCATGTGTGTATGTGTCCATTGTACAGTGCCCTGATGCCTGTGTTTTATTTCTCCCTGTCTGCAGCGTCAACTGATGAAGAGGGCGGAGAAGGTGCTGTGGAGCACAGCGGCGGGGATCGCACCGCCAGCCAGAGACGCAAGGCCCGGCTCCCCTCCCAGGTTGTGATCTCGTTGGGGAGTGAGGAGTCCGGTGCCGCGTCCCAGGCCGCAGCTGCCGGGGGGAGGTCCAAGAGGCGGAGGTCGGAGTTGGACTCCTCGGCAGCAGAAGGGGCAGCTGGGACCCCACAGGGCCCAACGGGGGAAGATGGCACGGAGTCATCCAGGTTGGTGGGGGGTATGGTGGAGGAGGAGGCCGTGCAAGCAACAGAGACGGGGTCTGGAGGTGGGGATTCCACTGGTGCTAGTGGTGCAGTGCAGGACCAGAGACAGGAGGCAGCACAGGTCGCCGCGGAGGTGCCTGTGTGCAATCCTGTCCCTGATCCTGTCACTGCATCATCTTGCACCAGCAGGGATGCCTACGTCCAGACCCGTTTTCAGGCAGTGGATGAGCTCACGACAACTGGCCTTCCTCTGCCTGCGGACGTGGCTATCCGGGTTGAGCCTGTCCTGACTGGTGTGGCGTTGCGTCAACGGGCCATGCGAGGTGACCTGGAGTCTTTTCATGAGGAGACTGCACGTCATCTCGAATGGCTTGTTGACCGCGTCGGTCTACTGGGACAGGTCACCCAGGCCGGATTCCTCCGTTTGATGGGGCTTGCACAGACCCCCTCCTCAACTGAACCCCCTATGCGCCAGTCATCCTCCGTGCCATCTTCCCACCAATCAGTCACCTGGGTGCCCTGTGGAGCTGCCTCTGACGGTGCGGCCAGGCTGGTGGAGGAGGCATCCCTGCCACAGTCGGGAGTCGGACGTCCAGCAGGGGTGGCCACATCAACGACTGCACCCCAGCCAGCGGAGGATGTGCAAGCAGCAGGAGGCAGTGCACGGGCAGAAGCGCAGCAGCAACGTGGTGGGAGCCATGATGGCTCGGGGCCTTCGACATCGGAGGGGCAGGCATCAGCCAGAGGGCAGGAGGACCCAGGACGGGAAGTGTCTTCCGTGTGGCAGCGGTTGGGCCACGCCATAGATGCGGAGTGGCAGCGGGCGGAAGAGGCACGGCTTACGATGGTCAGGGCGGAGAACTCCATGCGGAGGGCCCTGAGGCGGGCCGAGTGCCTCGAGGCAATCCGCAGGGAGTTTGGGGTGAACATGTGGACGGCCCTGCGGACCATCGGGGCCATGGAGGAGGACCGCTTCCGGGACATTGAGCAGGAGTTTGATGATGCCCTGGCCCGGAACATCCCGAAGTGAGTCGTCGGACTAGCCCGCTGCCCTTGTAAATAGTTCTGTAGTTAGTGTTAGGTTTCCTTTGGTTTAGCATTTTTTTTTACCTTTTGGACAATGGGCCACATTTTTGTATATAGTTTTTTTTTTTAGGTAGTGTTATTAGATAGGTTTAATTTCTTCGGTTGGGATCATGGACCCTGGATTTTTTATCTGTATATAGTTGACTTTTGGATTTTCATTTTTTTATGATTTCCCCATGGAGCAATGGTTTTCGATTTTAATTTTCCATTGGATTTACTTTTGTGGCCTGTGACTTTGGACACCTTTCCTTTGCATTATGATTTGTGGTTTGGCATTATTTCACGTACCTGCTGTTTTTTTTTTTTAAATTTCCATTATTGTTTGTTTATTTTTTATTCAATTTATGTTGCTTTTAATACATATTTTTTCTTCAAACTTCAATGTGTAGTATCATCTCATTGGTTTCATGCATATCATGATATGGGTTTTGACATTCACTGACACCCATTGGGTGTATGTGAGGGACATGTGTTCATTTCCAAACTTGCAATTGGGGTTCTATCATGTGTTTGCCATTTCTAAGTGGGTGGATGCAATACTCAGGTGGGTGTTTGGCATTTGGAGGCTGACCATAAGGGACAGGGATCTAGATTGTGGTGACATGTTGGCTGGGGGACATGAGTGGGGGCCTGGTGGAGGGTGCCCCTGGTGGCTGGGGGGTGGGGGTGCAGGGGGACATGAGTGGGGGCCTGGTGGAGGCTGCCTCTGCACTGCTGGGGGCTGGGGGTGATGGTAGACATGAGTGGGGGCCTGGTGGACGGTGCCCCTGGATGCTGGGGGGTGGGGGTGGTGGGAGACATGAGTGGGGGCTGCCCCTGCACTGCTGGGGGGTGGGAGTGGTAGTAGACATGAGTGGGGGCCTGGTGGAGGCTGCCCCTGCACTGCTGGGGGGTGGGGGTGGTGGGAGACATGAGTGGGGGTCTGGTGGAGGCTGCCCCTGCACTGCTGGGGGGTGGGGGTGGTAGTAGACATGAGTGGGGGCCTGGTGGAGGCTGCCCCTGCACTGCTGGGGGGTGGGGGTGGTGGGAGACATGAGTGGGGGCCTGGTGGAGGGTGCCCCTGGATGCTGGGGGGTGGGGGTGGTGGTAGACATGAGTGGGGTCCTGGTGGAGGGTGCCCCTGGATGCTGGGTGGTGGGGTGGTGGTAGACATGGGTGGGGGCCTGATGGAGGCTTCCCCTGCACTGCTGGGGGGTGGGGGTGATGGTAGACATGAGTGGGAGCCTGGTTGAGGGTGCCCCTGGATGCTGGGGGGGTGGGGGTGGTGGTAGACATGAGTGGGGGCCTGTTGGAGGGTGCCACTGGTGGCTCGGGGGTGGGGGTGGTGGGAGACATGAGTGGGGGCCTGTTGGAGGCTACCCCTGCATTGCTGGGGGGTGGGGGTGCAGGGGGACATGTGTGGGGGCCTGGAGGAGAGTGCCCCTGGATGCTGGGGGTGGGGATGCAGGGGGACATGAGTGGGGGCCTGGTGGAGGCTGCCCCTGCACTGCTGGGGGGTGGAGGTGATGGTAGACATGAGTGGGGGCCTGGTGGAGGGTGCCCCTGCACTGCTGGGGTGTGGGGGTGGTGGGAGACATGAGTGGGGGCCTGGTGGAGGGTGCCCCTGGATGCTGGGGGGTGGGGGTGGTGGGAGACATGAGTGGGGGCCTGTTGGAGGCTACCCCTGCTTTGCTGGGGGGTGGGGGTGCAGGGGGACATGAGTGGGGGCCTGGTGGAGGCTGCGCCTGCACTGCTGGGGGGTGGAGGTGATGGTAGACATGAGTGGGGGCCTGGTGGAGGCTGCCCCTGCACTGCTGGGGTGTGGGGGTGGTGGGAGACATGAGTGGGGGCCTGGTGGAGGGTGCCCCTGGATGCTGGGGGGTGGGGGTGGTGGGAGACATGAGTGGGGGCCTGTTGGAGGCTACCCCTGCATTGCTGGGGGGTGGGGGTGCAGGGGGACATGTGTGGGGGCCTGGAGGAGGGTGCCCCTGGATGCTGGGGGTGGGGATGCAGGGGGACATGAGTGGGGGCCTGGTGGAGGCTGCCCCTGCACTGCTGGGGGGTGGAGGTGATGGTAGACATGAGTGGGGGCCTGGTGGAGGGTGCCCCTGGATGCTGGGGGTGGGGATGCAGGGGGACATGAGTGGGGGCCTGGTGGAGGCTGCCCCTGCACTGCTGGGGGGTGGAGGTGATGGTAGACATGAGTGGGGGCCTGGTGGAAGCTGCCCCTGCACTGCTGGGGTGTGGGGGTGGTGGGAGACATGAGTGGGGGCCTGGTGGAGGGTGCCCCTGGATGCTGGGGGGTTGGGGTGGTGGGAGACATGAGTGGGGGCCTGTTGGAGGCTACCCCTGCATTGCTGGGGGGTGGGGGTGCAGGGGGACATGTGTGGGGGCCTGGAGGAGGGTGCCCCTGGATGCTGGGGGTGGGGATGCAGGGGGACATGAGTGGGGGCCTGGTGGAGGCTGCCCCTGCACTGCTGGGGGGTGGAGGTGATGGTAGACATGAGTGGGGGCCTGGTGGAGGGTGCCCCTGGATGCTGTGGGGTGGGGGTGGTGGTAGATATGAGTGGGGGCCTGGTGGAGGCTGCCCCTGCACTGCTGGGGGGTGGGGGTGGTAGTAAACATGAGTGGGGGCCTGGCGGAGGCTGTCCATGCACTGCTGGGGGGTGGGGGTGGTGGTAGACATGAGTGGGGGCCTGGTGGAGGGTGCCCCTGGATGCTGGGGGGTGGGGGTGGTGGGAGACATGAGTGGGGGCCTGGTGGAGGGTGCCCCTGGTGGCTGGGGGGTGGGGGTGGTGGTATATATGAGTGGGGGCCTGGTGGAGGCTGCCCCTGCACTGCTGGGGGTTGGGGGTGCAGGGGGACATGTGTGGGGGCCTGGTGGAGGGTGCCCCTGGATGCTGGGGGGTGGGGGTGGTAGTAGACATGAGTGGGGGCCTGGTGGAGGCTGTCCCTGCACTGCTGGGGGGGTGGGGGTGGTGGGAGACATGAGTGGGGGCCTGGTGGAGGCTGCCCCTGCACTGCTGGGGGGTGGGGGTGGTGTGAGACATGAGCTGGGGCCTGGTGGAGGGTGCCGCTGGTGGCTGGGGTTGGGGTGGTGGTAGACATGAGTGGGGGCCTGGTGGAGGCTGCCCCTGCACTGCTGGGGGGTGGGGGTGCAGGGGGACATGTGTGGGGGCCTGGTGGAGGCTGCCCCTGCACTGCGGGGGGTGGAGGTGGTGGGAGACATGAGTGGGGGCCTGGTGGAGGCAGCCCCTGCACTGCTGGGGGGTGGGGGTGGTAGTAGACATGAGTGGGGGCCTGGTGTAGGGTGCCCCTGGTGGCTGGGGGGTGGGGGTGCAGGGGGACATGAGTGGGGGCCTGGTGGAGGCTGCCCCTGCACTGCTGGGGGGTGGGGGTGGTGGGAGACATGAGTGGGGGCCTGGTGGATGGTGCCCCTGGATGCTGGGGGGTGGGGGTGCAGGGGGACATGAGTGGGGCCTGGTGGAGGCTGCCCCTGCACTGCTGGGGGGTGGGGGTGATGGTAGACATGAGGGGGGGCCTGGTGGAGGGTGCCCGTGGATGCTGGGGGGTGGGGGTGGTGGGAGACATGAGTGGGGGCCTGGTGGAGGCTGCCCCTGCACTGCTGGGGGGTGGGGGTGGTGGGAGACATGAGTGGGGGCCTGGTGGAGGCTGCCCCTGGTGGCTAGGGGTGCAGGGGGACATGTGTGGGGGCCTGGTGGAGGCTGCCCCTGCACTGCGGGGGATGGGGGTGATGGTAGACATGAGTTGGGGCCTTGTGGAGGCTGCCCCTGCACTGCTGGGGGGTGGGGGTGCAGGGGGACATGTGTGGGGGCCTGGTGGAGGCTGCCCTTGCAATGCTGGGGGGTGGGGGTGCAGGGGGACATGTGTGGGGGCCTGGTGAAGGGTGCCCCTGGATGCTGGGGGGTGGGGGTGGTGGGAGACATGAGTGGGGGCCTGGTGGAGGCTGCCCCTGCACTGCTGGGGGGTGGGGGTGCTGGGGGACATGAGTGGGGGCCTGGTGGAGGGTGCCCCTGGATGCTGGGGGGTGGGGGTGGTGGGAGACATGAGTGGGGGCCTGGTGGAGGCTGCCCCTGCACTGCTGGGGCGTGGGGGTGAAGGGGGACATGTGTGGGGGCCTGGTGGAGGGTGCCCCTGGATGCTGGGGGGTGGGGGTGGTGGGAGACATGAGTGGGGGCATGGTGGAGGCTGCCCCTGCACTGCTGGGGGTGGAGGTGGTGGGAGACATGAGTGGGGGCCTGGTGGAGGGTGCCCCTGGATGCTGGGGGGTGGGGTGGTGGGAGACATGAGTGGGGGCCTGGTGAAGGCTGCCCCTGCACTGCTGGGGGGGTGGGGGTGCAGGGGGACATGTGTGGGGGCCTGGTGGAGGGTGCCCCTGGTGGCTGAGGGGTGGGGGTGCAGGGGGACATGGGTGGGGGCCTGGTGGAGGCTGCCTCTGCGCTGCTGGGGGGTGGGGGTGGTGGGAGACATGAGTGGGGGCCTGGTGGAGGGTGCCCCTGGATGCTGGGGGGTGGGGGTGGTGGGAGACATGAGTGGGGGCCTGGTGGAGGCTGCCCCTGCACTGCTGGGGGGTGGGGGTGCAGGGGGACATGTGTGGGGGCCTGGTGGAGGGTGCCCCTGGATGCTGGGGGGTGGGGGTGCAGGGGGACATGAGTGGGGGCCTGGTGGAGGCTGCCCCTGCACTGCTGGGGGGTGGGGGTGATGGTAGACATGAGTGGGGGCCTGGTGGAGGGTGCCCCTGGATGCTGGGGGGTGGGGGTGGTGGGAGACAGGAGTGGGGGCCTGGTGGAGGCTGCCCCTGCACTGCTGGGGGTTGGGGGTGGTGGGAGACAAGAGTGGGGGCCTGGTGGAGGCTGCCCCTGCACTGCTGGGGGGTGGGGGTGGTAGTAGACATGAGTGGGGGCCTGGTGGAGGCTGCCCCTGCACTGCTGGGGGGTGCGGGTGCAGGGGGACATGTGTGGGGGCCTGGTGGAGGGTGCCCCTGGATGCTGGGGGGTGGGGTGGTGGGAGACATGAGTGGGGGCCTGGTGGAGGCTGCCCCTGTACTGCTGGGGGGTGGGGGGGTGGGGGACATGAGTGGGGCCCTGGTGGAGGGTGCCCCTTGTGGCTAGGGGTGCAGGGGGACATGCGTTGGTGGGCAGTAGTGCAAGGTGACATGTGGGTTGGCCGGGGGACATGGCCATGGTGAATGGGGTGCCTGCGGGACATGTGCAGGGTAGGCCCCTGTGGTGTGGGCCACCTGCAGGGGCCGTGGAGGGTGTAGAGGGAACACCTGGGAGGACCCACACGTGCAATTCACGTGTGGTGCTCCCCGCGCACCCCTGGAATACACGTACCCTGCTGCTTTTGCGTGTGATACTTCCCGCGCACCCCTGGAATACACGTGCCCTGCTGCTTTTGCGTGCGATACTTCCCGCGCACCCCTGGAATACACGTACCCTGATGGAATCGCGTGTGATACTTCCCGCGTACCCCTGAAATACACGTACCCTGCTGCTTTTGCGTGTGATACTTCCCACCCACCCCTGGAATACACGTACCCAGCTGTTTTTGCGTGTGATACTTCCCGTGCACCCCTGGAATACACGTGCCCTGATGGAATCACGTGTGTTACTTCCCACGCACCCCTGATGTACACGTACCCAGGACAATCGCGTGTGGAACTTCCCGCGAACCACTGAAATACACGTTCCCCGCTTGGCGTTTGCTGTTTGGCAGCCCTGTGAACTGGTCCAGGGTTAGCGCAGCCCTTTGCGATGATTTGGGGATTTTGAAGGCTTTTCCTTGCACGAGGGCGTTCTTGGGGGCGTAACTGGCGCTGCTGCAGGGTCGTTGCGCCACTCTGCGCCACGGCTGGTTTCGGAGGCTAAAATCCATGAATACGCTGTGCGATGAAAAGGATTTTTTCGCACGCGGCTGGCGCAGTGTATCGCACGGGGACACTGTGCGCCAGCCGCGTGCGCCATTTTTGTGCGAATTTCTATGAATTACCCTGTCAGTATTTGAACCTGCATTATCGCATTTTGATTCGTTTTTGTTTTTACATTGCAATGTTTTTATTTTTGTCTACGTAAAATGAGGATCCCTTCCACAGGCTTAATCAATTGGGGAGTACAAGTATCTTAGCTCAACAAACATATTAGGACTGCGTATGTTATTTTGTTGCTTTTATACACCTGGAAACCTGTGTCTACAACTATTCTCCCGCCCATGAGAAACAACCACTGTTTTATCAACACATATTTTTGTTTGTTTATTCATTTATAATGCGCACCAGACCAGAGGGTATCAGGGCGCAGAGGTTACAATGAGATACGCAATTTGGTTTACAAAATAAATGACAAGATACAAGCAGATATAGAGCAACAATACAGGTACAAGAGGCACATAGGAGTCATACATACAGAGATGAGCACATGCACAGGCATATTCTAAGAGCAGCAGGTAGCTTAGGTGGTCCGAGTAGAAGGTGCTAAAGGGCGGGCCTTAGTGATCGGTAGCCTTGAGCAGGTTGATGTAGTTAAGTCTAAAACTCTGGTAAGATTGGTCTTCACAGAGAGATGGTGGAGGGGTGTTCCATAGTTCAGGTGCTTTAAATGTCGAATATTTACAAAACACACTCAGTAAAACCACAATTAAGCCTAGTGATGTAAGGCTTTACAAAACATTTCTAAAAGGTATAGAGACTGGACATGACATGATTTTTGTTCAATGTGCTAAAGCTATTCAGTGAAAAGGAACATATTTTATATCTGCATCACAAATTACATCTGGTACATATTTTTTGTTTAAAAACATATACGACACCATGCCGACACATTGCGGCTAGTTTACAAAAGTAATTTTCAATAGAACGTTCCAACTGAAAAATGCTTTGTTAATCAGGTCCAATGAGTTTCGGCTCACTGTGCAATTGCAGAGAAATAGCTTGGTCAAAGCAATCATTCCACAAAGGGCCTTCATCAGGACAAAGAGCCCATCTTGTGAGCCAATACTCATTGGTGTTCAACATGTCTGCTTTACATATAAAGACTCTATTAAAAAAGGGGTGCAAAACACCTTGGTCAAACCACAGATCATTTGGAAAACACTCGGCTGGTTTCCAGAAATGATGGACAGTCCCACATCACCTGCACTGGTTGTGCGTGATTTGTATTGTTATATTTGTTTTTGTCATTGTTCTGCTAATTCATTACATTATATTTAAAACCACTTTTTAAAAAAAGAAGAGTTTTGACTCTCTTTCCCGGTAGGTATGAAAACCCGACCTTCCTCATCTGTTAGGCCACATTTTTTTGTCACACAGGTCACAAGTCTTTTAAAAGTTACTTAGCTACTTTCGATTCTTAAGTGCCCTGTAATTTCTTGAGCTCTGATCCCAACCATAATTTCACGACTCATTAGGACCCCCTTGATTTCTCATCCCACCTAAAGCAATAGACTTTACAATTAACCTGAAGCGAATGCGAGGTTGATGACTTCACCTAAGTCCCTGCCCCATCACACACGCCTTGTGGGCTTCCCCAGTCCTAATTCACTGGCTCACTTTAGGGAGATTTTCAGGTTTCTTTTAGGGGTGATTTGAAACACTGGGCGCCTCATTCCGAGAAGTGTTTTACAATGGCACAATCCCATTGAAAGATGCTCAGCGAATCTTGCCCTTGATTGCAAGCGACAACTGAACGCATACATTTCTGGTGCAGGATTTCAGTAAAGGAGATTGGATGAGAGCCAAGCACCATTGAATTGGCTAGTTCTTCACTTCTTATGGAAATCCGCACACATGATTAGGTGAAAGAAATAATTGCTGGGACACGCTTTCAAAAGTGAGCAGGCACCTTGCAGCGCACTAAATTACAGGTAATACAAGACAGTCTACTGTGGCAGAAGTTGTAGCAGCTGAGGTGCTTGGAGAAATCATTGCACCCGAAATCTGGTTAACATACTGTTTATAAAAAGCTGCCAGCCTTTATCAATAAATGAGACAGGCTCGTTTGACATGACTTATGTGACTGCCTTACAAACTCTATTCTGACTTCAACTTTCAGGAAACAATTACAAAAGAGCAGAACACGATGTTGAGGGAATCAATGGTCTTTCAGGAGGAAGAAAGGCACGCCTCGATAGCTCTGACATTAAAACTTTAGAAGCGCAGGCTGCCAGGGTACAGCTCGTGTGTTCTGGTTTTCAATAGCACTCATCAAATATCCAAGTTGGAGGCTGGAGGCGGAATGTCAAGCGAGGGGAATGACCTTACCGGTGCCAGGTCTCCATTCTTCAGATCTCTCTCTGCTAGCTACAACCACGAACAAGCGCGCGTGCGCCACCCATTGCCTCCCTTTTGCTCGTATTTTTTTTAAAAGCAGAATCAAAAAAAGTACTTGTTCTTGCAAGAATCATTCCTTCATTAAGCTAACGCACACGTGCGGTCGCTCTTTGCCTCGATTGCCTTGTATTCTACTCAGGATAGGGAGGTGATTATTATAAGGATTTTTACTTTCTAAAATAGCAGCGGCAAGTCCAGTATGCAAGAAGGGACAGGGCCGGTCTAACACCGGATTGCCCCCCAGGTGGGAAGCATTATTGCCCCCTCCCACCAGAAATGACAACAAAAAATGGTATGCTACAAATGTTGTATATAGGGCACTAAATAAAGAACCAAATGGACAAACAAATGCACTAGAAAATTCATACATTAAATACATTAAATACTAGGTGACAGTCTTAGAATGCTTCTTTTTAAAATTGTCAACGAGTTCAAATTGAGCCGATAGCCGACCTGTCTCACACTCCCTTTAACCAATACCCCGGATCACAATGGACCATGAACCAGGCTGGTGGGGGGGAGGAGGAGGGGGGGTAACAATATTTATTTATTGTAATTTCAAAGAAAATCACACCATTTTTATATGGGGCAGCAATCATCAATGGGGTGATAATTACAATGAAAACCACTGAAATACACTTGGGTAACATTCTACAAGCACATGTCCAAAGCAGAAATGAATAGGAGCACTTTTTGAATTAGGATAGATAGCACTCAAGTTAAGGTTTGCCCCTGCAATGTTCCCTCAACCCACAATTAATCTAATTCTGAGTGGATAGAAAGATGCAGCAGGTGTTCAGGGATATGAGGAAGCAAACAGATTTTAAACCCTTTGCAATGGCCTAAAAAGACACTCGGATTTTAACAAATAATTAATTATATGTGTACTTAAATAATGATATACATATGTTTTATCACAGTATCAGGGATGTTATATCACTAGCAACCATAAGGCAAGTTATCACAAAAGGCATACAGTTCAAAAGCAATGTGAAAGTGAGAACCCAGTTCAGTCGAAATCACATGTGGAAAAGTTGCATTTACACTTTTTTTCAAAACATTTTTTTTTTAAAGGGTGAAAAACACAGAATCGGAATGCAGATTTTGGGCAGGGTGATAGATGCACATCACAGTGACACTTGCATGTGAAAGAGTGACTATAGCTGAAGAACTGGAGGAGATTTTCATGGTGAAAGGATGTTCAGTTTTGGTAAAATGAAGCAATTAAGAAGAGCAAATTGGTTTGGAAAGAAAGGAAACGTTTTACTTAAACTAGATTATTAAGACTAGATTGTTAAAGAAAGACACAGTACAATCCCAGGTTAATTTGAAACGTAACCCTTTCACCCCGTGTTCATATCTATGTGGGAATTAATTTAAATCATTCCAAATATTTCTAAGGAGTTACAAGATGAAGTGAATGAAAGAATCGTGCTAGCACTAGCAAAACAAGGACAGGGTGCACAGAAAATTCGAACAGTTTTGGACAAGTTACCAAGGTATGGATAGGATAACTTAGAGAGTAGAACTAAGACAAAGTATCAAGATGGGGTAGGCTATGGATTGCTTTGGGAGGGGAAAAACCTCACAATCTGCTCTTGGATTTGGGATTAGGAACAGCCAACCGAGTACTGGACTCCAAGCCTCGGGTCACTGGATAACAGGCTCTCCTGGCAAAAGACAGCTGGGCAAAGGTCTGGCCACGGCACAGTGATGCCTCAGCAGGATGGAGCGGATAAGCAGGGCAAGCAGGTGGCACTGGATAATCCCAGAGCGGGCTCATCTACCTTTCCTCTTTCTCCCTGAACTTAGTGGGATCTTGTTATGGGGTTTTAGTGGGATTTCTGGATCAAGGCCTTGCTGGATAGGATCAGCTATGCTTTGGCCTTTCTGGGATAGGATCAGCTATGCTCTGGCCTTGCAGTAGAGTCTGGAATCTTGCAAAGGTGGATCTGGAATGTCAGGATACGCAGGCGCTGGAAATTCAGGAGAGAGTCCCAGAGTTCTGTCAGCCACCCTTTTTTATAAAGCATGGTGACATCATAGAAGTATTTGGCGGGGCAGGCTTAGCTGGGCACGCCTCTAAACAACTGGATTGGGCAGTGGTGATTTTTAAGGCCTTGCTGTTAGCTGGTTGGATTCTTAAGGACATGACATCAGCTTTATGATGTGGGTTTACTATGTCCCGAACCTCCGACAGTTAATTTTGCCACAACACAGTTTTGACATAAATGGCCCATTTTTACAGTTGTGGCATTTGAACAAATCACATAGGCAGCATACATATTTTACACAGAGCATGTCAGTCCAATTCTCATGGTTGTATGACTTTGTTTCGCCCATCTAACAGTTTTTCGGGATTTTCAGTGATTAATATTCGACCTAAAATCCTATAACTTTATACAGGTGTAGAGATTATCATGAGGCATGTAAGTATTGAATTTCACAGTGGCATCATGTACACTTTTCTCAACATGTCCAATTCTCTGCCATTTCTGTTCCCGATATGGCAGTGAAGGCTACCACGTCTTGTTTGAAAACCACAAAAATTACATTTAAACTGTTAACTTTTTACATTCCTGCAAAGTCATGTTGCAAAGATAAAAGTCTTAAACGTTTATTAATAAAATAATCTTTTGAAACAAATCGTCTGCCGTTGTGCTCCAAATATGGTGATGTACTTCCAGGCTACTCTTGAGTTTGCTTTGAAGCTCCCAGTAGAAGTCAAAGGGACGTGTGATTTCCTTTTTCACATGTCCATGTCCCAGAATCCCTATTTTATGAGGCCTCAGCACAGACAAAAGTCTGATGAGCCTAGGCTGTTGAGTGCTTTTGGTCCATTCAAAGTTTTCCAAGGTAGCAATTAGCACTGATGTGTCCTAGAATCTATTGTGGCTCCTTCTTTTGGGGGTTAGGCCACTCCTTTGGTCAGCCAAATGTCCCTTGAGCCATGGCAGAAACCTGTTTGGGCTGATTTCCCAGTACAGCCAAAAACATTTATTTCTTTATTTTAGTTTATTTTGTTTTGAATCAGAAGCAAGCCTATTGAATAAAACATCCCATATATGCTTCCCCGCAAAATCTCTTTACATTGCTAAGCCAGGACAGGTTTTAATTCAACATTGTACTTTTAAAACATGTTACGCTCCCCCGGTTCCCACAGGGGCGTCGATCGGACCCGGACAGCTGCGGTCTCCACCAACATGATGCATAGTGCCGAGATGACTGTCTGGACTGGCCCACCTAACCTTGTCTGCTTGATCCGTAGAAATATTCTCCGGCAAGTGGAGAAAGGGATTTAGCCACCCGTGGATTTCAGTGATGGCCCCCTCCCACTGTTCTCTTTCTCCCCTCTTGTCACCTCCGATATCCCCTGTTAGTAACCTCACCTTATGTTTTTAAATGATGAGCTCTCCATCCTGCATGGCATGCAGGGGCGCGTAGATACCAGTTACTTCACTGGTTTGAAGGTGCTGGAGTAGTTCCGAAGGAATATTGACTCCGGGGTTTACAGTGTTCAAAGAGTTCAATATGTCCGATGTTCACTCTTATTCCATTCCCTTGTTGAATTGCAGCTAGTTCAAAAGAATATTGCCTGGAGGCAGCTGATGGCGTTCAGGTAAGAGTCTGTATTACCCAACACTGTCCGGTAAAAGTTGCATGAGTTTAACTTGTTGTTTTCTCCCTTTATAGGTGCGGCATTGAAGATGAGGCGTATTAAAGGGTAATGCCTCCGGTGGTAAATCAGGTAAGCCTATGATGGTAAGAGATTGTATTTGTCGGCTCTCTTGGCTCACCTTGTTGTTTCTTATGTTTTCCCCCCAGGTGCTGGAGTTCGGTGAAGAAAATGATGGAGGCAGCGCAGGATCGAAAAATGCTGTGAGGACTGGAGAGTATGGCGCGGCGCTGCAGCTAGCAATGCGACGCGTGCAGAAATAAAGTCCTTTTCAAGTTCGAAGACATGATGGATCCGGAATTAGGTAAGGATTCAAATAATATCGGTGTTCTAACCTTTCTTCTTCTTTCCTCTTTGCTAGGAGCTCTGGATTCGAGACGGGTGTGGCTGAAGACTGGATGCTGACTGCAGGCACGGTGAGCGTTACGCTGCTGGATGCAGAATAACACGAAGCGTGTGTTGCTGATCGGGCGTGGTTTAAATAGCCTCCAAAGTAGTTCCAGGTAAGAAGTTCCCCAGAACCACACCCGAGAACAAAATAGTCCCTGTAACAAAATAGTCCCATCCAAGCCTCACGTTGGCTTGGATTCAGTTGCAGCATGGTCTGCATGAGTTAAGTAATGTCTATGAGCCTGGCGCCTATGGCGCCAGGACTGATTTCTATTATGAGCCTGGTGCCTAAGGCGCCAGGACTGAACCCAGACAGCCCCTAGCCAGGGCTGCTGAGGTTTTAATAAATATCTGGATGCCTGCTCCCGGGGCTGATGAGCTTGGATCTGGATGCCCGGGGGTAGGCATCATGACAGCACTCCCCCCCAAGACCCCTCCTAAAGGTGTTCTTCCCCTCGGTCCTGGTTTGTCTGGGAAGTTCCGATGGAATTTGTTCACCAACTGAAGTGCATGAACGTGGTCACTAGGCTCTCATGACCTTTCCTGTGGTCCGTAACCCTTCCAGTCGATTAAATTAAAAAAATCTTGATTTAACCATTTTAGAGTCCAGGATATTTTTTACTTTGAATTTGGGTTCCCCGTCTATTAGGATGGGGTTGGGTGGTTTGGCTAGTCTTGTCCCGGGTTGAACTGGTTTCAGGAGTGAAGCATGAAAGACAGGACGGATCTGCATATTAGAGGGTAATTCCAACTAGGATTAAAAGTTTGAGTTCCTTTTAGAGGTATGTGTTTTGTAGCCAGCCAAACTTGATCTCCAATCTGGTATTGTGGGGCATCACTTCTATGTTGATCAGCATTTTTCTTGTATTTCTCTTTCGCTTGTTTCAAATGTTCTGTTGCTTCCTTAAAGGCTTGTGTAATAGTAGAGTGCAGATGATTCACTGCGGGCATTTCTCATGTTGAGGCGAATGGAGTTTTGATGTTCGAGGATGATGTCCATATTTGGTATAAAAGGGGCTTTGTCCGGTTCCAGAATGTACAGAGTTATTGTATGCGTATTCGGAAATCCATAAAATATCCTTCCAATTGCTTTCGGTTTGGTGTAGCATGCAGCGTAGGTACTGTTCAAGCGTCTGGTTGGTCCTCTGCGTCTGACCATCGGTCTGGGGGTGATGACTGGTTGATAACCTCACGTCGATTTGCGCTAATTGACAACATCTTTTCCAAAATTGAGAAAGGAATTGGCTACCTCGGTCAGAGACCAATACAGAAGGAAATCCATGTATTCAAACAATGTTTTTGAGAGATTCCTTAGCCAAAATTGAAACGAAAGGTAATCACTTTAAATGAATAAAGTGGGCCATCTTGGAAAAAAGATCCACAATAACTAGAATGGTGTTAAATCCATTACATGGTGGTAGATCAGTAATAAAGTCTAAAGACAAAGTATGACAAGGTTTAGGAGGAATATCCAAAGGTTGTTGTCTGTGGGAGGACCCACTTATACCTGGTATACACCGCGGAGCGGTGAGCGGAGCCGTGTGCTGAGGCTTGTGCAGTCTGCAGCAGTCTCTCTACTCTGTTGTCTGTGGGAGGACCCACTTATACCTGGTATACACCGCGGAGCAGTGAGCGGAGCCGTGTGCTGAGGCTTGTGCAGTCTGCAGCAGTCTCTCTACTCTGTTGTCTGTGGGAGGACCCACTTATACCTGGTATACACCGCGGAGCGGTGAGCGGAGCCGTGTGCTGAGGCTTGTGCAGTCTGCAGCAGTCTCTCTACTCTGTTGTCTGTGGGAGGACCCACTTATACCTGGTATACACCGCGGAGCGGTGAGCGGAGCCGTGTGCTGAGGCTTGTGCAGTCTGCAGCAGTCCGCGGCTGTCTGCGTGCCTGTCCATATGGAGCCTATGGAGCCCGTCGAAAATATAAACTTAATTCCTGAACTCTCCGATCTGACGACTCCTGCTGAGTCAGTTTTGGAAGTACGAAGACTTAGGAGCAACCGCAAGGTCTTGGAACCCCACGTACTCCTGGCACAGAAGTCTTTAACCAGAAAGGCGAAGGAGGCGAAGGAGATAAGGACTGGTATCAACCCGCCCTCCACTATAACTATTTCACCAAACAAAGTTATAGAAATGGTAAGACCACAGTTTGATTTTGAAAATCCTTTCGATATTATTCGGCGCTCCCCATTTCTGTCCCCCATTAATTCCTCCATCGACCCGACCATGCCCCCGATTTTTCCCATTTCACCTGTGTTGCGGGCCGAGGCGTTGGAAGCGTGCCCTTCCCCTGGGGGAGTATGCGAGCCGCGCTCGCCGCGACTGAATCCTGCGGCGCCGATTTTCTCTTCCTCCCCCTGTGCGACTTCTCCCGCCCAGCCTCACCGCCAGCCCTCCGGGGCGGCGAGTGGAGCGGAGGCTGTGACTGTCGGAGGACGGCCGGCCGCCGCCCCTGAGCTGGTCTCCGAGCTGGTCGCCCTGTCGGGGGAGCGAAGTGATATCACGTCTGCCGGAGGACAAGTTTCGGGCCGGGAACCAACGAAGACGAGCGGTTGGAGGGTTCCACCAAGGGAGGTGGATTTCCCCTCCCCCACTGCAACTAAGCCTAACCACCTCCACCAGCCACAACCCGTGGAGAACTTGACTGAAGGCTTCCAGGGCCGTCTCCAAAACGTCTCTCCTACTAGCAGTACCAACGTGGGACAAGTAAGCACGACGGTTATAGCACAAATCCATGTATCAAGAAGTCCCAGTACGTACTTGCAAAAGCAGAATAACGAAGGCCTGCAGATCGAAATCGAAAACATGGGTAACAATATACCATTGGGGAAGTCTTTGACCCCATCTTGGGATCCACATAGAAACAAAGAAATAAATGCTCAAAACGTGCCAATACTCAAAGAGGCGCCTTCTGCTAGACAACTATCGACAGAAAAAGACTCAAGCGGTAATATAGAAGTAGATTGTTCTGTGATACAAAACATCAAAGCTCCGAAAAAACAAAAGTCAAAAAAACAACCTTCTTTTGACAAAGTCGACAAAGCAATAAAATCATCGCGTCAAAAATCGTCAAAAGAACCCAGTTTGAGTTCACAGAATAAACAAACTTCAAAACTCAAAAAAAAATCATTAACAAAAAAAACCCTCCCACACCCGCTTCTATCAGTCGCACTTAAAGACTTTTTTAAAAGGCAATGTAAAAGAAAACTGGACCAAGTACATGAACTTTCGGACGCCGAGATTCTCGAAGCTATCCAAGACTTCCCCCCAGTGTCCAAAGTAAGGAAAGTGATAGAAACAATAAAAGAAAAGTCATTTGGTTCACCCATAAACGACAAACCTACATTGGAAAAAAAGCTGGACCCTAAAGGAGTTTCAAGACCTATGGACGCTCAAAACTCGTCCATAGTTAACCTTCTGGAGAGATGATGGAATATGGTACACCAATAAAAACGATTCCAGGAGGATTGCCCAAAACAAACCTAACACAACCAGAATCGCAATCGCAAACACTCAGTAGTATTAAAGCCACGGCAGACCAAGTCCTGAATGGTTCTGTGCAATCCCGAGCCATGGAGAGCTCATCAAAAGATACATCAGCCCCAAGAGCAATTTCGGTACTGTCGCCACCCGCTATTCACCATCGACCTCCTGGCCGTCCATTAACTGATCATTTGGAACCTGATAAATCTCTGCCACAACCAATATACTTGAAAAAAGCAGTTCAGACAGATGAATGTTTTGCACTATCCATGCCATCTTCGCCGCTCAGATCAAGAGATCGGTCACCACCCAAAAACAGGAGGCTTAGCGAAATATCTACGCCTTGTACCAAGGAAGCAACTCCGAAAAAACCTGACCTTACAACTATCATGTCTGCTATAACAATAGCATTGGCACCTTTCGGGAAACTGTACGAAAATATCAGCGATTCCTTAAAAGACCACATTACAGTTACAGCAATGATGCACACTAAATTGAGCTTTGTCGAAGGTTTTATAACTGCCCTGGACCAAAGGAACAAGATACATAGCGACACCTAGGATTTAAAATTGGCCACGCTAGACGAACAGATTAATTTTTTAAAATCTACTACCAGAGCTAAAAAAAGCTCGATCAATAAAGAAACCCAGACAACGCTGCTCCCTACACCCTTAGAACTTGCGCCGGTGTTTACAAGACTAATTGATAAGCACCCGCGCACACCAAACAAAGCACCTAAACTTGCTCCACCCAGTGAAGGGCCCCAAAAAGTGACACCCGGAGGGGAACATTATCCTGTGCTGAAACTTGCTCTGGGTGCCCAACAAGATAATTCCCATCCGAAAACAGTGTCTGCTCTTGACCTAGTGTTAGCACCAAAAAAAACGCCAAAAAACAAACGAAAAACGCTCGATGGAAACCTGGCTACACTACATCGGAGCGAAAACAACGTTAACACAGAGCTTGATTCTATGCCGTCCCCCAGGACCTGTGAGGAATTTGTGTCTCGAAGTCCTCTGATCGATCTAACGCAACATTGGGATACAATAGAAAATATAGAACTACAAGCAGAAAGTGTACCGAATTCTAAGAACGAAACATCAAATGCACTCCCTGGCTCTAAGAATGACAAACCCACGACGACACCAACTAATCTCAATCCGGAGAGTAGGGCCAAAATTACAACAACATTGCCCTTACCTTCTCCGAACTTACACCAAAAAGAGACCTCAAAACATGGGGTAATCTTCTCTGAGCAAAGATATACTAAAAAACGAAAACTGTCAACTACAAAACTAGAGACGCTCCAAAGTTCCCATGCTTCCATAACTAGAGCTACCCGCCTATTCAAAATTGAACAAAAAACCACAGGCGATTGCTATATGATTTTGAATAGAAGAACAGTACTTAAGATCCTAAAACAAGTTGCTACTCTTCGGTCCTTAAAATCAGAGGACTTCGTCTTAATTGAGCCTTATCACAGGTCCAAGCAAGCAAAAGCATACCTCCACATTAAGTCATCGGCAATTCGTGAAATTTCAGAAGGTGTTTACACGGAGCTAGAACAGTCGGGATTTATACTCACTGAGATCCCGGTCCAGAACACAAGTAATAAGAATGAAGAAAACTCCAAGATTTCACCCAGTAAAAAAACCAGATTCAAATTTCGCACGGAGGACTTATATGACTCAGCAGGACGGAGAAAAACCTCACCCCATCGGAGAGAATTCAACTACAACCCTATTAGATTAAATAGGGACCGACCAAGCACTTGGGACAAGCCTAGACATGACGAATCGGAACATGAAAGAACACAAACAAGAAGAGAGCCTAGAAGCCATAATGACTACGGGAGATTCCAAACTCGCCGATACTCCCCTAGAGTACGACACCAAGATCGTCGACTCTCTCCACTCCAAGAAACTGAAAGCAGGAAAAACCCATCACACTCTTTGACAACTAACCTGGACAGTGTGCCAAAAAAGGGTCGCTGGTCTTGGATACGAGATGTCTTAACACCAGGACTCAAAAAATAGCAGCAAACGGGGGGCGCCACTCCATCTCTTCAACCCCCCCGGCTGAGCCAAAAGGATCTTCAAAACTCACTTCTGTCCATAGCATCATGGAACACCAGAGGCCACATCCACTTAACTGAATATGACAGCTACAACCTGGGAACCCACGACATCATTTGTCTTCAGGAAACCTGGCTACTGGACAAACCGGCTCTGGATGGTTACATCATAGAGATCTCTCCGGCCCACAAAGGCCCCCTCGGCCGCCCATCATCTGGCCTACTTATAGCCGTCCGTATAGGCTCAGGGATACATATCTCTAAGAAAATAGAAGCATCCTACGGACTGCTGGCAATTTTGGCTACATGGCCGGAGAAATCCTTGCCAAGAGGTAAAATCTCCTCTGAACCGCTCGCCATTATTAACACATACTGGAACCCCCAAAAAACATCACCAGAAACCTTTTGTGATGCCGCCTCTAACATCATCGATGAAATTAGAATTAAGCATCACACTTCGAATATTGTTATCTGTGGGGACTTAAATGCAAACTGCGTGGCCTCAAACGTGGCAAAAACAAACGCACTACCCAGTACTCTGGCAGAGAAAAGAGGTAAAATATGGCTAACATTAATGAGCTCTAGAAATTTCCATAATGCTGCCAATGCAACACAGAGCCAAAATTTGATCCCTACATGGGAACGCGACAACTCATCGGCCACCCTTGATTATATTTTTGTTTCTGAACAAATCTACCAGCGCATAACCACCTTTGAAATAATTAGAACCAAGGCGAGTGACCATAACCTTTTGAACCTTATTTGCAAAACCGCGCCTCATGATCAGCAATTCTACAAACAATCGATTGAGACAAATTCCCAGGCAACCCGCCTTTGTATGTCTACCAAAGACATTAAATCATTGACTGCTAACTATAAAATGTTAACCTCCGCCATTGATACTGAAGACGCCACTTTCAGAGACAGCTATATTCCACTACTTCTTCCGTTCAAAAAACCACGGAAATTTCCTAACGATTCTGCGCTTCAATACAATCACGTCTACAATACCAATTTAGTAATTAAACGTAGGACGCTAAGGAAAGCAAAGAAAAAAGCCGCTGCTGTAAATACAACTACCTCATGGGAAATTTATCTTACAGAAAAGAGGAATTACAAACAATGGCTGAGACATGTACGGAGTTCTCTCTACCAGTCCGATGCAGAAAATATGCTCAAGGTGTTAGCCTCGAAAAAATCGCGGGATTTCTGGACTATGATAAATCAAACAAACCATCATCCGAAAGCTGCTATGACCAACTCAGTCACAGAAAAAAAATGGGAAAAACACTTTTCTGTTCTTTTTGAGGCACCCCCAACAACCACCACTCTTCCAAAACAATTGCCAGTGAGAAACTGGGTGGACCTTTCTGACGAAGACATGATAAAAAAAACCATCACAAGATTAAAATTATCCCGAGCCCCAGGTCCGGACGGGCTAGCAAACTCGGACCTTAAGCAAAACTCCGACGACTGGGCAGCAGTAATGAGCTTAATCTTCAAAGACTGCAGAGACAAAAAGATAATACCAGACTCCTGGACTCAGGCGGTCATTGTTCCGATCTTCAAAAAGGGCGTCAGGGAGGACCCTTCAAATTATCGTCCTATAGCCTTGTTGGACGTTATAGGCAAGGTCTTCGCTACTATGCTTTTGAATCACTTCCAGAGCTGGGTAAGGCTATCGCCCTCGGCAGACCCACTGCAAACTGGTTTTCAAAAAAACGCAAGTACGGCAGCTAACATAATGATCTTGAGCATCATCAAAGACAAAGTCTTGTCGGGAGCACCAAGAGTCTTCCTAGCTTTCGGTGACCTTTCCCAGGCGTTCGACCGAGTCGACAGGTCGAAATTGTGGAAGAAATTGAAAGCGTGGAAGTGTCCTGAAGACATCCTGGACCCTATAATCGCCCTTCATTCGAACACCAGGGTGGCCGTTCGCCTGAACAACCAAGGACTCCTATCAGATCAAATTCCCTCTCATCGTGGGGTGAAGCAGGGATGTCTGCTGGCCCCCGCACTCTTTATATCCTTCCTAGGCGACTTTAAAGATTCCCAGGATGCGATCAGGTCATTCCCACCTAAAGTCGGCAACGTAGGGGTCAGCCGGCTTCTATACGCCGACGACCTGATAATTTTGGACCACACGCAGGTTGGACTCCAGCGACAACTCGACAACCTTGCCCAATACATAAAGGATAATAACTTGGAGATAAACAAATCAAAAACTAAAGTCATGATCTTCCAAAAACAGGGGACTAAAAAGAAAGAAAATCTCCAGTGTTTCCTTCACCAGACAAAAGTTGAAGTTGTTACAACATTCAAATACTTGGGAGTTGAAATTGACAGTTCTAAGAACGCTAATACAATGCAACAAACTCTATGGACAAAGGCGAAACATCTAACATCTCAGCTTCGGGCAGTTCACAGAAAATATGGCAAATTCAGCCTCCTACCCGCTATCCATTTCTATAAAGCTAAAGTAATCCCGTCTCTAACATACGGCATGGATGCAACACCAACAATCCCGTCGACCCTCTGGACTAAACTAGAAGGCCATATCTGGCGAACAGTACTTGGACTTCCTAAATCTACATCTTCTGCAGCAATAAGACGCGAACTAGGTCTGCTCTCTATAGCTGCAGTGGTGGCACAAAGTAGGATTCAGTTATTCAGAAAAATAAGACATCCAGAGAGCCTTCAAATATACCGTATGATCAATGAAGAAATCAGTAAGGGAAACAACAAGCTACTTAAAAACTGGGTTGAAACTCAGTAACAATTCCTGCAGGCGATAGCCTGCTCAGAAGATGAACTAATCGAGAATCCGTTAAGAATAAAATCAAAAATGGAGTGGTTAGATTGGATAAATACGAATGAAAAAGCAACATCAAACAAGCTGCTAATCCATCTACCACCCGTCTTTAACAAACTTAAAGAGCCTATGCTATGGAATACTGTAAAAAATACCCCAGTAAGCTGTCAATGAAAACTCTACTGAAAGCTCGTCTTAATTTGCTTCCTACAAAAGAAATTCTAGCTATCTGAGCTGCTACTAATGAGAAATCATGTCGTCTTTGTAAAAATTCTGAAACTACAGAATCCATAAGACATCTCCTGATGGTTTGCCCTGCGATCGCACAGGAAAGGGACGTTTTTTTTTGGTCCCTTGTTTACAAACTCTTTTATTAACGATGAAGTTATGTGGTGGAACCGCCTAATTACAGGAGCCCAAACTAGATGGCTAATCCCGACGGCAAAACTACTAAACATCATTATGGAAAAGATTAGCCACCTTTGACATTTCTGACATCTAACGAGAAAAGCCATTTAATTCTGATAAATTTTGGATGGTGTAAACACTAACAATGTTCTAAACAGCTATTAGTATGTAATTTTCAACACTTCAACATTTCTTTCGTCAGGTATACGTAATCATGAGAACTCCTTTTGTAAAAATCTAATATAGATTATATACAAAATAAATAATAAAAAAAAAAAAAAAAAAAGGTTGTAAAAAACCAGCTGGTTTTTTCTTTTGACTTTTGTTTTGGGTGCAAATATCACAAGATAGCACAAATGACTCTATGTCTTTTCGCCAGGTGGGCCACCAGAATTGTCTTTTAATTTTAGCTTCAGTTTTTGCGATACCTGGATGTCCTTCCATCAGAGCATCATGATAATTGGAGAGAACTAGTTCCTGTAGTTCCTTGTGTGGTAGAAATAGACGCCCTTGATAGTAAGGTAGGTCATTGCTGAGTGCATAATCTTTGCCTTTCTTTACCCAGTCCTGCAAGTCTGCAGGATCGAAAAGTTGTTGGATTTTGAAATGAATATCTTCTAATGTCTGTAGAGTAGTTATGCCAAGAATTCTTTGTTCTGAAATTATAGGCACTGGTTCTGGGTTCGAATATGCTTCCCCCATCCCTATTCGGGATAAGGCATCTGCCTTGCCGTTTTTACAACCTGGTCGATAAGTGATCACGAAATCGAATTCGGCAAAGAATAATGCCCATCGAAGTTGATGCGATGATTGGGCCTTGGCTGTTTTCAAATACTGCAGATTCATGTGATCGGTGATTACAGTGATGGTATGCCTAGCACCGAGAAGGTAATGCCGCCAAGCCTTGAAGGTGGACTTGATGACTAATAACTCCTTATCAGTAACCGCATAGTTTACTGAGAACTTTCTTGACCAGAAAGCTACTGGATGAAGTTGAACAGTTTCAGGATCCTTCTGGGACAGGACTGCTCCCATGGCTAAACTGGATGCATCCGTTTCAACTATGTATGAAAGCTCAGGGAGTGGTTGCTTTAAAACAGGTGCAGACGTGAATTTCGATTTTAGCTCTTGGAAGGCTCTTTCAGCCTCTTCAGTCCACAAAAAACGTTAGTTTTTTCGCAAAAGTGCTGTGATGGGGTGTACAATATGTGAGAACTCAGGAATAAATCTGCGATAGAAATTAGCAAATCTAAGCATGCTTTAAACCCCTTTAACTGAACTGTGTGATGGCCACTTGAGGATTGCGTCCACCTTTCGAGAGTCCATTCGAACTCCTTTTGGAGTTAGGATAAATCCAAGGAATTGAACTTCTGTAGAATGAAAAACACATTTCTCCAATTTTGCATATAACTTGTGCTGGCATAGTTTCTCAAGGACTGCACGTACGTGCTTCACATGGTCTGATTCTGAGGAGGAGTGCACTAGAATATCGTCTATGTATATGAGAACACAGACGTCAATGAGTTCACAAAGTACATTGTTCATAAAATACTGGAAGGTTGCTGGTGCATTGCACAACCGAAGGGCATCACCTGGTATTCGAATAACCCGTACTTGGTGCGAAAGGCAGTCTTCCATTCGTCGCCTTTCTTTACACGTACCAGATGATATGCCCCTCGGAGATCTAATTTAGTGTAGATGCAAGCGTCCTTTACTTGGTCTAGTAGTTCGGGGATCAGAGGCAATGGGTATCGGTTCTTAACCGTGATCTGATTTAATGCACGGTAGTCTATGCACGTTCTGAGGACACCTTCCTTATTAGGCACGAAGAACAAAGCTGAGGATGCAGGGGACTTGGATGGACGAATGAAGCCATTAGCAAGGTATTGGTCCAAGTATTGTCGTAGATGAAGGTTTTCGGGTTCCGTAAGGGCGTAGATCCTACTACATGGAGGTTGTGCACCGGGTATGAGGTCGATTTGACAATCGTATGATCTGTGAGGTGGTAAGGTGTTTGCCTGTTCTTTTTGGAAAACATCTTGGAATTCTTGATATTCCTGAGGTAACTGCACGACTGGAGTAGCGACTGTGGCCAGGCCTTTGTTCAAGGTTTTTTCCGGGTAACAGGTGTGCGCACAATCCGGGAAGGTTATTCTCTTCTCCCACCAATCAATACAAGGATTATGTGTTTCCAACCAAGGTATCCCCAGTATTATTTGGAACTGTGGGCTTTGATAAAATCAAACACAATAGTCTCTCAATGCCCATCCTGACCCAACAGTGTTATCTCTGCGGTGGAATGAGTTACAGGCCCAGAGGCAATTTCATTTCCATCGACTGTGGTGATGACATCCGAAGTGGTCTTTTTGCAGAGAGGTAGATTCATCCTAGAAGCCAATTTGTGGTCCATATAGATTCCTACGGCCCCGCTATCAATGTATGCCCTTACTGCGTGCACACGTGATGGCTGTCTTGGATCAATAAGGACTGTTAGGCGGAAACCTGTGCAGTTCCCTCTGGGACCACTGCAAAAGATTTAGGACTACAGGTGTTTGGCAGTGAACCCACTTGGTAGCAGTCTGTACCACACAGATTCACTTGGTAGCTGTGGCTGAGCAGTCAGACTTCCCTCAAGAAGAGTTGAGCAGTATGTGGAGTATACAATATAGGACAATTCTTCACAATAAGACAAGCAAACACGCAACAAGGCTTCAGTGTAAAGATATTAAGGTATTTATTTATAACGGAACATCTATAGAAAACACTATGGCACTATCACGGCAAACACTTCAATTACAATTACTCTACGCAGAAGAAAACGATCAATCCCCCTAACAATATTTCGACAAGTCTAGGTTCTACCGGTATCACTTATTTTCAGACAGAGGTGTATACCTCAGCCTAGATGGCACTCTAATATTAGTTAGGACGGGAGAGAAAAATAGGCAGTTTACTAAATCAACACAGTTCAATACTTCAATGATAAAATGCAAGGCAAGAAGGCAAGAACCACAATAGATCATAAAGTTCAGAGACCAGGCCCACTCGGAGAGAGGCAAGGCGATATGTCCCAAAAAGTCTCTAGTGGAAATGCGTTTGAGTCTTTGTAGCAAATTGTTATCGGCAGATTGAACCAGTTCAGAACAACACGCTAGAAAAAGCTTGGAGGCGACCCAACGGAAAGGCGAGGATTAAGACACCTCACTCGAACCAATCGAAAGAGAAGCCAGGCGGACACGGTACCTTGTTGTGGAGAGACAGCTCCGACGGGGGCAGTTGTTCCTGGTGGTGGATGCACGTCGGGTCTTTGCCAAGAGTAGAGATGATCTCGTCGTCGAAGAAAAGTGAAGTCCGGTGCACCACCAGGGAAGAGACCAGCCGCGGAGTGCTCCGTCACAAGGCACCACCTTTTGGTCACGGTACAGGGGTAGTGGCTATCCGGTTGCCGGGGTGCTCTGCATGGGCAATTGGACCACCGCGTCCTGAGGCGAAGAAAAAGCAAAGGGGACTGGTTGTTCCCACCAGTCAGGGGAAGAGACTCTCCGGCAGGGAGATCTCCTCTGTCGTCGGGAAGTGGTGAGTCGGTTCAGCAGGGCTCCACCGGAGGTGTCGTCGTTGCAGGTCGGCTCAGCATTACCCTCGTTGGATTCTTAGGTCCTGTGGCGACTTCTGAAGATCCAGTCCCAAAAGCCCTGCTTTTATGCAGAAAACCCCCATTCATTCAGCCTAGCTGTCAATCAACACTCGCTAAGTGGTGAGCGGGGAGGCTCACCACTTGGGCCAATCACTCCAGAGTGCGACCGGAGTTGGCATGGCAACTCGGTCCAGGGTGCCTAAACCCCCTCCCACACCCCTGTGGTAACCCAGACAGAATGGCACCACTTTGGAGGGTCTCTGTACAGAGGCCTGCCAAAAGTGGAACAAAGGGCTCAACCTTTGGTTTAGGAGTCACAGAGACGAACACAGACGCCATTTTAAAAAACGAGTTCTGGCAGAAAATACCATCCGATAAACTTATTTAAGATAAGTAGACCAGTGGTACGTTAGAGATTAACGAGGAAAAGTATCAATCTCCAACAATGGGATGAATCCCATAGGGTTATGTCCGGGGTCGAACATAACAAGTAGTTTCCACTGCCACCAGCCAAAACTCGATGAGGGGGGACGGGACAGTGCCCCCTCGAGTAACAGATCGAGGAGTAATCGAATTACCCCTGCTAGCACGTCCACAATAAGATGGTTGTTACTAGTTCTGTTAGTAAATTTAGGTCTAGTAAAGCCAATGGTGACTTTACATGCCCGGGGAGACAGTAGTCAGTCCCCGGGTATGGAGTCTATGGTGGAGGTCCGCTAGGACGCCCCAGTGTTACGGCACATAGGGTGCGGTGTAACACACATAGAAAAACATATGAGACCCTATGGAGTAAAAGACCCCATAGCCCATAGAACACATTGACATTCAAAGGAATTACACACATTCATGTCCAAGAGTGGGAAAAAGAGTCTCAATCTTGGCAGGATGGAAAAAAACAAACTCCAGAAATCCAGCAAAGCTGCTGGGGGACTCACTAGGTTAGGAAATTCATCCTAAACAGAGAATTCTCCCTAAAACTCGCCACCCCCCCCCAGACTAAGGGACAGGAGGATTTAATCCACTCCTGGATGAATCTCATACCTCTAGTCGATGACATACATCCTAGAGAGACCATCAGCATGTTGGTGGTGACACCCTGACCTGTGCTCAATGGTGAAATCAAACCCTTGCAGGCAGATCGACCATCTCAATAGTTTTGGGTTTTCCCCTTTCATTTGCATTAACCATCTCAAGGGTTGGTGGTCAGTCTGAATGACAAAAGTAGAACCATACAAGTACGGCCTAAACTTCTTCAGAGCCCACACGATAGCGAAGCACTCTCTTTCGATTTTTTCCCACCTTGTTTCAGGATCCTTCAGCTTGCGGCTGATGAAGCAAACAGGGTGCTCCCTACCTTTCCCATCCAGTTGACTGAGTACGGCACCTATCCCTACATTCAAGCATCTGTCTGCACAATGAAGTGTTGGCGGTAATCAGGAGCTCTGAGTACTGGGGCTTGGCAAAGAGCCTTTTTCAGGTTTTCAAAAGCCTGATTGCATGCCTCGTTCCATTTAACCTTTTTAGGAAATTCGGGCGAGGAGATGACATTCAGTGGAGAAGCTATGGTCCCATAGTTCTCTATGAAATTCCTGTAGTACCCAGTGAGGCCTAGGAAGGCTCTCACTTGGGTTTGAGTAGTAGGTGTTGTCCAATTTTGCACAGCTTCAATCTTACTGAGCAAAGGCCTTATGTAACGCTCACCTGATTCTCGCAGAGGCGCCGGTCTTGACTGGGCGACTACCGTATCTTCAAAGGTGATGTGCAGCACCCGATTGGCTCTTTGGGCTGGACCTCTGTGCCCTGTATGCCTGACGTGCAGAGTAAGATGTCTGCAGATAGAAAATACGGGGTTAATGAACTGGGGTTATTGGGGTGTCCCTATCTCTTTCCTCTTCTCCTCTCCTGTAGACCCCCACAGGTTAACGCTCTCACCTTAGGTAAGTGAATGCCGAGCTCTCCATCTGCCTCGGGGCAGGGTGCTGTAGCCAGTTTCTTCACTGGATAGGTAGCGCAGGCCTCTTGACTTCAGAGGACTGCTGTCTGTCGTTTACTGCACGAACGGTAAGTTTCGAGTAACTCAAATGTCTTTAAAGTCTTTAATAATGATGTCTCTTGTTTTGCAGGGTTCCGGCGATGGCGGATGACGGGCTGAAGTGAGTTGAAGATGGAGCCCGTGTGATGAATAGAAGCGCCTGGAAGCACGTAAGTAAGCGCTTGTTGCCAGCTTCACAAAGCGCTCTAACTGTCTTTTTATTTTGCAGGTACAAGTTCGGAGCGGCTGCAGGGTGCCGGGATACCCACTGGGTTAGATGTGGAAAGGAGTAATGGCACGTGAGTATTAAAGTTCCCCAATGTCTTTAAACGCACCTTGTTTTGTCTTTCAGATGCGAGATGCAGCGCCGACGGCCTCCGGAGGGTGCAAAGAGTTGGTAAGCTTTTGTCTTTCAGATGCCAGAATGCAGTGTGAAGACCTGCGGAGCGCACGAAGAGTAGGTAAGCCTTTGCCTTTGAGATGCCGGAATGCTAACCTGTTCTTTCTTGTCTTTATAGGTGTTGCTGAAGACTGGATTCAGGATGGTAAGCCTTTTTCCTTAGGCCCAGGACCGGATGCAGAAGACACGATGAGCGTTCTGCTGCAGAGGGTGCAGAATAACGCAAAGCAAGATTCATCCACCGGGTGTGGTTTAAATAGCCTCCTGTAGTGCTTAGGTATCTCCTTCCACAGCCACGCCTAAGTAAGAAAAGAGTTCCTGGTAAAAAGAGTTCCTGCCTTCCAGAAGAGTTCCAGTGTTCTGAATCTAGGGAGTGGCTCCAGCCCCACCCAACAGGAAAAGTAGTTCCAAACAGAAGAGGATCAGAGGCTCAACTGGCAGGCAAGTAAGCAGCATGGTCTGCTGCAGGTAAGTCCACCCAAGCATTATGAGCCTGGCGCTTCCAGCGCTGGGACTGGGCATATTTATGAGCCTGGTGCCACTGGCGCCAGGACTGGGTCCAAAAGGTCCCAATTGGGACTGGTTGGCACTCGGAACCTGGGTTATGGATCTGCTTCCAAGGGAGTTGGGAAAACCCTGACCTTTTGGAAGCAGAGATCATGACAGTACCCCCCCTCAAGGCCCCTCCCAAACCGGGCTTCTCCGGGGGTTTTGGCTTGTCAGGAAATGTTCGGTGAAATCTTTTGATTAGGCGAGGAGCGTGGACATATTCAGCAGGTTCCCAGGATCTCTCTTGGGGGCCGTAGCCTTTCCAGTCAATTAGGTAGAATAGTTTAGATTTGGAGATCTTGGAGTCCAGAATGCTTTTGACTTCAAACTCGAGTTCTCCATCAACTAGGATAGGTTTTGGAGATTTGGTTAGTCGGGTTTGAGGTTGCACAGGTTTTAATAGAGAGACGTGGAAGACCGGATGTATCTTCATGTGCGGGGGCAAGTCCAACTTGACCGCTACTGGGTTTACTATGGTAGTGATGGAATAGGGACCAAGGTATCTTGGGTTGAATGTGCGTGGCCCTTTTAGAGATAGATATCTGGTGGATAACCAGACTTGATCCCCTACTTGATAGTGAGGGGCTTCCTTCCGATGTTGATCTGCTCCTTTCTTGTATTGTTCTTTAGCCCTTTGAAGGTGAGAAACAGCTTCCTTAAAGGCTTGGGTGATTGTAGAATGCAGGTAGTCTACTGCTGGTGTTTCAAGATCTTGGAGGGGATCCAACTCCGAGGTTCGAGGGTGACTGCCGTACAAAAGAAAAAACGAGGTTTTCCCAGTTCCCGAATGGACAGAGTTATTGTAGGCATACTCGGCTATCCAAAGGATATCTTTCCAAGTTTTTTCAGTTTGTTGCAGCATGCAGCGTAAATACTGTTCCAGAGTTTGATTGGTCCTCTCGGTTTGTCCGTCGGTCTGAGGGTGGTGACTGGTCGATAGTCTCACATCAATTTGAGCCGACCGACAGCAACTTCGCCAAAAATGAGAAATAAATTGACTACCTCGATCCGAAATTAGAACCGAAGGAAAACCGTGCAGTCGGACGATGTTTTCGAGAAATACTCGGGCCAGAGTTGCTGCTGTTGGCAAGCCTTTGAGCAGAATGAAATGCGCCATCTTGGAGAATAAGTCCACGATTACTAGAACCGTATCGTATCCGGAGCATGGAGGTAGATCGGTGATGAAGTCCATAGAAAGCGTATGCCAAGGGCGAGGAGGGATGTCAATAGGGCGTAAGAGGCCTGCTGGTCTTTCCTTTTGACTCTTGTTTTGGGCGCATACTCCACAGGACATTATAAAGTCTCTGATATCTTTTTTCCAAGACGGCCACCAGAAGTAGCGCTTGATCTTTTCTGAGGTCTTGGCTATACCGGGATGACCTTCCATTAAAGAGTCGTGATAACAAGAGATTACTTTTTTCTGTAAATCTGTGCTGGGTAGGTATAACCGTTCTTGGAAATACAATAAGTTGTCCTTTACTGTAAAGTCCTTTCCCTGCAGATGCCAATTCTGTATGTCTGCTGGAGTTACAAGTTGCCTGGCTTTATCCTTAACTTCCTCTATGGATTCTGTGGTGATTACACCCAGAATTCTTTGTTCGGGAATGATTGGTACAGGTTTAGGGTTGATCAAGTGTTCTTCCACTCCCATCCGAGAAAGGGCATCGGCTTTACCATTCTTGGTACCAGGTCGATAGGTAATTATGAAGTCAAACTCGGCAAAGAATAATGCCCAACGGAGTTGTCTAGAGGATTGGGCTTTTGCGGTTTTCAAATATTGCAGGTTTCGGTGATCCGTAATCACAGTAACGGTGTGTCGGGCCCCCAGCAGATAATGCCGCCAAGCCTTAAAGGCAGACTTGATAGCCAGAAGTTCCTTGTCAGTAATCGTGTAATTGACTTCAGGAGGCGAGAATTTGCGGGACCAAAATGCCACGGGATGCAACTGATTGGTGACCGGGTCCTTTTGTGATAGAACTGCCCCCATGGCAAGGCTTGAAGCATCAGTTTCCACGATATAGGGGAGTTCGGGGCGAGGGTGTTTTAAGATTGGTGCAGAGATAAATTTAGTCTTCAAATCCTGGAAAGCTTGTTCCGCCTCGGTAGACCATTCAAAACGTTTGTTTTTCTTTAACAAGGCAGTGATGGGCTGGACTATTCGAGAGAACTCGGGGATAAACCTGCGGTAAAAGTTAGCGAAGCCTAACATGCTTTGCACACCTTTTACGGAGGATGGTGATGGCCATTTGAGAACTGCATCGACCTTCTTTGAATCCATACGCACTCCGCCAGGTGATAATATGAATCCCAAGAATTCAACTTCAGTCACGTTGAAAACACATTTTTCCAACTTAGCGAAAAGTTTGTGTTGACGCAATCTTTCGAGGACCATTTTCACGTGTTTCCGATGTTCAGATTCCGATGAAGAATAAACGAGAATGTCGTCGATGTAAACAACAACACACACATCTATGAGCTCTCTGAGGACATCGTTCATAAAATATTGAAAGGCGGCCGGGGCATTGCAAAGTCCGAAGGGCATGACCTGATATTCAAATAGCCCATACTTGGTGCGGAAGGCCGTCTTCCATTCATCGCCCTCTTTTACTCGTACCAAGTGGTAAGCTCCTCTAAGATCCAGCTTTGTATATATGCATGCTTTTCTGACTTGGTCCAGGAGTTCAGGGATCAAAGGTAACGGATATCTATTCTTAACGGTGATCTGGTTCAGGGAGCGATAATCGATACAAGTTCTAAGGTCTCCTTCCTTTTTTGGAACAAAGAACAAAGCTGAAGAGGCAGGGGACTTGGAGGGACGAATAAACCCATTTGCCAGGTATTGATCCAGGTATTGTCGAAGGTGAAGGTTCTCAGGCTCGGTGAGGGCATAAATTCTACTACAAGGAGGAGTAGATCCAGGTATCAGGTCTATCTGGCAGTCATAAGACCTATGAGGAGGTAGAGAGTTAGCCTGCTCCTTCCGGAAAACATCTTGGTATTCTAGGTATTCGGGAGGTAACTGGGGAGTCTCTGAAGAAATTGCTGCCAGTGCAACACCAGGTGGAAGGTGACATGTAGAGACACATTCTGGAAACTGGACCGTTCTTGCTCGCCAATCGATCAGAGGATTGTGTTTCTCTAACCAAGGTATTCCTAGAATAATCTGGAACTGAGGGGCCTTGATCACATCGAACACGACCTTCTCATGGTGTCCATCTTGACTTACTAGCGTCACCTCTTGAGTGTGCGTTACTGGCCCGGAGGCTATCTCCGTACCATCCACCGTAGTAATGACGTCCTTTACAGCCTTGGGACAAAGAGTTAGATTCATCCTCAAAACCATTTCATGATCCACATAATTGCCGATGGCACCGCTGTCGACGTAAGCTTCAATTGCATGTAATCGACCCGGATTATCAGGGCTAATGAGGACCATAGGTATCACGAAATGCGAGGTCACGAAACTGGTTTTCACGCTCGGCAAGAGGACCTCTATTCTTGTCGGGCAAGGTCGTTTCCCTGCTCAGAGTTTGTAACTGTGGTAACTGCAGCTCCTACTGCCTTCTTGGCAGGTTTCACCAGACAGTCTCGAAGAAAGTGCCCTGAGTTTCCGCAATATAGGCATAATTGCAACTGTTTTCTCCTTTCCCGCTCCCTTTGTGTTAGAGGACCTTTCAGACCCCCTATTTGCATGGGTTCCCCGGAGTCTACTCCTTTGGAAGGAGTTGGCGGTTTGGAAAATACTCGAGCATCAAACTTGGAACGATCGGCCTTCCTGTTCTGCAGTCTGTGATCTATTTGAACGACCAAGTCTATATAATCCGAACAGTCTTGTGGGGGATTCACTACTTGGGCTAAAACGTCTTTGAGCTCTCCACGTAGACCTCTATAAAACAGCGTAATCCTTTTGTCCTCAGGCCATTGAGTTTCCACTATTAGTCTATTGAAAGATGCAATATAAGCCAAAAGGTCTTGATTACCCTGTCGCAACGAAAGAAGCTCATTGTCCAAGGCCTGCCCCTGTGCATGTCTTGCGAACAGTTTTTCCATACTAAGCTGAAAGGCTTGAAAATCATGGAGAACCGGATCATCTTGATTAACTAGAGGGATCGACCAGTCTGCCGCATTGCCACTAAGGTACGAAAGTACAAAAGCTACTTTAGCTTGATCAGTTGGAAAGGCTGCTGGCCGGCATAAGAAGTGCAACCGGCACTGATTGATAAATACCGCAAACCTCTTTGGGTCACCAGAAAATCGTTCAGGCGGAGCCAGAGGTACATTCCCAGGTAGGTTGATCTGCACTGGATTCATAGAGGATGTTGAAGGAAGATTTGCCCCTGATGCGGGTAGCGGGGTCTGTCCGGCTTGTGACTGTAGCAATTGTCTAGCAAGATCATCTGTTCTCTCCTTGGAAATAATTAGTTCCCTTCTTAGAGCGTTCGTTTCCTGACGAGCTGCATGCACTTCTGCCCTTAGTTCCCCAAGTAACCGGGCTAGGTGGTCAGTATCCGAGGTTTCCATAGCGCCTGGGCGAGAGTTTTGCGGTAGGCTTTGCGTTCTGTAACGCTCACCTGATTCTCGCAGAGGCGCCGGTCTTGACTGGGCGACTACCGTATCTTCAAAGGTGATGTGCAGCACCCGATTGGCTCTTTGGGCTCGACCTCTGTGCCCTGTATGCCTGACGTGCAGAGTAAGATGTCTGCAGATAGAAAATACGGGGTTAATGTACTGGGGTTATTGGGGTGTCCCTATCTATTTCCTCTTCTCCTCTCCTGTAGACCCCCACAGGTTAACGCTCTCACCTTAGGTAAGTGAATGCCGAGCTCTCCATCTGCCTCGGGGCAGGGTGCTGTAGCCAGTTTCTTCACTGGATAGGTAGCGCAGGCCTCTTGACTTCAGAGGACTGCTGTCTGTCGTTTACTGCACGAACGGTAAGTTTCGAGTAACTCAAATGTCTTTAAAGTCTTTAATAATGATGTCTCTTGTTTTGCAGGGTTCCGGCGATGGCGGATGACGGGCTGAAGTGAGTTGAAGATGGAGCCCGTGTGATGAATAGAAGCGCCTGGAAGCACGTAAGTAAGCGCTTGTTGCCAGCTTCACAAAGCGCTCTAACTGTCTTTTTATTTTGCAGGTACAAGTTCGGAGCGGCTGCAGGGTGCCGGGATACCCACTGGGTTAGATGTGGAAAGGAGTAATGGCACGTGAGTATTAAAGTTCCCCAATGTCTTTAAACGCACCTTGTTTTGTCTTTCAGATGCGAGATGCGGCGCCGACGGCCTCCGGAGCGTGCGAAGAGTTGGTAAGCTTTTGTCTTTCAGATGCCGGAATGCAGTGTGAAGACCTCCGGAGCGCAGGAAGAGTAGGTAAGCCTTTGCCTTTCAGATGCCGGAATGCTAACCTGTTCTTTCTTGTCTTTATAGGTGTTGCTGAAGACTGGATTCAGGATGGTAAGCCTTTTTCCTTAGGCCCAGGACCGGATGCAGAAGACACGATGAGCGTTCTGCTGCAGAGGGTGCAGAATAACGCAAAGCAAGATTCATCCACCGGGTGTGGTTTAAATAGCCTCCTGTAGTGCTTAGGTGTCTCCTTCCACAGCCACGCCTAAGTAAGAAAAGAGTTCCTGGTAAAAAGAGTTCCTGCCTTCCAGAAGAGTTCCAGTGTTCTGAATCTAGGGAGTGGCTCCAGCCCCACCCAACAGGAAAAGTAGTTCCAAACAGAAGAGGATCAGAGGCTCAACTGGCAGGCAAGTAAGCAGCATGGTCTGCTGCAGGTAAGTCCACCCAAGCATTATGAGCCCGGCGCTTCCAGCGCTGGGACTGGGCATATTTATGAGCCTGGTGCCACTGGCGCCAGGACTGGGTCCAAAAGGTCCCAATTGGGACTGGTTGGCACTCGGAACCTGGGTTATGGATCTGCTTCCAAGGGAGTTGGGAAAACCCTGACCTTTTGGAAGCAGAGATCATGACACCTTATTTCTCCACCTCCTACCTCATGTCCAAGATAGACTACCTTACTCTGTCCAATTTGGCATTTACTCGCCTTTATGGTCAGATTGGCTCGTCCAAGAGCCTGCAAAACATCTCTTAGGTGGGTTACATGTTCTTCCTAGGAATTGCTGAACACTGCGATGTCATCCAAGTATGCCATGCAGAAGTCCTCCATCCCATTCAGAATCTGGTTTACCATCCGTTGAAACGTAGCAGGTGCATTCTTCAATCCGAAAGGCATTACCTTAAACTGGTATAAGCCAACGGGGGTAGAAAATGCAGTTTTCTCCTTGGCATGGTCTGTCAGGGCTATTTGCCAATAGCCTGACGTCAAGTCAAATGTGCTGAGGAACTTGGCGGCACCAAGTTTATCCACCAACTCATCTGTTCTTGGCAAAGGGTGGGCATCAGTCGTGGTGACTGCATTAAGAGCTCTATAATCCACGCGGCCTTTGGTACTAACACAACTGGGCTAGACAATGGACTAGTAGAGGGCTTTATTACCCCGAGATCAAGCATCTTGCTGACCTCACCTTTGATGTGGGTTGGTACGTTTTCTGACATTCTGTATCCTCTGCTTTTGACTGGCAGATAGTCACCAGTGAGTATGTCATGCTGGCCCCAAGGGGTCAAGCCTGGCGAAAGCGAGAACAGAGAGGCAAACTGATTCAACATGGATTTGCACTCTTCTTGTTGCTCGGGTGTCAGATTGGAGGAGCGATTTACTCCCTCAATTTGTTTGTCTAAGGGTAAGCCTCTGAGTAGATCCGGAAGAGCTTCACTCTCTTCTTCTTCCTCGGATGATGCTAGAAGCAATGCTCCTACATCAGGTCGTGAGACATACGCTTTGAGGCGGTTGATGTGGAAGACGGTCGGAGCCTCCTTGGGATTGCCTAAGTCCACCAGATAGTTAACCTCTCCGAGTTTACTCACAACTCTGAAGGGTCCCATCCATTTATCTTGCAAGGCCCTCTGCCTTGTTGGGATCATAACGAGAACGAGCTGGTCTTGAGCGAACTCAACCATGTTAGCCTTTTGATCGTGCCAGTGCTTGACCAATGCTTGTCCAGCTTTCAAGTTATCGCTTGCTTCCGTCATCATGTGCGACATTCTCCTCCGGAGACCTATCAGATAGTCAGTCACTCTGACTGGCTTGGGGGAAGGAGCACTCTCCAACCCCTCCTTAATCAGGGCCAATGGACCTCTGACGGGATGACCATAGAGAAGTTCGAAGGGAGAGTAACCTACTACCTCCTGAGGGACTTCTCTATAAGCAAAGAGAAGGTATGGCAGTAGAAGGTCCCACTTACGCTTAAGGGGTTCTTCTAAAGCACCTATCGTGCTTTTCATGGTTCGGTTGAACCGTTCTACCAATCCATTGGTTTGGGGGTGGTAAGCTGTTGAGAACCTGTAAGTAACTCCACAGGTTTTCCACATGGCTTTCATGTAGTGGGACATAAAGTTTGACCTCCTGTCAGAGATTACTTCCTTAGGAAACACGACCCTAGTAAAAATTCCAAGGAGGGCCTTAGCCACAGCCGGAGATGTAACAGTCCTCATAGGAATTGCCTCAGGATACCTAGTAGCATGGTCTACTACAACAAGTATAAACCTGTTGCCTGAGGGGGTTGGAGGATCAAGGGGACCAACAATGTCAATCCCTACTCTCTCAAATGGGACTCCCACAACTGGGAGAGGCACTAAAGGTGCCACATTCTTGGAGCCAACATTACCAGAGGTCTGGCAGGTGTGGCAGCTCCTGCAGTGTTTTTCAACTTCGGCCCCCATCTTTGGCCAATAGAAGTAGAGAGAGAGCCTTTCCTTAGTGTTCAGAAACTCAAGTGACCAGCCAAAGGAATCTCGTGGGCTAACTGCAAGAACTGTGGTCTGTTCTCTTGGGGTACTACAAGTCGTTTGTAGTCTCCAGGAGCAGACTCGGTCGGTTCACTGAAGAAGAGGCCATCTTCCCAGTGCAACCTATATTTCCCATGCTCTTGCCCTTCAGCCTGAGCTTCTGCCTGGTGGCGAAGACCTTCCAGAGTTGGACATTCTCTCTGTCCCTTACTGAAGTCTGCCCTGCTGGGTCCACCTTCTGCCAGTAAAGACTGCAGCTCAGGATGGTCAACAGGATCCAGATCTCCAATGAGTTCCTGGCCTTCCATTAGCTCTTCCTCAGAGTCTAATTCTACCACACAGGGGTGTACCTCCCTCTCAGCCTCAGCTGGAGGTGGAGTTACGGGTGTACTTTTGGACAACCGCGGGGAAGTCCGTGTTGGCTGTACTGAAATGCTGGCTGCTGGTTTCGGGATAGAAGTCTTAGGTTTCCCTTTCGCTTCTGATTTCTTGGAGACAGCTGCCGACAATTCTAGTGGAGCAGGAGTGATTTCTGTCTTCATCATCTCCTGGAGAGTACCGCGCATGGTCCTCTCTCTTGCGGGTCTGGTTAGCTCCTGTAACCGTTTACTAGGAGGTCTGGGATTATGCGATACAACTCTGAGAGTTCTCAAATCGTTACCCAACAGTACGCGTCCTGGTACCTCACTATGTATGCTGAAAGGTATCTTTACAGTCATGTCGTTACACTGGATGAGAACTGGTAATTGGGGAAGCATCTGGACAGGCCCTCCAGCTAACTTGGTGAGGCGTTTGGGTGCCTTAGCAACATCCTCAGCCTGAAAAAATGATTTATCCACCACAGTTACGCTGGCCCCAGTGTCCCTAATGGCAGGAGTCTCCTGGCCATTCACCTGGACACTGTCCTTATAATACTCTTTAGTATTATCGGGGATAGAATTATAGACATCTAAATTCTGTTGTTCCAACAACCCCAGAGATACTAAAGAAACGCTGGCTGAGACTCCAATGGGTTCGTCAGCTAGCAATAGAAAGTTTCCACTTGCCATTTGGACTTCCTCCTCTGGAGCGAAGGCTAAGGAGACAAGCTGGACCCCTGAAGGTTTACCCTTACATCTGGGATCTCCTTTCACGTGGTCAGTCGAGCCACAAACAAAGCATTTACCGAACGCTTTTTGGAATGGTGGCTTGTTCTGACCTCCTTCCGGTTTGGCACCAGAAGACACACTATTCTGTTGTGGTTTTCCCGGTGGCTTACCCTTCTGGTTTTGTTTGGGGCCCTCTTTGGAATTTGAGTTATTCGAATTCTCTTTTGAGTCTTTTTTAGGCTGTTTTCCCTCATCCTTTTTCTGAGTTGCCCCAGAATCCTTATGAGTAGCCCTGTTGACAACCCACAAGTCAGTGGCCTTAGCTAGCGTCCGGGAATCCAATTCCTTCGAATCAGCCAAGTGCTCTCTGAGCTCAGGAGAACAGGCATCATAAATCGACTCCAACATAAAAAGATTCTTCATACCCTCATAAGTGTTCACTTTGTAACCCTTAATCCATCCCTCTAAGTTTTTCAAACCTTCACTCACCCAGGTAGCCCAAGGGGTACCATCATGCTTTTTGAGGGTTCTAAACCTCTTAAGATACTGGGAAAGGGTCTTCCCGAATCTAGCTATCAAAGCTAGTTTCACACTTTCGTAATCCGTCTTATCCGCCTCCCCCAACTCCATTACCACATCAGTCGCAACAGGAGGGAGCCTAGAGAACAACCAGGGAAGTGAAGCATTCCCAGTGATGTCCTGGAGCCCATGATTGTACTCAAACAGTTTTAACCAATCCAACACATCCAATCTCGGTTCATACATACCCACTAATTCCTTCGGCATCCGGGGTCTTTTGGGACTGGAGCTCCTAGAGGAACCAGAGGAGAGAGAAGCATTTTCCATAGACAGCTTTTTCATTTCTAACTCATGATTAAGTTCTATTTCCCTGAGTCTTAACTCAGCCTGCTTCTGCTCAGCCTGGGCATTCATCCGTCTGAACTCGAGCTCTTGGTTTCGTTCAGATTGAGCCAAGAACTGTTTGTATTCTAATTTGAGCTTCATTTTTTCAAGTTCAAAATAAGCAGGGTTACTTGTGGGACCTGGTATGGGCCCCGTAGGTACAGCTGGTAAGGCAGGTAGAGGAGCAGGGGAGACAGTTTCGTTAGCCTCTCCGTCCTCGTCAGCCTCTTCATCGCTATCATCAGAATTACGATTTCGATCAACACCATCACTGTTATCTACATTTGCTGGAGAAATTGGTTCCTCTGAACCAGTACCCAGACTTTGGTTCGCCAGCAATCTCTCTATTAGTTCGAACTTCTTGCCTCTTACAAAAAGATTCTCTTGCCTACAGAGAGCTCGCAAACTCTCAGTATTTTCACCTGACAAGGATTCTTGACTGTAAGTTTCCATCGTAGACATGTTTGTGAAAGTTGCTTTTTAGTGCTAAGCTTTGTGGTTAGTTATCCTAAAGCGTTGAAAAGCACTCTAAACTGTAAACTCGATACAAATCCCACCGCTGTACACCAGTGTTAGGCGGAAACCTGTGCAGTTCCCTCTGGGACCACTGCAAAAGATTTAGGACTACAGGTGTTTGGCGGTGAACACACTTGGTAGCAGTCTGTACCACACAGATTCACTTGGTAGCTGTGGCTGAGCAGTCAGACTTCCCTCAAGAAGAGTTGAGCAGTATGTGGAGTATACAATATAGGGCAATTCTTCACAGTAAGACAAGCAAACACTCAACAAGCTTCAGTGTAAAGATATTAAGGTATTTATTTATAACGGAACATCTATAGAAAACACTATTGCACTATCACGGCAAACACTTCAATTACAATTACTCTACGCAGAAGAAAACGATCAATCCCCCTAACAATATTTCGACAAGTCTAGGTTCTACCGGTATCACTTATTTTCAGACAAAGGTGTATACCTCAACCTAGATGGCACTCTAATATTAGTTAGGACGGGAGAGAAAAATAGGCAGGTTACGAAATCAACACAGTTCAATACTTCACGGATAAAATGCAAGGTAAGAAGGCAAGAACCACAATAGATTTTAAAGTTCAGAGACCAGGCCCACTCGGAGAGAGGCAAGGCGATATGTCCCAAAAAGTCTCTAGTGGAAATGCGTTTGAGTCTTTGTAGCAAATTTCAGAACAACACGCTAGAAAAAGCTTGGCGGCGACCCAACGGAAAGGCGAGGATTAAGACACCTCACTCAAACCGATCGAAAGGGAAGCCAGGCGGACACGGTACCTTGTTGTGGAGAGACAGCTCCGACGGGGGCAGTTGTTCCTGGTGGTGGATGCACGTCGGGTCTTTGCCAAGAGTAGAGATGATCTCGTTGTCGAAGAAAAGTGAAGTCCGGTGAACCACCAGGGAAGAGAGCAGCCGAGGAGTGCTCCGTCACAAAGCACCACCTTTTGGTCGCGGTATAGGGGTAGTGGCTATCCGGTTTCCGGGGTGCTCTGCATGGGCAATTCGACCACCGCGTCCTGAGGTGAAGAAAAAGCAAAGGGGAATGGTTGTTCCCACCAGTCAGGGGAAGAGACTCTCCGGCAGGGAGATCTCCTCTGTCGTCGGGAAGTGGTGAGTCGGTTCAGCAGGGCTCCACCGGAGGTGTCGTCGTTGCAGGTCGGCTCAGCATTACCCTCGTCGGATTCTTAGGTCCTGTGGCGACTTCTGAAGATCCAGTCCCAAAAGCCCTGCTTTTATGCAGAAACCCCCCCATTCATTCAGCCTAGCTGTCAATCAACACTCGCTAAGTGGTGAGCGGGGAGGCTCACCACTTGGGCCAATCACTCCAGAGTGCGACCGGAGTTGGCAAGGCAACTCGGTCCAGGGTGCCTAAACCCCCTCCCCCACCCCTGTGGAAACCCAGACAGAATGGCACCACTTTGGAGGGTCTCTGTACAGAGGCCCACCAAAAGTGGAACAAAGGGCTCAACCTTTGGTTTAGGAGTCACAGAGACGAACACAGACGCCATTTTAAAAACCGAGTTCTGGCAGAAAATACCATCCGATAAACTTATTTAAGATAAGTAGACCGGTAGTACGTTAGAGATTAACGAGGAAAAGTATCAATCTCCAACAATGGGATGAATCCCATAGGGTTATGTCCGGGGTCGAACATAACAAGTAGTTTCCACTGCCACCAGCCAAAACTCGACGAGGGGGGACGGGACAGTGCCCCCTCAAGTAACAGATCCAGGAGTAATCGAATTACCCCTGCTATCACGTCCACAATAAGATGGTTGGTACTAGTTCTGTTAGTAAATTTAGGTCTAGTAAAGCCAATGGTGACTTTACATGCCCGGGGAGACAGTAGTCAGTCCCCGGGCATGGAGGCTATGGTGGAGGTCCGCTAGGACGCCTCAGTGTTACGGCACGTAGGGTGTGGTGTAACACACATAGAAAAACATATGAGACCCTATGGAGTAAAAGACCCCATAGCCCATAGAACACATTGACATTCAAAGGAATTACACACATTCATGTCCAAGAGTGGGAAAAAGAGTTTCACTCTTGGCAGGATGGAAAAAAAACAAACTCCAGAAATCCAGCAAAGCTGCTGGGGGACTCACTAGGTTAGGAAATTCAGCCTAAACAGAGAATTCTCCCTAACAAGGACCATTGGTATGATCAGGTGCGAGGTCTGAGTATCCTTCTTCAAGCTCGGCAAGCAGACCTCTACGCTTGTCGGGCGTGGTCGTTTCCCGAATCAGACTCTGTGTGATTTTTATCAGCAACTCCGACTACTTTCTTGGATGGTTTTATAGGGCAATCCCGTCGAAAATGTCCTGAGGCCCCATAGTACAGACACAATTGCATCTGTCGTCTCCTTTCTCTTTCCTTTTGAGTGAAGGGTCCCTTAACCCCCCCGATCTACATCGGTTCTGATGCCTCTGTTCCTTTGGGGGTAACATTGGGTTTAACCAATACCCGATTCTCGAACTTAGCTCGATCAGCCTTTCTATTCTGAAGTCGGTGGTCTAACTGGACCACTAAGTCTATATATTCTGCACAATCCTTATGTGGGTTCACAACTTGGGCCAAAACATCTTTGAGTTCACCCCGAAGTCCACGATGAAATAATGTAATTCGTTTTTCCTCTGGCCATCCGGTTTCCACCACCAACCTATTGAAGGTTGCAATATAGGTTAGTAGATTCTCGTTACCTTGTCGTAAGAATAAAAGTTTGTTATCCAGGGCCTGTCCCTGTGGATGTCTGGCAAAGAGTCTTTCCATGCTCAATTGAAAACCCTGAAAATCCCAAATAAGAGGGTCATCCTGGTTGACTAGTGGAATTGACCAATCCGCTGCGCTGCCACTAAGGTATGATAGTACAAAGGCTACTTTGGCTTGGTCGTTTGGAAAAGCTCCAGGTCTGCATAAAAAGTGCAAGCGGCATTGGTTCATAAACACGGCAAATTTTTTCGGGTCCCCAGCAAAAGGTTCGGGTGGAACTAAAGGAATGCTCCCTGGTAGAACCACTTGCACAGGATTGCTCGATAAACCAGGAGTTGAATTCCCCCCGAGTCTAGGTAATGGTGTTTGCCCAGCTTGGTTTTGCAGCAATTGTCTAGCAAGATCATCAGTGCGCTCCTTTGACACAATCAGTTCTCTCCTGAGGGCATTAGTTTCTTGGCACGTGGAGTGCACTTCTGCCCTAAGTTCTCCTAACAATAGTGCTAGTTGGTCAGTTTCGGAGGTTTCCAATATCCCCGTGTGGGGATTTGTGGATAGACTTCGCATTCTGTTACGCTCACCTGGTTCCGACAGGGGCGTCGATAAGACCCGGACAGCTGCGGTCTCCACCAACGTGATGCAAAGTGCCGAGATGACTGTCTGGACTGGCCCGCCTAACCTCGTCTGCTTGATCGGTAGAAATATTCTCCTGCTAGTGGAGAAAGGGATTTAGCCACCCGTGGATTTCAGTGATGGCCCCATCCCACTGTTCTCGTTCTCCCCTCTTGTCACCTCCGATATCCCCTGTTAGTAACCTCACCTTATGTTTTTAAATGATGAGCTCTCCATCCTGCATGGCATGCAGGGGCGCGTAGATACCAGTTACTTCACTGGTTTGAAGGTGCTGGAGGAGTTCCGGAGGAATATTGACTGCGGGGTTTACATAGTTCAAAGAGTTCAATATGTCCGATGTTCACTCTTATTCCATTCCCTTGTTGAATTGCAGCTGGTTCAAAAGAATATTGCCTGGAGGCAGCTGATGGCGTTCAGGTAAGAGTCTGTATTACCCAACACTGTCCGGTAAAAAAGTTGCTTGAGTTTAACTTGTTGTTTTCTCCCTTTATATGTGCGGCATTGAAGATGAGGCGTATTAAAGGGTAATGCCTCCGGTGGTAAATCAGGTAAGCCTATGATGGTAAGAGATTGTATTTGTCGGCTCTCTTGGCTCACCTTGTTGTTTCTTATGTTTTCCCCCCAGGTGCTGGAGTTCGGCAAAGAAAATAATGGAGGCAGCGCAGGATCGAAAAATGCTGTGAGGACTGGTGAGTATGGTGCGGCGCTGCAGCTAGCAAAGCGACGCGTGCAGAAATGAAGTCCTTTTCAAGTTCAAAGACGTGATAGATCCGGAATCAGGTAAGTATTGAATTAATGTCGGTGTTCTAACCTTTCCTTCTTCTTTCCTCTTTGCTAGGAGCTCTGGATTCGAGACGGGCATGGCTGAAGACTGGATGCTGACTGCAGGCACGGTGAGCGTTACGCTGCTGGTTGCAGAATAACGCGAAGCGTGTGTTGCTGATGGGGCATGGTTTAAATAGCCTCCAAAGTAGTTCCAGGTAAGAAGTTCCCAAGAACCACACCCGAGTAAAAAATAGTCCCCGTAACAAAATAGTCCCATCCAAGCCTCATGTTGGCTTGGATTCAGTTGCAGCATGGTCTGCATGAGGTAACTAATGTCTATGAGCCTGGCGCCTATGGCGCCAGGACTGATTTCTATTATGAGCCTGGTGCCTAAGGCGCCAGGACTGAACCCAGACAGCCCCTAGCCAGGGCTGCTGGGGTTTTAATAAATATCTGGATGCCTGCTCCCGGGGCTGATGGGCTTGGTCCGGATGCCCGGGGGTAGGCATCATGACAAACAGACATTTTTTTCGGTTTGCAAAAGCCCATTTTGACACATTGTGAATGCTGCTGGGATTTCTCTTTTAAAAGGTTTGCTCTTCCATCTGACTTTCCAATATTGTTCTGCAGCCATAGTCAGTTTCTTTAATCCAGCCATTCGTTTAAAATACAGATCCACTGAAATTGACATAGGCCCAGAGAGCCAGGGCCCCTTTGAAGCATTGATTTCTGACATTTTGTAGCCCAAAAGTCAAGCATTTTCCTGTGTAGCTGTAAGTAAAGCTTCTTTTGATTTCTCAGATTTGGCTGACACAGCCTGTCATTAAGGAATAATGCTCTTTTCTGAGGGAGCTGGGCATGGCATGGTCACACTGATGAAAGTAGTGTGATGAGGAACAGAGGAAAAGAGCATCAAAGCTGCAACCTTTTCAATGTAGAATATTCTCTTTTCAATAGGAACTGTTTAGCGAACAGCAGAGCAGCGCCATTTTTTCAATTTGCTTCTTTTGGTGCACACAAGAACAGACACTGGCGGCCTTTCCTGGTGTGCTCTCTGTTCCAACTTGCTCAATAGTTGTTTGACAAGATGGTGCAGCCATCATTTTACAGCTGCAAAACGCAGTTTTGATGCGGGGAAATGGGGCTCCAACGAGCCAGCGAAGCCATTATGCTGTTGACATCAGAAGCGCAGCTTGGTTATGGATGGGAATTCTGGTGAGTGGGTCGATGTAGCCCACAAATAAGTGTTCAAAAAGGAACTTTTGGTGACTTTGCCTTTCACGTATTCGTCAGCTTTTTAGAGTACCAACTTCGTTTGGGTGATACTTTATGTAAATATGTCCTATGTAAAGTGTTTTGGGGAAAGCACTATATAAACAACATATCATTATCATTACTGTATTTGTGAAACTTCTCCACTGAACACCCTGCTCTCGTACAAGGCTGAGTCACCCCACTATAGAATAGAGGAACCCACAAGGTAGATTGATGATCACTCTACTCTACTCAAGCAGGCCCAGCTGAAAATGTGTGAGGGCCCATTTACATGTTGTTTGGGGGCTCCCTCTTTAGAGTGAAAACAGAGGGAGGCACATGTGGGGTGCACTATGCATACATTGCAATAACGACAAAGATAAGGTTAATAGCTGCCAATTATAACGAGACAGCCAGCCGCCAGGGAGCTTAAACACGAAATACCCACTGAAGAGCTCTAAACCCTTCTTTGTCAGCAAATGGCTGATGTGGAGGAACCAGTGTTAGAAGGCAATGAGATGAATACACTTCTGTATATCTAGTGGGAAGAGAATACACAGCTTGTAATGCAAGCACTGCATAGCGCACATTCTAAGCCCCGGAACAAAAATAGAAAAATGTATATATTGAAAGAATGCTGACTGGAAACCTGCGGGCAGTTTCTGGGGGTCCCCTGAGTCTTGAGGCCCCTTTTCAGTTGAAAAGGTTGAAAGGCCCTGACACTGTCCCTGTAAAACAATTGTGATCACAAAGATATTGGGTCTTCTTTTAAATGTGTGTCCGTACACAAAATGTAAACCGATTCCAATGACAGAGCACATGTTTACATACAATTAACTCTTTTCAGAGACATTCCCCAAATCTTTCATTAAAGGTATTTAAAAAGGTTCTTTCATTAATTTTGGACCAACTGAATATAAAAGAAATTTCGGAGCTAATAAATCAGTAGGCCTCATTACGAGTCTGGCGGTAACCGAGGCGGTAAACCGCATGGTAACCGTCAGACTCGTATTACCATTCTGCCTCCGTGACTCCCGGAAATACCAGGGCATTACCACCCTGGTGTCCCGGGAATTCCGGAGGCAGAATTCGGTTAATCCCCATTCCCATTGAGTCCTGCAGGACTCAATGGGAATGGGGAAGTGGACACACCGGCACCATCTTGTGATGGTGCTGGTGTTTCCACGTCCACCTGCAGGCGGGCAGTGTTAAACCCGCCAGGTCAGACCTGGCAGGAACATCACCTCCCGCCTGCAGGAGTCGGGATTGGGCGGTCCGAAATTAACAGTGGCGGCGGGTTTACCGCCATTGTTAATTCCGCACCGCCCGACCTGTAATGAGGCCCAATGTCTCTACATCAACCACCAGCAGGCTAAAATAAGATATTGCCATCGTCATTACCACCACATGTTGTGAAATTAAAAAGTCTGACAGCATTGTAAATTCGCAGAAACTAGCACCCTGAGCAGATTGGTTACTTCCAACAGGAGGCCAATAGTGTGCACTTGAGGGGAAAGCTTGGAAAGGGCATCTGGATCCTCTAATAAAAGATGAGTGCATGATTTCTAGGAATAACGGAACCAATGGAATTGTCATACTACGATGTTAATTACACTTTGCGTGTTGGTGGCAACATGATTAGGGCATTCTGCTTTCTGTGCTAATTTCTTTTAAGTTCTGGCTGTGTTTGTCAAGTGCTTCAAAAGAAATCGGAATCTGTTTTCAGTATTTTCGCATTTTTCCAGCACAAAATTGCAGTAACTGTTTTTGCACTGAATACAAAGAAGTTGTTTTTATTGCTTCAATATGGCATGTTGAAGCCTCAAAAGTACAGGTTAACTAAAGTTATTGGAGGCAGAAATATTTTACACACAAGAACCATATTGCTTTAATTAGAAGTAGAACTTCATTTGTTACTGTCCTTTTACAATCCTAAGTGATTCACAGCGGGCTCGCTTTCTCTTTATTAATCTAATAAAGGGCATCGAGCAAAACCTTGCTTTAGGGTTGGTGTTAGAGAGAATTGATATACCCAATAGGCCATTTTGTCTATTGTAATTAATTATAATGATACATAAATAGCCCATTTATGCATAGGGCTTCATGCCAGATTCCTAGTTATGCGTTCTCTTCAGAGATCTATGTTTGATCCCAGATGGCCTGACTCAACGCATCATTCTTCGGGGGTCAATACATTGAATAGCAAAGCCTGCAGAATGCCAAATGCTGTGAATGGAACAAGAGATAACAACAGATTTCCACGAATGTGTGTCAGACAAACGAACAGGGAAGAGATGGCGCGACCGACCAGAGTGTGATCAAGCGGGTTAATTGCTTGGGGAGAAGGGGTGGCTATTAAGTCAGGAGGCAAACGTAGTTTCTTTCCGTTAACGAATAGTTTTAAGGGCATTAGCTAGAGAAAACAGCATGGTCGTATTTCTGCCTCCCGATCATCAGACAGTAATTTCGCACATTTATGAGAACTCACTTGAGAGACTAGAGCCCGAGTGTGCTTGAAGCTCAGAGCTAGAGCTGGAGGGCACAGGACTACTAGTCCCGCTGGTCCCGACTTCAAGGACGGAAAAAAAAGACTTGACTGGTGCTGCCCGAACTTGCTGCTGATTAGTGTGCGCAGTGCCACTGCCTGCCCGTGCGCACCAGCCAGCTCCACTGAGTCTGCGCCCCCCCTGCCTCGCTGCCACACACGGTCAGACATTGTACACACATTCAAAACTCGGGCGACTGCCTTAACCTGACCTGCAGGCTGCACGTCAGCACTGCACATCAAAAATGACAACAACGAGGCGCACACCAAACAATGTATGGAGGGCTTTATCACAGGCCAGCTGCAGGCCTTGGTGTGCTGTGGGGCCTGTTGTGACCCCGGGGGCACTGTGGTGGAGTGTGGGCCCTCCCCAGGTCTGGGCCCCAGCGCGCAGTTATGCCGCGCAAGAACGAACACTGGAGACGTCCGCCTGTTCCGGCGCTCCGGCGCAAACTGCCCCGGGCTCCGCCTTTATTAACTGGCGCGCATGCGCCGGCCCACTGGGCCGCGCATGCGCGCTTCGTGTACCACGTACACAACATCCCTCCTTTTCCCCCTCAAACAACAAATACATTAAACATGGGGAGCCAACATGGCTCAAAACAATTTATACTTAACAGACTTGGTTACTCAGGCTGCCGAGTCCATAATGAAATCTTGGAACCTTTGTGGGGGGCGGCGCCCCTCCCTGTGGGGGTATCTGGGCGGGCTCCTCTCGAGGTTCTCTGGCCTCCCAGGATCTTCGGGCGGTTCAACGCTTTCCGGCGGAGCCTCTGCCGCCAGCCCTTGGCCGGGATCGGGTTCTTCTTCCGCGGCCATGGGTCCTATGCGCTTGAAGAAGGACACATTTCTGGTCACCGTCCCGCGCGCGTTCGCAGCCGTGACCATGGAGCCTTTGACGTGAGTTACTCCCATTGGTTGGGTTTCATAAGTCATTGAGAGTTTCCCTTCTGGTTTCCTGTTCCAGACGAGGACGGTGTCTCCTACTGTTATCTCTTTCTCCGGCAGCTTCCGCCTTGTTGTCTCACTCTCGTTTCTCGCGGCTCTGTTTGCTGCCACCTGTGCGCCATCGATCATTCCTGGGCGCCGTTCTCCTGCTTCCGGTATCAGCCCTCTGGGTATTCGCCTGAACAGCACCTCAGCGGGCGCGATTCCGGTGGACCGATGTGGGGTGGACCGGTACTCACGGAGAAAGTCGATTAAGTTGTGGCGCAGGTCTTCCCCACCGTTGACAGAGATACGAAAAATTTTGTTAAGCGTCCGCATGAAACGCTCAACCTCTCCATTGGCCCTCGGCCACAGCGGGGTCACCTTTCGGTGCTTGATGCCTCGTTCCGCGCAGTATCTGGCAAAGCGCTGCCCTTGGAACGGCGCTCCATTGTCTGAGCAGATCTCAAGTGGGAAACCATGGGTGGCGAAGATCTTGTCCATGGCCAGGATGGTGTGATCGCTGGCGGTGGATTCCACGAGTTCTACCTCCGGGTACCTCGACCACTGGTCTGTGACTACCAAGAAGTATAGGCCTCTACCGGTCGAGCCGAAGTCTGCGTGTACTGTACCCCACGGCACGTTGCTCCGTTCCATGGCTTGAATGGGCGGGCCCTTTTCCGCCGGACCCGTGGCCTGGCAGGGGATGCAGGTCCTCACGAATTTGGCTACCCTGTGTTCTAGATCGGGGAACCAGACCTTCAGCCTAAGGCGCGCCTTCATCTTCGCCATGCCTTGATGCCCTGTGTGGGCCAACTGGAGTACTCTCATGACCAGGGACCGGGGGATCACGATCTGGTCTCCACGCAGCAGCAGGCCGTCCGTGGTCACCGAGAGTTCGTGTCGAGCTTTCCACAGCAGTTGTAGGTCTCTCTGCACCTCTGGGTTTCTTCTGGCGTTGTTTAGGAGGACGTCCCGCCACTCCCCCGTGGCCACCGCTCTTTTCACTCGTAGGAATGCCTCGTTAGAGTTCGAGTCATCCGCAATGTCCTCTCTTGACAGGGCCACTGGCAGGGCTGATTCAACGACGAGATGCACAGCGTCTCCAGCGTCTGACACCTCTACAGGATTCTGGGCGTTCCTCGTGCCTGGGTGGCGGGACAGGTAGTCCGCGGGGTTATGAGTGCCCGGGCGGTACACCAACTTGACGCCGTACTCGATGAGGGACAGCATCCATCTCTCGATACGGGGAGGCGGCTTGGAGGATGTGCCAGACAGGATGGGAATCAGGGGTTTATGATCGGTGACCACGACAACAGGTTTGCCGAGGATGTAGATTCTGAAGTGTTTGCACCCCCACAGGATGGCAAGGGCCTCTCTTTCAATTTGTGAATACCGCCTTTCCGTGTCGGTGAGGGCCTTGCTGGCGTATGCTATGGGTCTCATGGCCCCTAGTTCGTCAGCCTGCATGAGGACTGCCCCAAGTCCTACAGGGCTGGCGTCGACCACAATCTCTGATTCCCGGCTGGGGTGGAAGTAGGCCATTGTCTCCTGCTCTGACAGGGCTTCTTTGATGGCATTGAAGGATCTTTGTTCAGTCACTGTCCACTGCCAAGCCACGTCATTTCTTGTAAGTGCTCTCAGTGGTTCTGACAGGGAGGCCAGGTCTTTGATGAATCGGCCGCAGTAGTTGACCATCCCTAAGAAGCTCCGAACCTCCGCTGGTGATGTCGGTGGAGGCGCATCTCTTATGTCTTTTACTTTTCCAGGGTCTGGGGATATGCCACCCGCATGGAAAGTGAACCCGAAGAATTCCAGCCGGTCCTTGAGGAATTCGCACTTTTCTTGGTGCAGGGTTAGGCCTACCGCCTGGAGCCTCTCAAATGTGCGCTGAAGCCGTTTAAGGTGTTCACTTTCCGATCTGGCGAAGACTAAGATGTCGTCGGACATGTTAATGACCCCCTTCAGACCGGACAAGGCCCCTCTGATGGCGTTCTGGAAGACCTCAGCCGCTGACGAGATCCCAAAGTTAAGTCTCTTGTACTGGTACAACCCCTCGTGCGTCGTGAACGTCGTAATGTACCTCGACTCGGGGTGCAGTTCCAACTGATGGTAACCGGATCTGAGGTCCAGTTTGGAGAAGACTTTGGCGCCTTGAAGTTCACCGACGATGTCATCTAGGGTGGGTGTGAGGTGGCGCTCCCTTTTGATGGCGGCATTTGGGAGCCTCATGTCCACGCAGATGCGTACAGCCCCCGGCTGTTTCGGCTTTGGGGCTACTACGATGGGCTAAACCCAAGGGGTGGGGCCTTCCACCCTTTCGATGATGTCTCGGTCGACCAACTGTTGCAGCTCCTCCTCCACTTGGGCCCTCAGGTGAAAAGGGATTCGACGATGTTTGAGGGCTGTTGGCCTTACAGACTTGTCGATGTGCAGGCGGATGGGGTCTGCGTTCAGTTTGCCGATGCCCTTGAAGAGACTTCCGAACTTGTGTAGCATGCTTTTCAGATCGGCGTGGTATACCCCAAATGTGAAATGGACAATGTCGAGCGCTTCTGACGCCGCACAGCTCAACAAGGAATGTGGGCTGACGTCGGTGACGAAGAATCTTGCTTTGATGGAGTTTTGTCCATGAGAGACTGGGGCGACAAATGCACCCTGGATGGGTAAGGGTGTTTCTCCACCGAATGCATATATTCTTGCTGTGGATGTTGACAGTTCCGGTGGGCCTGGTAGGGCTACATAATGTTTGGTGGCTAGCACGCAGACTGAAGCTCCAGTGTCACTAAGAATGGGGGTGGGGACGTCATTGATGTTGACGGTGCATGTGGGTTGGCGCCTCGTGCCGGGACCTTTCGCGATGCTGGAGATGAAGAAAACTTCTTCCTCCTCCTCTTCTTCTTCCGCGAGATCCAGGTCCTGCAGGCCTTGATCGATCGATGAGATGCCTCTCACTCTGCGAGCACCTCCTCGTCCAACTCTCTCTGGTCCTCTTACTGCTGCAACGGGGGAAGCCGCACGGCACATCCTGGCAAAGTGCCCCGGTGTGCCACACCGGGCGCATGTTCTCGACTTCGCCGAGCAGTCACCACTGTGGGGGAGGTCATACCCACAGTACGAGCACGATGGGGCGTTGCTTGGTGTGGATGTGGCATCGGGCCTTTTCGGCGCCCATCTCGACCTACCCGCAGCCGACCGTCCTACTGCAAATGCGTCTTCGTTATGTCCTGGTCGCGAGGCAGCGTCCATTTTCGCGCCTCTGGCATCCGCCAGCTCGTGTGCTCTGCCCAGGTCCAGGATTTGCTGGAGGGTCAGGCCAGGCTCCCTCAATACTTGCCTCCGAAGTTTTCCAGAGCTGCACCCCTGCAGCAGTTGGTTGCGGACCATTTCCTCCTCGTTGGCCCATCTGCAGGAGGTCGCCAGGTGTCTCAGGCGGGCGCAGAATTTGTCTAGGGGCTCGTCGTCCAATTGTCTCTCAGCGCCCATGACAAACCTGTCAAAATCTACGTTAGCCATGGGGAGAAAATGGTCTTTGAGTGCCTGCTTGACTGCGTCATATGTGACCACGGGGATGACGAGGGAGTCGTAGATCTTGTGGACTTCTGCGCCTGCTGAATAGATCATGGTTGCAATTTTGGCGTCATCATCGTCCACCCCAGATGCCCTGAAGAACATATCTAGTCTTTTGACCCACAATAGCCACTTCGGGCCCAGCTTGGAAGGGGGGCCAGTAGTATCGAATTCCGGCATGGGGGCTAGGGAGCTACGAGCTCTGCGAGGGATTGGGGCGGCAGCACCCTCATCGTCAGCTCCTTCACCCATCTCAGCGCCACGTACTCACAGTTGGCTGTCTCGGGAGAGGGTGGCTTGTCCTGGCCTCGTGGCAGGGTTGGGTGTGAAATCCACTTCTTTCTTCTCGAGTGCCACAGCCCTGCGCCTGCAGGACTGTGGGCGTTCCAAAAATTGCTCTTCGGTGTTCTCCGACGCCGCAGGCGAGTGGCGCACGAGCACCCCGTCGGGCCGCAACCACTGTCGCCACGTGTGACGGGGAGCGAGTGAAAGAGAAGATGGCCGCCGGCGCTCCGTGGGTCCGTAATACGGCAGACTTCCGACTCTCCGAGGTCGTCGGGCACGGAAGTAGACCGTACCTCCTCGTCGCCAGTGTTGTGACCCCGGGGGCACTGTGGTGGAGTGTGGGCCCTCCCCAGGTCTGGGCCCCAGCGTGCAGTTATGCCGCGCAAGAACGAACACTGGAGACGTCCGCCTGTTCCGGCGCTCCGGCGCGAACTGCCCCGGGCGCCGCCTTTATTAACTGGCGCGCATGCGCCGGCCCGCTGGACCGCGCATGCGCGCTTCGTGTACCACGTACACAACAGGGCCGGGCCTTGGTCGCGCCTGGAAGGAGGACCTAGCTGCCTGCAGCCTGTAAATGATCCTTTCCATGTCAACGAGTTTATTCATTTCATCGATCCAGTCGGTGAGACCTTAGTTTTCCACCCGCATAAAATCATTCTGTTTTTTGATGATTCTTGTTCAGTCCATAGTCAATTTAGGGTGCTGGCTCGGCCGTTCATTAGACTGCCAATAGGCCTTTTTTTGGGAGGAGGGCAATCCTAGGGCCATCAACCTCACGGACAATGAAATTATCAGAATCAGGCAACATTCAGTGCCCATTAGACGAACTATCCGAGATAGATTTACCTCTCTTCAATCTATTGTCTGCACTTCTAACTACAGCACAAATGAGTGTCCTTTCAAAGGGCTCAATTTTGTCCCTACTCCCTACACAGGAAGTTAGTAAAGACTTGGTGGAGATGGAATTCAGGAGATTCTTTGATCAAATTAGCTTGAATGTGCTTTTTGATGGGAAGGAGGATGCTAGTGAAGAGGCACACACCCACTTTAGGCCAGCATCCACATGCACACCTAGTAATCAAGACATGCCGTCAGAAATCCTTGCCTTTGAAAAAATGGTTCTTAAGAAACTGCCACAGAGGGTTACAGGAGTCGGGCACAAAGGCTTTCAGGATATCACCACACAAGAACTGCAGGCCCTTTAAACAAGTCCAGGCAAATAAAGGCACTGTGATTAAGCCAGGGGATAAAGGTGGGGGGGATCGTCATTATGGATACATCACATTACATCCAGATGATCAGAACCCTGTTAGATAATACTGAACATCATGTAAAAATTACTCACAACTGACAGATATCTCAAATTCAAGAACATTGCACCCTGGGAGGCGATGAGAGTTTTCTGACCCAAAAAGAGGCCTTGTACCCTAAGCCTACAGATGTGAGAAACCCTGTGATCTTCTGCCCTTCTCAAAATCCATAACAATTACAGTAAACCACCAGGTTACACAACTGTCTCCCTCTGTGGGTCTGTATTGGTACCCAGTGGCAAGTACATAGATACATTTTTTTACACCTTTGGTAGTGGAGAAAAGATCATTTCTAAAGGATACTATGGTCCTCATTATACGTTTGCCGGTCCGGGAACTACGGTATCAGTAAGCTTGCCGGTACTGTAGTTCCCAGAACCGGCAAACTACGAGTTGTGCTCGAGGGTGCCTTTCTGCCAGAGCGGCACCCGCTAGCACAGCATTTCGGATGCACCAGCACTGTTATAAACGGTGCCGGTGCATCCGACCTCCCCATTCCCATTCAGCCCTATGGGGGCAAATGGGAATGGGGAACATCTTTTTTCCGGTGCCCACAAATGGGCAAATACCGGGTCTGGCGGGGACAGAATGCTCCCGTAATTGCCCATTCGCTGGCGCCGAAAAATGTAAGGCGTTTGGCACCAGCAGCCTGCTGGTTTTACTGGCGAGGCTGCGGCCAAACTTATAATGATGCCTATTGTCTACAATTAACCATTTGGAGGGTTTAGACTATTTCAATAAGTGTGAACTCCTTGTTGCTTCTGACATTACACCCTTATACACAGTGGTCGAAGTGTACAAACAAAAGTAGTGGAACTATGTCCCCTGCTGGCCTGTCCCCACGCCACACACACCCGATCACCACGCCGCCTCCCACGTGCAATAGAAACCCTTAAACAAATGTCCCTGCTGTTTAAGGGAACGTTCAGTGCAGTGCACATGTCGACTTCTTCCTACACTTTCATTTCAAAACAAAAGTATTGAGGAACGGTTTCTTTTTAAAATAAAAGTATAGGAACAGTAAAACGAAAATGTAAAAAGTAGAGGAGCACCGCTCCCAACAGCTCCCACCCACTTCGACCACTGCTTATACACAAATATCCCCCCAGCAAGTGTGTTCCAACTGACTTCATTATCGATTTACTCAGAATAGTGCTGTGTAATAATTATTTTGTATTCAGCACCAAACTGTTTTTACAGAAGAAAGGCACCGCTATGAGGGCCCCATTTGCTCCGAGCCTTGCCAATATGTGTATGACAGATTTCGAAGAATGGCATATTTTTCTAATTACCCATATTTCGATAAGATACATTGTTGGAAACGCTACATTGACAATATTTTCTTTATTTGGACCGGGGCTGTAGCTGCTCAACATGAGTTCTCAGACTGGCTATGCAGGCAATGTCAATTTACATTTCTCAAATCATTGTGAGTCTGTGGTGGTGCCTTGCACTCTGGTGTGCAAGGAGGATTTCGTACTACAGAGTAAGTTGATATAAGCGCCACAAATATTTTATCATTAATAAAGGAGTCCAAAGCTAAATTAGAGCTGAGGGCCAAACAATGGGACCAGATCGCCTCCCACGCCTGCACTCACTCTGCCACCATGCACAAGTGGCTCAAGAAGGAAACAGCGGTACTGGCGCCTCATATTAGTAGGAAAAATACATCTAGGGAGGAGATCCCCACATTTAAAAGTATTAATGGCAGAGCAACTTAGCACTCAGTCCCTGGTTGAACTAGATGAAGTTAGTGTTCTGCAACACGTGGATGGACATCTCAATTTTAAGGGTACGCTATTAGCAACTACGCAAAACATTGTACAATGAGGGAAAAAGGCTAATGGGAACACATCTGTTCAGCCCATGACACCTGAAAGCCCCAGTCTATCCCAATTAATAGGCCCACAATAAGGCTTAAATATCGTGTTGCTTAGCACCAGGTTCCTACTCACACATGCTCTGGGTGTTGCAACTTATATAGTCATACATGATATTGATATATGCGCACTCGCAGAGACATGGAGCCACGCGGCGGCTGGCCCCTCACTTGCGCTGACTATACCTCACAGATATGATATCCTTCGTCAGGAAAGACTAGATGGTATAGAGGGCGGTGTTGGTTTTATTTCTAAAACCACCCTGGCTATATGGAGAAATGATTCTTCAAATCTTGACGGGTGTGACATGTTACACATGAAATAAGAACAGATGCAGAAACATCCTTTAATGTGGTTCTTGTGTATAGGCCTCCGTCCGTCATGCCTGACTTTACCAATCAATTGTGCAACTCATTATTGCTTTCATTTGTAATACCTAACACTAAGGGGCCGATTCATGGAACAAACGTGCGCCGAAAATCCATGCGCAAGCAGGCGCAAGGGAGCGCAAGCGTGAGAAACGCAGTGCACGCGTACGCGTTCGATTCAAGGAAGACGCTGCGCGTGTTTCCTGCTGTCCGTGCGCCCAATCCAGCCATGGTGCACACAGACATACACGGCGTGCGCTACGCGCACAGCAAAAGCGCACATAGCGCGGCGCACACAACCAAAGTGGGTGGAACAGTGGGTGTAACACGCGGAATGGGGAACAACGCATGAAAAAGAAGGCGTAACTGGGGAAGTATTGCAGGGAACTACACGGAACGCCCACACGCACGCGAACAACCCGTATTCATGGATCCGAATACGGGAAACCCGCGCACGGCAAAAGACGCACACAGGCGTCAACGCATCCGCCACACGAAGGCAGGCGGAAGCGTCCCCGCGCACAGCATAAAAGTGCGCGCAAACAACAAACGCGTATATACAGCTACGATGAATGCCACATTTGTCACAGCACTGATCGTGGGACACCGCAGGAGGAGGAGAATAGCCAGGGCACACATTTTCGCACCACGGACAAGCCTTTTTGGGATGCCTGACGACATGGTCTATGGCAGGTATAGGTTTCCACCCCATATCATCCTAGACCTGGTCAGGGAGTGGGAAGATGACCTTACATCCCCCACCCTTTGCTCCCAAGCATTGAGCCCCTTGGAGAAGCTGCTCAATGTCCTGCATTTTTTGGCCACTGGGTCATTTCAGCGGACCACTGCCATAGTGGGGGGGGGTCTCACAGGCCACGCAGTCACGCTGCCTACACCAGGTACTGGCAATCATGACAGCGCGCCCCTCAGTCCGCAGGCACATATACATGCCCAGAACACCCCCAGAAAGGCAGGCCGTTGTCCTGGATTTTTTCAGGGTGGCACACTTCCCCAAAGTGCTCGGTGCCATAGATTGCACCCATGTGGCCCTACGTCCACCTATGGCCACTGAGCACATCTACCGAAACCGCAAGCACTGGCATTCCATCAATGTAGAGGTGGTATGCGATGCAAAGGGAATCATCACCTCTGTCTATGCAAACTACCCTGGCTCCACCCATGACAGTTTCATATACAGAATGTCCGCCCTGAGCCGGGCCCTGGAAGCTGGGCAGCATGGTGACACATGGCTCCTAGGTCAGTACAAATGCCCTTGCACATGCATGCAAGTCACACACAGACAAATATCCAAACCCTAATAATCTCAACTATTATCACCTCCCCAGGGGACAGTGCCTACCCTCTGAGCAACCACATGATGACGCCAATCCGGAACCCCACCACACCACCCCAGGTAAGATACAACGCCGCCCATATTGCAACCAGGGCCATAGTGGAGCGCACATTCGGAGTGCTCAAGTCACGTTTCCGCTCCCTTGACCGCTCTGGTGGGCAACTACTCTATGCACCACCAGTAGTCTGCAGGATCATTGTGGCAGCATGTGTCCTGCACAATGTTGCAACACGGCAGGGTGTCCCGGTGGACATGGTGGTGCCCCCGCATCCCCAACCACAGGCACAGGGTGCTGCCCATGGGAGGGGACAGGGCACGTGGCGAGGAAGCCCGGACCCAGCTTGTGGCCACATTTTTCACCTAAACTCCCACCCCTGCGGAGTGCACACAGGCCTGGCACATACCAGGTGACAATCGATGATGACAAAGAGACAGTCAACTGTCACAACCCTACCACCCTGAGATAGTTGCCATGGAAGTGCCACATCGTCTGCATCCCTAGCTACTTAAACACAAGCTATCCCGTGTGACCAAAAGGCACACATATGACATATGACATGATATGGCCTATACACAAGTATTTCAAGGTGCGATGAGGCAGGGAGGGGGGAACAAGGGAAGACAGACAACGGTACTACTAGGCCAGGTGTCATTGAGATTGTGCAAGTGCAGGGGTAGGGGGAAGGGAAAAGTGCAAGGTGAAGGGGGGGGAGTGCAGTACAGGGGAAGTAGTCCAAAAAAAAAATACATAGGTCGGTTGGTGGCAACTGCAAAGGTAAGTGCAGACAAGTGCTGGGAAGGGTGGGCTGTAGGGATAGAGAGACAGTACCGCAGTGCAGGGGTTGCCAGGGAGGCAGTGCAAGTGGAGAGTGGCTGGGCCAGGGACCGAGGACTGTGAGAGTGGCCCAGTTGCAGCTCCAGTGCAGTTCCAGTGAAGAATTCTGCAAGGGAGAGGCAGAGAGAAAGCAGAAGCAAAGAGGAAGGTCTTGAGGTGCTTCCAGAACTGGAGATGGTTCCCCTCAAGTTCAAGTGAGGCAGGAAGGCTGTTCCAGAGGGAGGGCCCTGCCGCAGAGAGAGATCTACCCCCAGCTAGTTGCTCTGAGAAGCGGATGACCCTGACATGCAAGGTGTGCATCACACACACCTGCAAAACAGGCCATGGCTATCACTTGCATGTCACTCAAACCCTCCCAAACCACAACATGACATGGCAAGCAATACCCATACACCAACACAGTAACGATAAGGTACACATTGCCATGTCCTAAATGTACAGTGGCATCAGACAATGATGCCTGACCCGGAATCAGATGAAATGACAGACCAACAAAATCTCCCACCCAAAATAAGTCATTTCCAAATGCATTACAAGAGTCGTAGACGTAACATAACAATGAATGCTTGTCTACATGCACATTGTGCATTGCAAAATCAACACTGCAGCTCATGTGTGCAGTGTCCTACTCCTGCAACACACTGCTCAGCGCACAGCACAGTAAACAGCCATTGTGTGTGATGCACACCCTGAGCATCACATCTAAGTGACAGACCACATCAAACAGCAAATTAGGCATGTACAGGATCCATAATCGGTCACAGAACATGTGCTGCAGGGACACAGTGGGCACCAGAAGGCAAACAGTGTACACGTGGATATGCAAGGGGGGGAGTACATGTAGTGCATCAGAGTGCAAGTGTGTGGTTCTGCAAGGACATGCACTCCACATATGCATGTGCACTCAAGTGACCATTAGTGTCTCTACACATCACATGTGAACATTCACCATGTGTACACCCCAGCATGTCAAACCACAACTATCCCCTCGCACCTGAAAGGTAAACACAACAGATGAACATGCATTGATCAGCAGAACACAACATGTACATAGGATACCACCATTACAATGTCAGCGTTCCCATCACACTGCAGGGCAATGCAACTATCAACAACAAACCCCCCCCCTCCCTCACAAATGACCATGACCCACTGAACAACTGCACCTGGGTCATGGAGCCTTCAAACCTCAATTCCACCTGGCCACAGGATCACCTTTACCCTTCGTCACCATCTCCCACCTTCTGTGTAAAAAGGTGCCTGCACCCTCATAATCAATGTCAAAAATCACAAAATCCAAGCCAGAAAAACGAACCAGAACACCCTCCAGTAGATGACTTGACGTAGCAGTACCTCACAAAGGCCAAGTACTACCACAATGATGCAACAACCAAGGTAGCACAGTAAAACAATGTCACGACAGGATGTGAAACATGTGTGGTACATGACATAGGATGATGCACCATGAACGGATGTGTACTGTCACAGGTCCCCTGTACAGGCGCGGGAGTTTCACGAAACAACCACCCCCACCATGTCCCGGGTGCCTGCAAGGTCAAACTCACACAGGTCCCTGAGACCCTAGTGGGGAAGGAGGTTCAGGGATATGCAGTCGGGACAGGTGTTGACACACTGGATGACTGGAATGAGTGGCAGGAGAGGGGAGGAGGAATGACACATGAAACTAGGGAATGCACGAAAATGTACTACCTGCATGAACACATACACAATCCAAACAAACTTGGACATCATTGTCATGGCCTTCTGTAGTCCAGGCTCAGGAGTGGTACGAACCAACCACCCCCTCTAGGGTTTTGGCGCCTGCATGTTCGGGGCTTACACAGGCATCCGCAACCCCAGCGGGGAAAGAGGGTCAGGGAACGTTGCTTGGATAGGTACGGGAAGCAGGAACACCGGGTAGAGGGTACAGGGTTCAAAATTGCATAGGATCACGGGTGATTAGGGAGAAAAAACATACCAAATTGAACCACACATACATCCATGCATTAGTACACTCCCCAGCAAGCCTATGCAGAGCAGTTCGAAAGAAAAACAACAAGACACTTAGCTCTGGTTTTGAGTGCTGGCCTCCTGCCTGCGCACTCTCAGGTCCGGTTGCAAGGTAGCACGTGTAACACGGAGTTCCTCCTGCAAGGCCTGGCTGGACAACCGCTGCACCTCCCGGCAAGCCTATAGCTCAGCCGAGATGGTACGCTCAAGCTGTGCAAACCTCTCCTCTGCCTGCTGCCTCTGGGACATCATAAGGACACCCAGAGTGGATCTGAGGGAAGCATACTCCTCCCTCAGGGCATCCATGTGTGCCTCTGCGTGAGCAGCAATTGCTTGACGCAGAGACGACATTTCAGCCTGGCGTGCCCTGTCTGAGGCCGCCATGCCCAGCCTGAGCGAGCGGGCCGTGGACCGTGCCGCCTGCTGCTGGAGAAGCACCTGCCTAGCAGGGGGGAGCACAGATCGGGCCACACGCTCCATGCTCTCAGCGATGTTCTCCATTGCTGCCCCCTGCCATTCGGAATTGGCAGTCATGTCTTGCTCCCACTCAGTATACAGCGGTTGCGCGCGGCGACCGCGTTGCCGGGCTTGACCCCTGCGGGACCCAAGGACCGGGGGTCCTCGCTGTGTTGGCACCGCCCGCGGCTGCACAACTACATGCTCCCGTCGACGTGATGTCCCAAGCACATCAGTGACTGGTGTGGAGGGTGACCCTGCGTCCCGATCCACCACGGGCGGAGGAACCAAGACTGTCTGATCCCTCAGTGCAGGGGTCGAAGACAGAGGAGTGTCCACATCAGAATCACTCACCCCTGACACATGGACTTGATGCTCATCCAACTCAACATGGACGTCAGGGTCGTCATCAAGGCTGGACTCATAGGCAGCCAGAGACAAGATGGACTGCAGCACTTGGGGGTTTTCGTGGCCTACCACCCCACGACCCCCACTAGTGCCGGGTTGATGTGGTGTTACCAACCCTGTGTCTGGCATGACAACACCATCCTCCGCCTCCATTGCATCATCACCTGAAAAATAGAGAGAAAAAAGGTCACTACACATGTCAGAAGCACACGACACACACACACCGAGAGCAAACGCATCCGGCAGACATGTGACACACAACATATAACCTGGCATGCATGCTGGGTCAACTTTGAATAGCTTCTGTTATCAGACCTGTTGAAAGGTGGCAGTTTCCATGGAAGTGGGTCTATGCAGTGCAGAAAATGTTTACGCCACTCACTACCTACATGTACAAGCACTCCATGATGTGTGCCAGGAAATGTGAAGGCAGTGCAATGTCAAATTCAGACATCACGTGCAATGTGCATTCAATGTGTACCATATCTAGAAGCCAAGCACCCCTCCACCCCAGTACCAAAGCAGGGATGCCTAGCACGGCATCAAAAGGCTGACCATACACCTGTGTATTGGCAGGCAGTGTTGACTGGCATCAACAGCTTAATGTGATTCAAATGACAACACTGCAAATGATGCTGGGACAGTAGGCAGGACACATGATGAAAACTCCGGAGGCCGCCCACGTGTGAAGAAGACACAACAAGAGTTGGACAGAGTCATTGGCCATTGAACAGGCTGAGGCCTGTGAGCCACACAGATTGTCAGAGCCTAAACATGTGTGCAACGCAGGACTGAGCCACAGTTGACATGGGAAGGCTGATGAGATGGCAGGCAATGTATGTAACCAAGGACTTATATTACAGTGATCATCCAGTCAAGGACACATAGGGGCATGCGTGCAATGCACATGGAGCATGAATGGGCACTCATGTCCCTGCGGGACATCTGACCCATGCACAGTACAAGTGAGATACCCTGCATCGAGTACTAAGGCTGTATCACACGGCATATGTCTGGCAGATTCTACGCTGGAAGTTAGCATCTACACAGGACGCATGAACAAGAAACTACACATTGGCAAGATTGAAGCAGACCAGTGCAAAGGTGGAACTGGGGTGCACAGTGGCGGAGGAGGGGCAAGGGAGCATGCCTACATGGAGTCCCGCATGCAGGCAGAGGAGACATGCATGACGGAAGAATTGCATTACTTACACATCAGAACCATGTACACGTCACATGTAGCAGCAATCACGCATCAACACTCACTGGACTGCGCATCAAAGTCCAGCATCTCTCCCACTCCTTCAACCAATTCAGGTGCTATGAACTCCGCAACGAGAGCCTCATGCGGAGTGAGCTCTTCCTCCTCTGGTGCAGGCCCACCGCCAGTCACCAGAGTCAAGTTGTAATTAGAGGCACGCTTAGCCTTAGTGCTGCGCTTGATGTCATTCCAATGCTTTTTGCACTCTTGCGCCGTGCGCACCTCATGGCCGAATTAACTGACATGTTCCGCAACATGCTTCCAGTGGGTGTCAAGTTGGGCAGCCGTAGTCTGACTATTGGCACCCACTAGTATGTCACGGCTGTGGCCCCGCACGTAGTCCATGAGGAAGTCCAGTTCCTGCTTACAGAAAGGCTTCTTCCTCGACGTGCAGGAGGTCGTGGCTGTGTGTGGGGTCCCAGCCTGTGCTGCAGGTGCAACCTTCCTCCTCTTGGACTGTGGCGCAGATCTTGGCTGGCTAATGCCGCCCTGACCAGTATGGCCAGTGGGTTCGGTGGATTGAGCCAAGGGAGTGGCAGGTGGAGGGATGACCAAAGGCCTGACTCGTGTCAGTGGCAGCTGGGTGCCCACTAATGGACCCTGCGCAGCAACATCAGCTGTGGCAGGGTCATTGACCGCAACGGTCCTGGTTGGCAGACTCACAACCGGGGTGCTGTTGGGTGCATCTGCCCCTGCACTTGCCAACACCCGACTGTTCGGGGCAGCAGATGACATGACTGCCCCAGGGACACGTGTCTTGGTCTGAGCAGCCCGGCCTGCCCCTATGGTTTCCCCCCTGGCCTGTTGGAGATCTACCAAGGGCTCTTCAAGTGCCAACGCAGCCTGTGCTGGCAGACCCTGAGCCTGGGTGGCGGTGTCCACAGCTGCACCTGCAGCTACCACTCGATGGAACGGACTGCCGGGTCGAACGGGTGGCAGTGCCTGATGCAGGAGCTGCATCCCCCGGAACCACAGGGGGTGGTGGCATGACTGCACCGACACATGGCACAACATTGTGCTCAAGTGGCGCACCCCTGCCTCTTCCCCCTCTGTGGCCGCCCTGGACACCCTGGAGTCCCCCTACTCCCTGGTCACCACGGCCACGTCCCCGACCACGCCCGCCACGAGGAGGACGCCCAGCTGAGGCGCCCCTCACCTTTGGTGGCCTCCCAACCATGGCACTGATGTAGAAGTGCTGGCACAGATGGAGTGGTGCCAATGGGAGGTGTACACCACAATTGACCTGGGCAATTGGGGTGAAGGGGGTGGGAAGCAAGATGTTAACAGCCCCCCTGCACCTGCAAGGCTGTATGTGACCCCGGTGATGTGGTGACGGGTCACCAACGCTCAGGCACCCCAAAACTACAGTAAAACCATGCACGCAACCCTGCAGCCTACGTGCATGGATCCAACCTCCCGCAGTACGCGGTGGCACCCAGTAACACGAATAACGCGTACGCGTGGGACACGCAGGCTACTATGACATCAAAAATGGGTGCGATACACAGGGGCACCCGCAGTGGGAAAAAGAGCGTGTGCGAATCACCGTCTGACTAGCGCGATGCAGAAAAACACGCGTAGCCAATACCCCCGCCAAAAGAAGAGATACGTCCTTGATAGCTGTGAAGTTGTGATGGCGCGCGAAACAACAGGAAGCAGCAACACACGTCGGTCTCCACGAAAGGCACGTACAGCGAACTGCTGGGCCCGCTCACCTTTAACCCGTGCTGAAGGAAACGCACGCGGGCGTCACCTCACTTACGCGCATGGGCCCTTTCCTCGTATTACACGCGGACGTGCAGTTTTTCACGTGCGCTGAAATGCCCATGCACGCCTGTACACGTCACGTCACAGGGGCGCTTGCGCTTGAGGGGCCTTCTGTCCAATGAAAATGCTTATGCGTGCAAACACGCTTACGCGCTAAGGGCCTTTCCTCGAATTACACACTGACGTGCCGAATTTTCACGTGCCAAATCACTCCGTATCAAGCTGGCCACGCGTAAGCACACGGAAGACCACGCTCCTGCCCAGAAGGCCAAACTACTGCCCCCCAGAGCCCCGAGCACGCTCCCACCTGCCATCTGCTGCTGCCTGACTGCCTGCTGCCCACGTGCCCTGCCATTTGCTGGCTGCACATCAGCCGGGGGTGCTGTTGCTGTGACCACCCCTGCTGGAACCGAAGACTCCCGACTGGGATTCCATCGCTCCACAGCCCAGCCCCAGGACCCAGTTGCCCACCCACTCCTGCCTCTGGGGTTGTCATGTCGGGGCAAACACCATCTGAGACCACTGACAACCCCCGGCCAGAGAGGCAGAGGGGAACCTGCTTCAGTGCCACCGAAGTTGGTGTCCTGGTGGAGCAAGCCCTGGGGCAGTATGATGCCCTCTTCGGAAGTTCCCGCGCCAACAAGGAAGGACCGACTCGGATCTGGACTGACATCGTGACTGCCATCAACGCGGAGGGGGTGGCAGTCCGCGACTTACAACATGTCAAGAAGCGCTGGGAGGACTTCAGGTCCAGGACCCTGAACAAGGCCCGGCGCCTCTTGAAGGCAGCGGATGCCAAGGGGCTCCGGGGCCACTTGTCGGAAGAACAGATGAGGGTCCTGGAACGCATATCCCCAGCGCTCCACGTCCAGGTCCTTGAGAGGCAGACCCGTCTGGAGTCGAGCGGCAAGTGTACATGCATCCTGATTGTGAGATGTGCGTGTGGTGATTTTTCAGTAGTGTGCAGGTTGCACATCTGTTTGTATGGGGTCGAGTATGGGTGGGGGTGTACAGGGCCGTGGGGCTAACACATGCCAGGGCTGGAATGTGTGAGACATGGATGGTGCTTGTGTGCGTAGGCTTGCATGCCAAATGCAGTTGTGTGGGCACAAATGTTTGGATGAATGTGTATGTAAGTAGACATGTCCGTGATGTCACGCATGTATGTTGTTTTCAGCTGCATGTATCAGCACTGTGTACATGTGCATCTGTGTGTATTTGACAAGGGTGCAACAGTGATGCAACATGGATGCATGTGACAGCGGTATGTGGAAGCCTGATCGGCAGATGTGACATGGATGCCCATCGGAACACTGCGACACTTGGCAGAGGTGTACACATGCATGCAAGTGTGGTGGTGTGTGTACATGTGTGGTGCACTTCCTGTGCTGCATGTGATGTCTGGCTCACCTTTGCCTGCTCATGCTGTTGTATGTGTATGGATGGTGCTGGCAGTTGCGATATGGCTGTGGTATGGCTCATGTGTGCGAGTTGAAATGACATGTGTGTTGGGGATTGTGATGACATGTCTGAGGTTTGCCAATGCCACTCATGTACAACTGTCATGTGTGTATGTGTCCATTGTACAGTGCCCTGATGCCTGTGTTTTATTTCTCCCTGTCTGCAGCGTCAACTGATGAAGAGGGCGGAGAAGGTGCTGTGGAGCACAGCGGCGGGGACCCCACTGCCAGCCGGAGACGCAAGGCCCGGCTCCCCTCCCATGTTGTCATCTCGTCGGGGAGTGAGGAGTCCGGTGCCGTGTCCCAGGCCGCAGCTGCCGGGGGGAGGTCCAAGAGGCAGAGGTTGGAGTTGGACTCCTCTGCAGCAGAAGGGGCAGATGGGACCCCACAGGGCCCAACAGGGGAAGATGGCACGGAGTCATCCAGGTTGGTGGGGGGTTTGGTGGAGGAGGAGGCCGTTCAAGCAACAGAGAAGGGGTCTGGAGGTGGGGATCCCACTGGTGCTAGTGGTGCAGTGCAGGACCAGGGACAGGAGGCAGCACAGGCCGCCGCGGAGGTGCTTGTGTGCAATCCTGTCCCTGATCCTGTCCCTGCATCATCTTGCACCAGCAGGGATGCCTACGTCCAGACCCGTTTTCAGGCATTCAGGCAGGGGATGAGCTCACGACAACTGGCCTTCCTCTGCCTGCGGCCGTGGCTATCCGGGTCCGGGTTGAGCCTGTTCTGACTGGTGTGGCGTTGCGTCAACGGGCCATGCGAGGTGACCTGCAGTCTTTTCATGAGGAGACTGCACGTCATCTCGAATGGCTCGTTGACCACGTCAGCCTGCTGGGATAGGTCACCCAGGCGGGATTCCTCCGTATGATGGGGCTTGCTACGACCCCCTCCTCAACTGAACCCCCTACGCGCCAGTCGTCCTCCGTGCCATCTTCCCACCCATCAGTCACCTGGGTGCCCTGTGGAGCTGCCTCTGACGGTGCGGCCAGGCTGGTGGAGGAGGCCACATCAACGACTGCACCCCAGCCGGCGGAGGATATGCAGGCAGCAGGAGGCAGTGCACGGGCAGAGGCACAGCAGCAGCAGCAACGTGGTGGGAGCCATGAAGGCTCGGGGCCTTCAACATCAGAGAGGCAGGCATCGGCCGGAGGGCAGGAGGACCCAGGACAGAGAGTGTCTTCCGTGTGGCAGCGGTTGGGCCACGCCATAGTTGCAGAGCGGCAGCGGGCGGAAGAGGCATGGCTCACAATGGTCAGGGCGGAAAACTCCATGCGGAGGGCCCTGAGGCGGGCCGAGTGCCTCGAGGCAATCCGCAGGGGTTTGGAGGTAGACACGTCAACGGCCCTGCGGACCCTCGGGGCCATGGAGGAGGACCGCCTCCGGGACATTGCGCAGGAGTTCGATGATGCCCTGGCCCGGGACATCCAAAAGTGAGCCGTCAAACTAGCCCGCTGCCCTTATACATAGTTATGTAGGTAGTGTTAGGTTTCATTTTTTTTTGGATTTATTTTGGACCTTTTGGACATTGGCCACATTTTTGTATATAGTTCATTTTATTAGTTAGTGTAGTTAGATAGGTTTCCTTTCTTTTGTTGGGATAATGGACCCTGGCTTGTTCGTATGTACATAGTTCACTGTTGGATTGTATTTTTCTTTCACATTTTAACCATGGAGCAATGGCTTTCTTTTTTATTTCCCATTGGATTTTGTTTTGTGGACAGTGACTTTGGACACCATTACTTTGGATTTTGATTTTTGGTTTTGCTTTTTTTCACGGACATGCTTCTTTTCATTTTTGTACATTCCCATTTATGTTTCTTTATTTTTGATTCTATTTATGTTTCCGTTAATACATATTTTTTTATCAACTTCAATGTGTAGTATCATCTCATTGGTTTCATGCATATCATGATCTGGGTTTTCAGATTCACTGACACCCATTGTATGTGAGGGAAATGTGTTTGTTTCGGAACTTGCAATTGGTGTTCTGTCATGTAATTGCCAATTATGAGTGGGTGGATGCAATACTCGGGTGGGTGTTTTGCATTTGGAGGCTGACCAGAGGGACCAGGAATCTAGATTGTGATGACATGTTGGCTGGGGAACATGAGTTGGACATGGATGGGGGCCTGGTGGTGGGTGCCCCTGCACTGCTGGGGGGTGGGGGGTGGTGGGGAACATGAGTTGGACATGGGTGGGGGCCTGCTGGCAGGTGCCCCACAGTGCTGGGGGGTGGGGGTGGTGGGGAACATGAGTTGGACATGGGTGGGGGCCTGCTGGCAGGTGCCCCTGCACTGCTGGGGGGTGGGGGGTGGGAGACATGGGTGGGGGCTGGGTGGAGGGTGCCCCTGCACTGCTGGGAGGTGGGGGGGTGGGGAACATGAGTTGGACATGGGTGGGGGCCTGCTGGCAGGTGCCCCACAGTGCTGGGGGGGTGGGGGGGATGGGAGACATGGGTGGGGGCCTGGTGGAGGGTGCCCCTGCACTGCTGGGGGGTGGGGGGGTTGGGGAACATGAGTTGGACATGGGTGGGGGCCTGCTGGCAGGTGCCCCACAGTGCTGGAGGGTGGGGGGTTCGTGGGGAACATGAGTTGGACATGGGTGGGGCCTGGTGGTGGGTGCCCCTGCACTGCTGGGGGGTGGGGGGATGGGAGACATGGGTGGGGACCTGGTGGAGGGTGCCCCTGCACTGCTGGGGGGTGGGGGGTGGGAAACATGGGTGGGGGCCAGGTGGAAGGTGCCCCTGCACTGCTGGTAGGTGGGGGGGGTGGGAGACATGGGTGAGGGCCTGGTGGAGGGTGCCCCTGCACTGCTGGGGGGTGGGGGGGTGGGAGACATGGGTGGGGGCCTGCTGGCAGGTGCCCCACAGTTTTGGGGGGTGGGGGGGTGGGGAACATAAGTTGGACATGGGTGGGGGCCTGCTGGCAGGTGTGCCACAGTGCTGGGGGGTGGGGGGGTGGGAGACATGGGTGGGGGCCTGCTGGCAGGTGCCCCACAGTGCTGGGGGGTGGGGGGGTGGGGAACATGAGTTGGACATGGGTGGGGGCCTGGTGGTGGGTGCCCCTGCACTGCTGGGGGGTGGGGGGTGGAAGACATGGGTGGGGGCCTGGTGGAGGGTGCCCCTGCACTGCTGGGGGGTGGGGGTGGTGGGAGACATGAGTTGGAAATGGGTGGGGGCCTGATGGAAGGTGCCCCCGCACTGCTGGGGGGTGGAGGTGGTGGGAGACATGGGTGGGGGCCTGGTGGAGGGTGCCCCTGCACTGCTGGGGGGTGGGGGTGGTGGGGAACATGGGTGGGGGCCTGGTGGAGGGTGCCCCTGCACTGCTGGGGGGTGGGGGTGGGAAACATGGGTGGGGGCCTGGTGGAAGGTGCCCCTGCACTGCTGGTAGGTGGGGGGGTGGGAGACATGGGTGAGGGCCTGGTGGAGGGTGCCCCTGCACTGCTGGGGGGTGGGGGGGTGGGAGACATGGGTGGGGGCCTGCTGGCAGGTGCCCCACAGTTTTGGGGGGTGGGGGGGTGGGGAACATGAGTTGGACATGGGTGGGGGCCTGCTGGCAGGTGCGCCACAGTGCTGGGGGGTGGGGGGGTGGGAGACATGGGTGGGGGCCTGCTGGCAGGTGCCCCACAGTGCTGGGGGGTGGGGGGGTGGGGAACATGAGTTGGACATGGGTGGGGGCCTGGTGGTGGGTGCCCCTGCACTGCTGGGGGGTGGGGGGGTGGGAGACATGGGTGGGGACCTGGTGGAGGGTGCCCCTGCACTGCTGGGGGGTGGGGGTGGTGGGAGACATGAGTTGGAAATGGGTGGGGGCCTGATGGAAGGTGCCCCCGCACTGCTGGGGGGTGGAGGTGGTGGGAGACATGGGTGGGGTCCTGGTGGAGGGTGCCCCTGCACTGCTGGGGGGTGGGGGTGGTGGGGAACATGAGTTGGACATGGGTGGGGGCCTGCTGGCAGGTGCCCCACAGTGCTGGGGGGTGGGGGGTTGGGAGACATGGGTGGGGGCCTGCTGGCAGGTGCCCCACAGTGCTAGGGGGTAGGGGCGTGGGGAACATGAGTTGGATATGGGTGGGGGCCTGGTGGTGGGTGCCCCTGCACTGCTGGGGGGTGGGGGGGTGGGAGACATGGGTGGGGGCCTGGTGGAGGGTGCCCCTGCACTGCTGGGGGGTGGGGGTGGTGGGAGACATGGGTGGGGGCCTGGTGGAGGGTGCCCCTGGTGGCTGGGGGTGCAGGGGGACATGCGTTGGTGGGCAGTAGTGCAAGTTGACATGTGAGTTGGCTGGGGGGCATGGCCATGGTGGATGGGGTGCCTGCAGGACATGTGCAGGGTAGGCCCCTGTGGTGTGAGCCACCTGCAGGGGCTGTGGAGGTTGTAGAGGGAACACCTGGGAGGGCCCACACGTGAAATTCACGTTTGGTACTCCCCGCTCACCCCTGTAATACACGTACCCTGATGGAATCGCGTGTGGAACTTCCTGCGCACCCCTGGAATACATTTACCCTGCTGATGTTGCGTGTGATACTTGCCCCGCACCCCGAAGTACACGTACCCTGATGAGATCGCGTGTGGAACTTCCCGCGCACCCCTGAAATATGCGTACCCTGCTCGCACGGGGCCAATCGCATGTGGAACTTCCCGCGCACCCCTGAAATACACGTACCCTGCTGATGTCGCGTGTGAAACTTCCCCCGCACCCTGAAATACATGTACCCTGCTGAAATCGCGTGTGGAACTTCCCGCGCACCCCTGAAATACACGTACCCTGCTGGAATTCCGTGTGGAACTTCCCGCGCACCCCTGAAATACGCGTACCCTGCTCGCACGGGGCCAATCACGTGTGGAACTTCCCGCGCACCCCTGAAATACAAGTACCCTGCTGATGTCGCGTGTGAAACTTCCCCCGCACCCTGAAATACACGTACCCTGCTGAAATCGCGTGTGGAACTTCCCGTGCACCCCTGAAATACACGTACCCTGCTGGAATCGCGTGTGGAACTTCCCGCGCACCCCTGAAATATGCGTACCCTGCTCGCACGGGGCCAATCGCGTGAGGTACTTCCCACGCACCCCAGTGATACACGTAGCCCGCTTGCCGTGCTGGTACAGGGTTAGCGCAGCCCTTTGCGCTGGATTGGGGATTTTGATGGCTTTTCCCTGCGCGAGAGGCGTTCTTGGGGGCGTAACTGGCGCTGCTGCAGGGTTGCTGCGCCACTGTGCGCCACGGCTGGTTTTGGTGGCTGGAATCCATGAATACGCTGTGCGCGGAAATGGATTTTAGCGCACGCGGCTGGGGCAGGGATTCGCACGCGCACACTGTGCACTAGCCGCGTGCGCCACTTGTGCGCTGAATTCTATGAATTACCCCCTAAATAACTTCTACTAGGGGATTTTAAGTAGTGGCTGAGTAATGGGAGTGACACACAAGCTAAGTCTCTTGCGGATGCCTTAGTGGATCTTGGGTTTTGAACAATTTGTTAAAACCCCAACCCATGACAAAGGTAACACACTAGTGACTGCGTAGCGGGCTGCAAAATGTCCTTGGCCAGTCAAGAGATAACTCTGTGCCCATGTTCAGACCATTTCTTCATCCACTTTGTGGTCTCGTGTGATAGGGTGATTACACATAGGAAAGAACATAAAGTCACCATTGTAAGTGATTTCAATCAGGCACACACCCAAGTCTCGCCCAGCGTGTAGTGCGCAAATGAAACCCTTATTTATTTGTATCTATAAGTTCAATATTCTGAATGATATACCACTCATATCACACCCTCCTCAAAATACCCCCTAGGTTACACTGAACCAGGAATCAGGCTAGTTGTAAAGGTAATTATTTGTTTATGTATTTAGAATTTAAATCACAATATATTTTTAATAGGTAACAACAATCACCAATGGGGTGACAGGAACAATGAATAATATCTTTAATGCACTAGGAATTAAGTAATGAACACAAAAAAATGCAGCAAAGAAAAGAATACTTCTGAGTTGGTTTGGAACAGATAGCACTATGGTTAGGGGTTCCCCCCGCAGCAACCCTCAACCCACCAATAGTCAATTTAAATAGATGTGAGGCGAGAGCAAGTATTCTGGAATAATGCAGACCAAACAGAATATCACTCCCACCTTCCACCCCCTTAAACACAAGAGAAAAACGGATTTGACTTTTGAACTGTCAGATGGCTTTGAAATTGGCTGAGCAAAAACACAAAATATGTTCAAAATGCTTAAATTATTATAAATTCCTAGGGGAACCGCTTTGAACAGATGCAAGCAAACATAAGCAATTATTTAATCAAAAGGAAACAGTTTGATCTCAAAGGCCAAGTGGGAACCAATGTAAAGGTAATTCACACGTGTAAAACTTTTCTAAATATCAATTTGCGGCAAATTTTTACTTGTGTGATTTTTGATATAACGGGTCAATCGCACTGTTTTGCAGTGAGTTGTGAATGTAGCTGAGGATGTTAGGTACACGTGGGAGTTGAAATTTCACTTCTATCTCAACCCCTTAAGTGCCAAGGACAAGGTATCTCGTCCTTGGGATTACCTCCCTGGTGCCAAGGACAAGATAGCTCGTCCTTGGCACTTAAGGGGTTAATGAAGGTGAACATTTTAGAAGGCTTTGAATGGTGAAATACCGAAATCACCAAAAAAGGCCTTGGCACTGGGGGGCTGGGGGGGCGAAACCCATGGCAGTTAAAAGATTAAAAACTAAGGGAGTTATAGAGGTTTTAGTGAGAGGTGTTTTCCGAAAATAAAGACACAAATTTGGACAAGGACTTCAGTTTAGAATCAGGAAATATGGCTTATGCTTTTACTCAAGGCTAGAGCGTTCAGGCTAGGCAACCAAGTCGGGATAAAGTAAGCTCTGAGACTGATTCATGACTTCAGTAACAGATCCTCATCACCTTGCCCGGCGGCACCAGTCCAAACACTGAAAGTGGGATTTACACAAATAAAGATGACTATAAAAATGGTGCTTTAGCAACTAGACAGAATAAGATAGCACTACAGATTTTGACATTGTTACTGGTTAGGAAATAGGGATAGTTCAGAGATCAAAATGGAACAAGATAATGCAAGGTATACAATAGTTCTCTAGCATCCTATTAATACTCACAATCCACTGGGATTTTAAGATTTTGGACAGTCACGGTTCTGGTCAATGGATTGGATCTATCAAGGAAAGACAGCATATCAGGCACGGGACTGGATCAGCTAGGCTGGTCACTGGAGCTGCACGGAATCTGCCCTTCTTGTTTCTGGGTATTTCAAATCAGCGGGATGGCGAGTTCATCAGGCAAGCATTATGGTAGCAAGCCAGATAGTTTCAGGATGCTAGTTTCAGGATGCTTTCTTACACCACAGCACTTCACTGGGTTGTAAGGATTATTTTGAGGATTGAGGCCTAACCGAAAATGGTTCAGCTACGGCTTGGCCTGGTCCTTGGCATCTGGGTCTGGAAGGATGTTGAATGCTGGCTGTTAAATTTTGGATCAGAGTGCTTCGCTGGAATCAGAAGAGCCAGTCCCTATGTGTTGTCAGCTGTCTCTATTTATCCTTTCAAATGACATCACAAAATTGGGTGCGTGGGCCGGCTTAACTAAACTTGTTCCTGTGAACCGGGATTGGATCAGAGCCTCATCTCTGCCTTGCACCCGAGTGATTGGCTCAAGGACGGATGATGTCACATTTATGGTTTGGCTTTTACAGTCAGCAGCCCTTAGGAACCGCTACTAGCCACTAGTATCAAAATTGAATTTTATCCTAAATGCATATTGATACATTTGTAACCTCTATGAAAATTAACATACAAGTATTCCATATTTTATGGAGTATCTGTTCATCAAAATCCCGCAGCTGTGAGATCTTGTTTCGCCTTTTTGCAGCATTTTGTCCATTTCTTCATGAAAACAATTTTCAAACTTTCTCCAAATTTCTACAAATATGTGTGTTTATCATAGGGATGTGTGTGTAAAGTTTAACAATTCTAGCATGAATACAGTTCCCATAAAATCACATATATCGCCATTCCTGTTCAGAATATGCTACACTGTTCCAGCACATTTTGAAATGTAGTGCCAAAATGTAGACTAACAAATCTGCCCTTTTGATATTTTTCACCATTTCTGATAACAAGTTATGATTCTCTAAAGAATTGTTCATTACATGTTCTTAGCAGCAAATGGTCCACCTTTTGTCTCTCACTGGAGCTCAAAGAGTAGCCCCCTGCTTTGGGAACCTTCTGCAAGCCAAGTTTATGACCCCTTCACACGTCCATTTCCTGGCCTGGAGAATCTGCCATTGTTCAGTCTCTGGCTGTAGACAAATGTCTGTCCTACCCCACAATTATAATGTGTCAGTATGTATCTGCTGAGAGGAATGCACTCCCCTTGGGGGAAACCTGTTTTTCCACTTCTTGCAGCCCAGCCAGGCTAATCTATTCTTAATTTCTTGACTTAAAATCCAGCAGAAAACAAACTTGTTGCATCAGATGACATAGGTAAATTACTTTCTTAGATTTAAACCTGTGGGATCAAAAACAACTGAAATCTGTGTTTCTTTCAGCAACAATCCTTTTATATTTGCTAATCCGGCAGACTTGTAGTTTAAACAACTTTAAAGTTTCACCAGGAGAGCCCATTTGACAGGAACTGGGAAGAATTTGCGCTCTTTGTCTTGGTTCCTTTGAAAATTGTACAAGTAGACCCGGTCTCCTACTTGATATTCCTTTTTAGTTGTCTTAAGGTCATAGTGGGTCTTCATACTGTCTGCAGATCTTTCTAGATTCTGCTGAACATACGCAAAAGCATGTTGAAGATGTTTTTTCAGATTCTCAACATACTCATGAGTTGTGGAGGCATTTATCAAGGTCTGCTCTTGGGTTCTGTAGAGCAGATGCTGGGGTAGCACCATCATTCATCCAGTCATTAGCTCAAATGGAGACATTTTTGTTGCAGAAGAAGGGGCAGATTTGAGGCCACCAGGACAAGGGGTAATGGAATGTCCCAACTTGGCCTAGAATCTGCCACAAATCTTTTTAATTTGCTCACAATGATTTTATTGTACCTCTCAACTCCACCACTAGAGGACGCCAGTAGGCAATGTGTAGTTTCCTTTTTACCCCAAGTATCTCCCATATCTTTGTCATCACTTCACTAGTGAAGTGACTACCTCGGTCTGACTCAATCCTTTGGGGTAGTCCAACATGTGACAAGATGTGATTGATCATCAGGGCAGCTGATGTTTCTGCCTTGCAATTTGGGGCCGGGGACATTCCACCCATTTAGTAAACAAGGTGCTTGTGAGAGGCTTCTTTTGAGTTGTCTTACTGCCCCGGCTTTTTCTGGACCCCACTCCCACTTGACCCCCCTACAACGGATGGATCAGGGGCCTTGTGATCTCAGCGTAATCCTCAATGAACTTTCTGCTGTAATTAGTCAGTCAAAGGAGGCTCCTTAGCTCATGCAGAGTTGTGGGGTCTTTTAGTTTCTGGAGTGCTTCTACTTTCTTTTCCTGGGGACAGAGGTCCTCAAGAGTTATCTTATACCCCAAGAAGTTGACACGGGTCCTGCACCACTGTGCCTTTTGGAAAGACAGTTTTGCTCCGGCAACCCTCAACTGTGTCAGAACGTAACGGATCTCTGCTATGTGTTCCTCCACAGTTGAGCATGCCCAAGTCGGCATGGCCTTATACAGAAAGTTATTAAATTCATTGCCGGAGTTGATGTATCCGAAGGGAGTCCGGGTCCAAGTGTACTGCTGCCCCCGAAGGTAAAGGCCAGCTTGTATTGGTCCTCCCTACTGACAGGTAAAGCCCAATACCCATTGGTCAGGTCAATGGCAGTGTATACCTTTGACCCCTGATCTGGGCCAGCCCTTGGTCAATGTAGGGAAGAGGCCATCGGGAAGTGTGGACCCATTTGTTGAGCTCCCTTAAGTCTGCACAGAGTCTCCAATGGCCGTTTGGTTTCAAAATCCCCAGCACCGGATTATTGAAGGTGCTGTGGACTGGACAAATTATCCCACGGGACTCAAGGCTCTTAATTATTTCTGTAAGGGACTCCATGGATGCGAGAGGCAAGTGATATTGCTTCACAAACACTGGAGTAATGCCAGGGTCTGTGGGAATTGTTGTTGTATGGATTTCGGTGCAACCACTGTCATATGAGTCCACCGCAAAGAGATCTTGGAAATCTAAGAAAACTTGTTTCAATTTTTGCTTTTGCTCCAGAGTCTCACCGGCATCAGCTAGGTTGACTCTCTCTTCAACCATCTGCCTGAAGCCCAGAAAAACTTCTGGTTTGGCTATCTCAGTGGCCTCCTCCAGCTGGGTGGAGAAGTCCCTGGTCAAAGTACTGACTTGGACTGATGGCTTCAGGTGGGGAAGGCAGTCCTGGTGGACTTGAAAGATCACCTCGTCCCTCCTGAAGTCACGGGTCACCTCTTCCTTACCATAAGGGCAGGAAGAGTACACCAGGAAATCCCCCCCCCCCTGCCGGGTGAAGATCCTGTCTGGTGTGTGTCATTGTCACTTTCACTGTCAAAACAGTCATTGGGGATAGGTCCTAGCAGTTTGTTACCTAAATCTATGGAAAAATGTCGGTCATTAACCGTCATTCCAATAATGGTGCCTGCGCCCAGAGTGATACTCCTAAGGTCGCTGTTATCCACCACTATTGGAATGGTGTTGTGTTCTGTATTGACTAGTGGTGTTGGATTGAACCCCAACCCTTGCTGTTGGAAATGGGCATTGAGATGAACATATGCGTCAGGAATTTTTCAATTTCTGTCCTCTTTTTTAATTTTTACTTTAAGTGTGAATTGTCAGGTCCGTTCTGGGATGGTGACTTCCTCTCCAATCTGAATTTCAACTGCATATGGTAGCAATTGAGCTGACTTAAATGCTTTCTCTGGGTCATCAAAGTCCATGGGATTACCGCTAATCGGGTCCATCTTTGAAGTTTATTAGGTCCAAACTAATGGCAAAGCGATTGAGAATGTCGCTGCCTCAATAAAATGCAGCAGGGACATCTCGCACGATCCAACAATTATGGACTATGCTCTTGTTGCCTATGGAAATTTTGAGAATACACCTGCTAGGCAGGAGAAGTTTGGAATTGGGTGTTTCCAGGTCCATTTCCCATTTGTCTATCAATTTAAATGTGGGAATGGCTGGATCTTTTGGGAGTTTCCGGAACATGGCCTCGCTGATGAAGCTCTTACCGTTGTTCACGCACACTCGGGTGAGAACAGTCTTTCCCCTCATTTAACTGAATTGGGATCAACAACTGTTCTCCCATTTTCTGAAGGTCAGTCAAGCTTTGAGCTGGTTTCTCATCATTTTGGACTATAGCAGTGGGATTCTTTTATTGTGAATTTGTATAGAATTTCAGAGTATTCCCTTCCAGTGTTGAATGCAAATTAGACTGGAAGGAAAGTTAATTTTCAGAAATAGAGAGGACTTCCAATCTCCAGTTTGTTGCCCTACTGCAATAACGGTCACATCTGGGATTTGGTGGTTTTGGAAATGGAATTCAATTTGGTCAGGTTTTTGTTCAACCATGTGGCATGTGCCATTTAAACTAACATGGTTGACACTATGTTTTAATTTTATTCGTCGGTTAGTCTGGGTCCAGAGGATCTTGTTTACACAATCTATTAGGGGAGACAATCTACGTAGGGTGTCATTCCCTAGTAAACATGGTGTACCCTCTGGAGTCACAAATATGACCGGTTGTTTCACCTTGTGTCGCCCAATTTTAATGTCTAAATCCGCAGTCCCCTCGACAGGAATTTCCTTCCCATCAAAGTTTTGAAGTTGTCCAAGAAGAGGGGTGAGAGGGATTTGGTATCTCTCCCCCCTTCCTGAATTCGGCTGATCAAAGGCCCTTTTTGACAGAAGGGTGGCTTGGGAACCAGTGTCCACCAGTGCCAAAAATGTACATTGCCCCTGTATTTGGACTGGAGCATAACATCTTCCCTCCTTCTCCTCAAGAGGGCAAGGATAATGTGCACTTTTGGCCAATTGGTGGGTTAATTTCTTTGCTTTTGATTCTGACAGAGGGGTAGTTTGGGCAGGATTTTGTTTGGGATCTTGGGAACCTGCAAGAAAAAGGTGGTAGTTGGATATTGGGGGAGTTTTGGACTCTGTTGGTTCTGATTCTGGGCTGACCCCCCTCCTCTTTGGAGGCAGTCACCAGAATTCGTTTGGGCCAGGTGATTCTCTGGCTGGTCATTCTGGGATTCAAGGATGGGCTGTTTTAACTCAGTCCCCACATCTACCCAGTCTGGATCAGGATCTCTCGGGACACATTTTTCTTTGGGAGGAGTTCCCCCATCCCTGAAGGAGAAGATCCTTTTCCCAGAATCTTCTGAGGACCCCTCTCCTTCAAATTGGAAGATTATAACCTCCTCCCCAAAAGGGGTCTTTTTAGGCCCTTTATTTCTCCTACCCGTCCACTGTTCCTTAGGTTGCAGACCTTCGGGCGCAGGAGATTTTGTTTCTGGTTTCTGGGTTTCCAGGGGCTTTTCACAAGTGGGGAAGGAAGCTTCCTCTAATGCTTTACACCCCCCTTCCCCTGTGCCTCCTCCCTGGGAACCGGTGGGTTGTCGGGGTTCTCTCCCTGTCATTGCTCTGGATAACCAGACCCTTGATTTGACGGGTTCTGGGCCGCCATGTTCATCCGCGGGTTTTGCTGAGCCCTTAACATGCGACCCAGATCCTGTGCCAAGTTCTGGACCTGGCGCTCCAGTTGGGACACCCGCTCTGGCTGGTACGGGGTTCTCTGGTCCATCCTAGGTTGATCACCGGAAGGGTAACTATCCCTCCTCCCATAATAACCTTTGTTGGGATAGTTTTGGTACCCCTTCACCCTTGGCCTCCCCTCTCCCAGATTGGGCTGTCTGGGCTCAGGAAAGTGGGGAAAGAAAGAAGGGTTGATTTGGGGGTTGATGTTTGGCGGGTACCGGGGAAAGAAACTCAACCCGGAAATTAGGAGGGAAGTTTCCTGGTTTGGCAGCTGCCTAGTTGCATCCCCCCTTGTGCTGGGAGTGTCCACACATAGCCCAGGATGGGATGCTGCCCTTGTAACGGGGGCTGATATAGTCAGGGGAGTAAGGGGTCCCATTTGTGGGGTTACCTCCCTGACTACCTGTTTGGGATTGGCCCGAGGGCCTTCTGGGTCTTTGGTTAGGAGGATTATGCACAGAAATGTTTTTAGGCCCCAACATCTCCAGATCTAAAATGGGGGCAACCTTCACCTCAGCTACCTTAGCAGCAGCAGGTGTGTTGGTTGGTTTGGGGTTTTTATTGGTACTTTTATTTTCAACAGGTTTATGCACTTCATAAATGCGAGTTGCCTGTTCAATGACCCAGTCTAGTGATCTCTTCTCATGAAAGTCCCTCACCAACTGGATCATGATGTATTTAGGGAGTGCATGAAAGAAGGTATTGATGAACGCCCTACTTTCTGTGCACACCCTCCTGGTGGTCTGTACAAATTCTTGTGGGGCCTGCCTTCCCCACATTACAGATTGTAGGCTGCTTTGCGGGCCTCCTAAGGGTTTCTATGTATAGAGAAGTGTTTTAAGATGCACGCCCTATAGGTGGACCATCTTGAGTGGTTCTGATCCTCCAGCCCCGCAAAGAAGCTGGAGTATTCAGGGGAAAATGTCCACTTGATATATTGAATGCAACTTTGGCTATCCTTCAGGTGGAAAGTATGCATCATTTGCTCAAACAGCTCGAGGTGCTCCCACACGGAATATTTGGCATTTTTATGATAGGGAGTTATGACGCTCCCAATGGCCTTGATTTGTTTCTGGGGATCTTTCAGTAGGGCCCTCTTAATTTTGTTGGCCTTTTTAGTTTTGGTCACCCTTGTCCACTTATCCTCTGATTCAGAGGCACTGCTACAGGATGTGGCTATCTGATCCTCTAATCTCTCCCTGATTCTGCTTGCTTGGGAAGGGCTAGCAGAATGTGGGGGCCTAATCTCATGAGACCTGTGGTGCTCAGAAGAGTCTCCCGACTCTCCCTTGCCCCCAGGATTGGCTGTGTACACCCCCACTGCCCTAGCTGGGAAGAGGTTTTAAGATGCTCTTGGTGGGTCTAGTTTCATGAAGTTCCCCACCAAATATGACAGATTGATCCCTTGGTGAGCGATAGTTTTGAGGATCCAATTCTCTGATTCTCCTCTCACTGGAGTCCTCCTGATCAGAGAGGCTAACCCTTACATTTGGGAATCTGTACAGAGATGCCTGCCCATCCATTTCTGGGAGGCGCTGATCTGTCAGTCGCATGTTTCCCATTGTGCTGAAGTCTACCATCCCGTGGTCCTTGTCTCATATGAGCCAGTGCACATGAGGGTGGCAGAGTCCATGGAACTGAAGGGATTAAGGTCCCTGATGACAGGGGTACTGAGGTTATGCTCAGGAGTTTCTCTTTCCCATCTTACCTCATCTCTTTCAGCCCCTATTCCCTGATGACATGCCAAAATCTGACTATTTTGCTCCTCTATTAAGGCCTTACTGGTCTCCATGATTTGTTCCTGCACAGCCATCTGTCTGTAGAGCCTGTCATTCCTTTCACAGAGAGCCTCATTGTCTCTCTGTGCTTCCTGCCTAGATTGGAAATACTGAACCAATTTTTGCTGCAGGAGACTCACCTCCTGAGTCTGGTCCTTATTGGTCTGATTGTTCTTTGCCAGAGCATCCTCCACTCACCTGGTGTGCTCTAGTAGCTTTTCATAATCAATTCTAATTTCACTAAACTCCTGAAGGGGCAGCTTCCTTTCCTCCAACTTAGTTTTTAATTGACTGACTTCCTGACCTAAGGCCTCCCTCTCCTGAGTTAGAGTTCCCCTTTGTTTCAGCCAGGTCATCCCTCAGTTTTTTAAATGCACCAGCTTTCTGGCATTCCTCATCAAATTCTTCTTGAGAGTGGATGTCTTTAATAATTAATTTATTATTTTCCTCTTTCAATGATTCTAGGCGGTTTTGTAAGGTGACTATCTGTTCTGCACAGACTCCATTATAATTTAATTGATGCTCCAGTTTCTGTTGACTCTGTTGTAAAGAGTCAAACCTTTCCTGAAACTCTTTTTGCAGTGTCTGTACCTGAGTATTTTGTTCTGCATTCTCTTGCTGTAAGAGAGCCAAATCTTCTTGGAGTTTGGTGATATACGGCCTAGCCTCTGTTTCTGATTCTTTGCTTTCCTGGAGCCTTTGCTCTGCAGAGTCCATATTGGTCTGGATTTTCCGCAGCACTTCCCCTTGCCTCTTTGTCAAATCTATATTGTCTGCATGTTTTTCCTGTATGATTCCTATGTGGAGGTATAGGTAGGCCGCTATTTCAGCAATCTTAGACTGCTCCTCTTTTATTTTCTAGGCCATGTACAGCTCGCTAAGTGCTTGATGTAATGGACCCTTGTCCTGCCAGGTATCAAGATCAATTGCAGTGATGTGTTGTTTTATTTCCTGCAACCATACCTGTTCATCCTGTTTTGGCCACTCACCCCTGACAAACAGTTTGTGCAGGAAGTGTTCCCTAGCAGTACTAATTTCCACTGGGGTTGCCATTCCAGAAATATTAATTTTCTTCTGACTTATCTCAGGGTTAATTTACCTTTGTAAACATACCCAATTCTTTTGAGTATTTCTTTTGAGGGGTGCTTGTACAGTGTAGCACAGTATGCCAACCCAACCAGGTGTATGTACCCTGCCAGCTAGTATGCTGTGTTAGACTGTCACAAGTTGTATGTCAAATTCAGGATCCCGGACCCGAGCCCCCAAGCTGTAAGTGATTTCAATCAGGCACACACCCAAGTCTCGCCCAGCATGTAGTGCGCAAATGAAACCCTTATTTATTTTTATCTATAAGTTAAATATTCTGAATGATATACGACTTATATCACACCCTCCTCAAATTACCCCCCAGGTTACACTGAACCAGGAATCAGGTTAGTTGTAAAGGTAATTATTTGTTTGTTTATTTGGAATTTAAAACACAATATATTTTTAATAGGTAACAACAATCACCAATGGGGTGACAGGAACAATGAATAATATATTTAATGCACTAGGAATGAAGTAATACACACACAAAATGCAGCAAAGAAAAGAATACTTCTGATTTGGTTTAGAACAGATAGCACTATGGTTAGGGGTTCCCCCTGCAACACCCCTCAACCCACCAATAGACAATTTAAATAGATGTGAGGAGAGAGGAAGTATTCAGGAATAATGCAGACCAAACAGAATATCACTCCCACCTTCTCTCCTTAAACACAAGAGAAAAACGGATTTGATTTGTCAACTGTCAGATGGCTTTGAAATTGGCTGAGCAAAAACACAAAATATGTTCAAAATGCTTAAATCATTATAAATTCCTACGGGAGCCACTTTGAACAGATGCAAGCAAACATAAGCAATGATTTAATAAAAAGGAAACAGTTGGGATCTCAAAGGCCAAGTGGGAAATAATTTAAAGGTAATTCACACGTGTAAAACTTTTCCATATGTCAATTCGTAGCACTTTTTTATTTATGCGATTTTTGATACAACGGGTCAATTGCACTGTTTTGCAATGGGATTTCGAGTTGTGAATGTAGCTGGGGAGGTTAGGTACAAGTGGGAGTTGGTATTTCACTTCTATCTTAAAAACTGAGGGAGTTATAGAGAATTTATTGAGAAGTGTTTTTGGAAAATAAAGACACGAATTTGGACAAGGACTTCAGTTTAGAATCAGGAAATATGGCTTATGCTTTTACTCAAGGCTAGAGCGTTTAGGCTAGGCAACCAAGTCGGGAGAAAGTAAGCTCTGAGACTGATTCATGACTTCAGTAACAGATCCCCATCACCTTCGCCAGCGGCACCAGTCCTAACACTCTAAGTGAGATTTATGGATCAGGTTTACACAAATAAAGATGACTATAAAAATGGCGCTTTAGCAACTAGACAGAATAAGATAGCACTACAGATTTTGATACTGTTACTGGTTGGGAAAGTATGGATAGTTCAGAGATCAGAATGGAACAAGATAATTCAAGGTATATAATAGTTCTCTAGCGTCCTATTAATACTCACAATCCACTGGGATTTTAAGATTTTGGACAGTCACGGTTCTGGTCAATGGATTGGCTCTATCAAGGAAAGACAGCACATCAGGCACGGGACTGGTTCAGCTAGGCCGGTCACCGGAACTGCATATGATCTGCCCTTCTTGTTTCTGGGTATTTCAAATCAGCGAGGTGGCAAGTTCATCAGGCAAGCATTATTAGCAAGCCAGATAGTTTCAGGATGCTAGTTTCAGGATGTTTTCTCACACCACAGTGCTTCACTGGGTTGTAAGGATTATTTTGAGGATTGAGGCCTAATTGAAAATGGTTCAGCTACTACTTGGCCTGGTCCTTGGCATCTGGATCTGGAAAGATGTTGAATGCCGGATGTTGAATGCTGGATCAGAGTGCTTTGCTGGAATCAGAAGAGTCAGTCCCTGTGTGTTGTCAGCTGTATCTATTTATCCTTTCAAATGACATCACAAAAATGAGTGTATGGGCCAGATTAACGGGATTGGATCATCGCCTCATCTCCGCATTGCACCCAAGTGATTGGATCAAGGATGGATGATGTCACATTTAAGGTTTGGCTTTTACAGTCCTTAGAAACCTCCCCTAGCCACTAGTATCAAAATTGAATTTTGTCTTAAATACATATTTATACATGTGTAACCTCTATGAAAATTACATACAAGGATTCCAAATTGTATGGAGCATCTGTTCATCAAAATCAGCAGCTTGAGATCATGTTTCACCTTTTTTGCAGCATTTTGTCCATTTCTTCATGAAAACAATTTTCAATCTTTCTCCAAATTTCTACAAATATGTGTGTTTATCATAGTGATGTGTGCGTAAAGTTTAACAATTCTAACATAAATACAGTTCCCGTAAAATCACATCTATTGCCATTCCTTTTCAGAATATGCTACACTGTTCAAGCACATTTTGAAATGTAGTGCCAAAATTTAGACTAACAAGTCTTTTTGATATTTTTCATCATTTCTGATAACAAGTTATGAGTCTCTAAAAAAATGTTCGTTACATGTACTTCTTTGGGAACCTTCTGCAAGCCAAGTTTATGACACCTTCACACGTCCATTTCCTGGCCTGGAGAATCTGCCATTGTTCAGTCTCTGGCTGTAGACAAAAGTCTGTCCGAGCCACAATTATAATATTCCAGTGAGTATCTGCTAAGAGGAATACCCTCCCCTTGGGGGAAACCTGTTTTTCTACTTCTTGCACCCAGCCAGGCTAATTTATTCTTAATTTCTTGATTTAAAATCCAGCAGAAAACAAACTTTTTGCATCAGATGACATCAGTAAATTACTTTCTTAGATTTAAACCTGTGGGATCAAAAACAACTGAAATCTGTGTATCATTCAGCAACAATCCTTTTATATTTGATAATCCGGCAGACTTAGTTTAAATGACTTTAAAGTTTCATCAGGAGAGCCTATTTGACAGGAGCTGTCATTCACAAGTATCCCATTGTGCTGCACTCACAGGCAATCCAGTTTTACTGAAATTTTTTTTGCTCTTAACCTTTCAGGACTTTGTACATTCACAGTGCTTCATTAGGTTAAATGGATTTTAGCGCCAAGCAAGATTTTGAGTGTTGGGAAGTGTTGCTGACAAAGCGTGTTACATCAAGGTTAAGGATATGCGCAAACAAGGGGCTGTGCATTGTCTTGCCAGTTCATAAGGAAGATGTTTTTTGTGTGTATCCATTGGCTGTTGCAACAAAGTCAAAATGCAAACTATGAGACCTTGGTCACTGTGCTTTCTCCTCCACCTTCTTCCAGATGTCTACTCCTCTATGGCTTCTGCCTTGAAACTCTTACATGCAAAATGTTGCCTTTTGTCGATGTTCTAGACCTGCTGCCCGCTTAAATTATTCAGAGACCCCTCTTAGCTGTTAAAAGAAGGAAATACCAGACAGGATGCTGGCACAGCACTCTAAAGTATGTTCTGCACATTGTTCCACATGTCATTGTCTCGTGAGGATAGCTCAGCGGCAGCATGCTCGCTTTGGAAGCAAGACTACATGGGGCACCACATGTTCGATCCCCAGGTCCACGCTTCAAAACCTCTGGGTATTAAGCGCGCTATAAATAACCTATCATATCATATGATTGGTACAGTGGAATTTATACCAAATGGGCTGCCAACATTAAATCCATACTAGCATTGAACATTCACTATCTAGTGTGATATTTGTTTTATTTCTGCCAATGCTCAATCGTTTGCATAACACTACCCTGAAGCAATGGGGTGTCACTGATATACTCTGCTTCAGCTGGGAGCCCTATTCTCAGTGCAAAAACACTGATGCAGCTGAAGTATTTTCAGAGGTAAAAGTACAGACTGCCGTAAGTACGCTGTGTGACTGATCTCTGTTTGTGCAAGATGTCACTGCATATTGGGCTGCAAAGGTGTGGTAGGCAAAGGTGGCTCTGCCTTCCTTTGTCACACGTTTTTCTGGCAGAGTTTGCATGTAACCAGATTAACGTTCTGTTTTATTATCCGTGAAGTAGTGCCACACTTACTTTTGACTTTTGTAATGGGCTAGCAGAGGCAGATTGCATTTGTGTCGTTGTAATGCCACTGAAGGGGGTGGTGTTGGTGCGGTTCTGTATGCCACGTAATAATGTAATGTGCTTTCTTAACTGTAAAAGGGTGTCTGTTACTCAAAGAGGCTGTATGCAGATGAAGGGTACGCTTTAATTAATACCATAGCCTCTTCATCAGTGGGATTGTCCTTCCACCTCAGTACTACTGATTTGAAACAGGAACATTGGGACCATCATCATTGTCTAGATCATCATCCATCTCATCATCATTAACGTCTCACCCAGTGGATAAGGTGGCATTGGTAGAGACCTGAGCTTCTGAGTGTCCTCCCGCTGTTCTACTCCTACATCTGTGATTCTTCTCCTTATCTTTGTTAGATAAGATCTGTACACCGACATCTTCTCCTGAGATTCTGGGAGGAACTGGAAGTGCAACCTGCATCGTCTGTCTGGGTGGATGACTATTCCGATGGTTCAATACCTGGGCTTTTTAATGTACTGTGGCCTGTATCTCAGAGTGAGCACCCATGTGAAATCCCAGATTCCTGCTACTGCAGGAGTGAAAGGATCAAAAGGAGTACATTTCTCTCACTATGGTGCTGGTATTGTGTTTCCTGGCTCTCCCACTCCCTCTCCCAGGTGTCACATGTTTTGTTCACTCACTTCAAGAGACTGACACTTATTGGTGTGTCACACCCTGCCCCATGAATCACTGTTGATCCCTCCCAGCAAAATCAGGAGAGTGTGGTACTTTCAGGGATTCCCATCTCCTCCTTTTTTTCCTCCCATGTGTTATCCAATGGCACAGGGCTTGACCACTTGTTTAAAGATACAGAGACTGACCAGTGTGTCACCCGCTGACTGCCCCCATGAATCACAGCTGCTACCTCACAGCAAAATATGGTCAGTGTGACTCTACCAGAAGATGCCCTCAGGATTTGCCAGCTGCTCCAACTATTCCTCCCAGCTGTCACCCAATCCACGTGACTCACCCTCTCTCCTCAAGAGACAGACACTGACTGGAGTGTGAACTTCTTCCCCCCTTGAATCTTTGCTCCTTCCTCCTAAATAGATGGGAAATAATTTAAAGGTAATAAACACGTGTAAAACGTTTCCATATGTCAATTCGTAGCACTTTTTTACTTACGCGATTTTTCATACAACGGGTCAATTGCACTGTTTTGCAATGGGATTTCGAGTTGTGAATGTAGCTGGGGAGGTTAGGTACAAGTGGGAGTTGGTATTTCACTTCTATCTTAAAAACTGAGGGAGTTATAGAGAATTTATTGAGAAGTGTTTTTGGAAAATAAAGACACGAATTTGGACACAGACTTCAGTTTAGAATCAGGAAATATGGCTTATGCTTTTACTCAAGGCTAGAGCGTTTAGGCTAGGCAACCAAGTCGGGAGAAAGTAAGCTCTGAGACTGATTCATGACTTCAGTAACAGATCCCCATCACCTTCGCCGGCGGCACCAGTCCAAACACTCTAAGTGAGATTTATGGATCAGGTTTACACAAATAAAGATGACTATAAAAATGGCGCTTTAGCAACTAGACAGAGTAAGATAGCACTACAGATTTTGATACTGTTACTGGTTGGGAAAGTATGGATAGTTCAGAGATCAGAATGGAACAAGATAATTCAAGGTATACAATAGTTCTCTAGCGTCCTATTAATACTCACAATCCACTGGGATTTTAAGATTTTGGACAGTCACGGTTCTGGTCAATGGATTGGCTCTATCAAGGAAAGACAGCACATCAGGCACAGGACTGGTTCAGCTAGGCCGGTCACCGGAACTGCATATGATCTGCCCTTCTTGTTTCTGGGTATTTCAAATCAGCGAGGTGGCAAGTTCATCAGGCAAGCATTATTAGCAAGCCAGATAGTTTCAGGATGCTAGTTTCAGGATGTTTTCTCACACCACAGTGCTTCACTGGGTTGTAAGGATTATTTTGAGGATTGAGGCCTAATTGAAAATGGTTCAGCTACTACTTGGCCTGGTCCTTGGCATCTGGATCTGGAAAGATGTTGAATGCCGGATGTTGAATGCTGGATCAGAGTGCTTTGCTGGAATCAGAAGAGTCAGTCCCTGTGTGTTGTCAGCTGTCTCTATTTATCCTTTCAAATGACATCACAAAAATGAGTGTATGGGCCAGATTAACGGGATTGGATCATAGCCTCATCTCCGCATTGCACCCAAGTGATTGGATCAAGGATGGATGATGTCACATTTAAGGTTTGGCTTTTACAGTCCTTAGAAACCTCCCCTAGCCACTAGTATCAAAATCGAATTTTGTCCTAAATACATATTTATACATGTGTAACCTCTATGAAAATTACACACAAGCATTCCAAATTTTATGGAGCATCTGTTCATCAAAATCAGCAGCTTGAGCTCATGTTTCACCTTTTTTGCAGCATTTTGTCCATTTCTTCATGAAAACAATTTTCAATCTTTCTCCAAATTTCTACAAATATGTGTGTTTATCATAGTGATGTGTGTGTAAAGTTTAACAATTCTAACATAAATACAGTTCCCGTAAAATCACATCTATTGCCATTCCTTTTCAGAATATGCTACACTGTTCAAGCACATTTTGAAATGTAGTGCCAACATTTAGACTAACAAGTCTTTTTGATATTTTTCACCATTTCTGATAACAAGTTATGAGTCTCTAAAAAAATGTTCGTTACATGTACTTCTTTGGGAACCTTCTGCAAGCCAAGTTTATGACACCTTCATACGTCCATTTCCTGGCCTGGAGAATCTGCCATTGTTCAGTCTCTGGCTGTAGACAAAAGTCTGCCCTAGCCACAATTATCATATTCCAGTGAGTATCTGCTAAGAGGAATACCCTCCCCTTGGGGGAAACCTGTTTTTCTACTTCTTGCACCCAGCCAGGCTAATTTATTCTTAATTTCTTGATTTAAAATCCAGCAGAAAAAAAGCTTTTTGCATCAGATGACATCAGTAAATGACTTTCTTAGATTTAAACCTGTGGGATCAAAAACAACTGAAATCTGTGTATCATTCAGCAACAATCCTTTTATATTTGCTAATCCGGCAGACTTAGTTTAAATAACTTTAAAGTTTCATCAGGAGAGCCTATTTCACAGGAGCTGTCATTCACAAATAGCCCATTGTGCTGCACTCACAGGCAATCCCGTTTTGCTGAAAAATGTTTTGCTCTTAACCTTTCAGGACTTTGTACATTCACAGTGCTTCATTAGGTTAAATGGATTTTAGCGCCAAGCAAGATTTTGAGTGTTGGGAAGTGTTGCTGACAAAGCGTGTTACATCAAGGTTAAGGATATGCGCAAACAAGGGGCTGTGCATTGTCTTGTCAGTTCATAAGGAAGATGTTTTTTGTGTGTATCCATTGTCTGTTGCAACAAAGTCAAAATGCAAACTATGAGACCTTGGTCACTGTGCTTTCTCCTCCACCTTCTTCCAGATGTCTACTCCTCTATGGCTTCTGCCTTGAAACTCTTACATGCAAAATGTTGCCTTTTGTCGATGTTCTACACCTGCTGCCCGCTTAAATTATTCAGAGACCCCTCTTAGCTGTTAAAAGAAGGAAATACCAGACAGGATGCTGGCACAGCACTCTAAAGTATGTTCTGCACATTGTTCCACATGTCATTGTCTCGGGAGGATAGCTCAGCGGCATCATGCTCGCTTTGGAAGCAAGACTACATGGGGCACCACATGTTCGATCCCCAGGTCCACGCTTCAAAACTTCTGGGTATTAAGCGCGCTATAAATAAACTATCATATCATATGATTGGTACAGTGGAATTTATACCAAATGGGCTGCCAACATTAAATCCATACTAGCATTGAACATTCACTATCTAGAGTGATATTTGTTTTATTTCTGCCAATGCTCAATCGTTTGCATAACACTACCCTGAAGCAATGGGGTGTCACTGATATACTCTGCTTCAGCTTGGAGCCCTATTCTCAGTGCCAAACACTGATGCAGCTGAAGTATTTTCAGAGGTAAAAGTACAGACTGCCGTAAGTACGCTGTATGACTGATCTCTGTTTGTGCAAGATGTCACTGCATATTGGGCTGAAAATGTGTGGTAGGCAAACGTGGCTCTGCCTTCCTTTGTCACACGTTTTTCTGGCAGAGTTTGCATGTAACCAGATTAACGTTCTGGTTTATTATCCGTGAAGTAGTGCCACACTTACTTTTGACTTTTGTAATGGGCTAGCAGCAGGCAGATTGCATTTGTGTCGTTGTAATGCCACTGAAGGGGGTGGTGTTGGTGCGGTTCTGTATGTCACGTAATAATGTAATGTGCTTTCTTAACTGTAAAAGGGTGTCTGTTACTCAAAGAGGCTGTATGCAGATGAAGGGTACCCTTTAATTAATACCATAGCCTCTTCATCAGTGGGATTGTCCTTCCACCTCAGTACTACTGATTTGAAACAGGAACATTGGGACCATCATCATTGCCTAGATCATCATCCATCTCATCATCATTAACGTCTCACCCAGTGGATAAGGTGGCATTGGTAGAGACCTGAGCTTCTGAGTGTCCTCCCGCTGTTCTACTCCTATATCTGTCATTCTTCTCCTTATCTTTGTTAGATAAGATCTGTACACCTACATCTTCCCCTGAGATTCTGGGAGGAACTGGAAGTGCAACCTGCATCATCTGTCTGGGTGGATCACTATTCCGATGGTTTAATACCTGGGCTTTTTAATGTACTGTGGCCTGTATCTCAGAGTGAGCACCAATATGAAATCCCAGATTCCTGCTACTGCAGGAGTGAAAGGATCAAAAGGAGTACATTTCTCTCACTATGGTGCTGGCATTGTGTTTCCTGGCTCTCCCACTCCCTCTCCCAGGTCTCACATGTTTTGTTCACTCACTTCAAGAGACTGACACTTATTGGTGTGTCACACCCTGCCCCATGAATCACTGTTGATCCCTCCCAGCAAAATCAGGAGAGTGTGGTACTTTCAGGGATTCCCATCTCCTCCTTTTTCTCCTCCCATGTGTTATCCAATGGCACAGGGCTTGACCACTTGTTTAAAGATACAGAGACTGACCAGTGTGTCACCCGCTGACTGCCCCCATGAATCACAGCTGCTACCTCACAGCAAAATATGGTCAGTGTGACTCTACCAGAAGATGCCCTCAGGATTTTCCAGCTGCTCCAACTATTCCTCCCAGCTGTCATCCTATTCCACGTGACTCACCCTCTCTCCTCAAGAGACAGACACTGACTGGAGTGTGAACTTCTTCCACCCTTGAATCTTTGCTCCTTCCTCCTAAATAGATGGGAAATAATTTAAAGGTAATTCACACGTGTAAAACTTTTCCATATGTCAATTCGTATCACTTTTTTACCTATGCGATTTTTGATACAACGGGTCAATTGCACTGTTTTGCAATGGGATTTCGAGTTGTGAATGTAGCTGGGGATGTTAGGTACAAGTGGGAGTTGGTATTTCACTTCTATCTTAAAAACTAAGGGAGTTATAGAGAATTTATTGAGAAGTGTTTTTGGAAAATAAAGACACGAATTTGGACAATGATTTCAGTTTAGAATCAGGAAATATGGCTTATGCTTTTACTCAAGGCTAGAGCGTTTAGGCTAGGCAACCAAGTCGGGAGAAAGTAAGCTCTGAGACTGATTCATGACTTCAGTAACAGATCCCCATCACCTTCGCCGGCGGCACCAGTCCAAACACTCTAAGTGAGATTTATGGATCAGGTTTACACAAATAAAGATGACTATAAAAATGGCGCTTTAGCAACTAGACAGAATAAGATAGCACTACAGATTTTGATACTGTTACTGGTTGGGAAAGTATGGATAGTTCAGAGATCAGAATGGAACAAGATAATTCAAGGTATACAATAGTTCTCTAGCGTCCTATTAATACTCACAATCCACTGGGATTTTAAGATTTTGGACAGTCACGGTTCTGGTCAATGGATTGGCTCTATCAAGTAAAGACAGCACATCAGGCACGGGACTGGTTCAGCTAGGCCGGTCACCGGAACTGCATATGATCTGCCCTTCTTGTTTCTGGGTATTTCAAATCAGCGAGGTGGCAAGTTCATCAGGCAAGCATTATGGTAGCAAGCCAGATAGTTTCAGGATGCTAGTTTCAGGATGCTTTCTCACACCACAGCGCTTCACTGGGTTGTAAGGATTATTTTGAGGATTGAGGCCTAATTGAAAATGGTTCAGCTACTACTTGGCCTGGTCCTTGGCATCTGGATCTGGAAAGATGTTGAATGCCGGATGTTGAATGCTGGATCAGAGTGCTTTGCTGAAATCAGAAGAGTCAGTCCCTGTGTGTTGTCAGCTGTCTCTATTTATCCTTTCAAATGACATCACAAAAATGAGTGTATGGGCCAGATTAACGGGATTGGATCATAGCCTCATCTCCGCATTGCACCCAAGTGATTGGATCAAGGATGGATGATGTCACATTTAAGGTTTGGCTTTTACAGTCCTTAGAAACCTCCCCTAGCCACTAGTATCAAAATCGAATTTTGTCCTAAATACATATTTATACATGTGTAACCTCTATGAAAATTACATATAAGGATTCCAAATTTTATGGAGCATCTGTTCATCAAAATCAGCAGCTTGAGATCATGTTTCACCTTTTTTGCAGCATTTTGTCCATTTCTTCATGAAAACAATTTTCAATCTTTCTCCAAATTTCTACAAATATGTGTGTTTATCATAGTGATGTGTGTGTAAAGTTTAACAATTCTAACATAAATACAGTTCCCGTAAAATCACATCTATTGCCATTCCTTTTCAGAATATGCTACACTGTTCAAGCACATTTTGAAATGTAGTGCCAAAATTTAGACTAACAAGTCTTTTTGATATTTTTCACCATTTCTGATAACAAGTTATGAGTCTCTAAAAAAATGTTTGTTACATGTACTTCTTTGGGAACTTTCTGCAAGCCAAGTTTATGACACCTTCACACGTCCATTTCCTGGCCTGGAGAATCTGCCATTGTTCAGTCTCTGGCTGTAGACAAAAGTCTGCCCTAGCCACAATTATCATATTCCAGTGAGTATCTGCTAAGAGGAATACCCTCCCCTTGGGGGAAACCTGTTTTTCTACTTCTTGCACAAAGCCAGGCTAATTTATTCTTAATTTCTTGATTTAAAATCCAGCAGAAAACAAACTTTTTGCATCAGATGACATCAGTAAATGACTTTCTTAGATTTAAACCTGTGGGATCAAAAACAACTGAAATCTGTGTATCATTCAGCAACAATCCTTTTATATTTGCTAATCCGACAGACTTAGTTTAAATAACTTTAAAGTTTCATCAGGAGAGCCTATTTCACAGGAGCTGTCATTCACAAGTAGCCCATTGTGCTGCACTCACAGGCAATCCAGTTTTACTGAAAAATGTTTTGCTCTTAACCTTTCAGGACTTTGTACATTCACAGTGCTTCATTAAGTTAAATGGATTTTAGCGCCAAGCAAGATTTTGAGTGTTGGGAAGTGTTGCTGACAAAGCGTGTTACATCAAGGTTAAGGATATGCACAAACAAGGGGCTGTGCATTGTCTTGCCAGTTCATAAGGAAGATGTTTTTTGTGTGTATCCATTGTCTGTTGCAACAAAGTCAAAATGCAAACTATGAGACCTTGGTCACTATGCTTTCTCCTCCACCTTCTTCCAGATGTCTACTCCTCTATGGCTTCTGCCTTGAAACTCTTACATGCAAAATGTTGCCTTTTGTCGATGTTCTACACCTGCTGCCCGCTTAAATTATTCAGAGACCCCTCTTAGCTGTTAAAAGAAGGAAATACCAGACAGGATGCTGGCACAGCACTCTAAAGTATGTTCTGCACATTGTTCCACATGTCATTGTCTCGGGAGGATAGCTCAGCGGCAGCATGCTCGCTTTGGAAGCAAGACTACATGGGGCACCACATGTTCGATCCCCAGGTCCACGCTTCAAAACTTCTGGGTATTAAGCGCGCTATAAATAACCTATCATATCATATGATTGGTACAGTGGAATTTATACCAAATGGGCTGCCAACATTAAATCCATACTAGCATTGAACATTCACTATCTAGTGTGATATTTGTTTTATTTCTGCCAATGCTCAATCGTTTGCATAACACTACCCTGAAGCAATGGGGTATCACTGATATACTCTGCTTCAGCTGGGGCCCTATTCTCAGTGCCAAACACTGATGCAGCTGAAGTATTTTCAGAGGTAAAAGTACAGACTGCCGTAAGTACCCTGTGTGACTGATCTCTGTTTGTGCAAGATGTCACTTCATATTGGGCTGCAAAGGTGTGGTAGGCAAACATGGCTCTGCCTTCCTTTGTCACACGTTTTTCTGGCAGAGTTTGCATGTAACCAGATTAACGTTCTGGTTTATTATCCGTGAAGTAGTGCCACACTTACTTTTGACTTTTGTAATGGGCTAGCAGCAGGCAGATTACATTTGTGTCGTTGTAATGCCACTGAAGGGGGTGGTGTTGGTGCGGTTCTGTATGCCACGTAATAATGTAATGTGCTTTCTTAACTGTAAAAGGGTGTCAGTTACTCAAAGAGGCTGTATGCAGATGAAGGGTAGGCTTTAATTAATACCATAGCCTCTTCATCAGTGGGATTGTCATTCCATCTCAGTACTACTGATTTGAAACAGGAACATTGGGACCATCATCATTGTCTAGATCATCATCCATCTCATCATCATTAACGTCTCATCCAGTGGATAAGGTGGCATTGGTAGAGACCTGAGCTTCTGAGTGTCCTCCCGCTGTTCCACTCCTACATCTGTCATTCTTCTCCTTCTCTTTGTTAGATAAGATCTATACACCTACATCTTCCCCTGAGATTCTGGGAGGAACTGGAAGTGCAACCTGCATCCTCTGTCTGGGTGGATGACTATTCCGATGGTTCAATACCTGGGCTTTTTAATGTACTGTGGCCTGTATCTCAGAGTGAGCACCCATATGAAATCCCAGATTCCTGCTACTTCAGGAGTGAAAGGATCAAAGGAGTACCTTTCTCTCACTATGGTGCTGGCATTGTGTTTCCTGGCTCTCCCACTCCCTCTCCCAGGTGTCACATGTTTTGTTCACTCACTTCAAGAGACTGACACTTATTGGTGTGTCACACCCTGCCCCATGAATCACTGTTGATCCCTCCCAGCAAAATCAGGAGAGTGTGGTACTTTCAGGGATTCCCATCTCCTCCTTTTTCTCCTCCCATGTGTTATCCAATGGCACAGGGCTTGACCACTTGTTTAAAGATACAGAGACTGACCAGTGTGTCACCCGCTGACTGCCCCCATGAATCACAGCTGCTACCTCACAGCAAAATATGGTCAGTGTGACTCTACCAGAAGATGCCCTGAGGATTTGCCAGCTGCTCCAACTATTCCTCCCAGCTGTCACCCTATTCCACGTGACTCACCCTCTCTCCTCAAGAGACAGACACTGACTGGAGTGTGAACTTCTTCCCCCCTTGAATCTTTGCTCCTTCCTCCTAAATAGATGAGGTGAGCATGATTCTTCCAAAAGCTGGGTTTGATTTTCTCTGACACCAAGACGAGTATTGTGCTCGAGAATTTGACATTAACTGCTACTAAAATATCTATGTACCAACTCCCTTGTGTACATGGAAGGTAGTGAATACACTAGCTATGTAGAGGTCACTAGACATATAGGCAAGGAACTTCTAACATAGGGCTTTGTGCTAAGTCATTTACATACACAATGCAACTTATTAGTATGGGTTGATGGTAGTTTGCAATTCAGAAATACTCAGCAATCTATATTTTCTGTTCTGAATCTACATGTACACTATGTTTCCTGCATGTGTGGGTACAGTTCTCTGTAGAAATGTATTGGTGACTTTCATGAAATCAGGACTTGTTGTTTCACCTATCGGTGTGTGTGTGTGTTTGTCTTTCTGAAGTAAATGAAGAATCTACAGGAGACAAGCTAAACTGCACAAACAAGTATTTATTATCTTAAAGGAGGCCCGCCTGTCCAGATTGTTAACTGACAGCCTGGGCAATCACCAAGCCTTTCATATACTTTTGTTTGGAACCCAGGGTGACTCCATGTTTCCCAAGAAACAAATACAATGTTATGCTATTACTGAAAATAACCATAGCAATCAGGTAATCAAGTGAACAGATGCAATTATGTACATTGTAAACATGTTTAGAATCACAGTTAGATACAAGCGTTGCCCTTTATATACATGACCCACAAAAACAGTTATTCACCATCTTTAACATTACCACCCTGCGAGGGGAAGCCATCCAATCAGGTGGCTAGGAAAGCGGGTTTGAACCGCCGATGCAAGCCTGCGCTCCAGCCAGCCTGATGGCTGGCTCCCCCCACCGCCATCTTCCCCTCACTCTCCTCCCTCTTTTTTAAAAACCCCTCGCACCCCACACTCACTTTATTTTGGCTGCGACGGCACTCACTGCCGCAGCTGCTTCTTCTTCTTCCGGACTCCAGCTAGTCACCGTACGGAGTCCTCTTCCCTTTCCATGGCGGCCATCTTTGTAAAGGATTTTCCTTCATTCAACGGGACGTGTGCGGTATCCCATTGAGTGAAGGAATATCCTTTTTAACGGCCCAGAGCCCTTGTTATATGTCCTTGCTTCGCTTGGACTGATATTTGGCTGCCGGGCCGTTAACCCCCATTGTAGCCCTTAAAATGGGGGCTTATCACCATATTAATAAACATAACTCTTTCCTTGCAAATTAATTGATTTCTTTCTATCCAGCAACATTCAGAGTTTTAAAAGGACCTGCATGTAACACTTTCAGTCTCTATATATTTCGGGAAGGAGAGCTACTATTCTCCAGTAACAGACATTGGGCCTCATTACAAGGTTGGCCGTGAGGCAAAAACGACACCGGTATGGTAATACCGGCATCATTTACTGCTCCAGTGTATTCTGACCCGGCAACCTGGTATTAGCGGCACCATAAATAATGGTGCCACTAATAGCGGCATGGGCGCATACACGCGGCCCTTCTGGGAGCAAATACCGGCATGCCGGTAATAGGGGGACATCCCAACCCACGCGGACATGCAAATACCAGCATCATGAAGCCGGTAATCATGGGCTGCACGATGCCGGCCATACAGGCATCGCAGACCACCCGCAAACAGCAATCAAGATACAAGGCAACTTCCACAGGTGCACACAATCCCCACAGGTGGAGTCAATGGAGGCTGGGCTAGCATAAAATGAGCACACCACACACCACACCCCTTACAACACCAACATGCTACCAATCCATTGCACCAGACCCAGCTCTTTTAACCTAACCCCTGAGCAGATCTACACCCTGTACCGGTTGGACCGTTACACCATCACCACCATAGTGGACATGATACAGAACGACATTGCCAGCCTCATAGAAATACGCACTGCCATCCCCTCGCTACTAAAGGTGGTGTCTGTGCTACACTTCCTGGCCACAGGCACCTACCAACACACAGTGGGCTAGCTGCATGGCATTCCACAGCCACTATTTTCATGCATGTTGAACCAAGTGCTGGATGCCCTCCTAAAGCACGCAAGCAGCCACATATCCCTACCACGGACTGCCCAGGAGATAGCCGACACCAAAGTAGGCTTCCATGCACTGGCAGGAATGCCCAATCGTGTTGGTGCCCTCGACTGCACCCATGTGGAATTGGTAGTCCCCCATGCCATAGAGGCGGTGTATCGCAATCGCAAGCAATACCACTCCATCAATGTGCAAATGGTATGTGACTCCAGCAAGATCATCGCTGCGCCTGATTTCCCGTATCAACACATGATGCCATGGTACTGCGTAACTCAACGCTACCCCTTCACATGGAGCGACATGCTGGACCACGTGCCTGACTGCTTGGTGAGTTGCACAACTGTCCCATGGCAGTGCTTTGGGGTACTGATGTGTATGGATTCATAAGGGGGGGCATACTGCACCTGTGTGGGAAAGGGGGGGGCATACTGCACCTGGGTGGAAATAGCCAGTGATTGGAGAATGCATGCAGAGCTAAACACTCCTGACCTGAACCGGCCAAACGGAACATGGCACATCACTGGGCCACATATCACAAATAATGCATATCGATGACAACAAGTAAGAGGCACAACCAGGCCACCATGGTGATGGCAAGCAATGCATGAATGAACAGGATGGCAACTGTGGCAATGTGGTCAGTGTGACCATGCATAGTGAAGAATGAACAGCATGAATTGGAGGCTAAACATTGTTGCACTACCACGGCACATCTGCCTCAGCATGCATGATTACACCCTGCATCATCTATTGAATGCCATCCAGACTACCACACCTCATATCAGTTTAGAATGCATCTAGGTGACAATTTTGCATATGTACAGGGACATGTGCATGTCCACACCAAATAGCTGCCGCCATGACTGTGCTTCCTGAAGGTACCAGCTCAGAGGGACACACACCTATTTGTATTTGCTTGCAGGTGACGGAGGATATCCCTTGAGGCCGTGGCAACTTACCCCTGTGCGGGACCCGCAGAACAGCCATGAAGAGGAGTACATTGGTGTGCACACCCGCACCCGTGTTGTGATAGAGCAGACCTTTGGCCTGTTGAAGGCGCATTTCGGCTGCCGAAGCAGGTCTGGTGGGGCACTCCTACATAGGCCTGAGAAGGTGACAAAGATCAACATGGCCTGTGTCATGCTGCACAACATGTGCGTCCGGAGAAATGTACCACTGCCACCTGACATTGACATGCATGCCCCGGGTGAGGATGATGAGGATGAAGACGGAGGTGAAGTAGCCCCCCTGCTAGTACATGATGCATGGGATGGCCATGCAGTACGCCAAGTACAGATTCACGAAAACTCCTGACCCACAGGGACTATGAAAGACATGTGTCAGTCAGACACTGGGCCAATATGGACATGCACACAGGGAATGTTGGGAGTTGGGCACTGAACACCGTAACACATTAAATGGATGCACACGAAAATAACAATGTCCAGCCATGGATTTTTCTTATCACAACGTGTGTATTATTTACAACAGCAAAAATGTGCCCACTCCCCCCTCCCTAACTCCCCCAACAAACTCCCAGATCCCCCCAACAAACACCCAGACCCCCCCAACAAACTCCCAGACCCCCCCAACCAACACCAATACCCCCAATAGACTCCACAAGATGCACCCCTTGACCCCCAACCTTGTGTCCCACTCCCATTGTCCACCCACACTACTTCCGGGACTTCTTCCTGTCCAGAGGCAGCATTTCAGTGTGCCTTGCATTCCTACATGTCTGGCGCACTGGGCTGGTGGGGACAGATGACGCTGGTGTGGAGGTAGTAGGTGAGTCGCTGGCAGGTTCCACACCTCCTGCAAGCCGTGGCGCTGCATATGGAGAAGCATTGAAGTCAGCACCTGTGTCACTGCCCAAAGGCAGTCCCTCATTAGCCGAGCCGATGCATTAACAGTGGCTGTGTTGGCTTCAATGGCTGCTGTGGTCTCCGCAATTGCTGTGGCAATACCCCGCCTGGTTTCCTCCCTGTCCGCTATGTAATGGCAGAGTAGGTCTAACATGGCCTCCTGTTGGGCCTCCACCATCGACAATCGTGTCTCCACGGTTTTGGAGGGGGCTGGAGTGGTGGGTTGTGCAGTCACGTGGACTGCATTTTCAGGACTGTACTCCTCAGAGGTGGTTAGGTCACAGTCACAGAGGCAGGGATCAGCTTCACTGCAGCTGGGTGACTGCAGGTGTTGGGTCGAGGGGGTGGGGACGGGGCTCTGGGTGGCCGGGCATGTCACCTCGGTGTCCCCCTCAGGCTCCACACTGGCATCAAGTTCTTCCCCAGTGGAGGTGGGTGCTTCCAGGGACTCCCCTTGGACAGGTGTGGGTGTGGCCTGCTGGGTCAATAGTGTGTCAGGCACACTGGCAGCAGGTGTTGCTGGCTGTGTCCCAGCTCGCACAGGCACACTGGCAATGGCTGTGGCCTGCTTGCCTCCAGCTGAGGTGGTGGTGGTGGTGGTTGCCCTCTTTTAGGGTGTGAGGTGGATGCCCTTGCGGTGGTCTCCTGGGTTGCTTCTTCCTCATCGGTGCCTGGGGGGTAGAAGAGATGCAGGGCATCAGTGATGGTGTGACATGGCTGAGGCATAAGATGGTGTTGTTCATTATTCATTTGATCATGCATTCATGTCTTACAGGTGTGTCACGCAGGGTATTCAGAGGGGGCATGTTAGCATTCACTGCATGGCAGGTGGCATGCCGTTGATTTGGGATTTGTGTGATGTATCACATGGGCAAGGCCCAGGGGTGTTGGCTGTGTGTTGTTTATGGGATTGGCACTCAGCATGCATTTCAGTGTGGCAGCTTCTTTTGGCCCGACATCTGGACTTGGATATGGTCATGTGGGTGTTGGGACATGCATTGCCTTGCCTAGACTCTCTACCACTTCACTTGTGCTACGTCATGGTCTCCCCTACAGGGATCTGCAGGGTCACTCACCTCCTTCCGCGGTTGATGCCGCACCCGTCTCCATTTCGCATAATCCCTCAATGGACTCAAGACGGATGAATCTGCTAGCCATCTCCTCCCAGGGCATCAATTTGGCAGGGGGGTGGGCACCCCCGCCTGTGGACATGGCCTCCCTCCGATTGCTGGCCATGATATTGCGTACCCTCAACCGGAGGTCATCCCACCGCTTCCTGCAGTCCCTCACACTGCACGGGGTGGTACCTACGGCTGATACCTCGCGGGCGACCTCCTGCCAGATTTGCCTCTTTTGTTGCTGCACCTCCCGCTTCTTGTCGTGGGATTGGATTATGTCTGCATGTGCAGCTAGAGAGTCCGCTAACATGGTCAGCTCTGCGCCTGAGTAATGCTGTTTTCGCAGCCGGGGGTGGTCTTCCTGGTAGCCTTTGACATTCTCTATAGTTTTCCACTGTGCTCTCCAGTTATCAACTGGTGGTTCTGGAGGATTGCAATGGATTGTGTTTTTAAAGATGGCCGCCGGCCCATTTCCCGTTCCTGCACAATGACGTTATTTCCGGGTCCGGTTTTGCGAACCCGGTATTAGCATGGTGGTATTACCGGGCCGCTATTTAGGGGTTGCTGTTAGGCGGTGCCAGTATCGGCGGGTCCTGTGATGGCGCTATCGGGGGGTTGGAGGGCCTTTAGCGGCATGCCGGTATTTCCATTACCGGCATGGGGGTTCGCACGTGCTCGCGCACTGATAATCAACCGCTATTAGCGGGTTCATACGAGCACGGACCCGCTCTTACCGCATGCCAGTAATGAACCCGTTTTTACCAGGCTACTCGTAATGAGGCCCATTTAGTTGAAAATGTTCTTCCGTCACCCACTACACCTGACTCTACCTAAGCATTGGCAGACAGAAGAATGCAGAGGACTTGCACTTTGCACAGTTCTTAGTGAATAGAATACATTCTTTCAACATATATTTTGTTGTAAAAACATCCACACTTTAGCATGGCATAGACTGGCTGCATCAAAGCATGATGTCATCCCTAGCAATAGTACTAGCTTTGCACTGTAACCCACCATGACTCAACACCAGTTTCGAGACTAACTACATTTGCAAATAATACTTAAAATATGTCATATTTGATGCCCTGCGTGTTAGTCTTAGCAGTGCATTGCGGTGAAAGAAGTTATGGTTGCCTAGTTTACAATAATTGGTACATTTCTTTGGTTTTTCGATTTTACCTTGCAACCATAAACATCCCTTTAATATTGTATTTAAATGAATTTCATAGGTTTTTATTAGTGCAACTTAAACATTACATCCCTCTAACAATCATTTTTTCAGTGTATTTCATCGGTTTTTACTTATGCAACTTAACCATAATGTCCCTTTAACTAAGTTTTTTCAGTGAATGCATATGTATATATATATATATATGAGGAAACACAGGGCACCAGACAGGGGTACGCACCTACCAATTGTGGGAATAAGGTGGGTGGGCTGGGACACCCCAAGGGGGGAGAGAAGGGGGTCTCTGGAAGCTGCAGCCAGCCCTAGGGACCGACCATGGAGGGAAACAACGGGGGGGTATATACTCTGTATATAACACAATCTGGACACAATGGAACCTGCCGCATATATTTTTATAATTTTTATTTGTAGAGCATGCCAAACCCCTGGGGATCAGGGCGCTAAAATTGGAGAAAGGTTGGGGGGGGAGGTGAGAGGAACTTACAACTACAGGAGAGGTACAGAGTTGTCAAAGTACAATACATTGCATTGTCAATAGTTGTTAGGAGACAGCAATGAGTCAGTTGAATAAGGCAGTTTTGAGAGGTTTTCTGAACCGCCAATATGATGTTTCAAAGCGTAGGTGGAGATAAAGGATGTTCCATAGGCACGCAGCGGTGGATGGGAATAAGGAGCAGCCTGCTTTTCTACACTTGAAATGTGGGATGTTGAGTCAGTGGCTGTAGAGACATCTGTTTGGTCTGGTTGAACTGTTCTTAGAGATCCTATTTGATAGATAGGGCAGTGCCATGTTTGAGAGGCAATGGTGGGTGATGGAGAGTATTGTATAGTTAATTCTTTCTCTCACTGGAAGCTAGTGGCTGCTCTTCTGTGAACTGAGAATTGGTTTCATTTTAGGAAGGTCCAAGGCTGCCCAAATGGCATTGTTCTGGATAGTCTGGAGTTTGGCCAAATTTTGCTCTGAAGTGCCAGCAAGGAGGGAGTGCAATAATCTAAATGAGAGCCTATTACTGCTCAGGCAATGCAAGGGAAGTGAAACCACAGGTAAACTGCACTGCATGGGGGCACCACAGGTGGGCCTCAACACGTAGGCCAGCTCTGAACACACGGTCTGTACACTCCAGCTGAGGGAGGGGGTAAGCTGAATTCAGGCTGCTCATCTCAAACTGACGGCATTCACTGGGAACAGCACCGGGTGATACAATCAAGACCGGCGAGCCAGTCCCACAGCTATTCGTGGGAGCTGGGGATACCAACCTAATACAGAGATGCACTCGGATGGTACCAAGGCAGTTACAAATCACCCCAGTGTCCAGAGGGTATGGGAACAAGGATGTGGAATGGGGGGGTGCTCAAAGAAGAGCCAATTAGGTGGTAAGTGTTGGTGTCCCTCGAATGTAACAAGCCAACAATAGTGTTTGCGGAGGTTATCATCAGGCAGGTGCCGTGTGAATGTATCCCTTCCCACCAGCTCAGGGTGTCTCATGTTCCATCCTTTCTGATGCTGGCCAATGGCAGACGAATAAAAATCCGGAAGTAAGCACAATTATGTCATTACTAATTGCAAACTGTTTGCAGGGTGGAACGGGAAGCAATGTGGCCACACACAGGGAGGGGATGAGCTGGGAGAAGGCAGGTCTGTTTGGTCCAATCATTTCTAACCAACAGAAAGGAAGTGCCAATTCACAGATCAATTGAACGGGGGAATGCAATGAAGGTGCTGATTTAGCGCCAGACAGGGGGACACACCTACCAATTGCAGGAATAATGGGGGTGGACCGGGAAACAAGGGTGCCTCTGGAAGCTGTAGCCTGCCCCAGGGACCTAGCATGGAGGGGATCAAGAGGGGGCACTCTGTATATAACACAATCTGGTGAAACCACAGGGGTGCCACAGGTGGGTCTCACCCAATAGGCCAGCTCTGAACACACAGCACATACACCGTGACTGAGTGAGTGGGAAGTTAAATTCAGGCGTCTCATCTCCAGCAGATGGCAGTAACTGGGAACAGTAATGCGTGATACAATCAAGGCCGGCGAACCAGTCCTACATCTATTTGTGGAAGCTGGGGAAAGCTATCTAATCCAGAGATGCACTTGCATTGCACCAAGGCAGTTTCAAATCGACCCTTGGCCAGTGGGTATGGGAACAAGTATGTGGAATGGTAAGGGCACTCCAAGAAGAGCCAATCAGATGATAAATTTTGCCATCCCTGGAATGTAACAAGCCCACAGAGTGCCCACAATAGTGTTTGCGATGGTTTTCATTTGGGAGGTGCTGTGTGAATGTCTCCCTTTCCCACCAGCTCAGTGTGTCTCATTTTCCTTCCTTTCTGGTGCTGGCCAATGGCAGACAAATAAAGATCTGCATGTCAGCACAATGATGTTATTACTAATTGCAAACTTTTTGAGAGGTGGAGTGGGAAGCAATGTGGTGCCACACGGGGAGGGGATGAGCCAGGAGAAGGCAGGTCTGTTTGGTCCAATCATTTCTAACTAACGTATGTCTACATATAGGGGTATGACGTATTCTAACCAGTTTGCTTTATGGGAATGGAGAAGATGTAAAGTTTGAAATGCAACTGTTTCTAACTGTATACACAATATATTAGCAATATAAACGTGTTGTCCGCTGTGAGCCAGTTTGTCAGCTCTGATCAATCAGTTCTATTCCACTGTGCTGTTTGATTTGTGCTTTCCCAGCTGTAATAAACAGCATTACTTCTTGTCTGCCTGTGCGCTCCTTTCTGGACTACTAGTGGTAACCTATTTATTGTGAGCCATAGTTAACCCGTAATACACATTTATCAACAACTGCCTTCCTGTTTTAAAGTGCACTTCCTTTGCATTTCCAGTCCTTTTCCTTTTCCAGATTTTCCCCTGATCAAAGCTGGTCGATTTTGGGGAATAGGTAGGGGATTCTTTTGATTCACTTTTTAAGATGCAACTTCAGATTTTGGGATAACCAGCGAGGGACCCAGTCAGGCATCATTGTGTCAGCAAAACCCTCAATTCAGGTGGCTAGTTTGGAAGTAATTTCTCCTGAGGGGACTGGACATCCTTCTATCGGCTTCTCTTGCTTTCTTCTCACAATAGACAGGCCTCATGGACTTCTCTGTCATCTGCTAAGAGTCAATTCTCTTGTTCTGCAATCTCCAGTTGGATCCCCTTCTGTCTCTTCCTCATTCAATATTCCATAATTCAGACTTCTTATCTTCTAGCCCTCTGTCCAACGTGTATGTCAGTATGCTTCCCTCTAATCCCACCCCTGGTTGGTCACAGAGGAGTGGTTTGCTCTACACATGACAATAAAAGGTATGGCGTGGGGGTAATTGACTAGTTCTGAAGTGAAGCTAATTTCGTTTTTATGCTATAATTATTGACTCATCTATGCTAACTTATGAATTTATATTTTTCATTTATGCCTGTCGAAACAAACATTTTGATATGTTACATGCTGGAATGCTGATCATTTGTGAGGGTTTTATGGCTTTTCACCATTTTTGAGTGATTTCCTAATTGACATGGCATTCAGTTTCAAGATTCTGATAGAGTTATCTTTATCTACAGACTGTCCAAATATGGGGTCAATCAGATTTTCTATTGCGATGCACCGCTGATTTTCCGTATTGCAGATTTAAGGTGAGATTTCTGTACATGTAAAGACTTTCGGATTTGTTAGGTGTACACTTGCAGGAGTTTCCCACAAGCGCTCAGAAACAATACCTCAACTATATATTCCTTCTCCATATTACCACCAGTCACAGTAAATTGGCTTGGTTATTCATACCTTCAATGACCTCTAACCAGGCAGCCAAGTGACTGTGTTGATTACAATGGAGGAGCATCTCAGATAATCTTAAAAGCCATCTCGTCCGAATATAACGTCTCATTATTTTCAATCCAGTTCCAACTGGACTGGAGGATCTGAACTCATCATGTATGTGATTCTAAATTTCTGGGTTAAGCCACACTTAGAATTGTAAAGACTGAGGGCCAGATTCTAAGTTTGTGCTAATTATTGTGTTGAAAGCTGACATTATCCCATCCAGTTTCCAGCACTACCATTCTGGGATGGGTAGAAATACTGAAGGGGAAATGCTGTGCTTCCCAGCAGCAAAATCTGCATAAATCTACCGTTTACATAGAAACATGTGCTCCTGTGGCACTGCGAGCATTTTCTAAAAGATGCCACTTTTCTAGTTTAAGAAAGTTTTCTTTAGCTTTCATTAAACTAGGTGCTGCAGTCTCAGAATTGCTCTTTCTAGCAAGGAAAAAGTGTAATATATTAACTCTTCCTATTGACGTGCTAAAGCTGCGCTCTTGAGAGCACAGTCCTCTAACAGTGCCAGCCCTACATTTCTCATGGCTGCTAAGGCTGTTGTCAAGCAGTAAATCAGGCTCATGCTAAAGTTGTGGCTTTGATGCCAGATCGCCGCATTAGCACTTCATCAGAAGAGGGTACTTTTAAAGAAAGTGTTCATCCTTCACAGATGAACACTTCTTCGTTTTTACATGCACCTCAGAATTCGCCCCCAAGAGTGTTTCCAAATCCAAGGCAGTATTGAATTATAATGTTAATCATCAGGTTCAGGCATGCTATTTCAAAACTCTCTTGCAAGAACTCCAATTACGTACATATTTGAGAAATGCAATGAACAGTAATACTGAGTCTGGTTTTATCATTCACAGTGTTACTTTAGGTCAATTAAACTACATTGTGCTAGAAAATACACATTAGCTTTTTTATGTCATGCAATTTGAATTTGTGGTTTCCTGCGCTGGATCTGTTCTGATCAGGAAATAACAGATGGCAGGGATGTACTTTGCCAAGAAGGCCTGTGTACTGCACCATACATATTCAAAACGGGGCATTGAAGAAAATACACTTCTGATACATTTGCTGTGAGTTCCACAAGGACTGAAAGACAATATGTTACTATACATTGATATTATGAATTCTGGCTTTGAAAACAAATTATTTAAACACTGTATTTCCCAACATTTGGGCACACACCACAATTTGACAGGTGTCCCTTTTTAACGTGACAGCGAGCAAGAGGAAAACTGTAATAAGGGCAAATGTTAGTACATCTTATTTCACTTGATTTTGACAGGAAGGCCTTTCTCATTTTATCCATTTCAGGCCTCATCTATGTTATCTATAAAAGATGATACAGGTGGTCTGCTAACCAGACCCTCCTTTCATCAAACTCCATGCCAAGAGCATAAAGTACACTGCTGCATCTGTCTCCTGATCTGCAGCATCTGCTCTCCAGTGGTTCAGAGGTGCCTTCTTGACCGCTGAAGTGAGAGCAAAGTAACCTCAGCATGGAGGCTGCATTTAAAATGCTCACCTATGTTCCAAACCCACATAATTATGATGAAATACCACCCTGGTGGCAGTTTGTTCTTTAAAGATACGCCATGCCTGACTTGGAGTATGGTGGCTGTTTATTCACATAATTATTAAAGCCAAATCTCATTTACATCATACATATGTCAACACTGTGAGCCCAGCCCAGCCATGGACATGCTGTGTGTATTCTCCCTGGATCAGCTCTTTCTGCTGCAACCAGCTGGACAGTAACCAGTGGGAGCTGCCTCTTTTTGATACTTTGTGAGGTCAGGTACCTCCTCTCTCCTGTGGGGCAGTCATCAGCAGGGGCTCTCATGGGAAACGGGATACAAAGGGTACACTCTAAACAAAATGACCAGCCTCATACCAGAGTGTTCCATATCAAAGGAAGTTTCATGCTAAGGTTCTGAGAAGGGGGTGATTAAGTGTGCCAAGAGGTAGCTCTGCATAGTTGGTAAGGATTCCACCATCTCATCTTTCTCTGTACCTTTTCAACCTTCCTGTCTACTACAGGCACAAAGCAATTATCACAAGTATAGTGGTTGGATCCCTTAAAACATGCTTGTTTCCCTCCTATCCCATGGGGACATTTGCCTATTAAAGACAGGGTCACCATTGTACTATACAGAACGTAAGGAGGAATTAATTTGAACCTCCTTTGGGAGAGTTGATCTCTCTGAAGTCCTCAACCATTGAGGTGAAGAAGGATGCTTTGCTCCCCACCCACTCCTAAGGTACATTAGGGGTGACTCTTGCTGAGGACCAGGACCTGTCACTCTGCTTGAAACTCCTTAGGATGGGAGAGCAGATCCTGAAAGGACTCGCTCTGTCCAAGAACCCCAGTGGTGGGTCACACTGCATCACAAAGGCAAGTACAGCCAATAAACATGCTTTCAGCACAGCAAACTGACCAAGCATCATTCAAGTCACATTCATCACATTCAAGTCACATTCATCACATTCAAACCAGTAAAATCCACTGATGTGACAACATCAAAATTGTGGAATATGCATCTGAAAAAACAACAGACCAGGTGTTACTACATATTGTCTCAAACCCGGTGCGAAATACAATTCTGTGCGCAACAGACAAACTGCTTGCATACGGCTTTGATCTGATGGTAAAACCCCCTGAAAGTTGCAAAGAAGGAAGATTCCACAATGACGATACTACCGCCCTATCAGTGAAGTCCAAGATCTCGGCACTGCGGCAATCACTAGCTAGTCTACAAAATGAACCTCAGAGGAGAGGCCTCAACCATCAAAAAGCAAACAAAATAAATGATGATCACGGAAATTCAAGGGTGACATAACTAGCAATGACTAAGAAGTAAAGAAGGAAGGTGTGATCTGCTGTCTTGGAATAGGCACAGATTTTCACACTTGTTCAAATATGTACCTGTCATATTAGAGAAAACGTTGGTGATTTGTTTGCAAGAAACCTGGTTACGTAAAAAAATGTCCAAAGATGGTTTTAGTGTTTTTATACATCCCGCTGAAAAAAACCTCACAGGACACCCCTTTTCGGGACTTATAACCATGATACGAATCAATGAGGGGTGGGCACCAGTTGATTCACAAAATCCACATCCTTTTGTCCAAGGGACTCTAATACAATTCCACCAGTCGATCAAAGGACAATGCGAATACATGCTAATAATAAACTGCTATGGGAACCCGGCCAAGATCTTTACAGATGACTTCTCAAAAGCAGTGATGGTCCTCTTAGATAATGCCATGTTAACCTACAACAATTTGTGGATCATATGTTATGGTGACCTAAATTGGTCTTGGTTTAAACATGAACCAACATCAAAAACAAATTAAAATATTTCCAAAAATCAACTAGGCAAAAGAGCGAATTTGTGGCAGAAATTGATGACAAATAGAAACCTCTGTATGACCAATGGAAACATTAAGGTAGACATGGCGGCAAAAAAACACCTGGGAAGGAATGGGCAATTGCGATGCAAAAATTTTAGACTACATTTGGACGTCTAAAGAGATGTATGTCAAATGAGTGAAAATGGAAATAATCAAAACGGACCAGAGTGACCATGAATTGATACGGCTGCACTGGTCACTGAGTTGGGACGAGAGCGACCATGAAACAACTCCTTCGCTAACAGTAAACTCGGCTGGAAACAGACTGAGAATAAACAGCACTCAGATACAGCTACTTACTTTAAACTTATTGGAAGGGGACAACTAGAAATTAATCGATTACGCGCTGTTGTTAAGTAATCTTGTAAAAAAACACTCTATGGCACTAAACAAGGCTCACAAACACAACTATAGTGAGCTGCTCCACGACGCAAAAAAAGACTTGAGACGAGATATACGACGCCTAGAGAAAATCTATTTGGCCGATGTTGCAGTACAAAAGGGTAAAATACGTCGCCAACAATACAGGAATTGGGCAAAATCTCACCATGTAATTATTGAACAAAATCATGTGGAACTCATCATGAAACACATGATAACCAAAACTTCTAGAGACACATGGGCAATTTTAAATGCTGGAAACTTGAAATGTTTGCCTAAAATTACCAATGAGCTAGCAAGTAACATCTGGGTTAAACATTACACAAATGTATACAAAAAATCTCCATCGGAACCTTTTATACAGATAGAAACTGGAACCATGGACTGGGACTTAAAAATAAACGCACACGAGATTGCTGAAGCCTTAATGCAGCTAAAAAACTTGCGGGCCCCGAGCCCAGATCTAATCACAAATGTCATGCTAAAACAAAACGTTCTAGAATGGTCTGTTTTCATCGAGACCTTATTCAACCGAATAGTGACAACTAGACAAATACCGGCATCATGGTTAAAGGCTGTTGTGGTTCCAATCCACAAGACAGGCGATCGGGACGATCCCAACAACTATCGACCGATCGCCCTTCTAGACACCATAGGTAAGGTCTGTGGCTCCTTTTTGAGGAAGAAGCTTGTAAAATGGGCAAACACATAAAAAATTGTTGACCCTAGACAAACGGGATTTACCTCTGGTGTTGGCGTCGACGTCAATCTATGTCTACTAAGTATTCTAATAATGGAAACCATCAAGGCAGGTCAACGGCTGTTTCTATCATATATAGACATGAAACAGGCCTTTGATGGTATAAGTTGTGGCAAGCTATGGCTTAAATTACTGGCATGCAGATGCCCAGCAACCTTATTCGAACGAATAATGGCTCTTCACACTGACACAACAATTTGTGTTTGTCTCAATAACAGCGGAGAAATGTCAGAGCCTATTATAACAGAAAATGAAGTAAGACAAGGGTGCCCCTGGCCTCCGAACTCTTAAACTGTTAATTGCCGACCTACCAATCCAATTAAATGAGGCCAACTCATTCCCTCCAAAGCTGAATAAAACGCCAATATCGTGCATAACATATGCCGACGACATAGTACTATTAGATCGGACTCAAGTTGGGTTGCAACGGCAACTAAGTACACTGTTTGAATACTTGACCATTAATGATCTTGAAATAAACAAAGATAATGGCAATCAACCCAAAAGGAAACAAGAAAGATCAGGCCGTTGGATGGAGAATCAATGGTGAAATGATAGAAAAGGTAGCTTAAATAAAATATCGAGGAATTCAATACAATAACTCCATTTGTGAAGGACCGTGGATTGACAATCTAAAAAATCGGATGAAGAAGTTGGCACTGAAAGGGGCTAAAATAGAGGAAGAATATGGAAAATTCTTGCTAGAACCTGTCTTACTTTTATATGTGCCGACAATAACATTTGGTGCCGAGGCCGGGTGGAATATTCCAGAATCAACTTGGCACGTACTGGAGGGCCTCTTTTGGCGAAGAGTGTTAAACTTACCTAGACATGTCCCATTGACTGCGTTGAAGCATGAATTATCATTGAACTCACTACATTAAAAACTTACATGGAAATCACTTACAACAAGGAGGAAAATGATCTTAATGCCCCCAAATCCAGCATATGAGATTTTGAAGCTGAAAAGTGCAAATCAAATGACATTGCTAAAAGAATGGTATAAAAAACTGTTAGGGAGAATTCTCTGTTTAGGCTGAATTTCCTAACCTAGTGAGTCCCCCAGCAGCTTTGCTGGATTTCTGGAGTTTGTTTTTTTCCATCCTGCCAAGAGTGAGACTCTTTTTCTCCCACTCTTGGACATGAATGTGGTTAATTCCTTTGAATGTCAATGTGTTCTATGGGCTATGGGGTCTTTTACTCCATAGGGTCTCATATGTTTTTCTATGTGTGTTACACCGCACCCTCCGTGCCGTAACACTGGGGCGTCCTAGAGGATCCCCACCATAGACTCCATACCCTGGGACCGACTACTGTCTTCCAGGGCATGTAAAGTCACCATTGGCTTTACTAGACCTAAATGTACTAACAGAACTAGTACAAACCATCCTATTGTGGTAGACACAGGGGTAATTCGATTACCCCTGGGTCTGTTATTCGAGGGGGCACTGTCCCGTCCCCCCTCGTCGAGTTTTGGCTGGTGGCAGTGGAAACTACTTGTTATATTCAACCCCAAATATAACCCTATGGGATTCATCCCATTGTTGGAGATTGATACTTTTCCTCGTTAATCTCGAACGTACCACTGGTCTACTTATCTTAAATAAGTTTATCGGATGGTATTTTCTGCCAGAACTCGGTTTTTAAAATGGCATCTGTGTTCGTCTCTGTGACTCCTAAACCAAAGGTTGAGCCCTTTGTTCCACTTTTGGCGGGCTTCTGCACAGAGGCCCTCCAAAGTGGTGCCATTCTGTCTGGGAACCACAGGGGGTGTCGGAGGGGGTTTAGGCACCCTGGACTGAGTTGCCTTGCCAACTCAAGTCCCACTCTGGTGTGATTGGCCCAAGTGGTGAGCCACCCCGCTCACCACTTAGCGTGTTTTGATTGACAGCTAGGCTGAATGAATGGGGGTTTTTCTGCATAAAAGCAGGGCTTTTGGGACTGGATCTTCAGAAGTCGCCACAGGACCTAAGAATCCGACGAGGGTAAAGCTGAGCCGACCTGCAACAACGACACCTCCGGTGGAGCCCTGCTGAACCGACTCACCACTTCCCAATGACAGAGGAGATCTCCCGACTGGAGAGTCTCTTCCCCTGACTGGTGGGAACAACCAGTCCCCTTTGCTTTTTCTTCGCTTCCAGGGCGTAGTGGTCGAATTGCCCGTGCTGAGCACCCCGGCAACCGGATAGCCACTAACGCGTACCGCGACCAAAAGGTGGTGCCTTGTGACGGGGCACTCCGCGGCTGGTCTCTTCCCTGGTGGTGCAACGATCTTCAACTTTCCTTCGACGACGAGAGCATCTCTTCTCTTGGCAAAGCCCCGACTTGCATCCACCACCAGGAACAACTGCCCCCGCCGGAGCTGTCTCTTCACATACAAGGTACTGTGTCCGCCTGGCTTCCCTTGTGTCGGTTAGCGTGAGGTGTCTTAATCCTCGCCTCTCCATTGGGTCGCCTCCAAGCCTTCTTAACTTTCTGTTCTGAACTGGTCCAATCTTTCTGTGACAATTTGCGCCAAAGACTCGAAGTGCATTTCCACTGTGATACTTTTTGGGACATATCGCCTTGCCTCTCTCCGAGTGGGCCTGGCCTCTGAACTCTGTGATCTACAGTAGACCCTGTCTTACTTGCCTTGCATTTGTTCGTAAAAGTGTTGGTACCGAGTTGATTTCATACCCTGCCTTTTCTCTCCTGTCCTAACGAATACTAGAGTGCCATCTAGGTTAAAGCATTCACCTCTGTCTGCAAATAAGTGGTGCCGTTGAACCTAAACTTGTCGAACTATTGTTAGGGGGATTGATTTACTTATAGTAATTGTAATTGAAGTTGTTTGCCGTATTAGTGCCAGTGTGTTTTTCATAGATGTGTTTTTATAAATAAATAACTATATATCTTTACACCAAAGCTCTGTTCCGTGTTTGCTTGTTCTACTGTGTGAATTGCCCTATTTTGTATACTCCACATACTGCCTAACTCTTCTTGAGGGAAGTCTGACTGCTCAGCCACAGCTACCAAGTGAATCTGCGTGGTACAGACTGCTACCAAGTAGGTTTACTGCCAAACACCTGTAGTCCTAAATCTTTTGCAGTGGTCCCAGAGGGAACTGCACAGGTTTCCGCCTAACACTGGTGTACAGCGGTGGGATTTGTATCGAGTATACAGTTTAGAGTGCTCTTCGACACTTTAGGATAACTATCCACAAAGCTTAGCACTAAAAAACAACTTTCAAAAACATGTCTACTATGGAAGTTTACAGTCAAGAATCCTTGTCAGGTGAAAATACTGAGAGTTTACGAGCTCTCTGTAGACAAGAGAATCTTTCTGTAAGAGGCAAGAAAGTAGAACTGATAGCGAGATTGCTGGAAAACCAAAGTCTGGGTACTGGTTCAGAGGAACCAACTTCTCCAGTGAATGTAGATAACAGTAATGGTGTTGATCTAAGTCAAAGTTCTGATGATAGTGATGAAGAGGATGAAGAGGAAGGAGAGGCTAACGAAACTGTCTGCCCTGCTCCTCTGTCTGCCTTACCAGCTGTACCTACAGGGCCTATAACAGGTCCCACACTAAGTCCTCAAATCCTTGAACTCGAAAAAATGAAAATAGACTTGGAAATCAGAAGGATTACTGCTCAAACTGAACAGAAGCACCAAGAAATGCAACAAATTCTTAGGCTCAGAGAAATGGAGCTCAAGCATGAGTTAGAAATGAAAAAGTTGTCTGTCGAAACTGCTTCTGTCTCTGGCTCCTCTAGAAGCTTCAGCCCCAAAAAACCCCGGATACCGAAGGAATTCATTGGTATGTATGAACCAAAGTTGGATGTGTTGGATTGGCTGAGTTTGTTTGTGTACAATCATGGGCTCCAGAACATCACAGGTAATGAGTTGCTTACCTGGTTGTTCTCTAGGCTCCCCCCTTTTGCAACTGATGTGGTAATGTAGTTGGGGGAGGAGGATAGGAAAGAGTACGAAAGTGTGAAACTAGCTTTGATAGCTAGGTTCGGGAAGACCCCTTCCCAGTATCTTAAGAGGTTTAGAACCCTCAAAAAGCATGATGGTACCCCTTGGGCTACCTGGGTGAGTGAAGGGTTGAAAAACCTAGAGGGATGGATTAAGGGTTACAAAGTGAACACTTATGAGGGTATGAAGAATCTTTTTATGTTGGAGTCTATTTATGATGCCTGTTCTCCTGAGCTCAGACAGCACTTGGCTGATTCGAAGGAATTGGATTCCAGGAAGCTAGCTAAGGCTGCTGACTTGTGGGTTGCCAACAGGGCTACTCATAAGGATTCTGGGGCAACTCAGAAAAAGGATGAGGGAAAACAGACTAAGAAAGACTCAAAAGAAAATTCTAATAACTCAAATTCCAAAGAGCGCCCCAAACTAAACCAGAAGGGTAAGCCACAAGGAAAACCGCAGCAGAATAGTGTGCCTTCTGGTGCCAAACCGGAAGGAGGCCAGAATAAGCCACCATTCCAGAAAGAATTCGGTAAATGCTTTGTTTGTGGCTCGACTGACCACGTGAAAGGAGATCCCAGATGTAAGAGTAAAACTTCAGGGGTCCAGCTTGTCTCCTTAGCCTTCGCTCCAGAGGAGGAAGTCCAAATGGCAAGTGGAAACTTTCTACTGCTGGCTGATGAACCCATTGGAGTCTCAGCCAGTGTTTCTTTAGTGTCTCTGGGTTTGTAGGAACAACAGAATTTAGATGTCTATAACTCCATCCCCGATAATACTAAAGAGTATTATAAGGACAGTGTCCAGGTGAATGGTCAGGAGACTCCTGCCATTAGGGACACTGGGGCCAGCATAAATGTGGTGGATACATCTTTTTTTCAGGTGGAGGATGTTGCTAAGGCACCCAAACGCCTCACCAAGTTAGCTGGAGGGCCTGTGCAGAGGCTTCCCCAATTACCAGTTCTCATCCAATGTAACGACATGACTGTGAAGATGCCTGTCAGCATACAGAGTGAGGCACCAGGACGCGTTCTGTTGGGTAACGACTTGAAAACTCTCATAGTTGTGTCGCATACCCCCAGACCTCCTAGTAAACGGTTACAGGAGCTAACCAGACCTGCAAGGGAGAGAACCATGCGAGGTACTCTCCAGGAGATGAAGAAAGATATCACTCCTGCTACACTGGAATTGTCAGCTGCTGTCTCCAAGAAATCAGAAGCGAAAGGGAAACCTAAGACTTCTATACCGAAACCAGCAGCCAGCATTTCAGTGCAGCCAACAAGGACTTCCCCGCGGTTGTCCAAAGTTACACCCGTAACTCCCACTCCAGCTGAGGCTGAGAGGGAGGTACAACCCTGTGTGGTAGAATTAGACTCTGAAGAAGAGCTAATGGAAGGCCAGGAACACATTGGAGATCGGGATCCTGTTGACCATCCTGAGCTGCAGTCTTTGCTGGCAGAAGGTGGACCCAGCAGGGCAGACTTCAGTAAGGGACAGAGAGAATGTCCAACTCTGGAAGGTCTTCGCCACCAGGCAGAAGCTCAGGCTGAAGGGCAAGAGCCTGTGAAATACAGGTTGCACTGGGAAGATGGCCTCTTCTAAAGTGAACCGACCGAGTCTGCACCAGGAGACTACAAACCTCTTGTAGTACCCCAAGAGAACAGACCACAGTTCTTGCAGTTAGCCCACGAGATTCCTTTAGCTGGTCACTTGAGTTTCAAGAAGACTAAGGAAAGGCTCTCTCTCAACTTTTATTGGCCGAAGATGGGGGCCGAGGTAGAAAAACACTGCAGGAGCTGCCACACCTGCCAGACCTCTGGTAAGGTTGGCGCCAAGAATGTGGCACCTTTAGTGCCTCTCCCAGTTGTGGGAGTCCCATTTGAGAGAGTAGGGATTGACATTGTTGATCCCCTTGATCCTCCAACCTCCTCAGGCAAAAGGTTTATACTTGTTGTAGTAGACACTGCTACTAGGTATCCTGAGGCAATTCCTATGAGGACTGTTACAGCTCCGGCTGTGGCTAAGGCCCTCCTTGGTATTTTTTACCAGGGTCGGGTTTCCTAAGGAAGTAATCTCTGACAGGGGGTCAAACTTTATGTCCCACTACATGAAAGCCATGTGGAAAACCTGTGGAGTTACTTACAAGTTCTCAACAGCTTATCACCCCCAAACCAATGGGCTGGTAGAACGGTTCAACCGAACCATGAAGAGCATGATAGGTGCTTTGGAAGAACCCCTTAAACGAAAGTGGGACCTTCTACTGCCATGCCTTCTCTTTGCTTATAGAGAAGTCGCTCAGGAGGGAGTAGGTTATTCTCCCTTTGAGCTTCTCTATGGTCATCCCGTCAGAGGTCCATTGGTCCTGATTAAGGAGTGGTTGGAGAGTGCTCCTTCCTCCAAGCCAGTCAGAGTGACTGACTACGTGATAGGACTCCGGAGGAGAATGTCGCACATGATGACAGAAGCAAGCGATAACTTGAAAGCTGAACAAGCATTGGTCAAGCACTGGCATGATCAAAAGGCTAACATGGTTGAGTTCACTCAAGACCAGCTAGTTCTCGTTATGATCCCAACAAGGCAGAGGGCCTTGCAAGACAAATGGATGGGACCCTTCAGAGTTGTGGGTAAACTCGGAGAGGTCAACTATCTGGTGGACTTGGGCAATCCCCAGGATGCTCCGACAGTCTTCCACACCAACTGAATCAAAGCGTATGTCTCAAGTCCTGATGTAGGAGCGTTGCTTCTAGCATCATCAGAGGAAGAAGAAGAGAGTGAAGCTCTTCCGGATCTCCTCAGAGGCCTACCTTTAGATGAAAAAATTGAAGGAGTAAATCTCTCTTCAAATCTGACACCCGAGCAACAAGAAGAGTGCAAATCTATGTTGAATCAGTTTGCCTCTCTGTTCTCGCTTTCACCAGGCTTGACCCCTTGGGGCTAGCATGACATACTCACTGGTGACTGTCTGCCAGTCAAAAGCAGAGGATACCGAATGTCAGAAAACGTACGAACCCACATCAAAGGTGAGGTCAGCAAGATGCTTGATCTCGGGGAAATAGAGCCCTCTACTAGTCCATGGTCTAGCCCAGTTGTGTTAGTACCAAAGGCCGGATCTAAAGAACTTAGATTCTGTGTGAATTATAGAGCTCTTAATGCAGTCACCAAGACTGATGCCCACCCTTTGCCAAGACAGATGAGTTGGTGGATAAACTTGGCGCAGCCAAGTTCCTCAGCACATTTGACTTGACGTCAGGCTATTGGCAAATAGCCCTGACAGACCATGCCAAGGAGAAAACTGCATTTTTTACCCCCGTTGGCTTATACCAGTTTAAGGTAATGCCTTTCGGATTGAAAAATGCACCTGCTACATTTCAACGGATGGTAAACCAGGTTCTGAATGGGATGGAGTACTTCTGCATGGCATACTTGGATGACATAGCAGTGTTCAGCAATTCCTGGGAAGAACATGTAACCCACCTGATAGATGTTTTGCAGGCTCTTGGACGAGCCAATCTGACCATAAAGGCGAGTAAATGCCAAATTGGACAGAGTAAGGTAGTCTACCTTGGACATGAGGTAGGAGGTGGAGAAATAAGGCCTTTGCTCAGTAAGATTGAAGCTGTGCAAAATTGGACAACACCTACTACTCAGACCCAAGTGAGAGCCTTCCTAGGCCTCACTGGGTATTACAGGAATTTCATTGAGAACTATGGGACCGTAGCTTCTCCTCTGAATGTCATCTCCTCTCCCAAATTTCCTAAAAAGGTTAGATGGAACGAGGAGTGCAATCAGGCTTTTGAAAACCTGAAAAAGGCTCTTTGCCAAGCCCAGTACTCAGAGCTCCCGATTACCACCAAACTTTCATTGTGCAGACAGATGCTTCAAATGTAGGAATAGGTGCCGTACGCAGTCAACTGGATGGGAAAGGTAGGGAGCACCCCATTTGCTTCATCAGCCGCAAGCTGAAGGATCCTGAAACAAGGTGGGCAACACTCGAAAGAGAATGCTTTGCTATCGTGTGGGCTCTGAAGAAGTTTAGGCCATACTTGTATGGTTCTACTTTTGTCATTCAGACTGACCACCAACCCTTGAGATGGTTAATGCAAATGAAAGGGGAAAACCCGAAACTACTGAGATGGTCGATCTGCCTGCAAGGGTTTGATTTCACCATTGAGCATAGGTCAGGGTGTCACCACCAAAATGCTGATGGTCTCTCTAGGATGTATGTCATCGACTAGAGGTATGAGATTCATCCAGGAGTGGATTAAATCCTCCTGTCCCTTAGTCTGTGGGGGGGGGCAGTGTTAGGGAGAATTCTCTGTTTAGGCTGAATTTCCTAACCTAGTGAGTCCCCCAGCAGCTTTGCTGGATTTCTGGAGTTTTTTTTTTCCATCCTGCCAAGAGTGAGACTCTTTTTCTCCCACTCTTAGACATGAATGTGGTTAATTCCTTTGAATGTCAATGTGTTCTATGGGCTATGGGGTCTTTTACTCCATAGGGTCTCATATGTTTTTCTATGTGTGTTACACCGCACCCTCCATGCCATAACACTGGGGCGTCCTAGAGGATCCCCACCATAGACTCCATACCCTGGGACCGACTACTGTCTCCCAGGGCATGTAAAGTCACCATTGGCTTTACTAGACCTAACTTTACTAACAGAACTAGTAAAAACCATCCTATTGTGGACATACTAGTAGGGGTAATTCGATTACCCCTGGTTCTGTTATTCGAGGGGGCACTGTCCCGTCCCCCCTCGTCGAGTTTTGGCTGGTGGCAGTGGAAACTACTTGTTATATTCGACCCCGAATATAACCCTATGGAATTCTTCCCATTGTTGGAGGTTAATACTTTTTCTCGTTAATCTCTAACAGACCACCGGTTTATTTATCTTAAATAAATCTATTGGTTGGTATTTTCTGCCAGAACTCGGTTTTTAAAATGGCGTCTGTGTTCGTCTCGGTGACTCCTAAACCAAAGGTTGAGCCCTTTGTTCCACTTATGGCGGGCTTCTGCACAGAGGCCCTCCAAAGTGGTGCCATTCTGTCTGGGAACCACAGGGGGTGTGGGAGGGTGTTTAGGCACCCTGGACTGAGTTGCCTTGCCAACTCAAGTCGCACTCTGGTGTGATTGGCCCAAGTGGTGAGCCACCCCGCTCACCAGTTAGCGTGTTTTGATTGACAGCTAGGCTGAATGAATGGGGGTTTTTCATAAAAGCAGGGCTTTTGGGACTGGATCTTCAGAAGTCGCCACAGGACCTAAGAATCCGACGAGGGTAAAGCTGAGCCTACCTGCAATGACGACACCTCCAGTGGAGCCCTGCTGAACCGACTCACCACTTCCCAACGACAGAGGAGATCTCCGGGCTGGAGAGTCTCTTCCCCTGACTGGTGGGAACAACCAGTCCCCTTTGCTTTTTCTTCGCTTCCAGGGTGTAGTGGTCGAATTGCCCGTGCTGAGCACCCCGGCAACCGGATAGCCACTAACCCGTACCGTGACCAAAAGGTGGTGCCTTGTGACGGAGCACTCCGCGGCTGGTCTCTTCCCTGGTGGTGCAACGATCTTCAACTTTCCTTCGACGACGAGAGCATCTCTTCTCTTGGCAAAGCCCCGACTTGCATCCACCACCAGGAACAACTGCCCCCGCCGGAGCTGTCTCTCCACATATAAGATACCGTGTCCACCTGGCTTCCCTTGTGTCGGTTGGCGTGAGGTGTCTTAATCCTCACCTCTCCATTGGGTCGCCTCCAAGCCTTCTTAACTTTCTGTTCTGAACTGGTCCAATCTTTCTGTGACAATTTGCGCCAAAGACTCGCAGTGCATTTCCACTGTGATACTTTTTGGGACATATCGCCTTGCCTCTCTCCGAGTGGGCCTGGCCTCTGAACTCTGCGATCTACAGTAGACCCTGCCTTACTTGCCTTGCATTTGTTCGTAAAAGTGTTGGTACCGAGTTGATTTCATACCCTGCCTTTTCTCTCCCGTTCTAACGAATACTAGAGTGCCATCTAAGTTAAAGGATTCACCTCTGTCTGCAAATAAGTGGTGCCGTTGAACCTAGACTTGTCGAACTATTGTTAGGGGGATTGATTTACTTATAGTAATTGTAATTGAAGTTGTTTGCCGTGTTAGTGCCAGTGTGTTTTTCATAGATGTGTTTTTATAAATATATAACTATATATCTTTACACCGAAGCTCTGTTCCGTGTTTGCTTGTTCTACTGTGTGAATTGCCCTATTTTGTATACTCCACATACTGCCTAACTCTTCTTGAGGGAAGTCTGACTGCTCAGCCACAGCTACCAAGTGATTCTGTGTGGTACAGACTGCTACCAAGTGGATTTACTGCCAAACACCCCAGGTCCTAAATCTTTTGCAGTGGTCCCAGAGGGAACTGCACAGGTTTGCGCCTAACACTGCTGTACAGCGGTGGGATTTGTATCGAGTATACAGTTTAGAGTGCTCTTCGACACTTTAGGATAACTAACCACAAAGCTTAGCACTAAAAAGCAACTTTCAAAAACATGTCTACTATGGAAGTTTATAGTCAAGAGTCCTTGTCAGGTGAAAATACTGAGAGTTTACGAGCTCTCTGTAAACAAGAGAATCTTTCTGTAAGAGGCAAGAAAGTAGAACTGATAGCGAGATTGCTGGAAAACCAAAGTCTGGGTACTGGTTCAGAGGAACCAACTTCTCCAGTGAATGTAGATAACAGTAATGGTGTTGATCTAAATCAAAGTTCTGATGATAGTGATGAAGAGGGTGAAGAGAAAGGAGAGGCTAGCGAAACTGTCTCCCCTGCTCCTCTGTCTGCCTTACCAGCTGTACCTACAGGGCCTATAACAGGTCCCACACTAAGTCCTCAAATCCTTGAACTAGAAAAAATGAAAATAGACTTGGAATTCAGAAGGATTACTGCTCAAACTGAACAGAAGCACCAAGAAATGCAACAAATTCTTAGGCTCCGAGAAATGGAGCTCAAGCATGAGTTAGAAATGAAAAAGTTGTCTGTCGAAACTGCTTCTGTCTATGGCTCCTCTAGAAGCTCCAGTCCCAAAAAAACCTGGATGCCGAAGGAATGAATTGGTATGTATGAACCAAAGTTGGATGTGTTGGATTGGCTGAGTTTGTTTGAGTACAACCATGGGCTCCAGATCATCACAGGTAATGAGTTGCTTACCTGGTTGTTCTCTAGGCTCCCCCCTGTTGCAACTGATGTGGTAATGGAGTTGGGGGAGGAGGATAGGAAAGAGTACAAAGTGTGGAACTAGCTTTGATAGCTAGGTTCGGGAAGACCCCTTCCCAGTATCTTAAGAGTTTTAGAACCCTCAAAAAGCATGATGGTACCCCCTGGGCTACCTGGGTGAGTGAAGGGTTGAAAAACCTAGAGGGATGGATTAAGGGTTACAAAGTGAACACTTATGAGGGTATGAAGAATCTTTTTATGTTGGAGTCTATTTATGATGCCTGTTCTCATGAGCTCAGACAGCACTTGGCTGATTCGAAGGAATTGGATTCCAAGAAGCTAGCTAAGGCTGCTGACATGTGGGTTGCCAACAGGGCTACTCATAAGGATTCTGGGGCAACTCAGAAAAAGGATGAGGGAAAACAGCCTAAGAAAGACTCAAAAGAGAATTCTAATAACTCAAATTCCAAAGAGGGCCCCAAACAAAACCAGAAGGGTAAGCCACAAGGAAAACCGCAGCAGAATAGTGTGCCTTCTGGTGCCAAACCGGAAGGAGGCCAGAACAAGCCACCATTCCAGAGAGCATTCGGTAAATGCTTTGTTTGTGGCTCGACTGACCACGTGAAAGGAGATCCCAGATGTAAGGGTAAACCTTCAGGGGTCCAGCTTGTCTCCTTAGCCTTCGCTCCAGTGGAGGAAGTCCAAATGGCAAGTGGAAACTTTCTACTGCTGGCTGATGAACCCATTGGAGTCTCAGCCAGTGTTTCTTTAGTGTCTCTGGGTTTGTGGGAACAACAGAATTTAGATGTCTATAACTCCATCCCGATAATACTAAAGAGTATTATAAGGACAGTGTCCAGGTGAATGGTCAGGAGACTCCTGCCATTAGGGACACTGGGGCCAGCATAACTGTGGTGGATACATCTTTTTTTCAGGCGGAGGATGTTGCTAAGGCACCCAAACGCCTCACCAAGTTAGCTGGAGGGCCTGTGCAGATGCTTCCCCAATTACCAGTTCTCATCCAGTGTAGCGACATGACTGTGAAGATACCTGTCAGCATACAGAGTGAGGTACCAGGACGCGTTCTGTTGGGTAACGACTTGAAAACTCTCAGAGTTGTGTCGCATACCCCCAGACCTCGTAGTAAATGGTTACAGGAGCTAACCAGACCTGCAAGGGAGAGAACCATGTGAGGTACTCTCCAGGAGATGAAGAAAGATATCACTCCTGCTCCACTGGAATTGTCAGCTGCTGTCTCCAAGAAATCAGAAGCGAAAGGGAAACCTAAGACTTATATACCGAAACCAGCAGCCAGCATTTCAGTGCAGCCAACAAGGACTTCCCCGCGGTTGTCCAAAGTTACACCCGTAACTCCCACTCTAGCTGAGGCTGAGAGGGAGGTACAACCCTGTGTGGTAGAATTAGACTCTGAAGAAGAGCTAATGGAAGGCCAGGAACTCATTGGAGATCTGGATCCTGTTGACCATCCTGAGCTGCAGTCTTTACTGGCAGAAGGTGGACCCAGCAGGGCAGACTTCAGTAAGGGACAGAGAGAATGTCCAACTCTGGAAGGTCTTCGCCACCAGGTAGAAGCTCAGGCTGAAGGGCAAGAGCCTGGGAAATACAGGTTGCACTGGGAAGATGGCCTCTTCTACAGTGAACCGACCGAGTCTGCACCTGGAGACTACAAACGTCTTGTAGTACCCCAAGAGAACAGACCACAGTTCTTGCAGTTAGCCCACGAGATTCCTTTAGCTGGTCACTTGAGTTTCAAGAAGACTAAGGAAAGGCTCTCTCTCTACTTTTATTGGCCGAAGATGGGGGCCGAAGTAGAAAAACACTGCAGGAGCTGCCACACCTGCCAGAGCTCTGGTAAGGTTGGCGCCAAGAATGTGGCACCTTTAGTGCCTCTCCCAGTTGTGGGAGTCCCATTTGAGAGAGTAGGGATTGACATTGTTGGTCCCCTTGATCCTCCAACCTCCTCAGGCAACAGGTTTATACTTGTTGTAGTAGACCATGCTACTAGGTATCCAGAGGCAATTCCTATGAGGACTGTTACAGCTCCGGCTGTGGCTAAGACCCTCTTTGGTATTTTTTACCAGGGTCGGGTTTCCTACAGAAGTAATCTCTGACATGGGGTCAAACTTTATGTCCCACTACATGAAAGCCATGTGGAAAACCTGTGGAGTTACTTACAAGTTCTCAACAGCTTACCACCCCCAAACCAATGGGCTGGTAGAACGGTTCAACCGAACCATGAAGAGCATGATAGGTGCTTTAGAAGAACCCCTTAAACGAAAGTAGGACCTTCTACTGCAATGCCTTCTCTTTGCTTATAGAGAAGCCCCTCAGGAGGGAGTAGGTTATTCTCCCTTTGAGCTTCTCTATGGTCATCCCGTCAGAGGTCCATTGGCCCTGATTAAGGAGTGGTTGGAGAGTGCTCCTTCCCCCAAGCCAGTCAGAGTGACTGACTACGTGATAGGTCTCCGGAGGAGAATGTCGCACATGATGACAGAAGCAAGCGATAACTTGAAAGCTGGACAAGCATTGGTCAAGCACTGGCATGATTAAAAGGCTAACATGGTTGAGTTCACTCCAGACCAGCTAGTTCTCGTTATGATCCCAACAAGGCAGAGGGCCTTGCAAGACAAATGGATGGGACCCTTCAGAGTTGTGGGTAAACTCGGAGAGGTCAACTATCTGGTGGACTTGGGCAATCCCAAGGAGGCTCCGACAGTCTTCCACACCAACTGACTCAAAGCGTATGTCTCAAGTCCTGATGTAGGAGCGTTGCTTCTAGCATCATCAGAGGAAGAAGAAGAGAGTGAAGCTCTTCCGGATCTCCTCAGAGGCCTACCTTTAGATGAAAAAATTGAAGGAGTAAATCTCTCTTCAAATCTGATACCCGAGCAACAAGAAGAGTGCAAATCTATGTTGAATCAGTTTGCCTCTCTGTTCTCGCTTTCACCAGGCTTGACACCCTTGACTCACTGGTGACTGTCTGCCAGTCAAAAGCAGAGGATACCGAATGTCAGAAAACGTACGAACCGACATCAAAGGTGAGGTCAGCAAGATGCTTGATCTCGGGGTAATAGAGCCCTCTACTAGTCCATGGTCTAGCCCAGTTGTGTTAGTACCAAAGGCCGGATCTAAAGAACTTAGATTCTGTGTGAATTATAGAGCTCTTAATGCAGTCACCAAGACTGATGCCCACCCTTTGCCAAGAATAGATGAGTTGGTGGATAAACTTGGCGCAGCCAAGTTCCTCAGCACATTTGACTTGACGTCAGGCTATTGGCAAATAGCCCTGACAGACCATGCCAAGGAGAAAACTGCATTTTCTACCCCCGTTGGCTTATACCAGTTTAAGGTAATGCCTTTCGGATTGAAAAATGCACCTGCTACATTTCAACTGATGGTAAACCAGGTTCTGAATGGGATGGAGGACTTCTGCATGGCATACTTGGATGACATAGCAGTGTTCAGCAATTCCTGGGAAGAACATGTAACCCACCTGAGAGATGTTTTGCAGGCTCTTGGACGAGCCAATCTGACCATAAAGGCGAGTAAATGCCAAATTGGACAGAGTAAGGTAGTCTATCTTGGACATGAGGTAGGAGGTGGAGAAATAAGGCATTTGCTCAGTAAGATTGAAGCTGTGCAAAATTGGACAACACCTACTACTCAGACCCAAGTGAGAGCCTTCCTAGGCCTCACTGGGTATTGCAGGAATTTCATTGAGAACTATGGGACCATAGATTCTCCTCTGAATTTCATCTCCTCTCCCAAATTTCCAAAAAAGGTTAGATGGAACGAGGAGTGCAATCAGGCTTTTGAAAACCTGAAAAAGGCTCTTTGCCAAGCCCCAGTACTCAGAGCTCCTGATTACCACCAAACTTTCATTGTGCAGACAGATGCTTCAAATGTAGGAATAGGTGCCGTACGCAGTCAACTGGATGCGAAAGGTAGGGAGCACCCCGTTTGCTTCATCAGCCGCAAGCTGAAGGATCCTGAAACAAGGTGGGCAACACTCGAAAGAGAATGCTTTGCTATCGTGTGGGCTCTGAAGAAGTTTAGGCCATACTTGTATGGTTCTACTTTTGTCATTCAGACTGACCACCAACCCTTGAGATGGTTAATGCAAATGAAAGGGGAAAACCTGAAACTACTGAGATGGTCGATCTGCCTGCAAGGGTTTGATTTCACCATTGAGCACAGGTCAGGGTGTCACCACCAAAATGCTGATGGTCTCTCTGGGATGTATGTCATCGACTAGAGGTATGAGATTCATCCAGGAGTGGATTAAATCCTCCTGTCCCTTAGTCTGGGGTGGGCGAGTGTTAGGGAGAATTCTCTGTTTAGGCTGAATTTCCTAACCTAGTGAGTCCCCCAGCAGCTTTGCTGGATTTCTGGAGTTTGTTTTTTTCCATCCTGCCAAGAGTGAGACTCTTTTTCCCACTCTTGGACATGAATGTGTGTAATTCCTTTGAATGTCAATGTGTTCTATGGGCTATGGGGTATTTTACTCCATAGGGTCTCATATGTTTTCTATGTGTGTTACACCGCACCCTCCGTGCCGTAACACTGGGGCGTCCTAGAGGATCCCCACCATAGACTCCATACCCTGGGACCGACTACTGTCTCCCAGGGCATGTAAAGTCACCATTGGCTTTACTAGACCTAAATTTACTAACAGAACTAGTACAAACCATCCTATTGTGGACGTACTAGTAGGGGTAATTCGATTACCCCTGGGTCTGTTATTCGAGGGGGCACTGTCCCGTCCCCCCTCGTCGAGTTTTGGCTGGTGGCAGTGGAAACTACTTGTTATATTCGACCCCGAATATAACCCTATGGAATTCTTCCCATTGTTGGAGGTTAATACTTTTTCTCGTTAATCTCTAACAGACCACCGGTGTATTTATCTTAAATAAATCTATTGGTCGGTATTTTCTGCCAGAACTCGGTTTTTAAAATGGCATCTGTGTTCATCTCGGTGACTCCTAAACCAAAGGTTGAGCCCTTTGTTCCACTTATGGCGGGCTTCTGCACAGAGGCCCTCCAAAGTGGTGCCATTCTGTCTGGGAACCACAGGGGGTGTGGGAGGGTGTTTAGGCACCCTGGACTGAGTTGCCTTGCCAACTCAAGTCGCACTCTGGTGTGATTGGCCCAAGTGGTGAGCCACCCCGCTCACCAGTTAGCGTGTTTTGATTGACAGCTAGGCTGAATGAATGGGGGTTTTTCATAAAAGCAGGGCTTTTGGGACTGGATCTTCAGAAGTCGCCACAGGACCTAAGAATCCGACGAGGGTAAAGCTGAGCCTACCTGCAATGACGACACCTCCGGTGGAGCCCTGCTGAACCGACTCACCACTTCCCAACGACAGAGGAGATCTCCGGGCTGGAGAGTCTCTTCCCCTGACTGGTGGGAACAACCAGTCCCCTTTGCTTTTTCTTCGGTTCCAGGGCGTAGTGGTCGAATTGCCCGTGCTGAGCACCCCGGCAACCGGATAGCCACTAACCCGTACCGTGACCAAAAGGTGGTGCCTTGTGACGGAGCACTCCGCGGCTGGTCTCTTCCCTGGTGGTGCAACGATCTTCAACTTTCCTTCGACGACGAGAGCATCTCTTCTCTTGGCAAAGCCCCGACTTGCATCCACCACCAGGAACAACTGCCCCCGCCGGAGCTGTCTCTCCACATATAAGGTACCGTGTCCACCTGGCTTCCCTTGTGTCGGTTGGCGTAAGGTGTCTTAATCCTCACCTCTCCATTGGGTCGCCTCCAAGCCTTCTTAACTTTCTGTTCTGAACTGGTCCAATCTTTCTGTGACAATTTGCGCCAAAGACTCGAAGTGCATTTCCACTGTGATACTTTTTGGGACATATCGCCTTGCCTCTCTCCGAGTGGGCCTGGCCTCTGAACTCTGCGATCTACAGTAGACCCTGCCGTACTTGCCTTGCATTTGTTCGTAAAAGTGTTGGTACCGAGTTGATTTCATACCCTGCCTTTTCTCTCCCGTTCTAACGAATACTAGAGTGCCATCTAAGTTAAAGGATTCACCTCTGTCTGCAAATAAGTGGTGCCGTTGAACCTAGACTTGTCGAACTATTGTTAAGGGGATTGATTTACTTATAGTAATTGTAATTGAAGTTGTTTGCCGTGTTAGTGCCAGTGTGTTTTTCATAGATGTGTTTTTATAAATATATAACTATATATCTTTACACCGAAGCTCTGTTCCGTGTTTGCTTGTTCTACTGTGTGAATTGCCCTATTTTGTATACTCCACATACTGCCTAACTCTTCTTGAGGGAAGTCTGACTGCTCAGCCACAGCTACCAAGTGAATCTGTGTGGTACAGACTGCTACCAAGTGGATTTACTGCCAAACACCCGTAGTCCTAAATCTTTTGCAGTGGTCCCAGAGGGAACTGCACAGGTTTGCGCCTAACACTGGTGTACAGCGGTGGGATTTGTATCGAGTATACAGTTTAGAGTGCTCTTCAACACTTTAGGATAACTAACCACAAAGCTTAGCACTAAAAAGCAACTTTCAAAAACATGTCTACTATGGAAGTTTATAGTCAAGAGTCCTTGTCAGGTGAAAATACTGAGAGTTTACGAGCTCTCTGTAAACAAGAGAATCTTTCTGTAAGAGGCAAGAAAGTAGAACTGATAGCGAGATTGCTGGAAAACCAAAGTCTGGGTACTGGTTCAGAGGAACCAACTTCTCCAGTGAATGTAGATAACAGTAATGGTGTTGATCTAAATCAAAGTTCTGATGATAGTGATGAAGAGGGTGAAGAGAAAGGAGAGGCTAGCGAAACTGTCTCCCCTGCTCCTCTGTCTGCCTTACCAGCTGTACCTACAGGGCCTATAACAGGTCCCACACTAAGTCCTCAAATCCTTGAACTAGAAAAAATGAAAATAGACTTGGAATTCAGAAGGATTACTGCTCAAACTGAACAGAAGCACCAAGAAATGCAACAAATTCTTAGGCTCCGAGAAATGGAGCTCAAGCATGAGTTAGAAATGAAAAAGTTGTCTGTCGAAACTGCTTCTGTCTATGGCTCCTCTAGAAGATCCAGTCCCAAAAAAACCTGGATGCCGAAGGAATGAATTGGTATGTATGAACCAAAGTTGGATGTGTTGGATTGGCTGAGTTTGTTTGAGTACAACCATGGGCTCCAGAACATCACAGGTAATGAGTTGCTTACCTGGTTGTTCTCTAGGCTCCCCCCTGTTGCAACTGATGTGGTAATGGAGTTGGGGGAGGAGGATAGGAAAGAGTACAAAGTGTGGAACTAGCTTTGATAGCTAGGTTCGGGAAGACCCCTTCCCAGTATCTTAAGAGTTTTAGAACCCTCAAAAAGCATGATGGTACCCCTTGGGCTACCTGGGTGAGTGAAGGGTTGAAAAACCTAGAGGGATGGATTAAGGGTTACAAAGTGAACACTTATGAGGTTATGAAGAATCTTTTTATGTTGGAGTCTATTTATGATGCCTGTTCTCATGAGCTCAGACAGCACTTGGCTGATTCGAAGGAATTGGATTCCAAGAAGCTAGCTAAGGCTGCTGACATGTGGGTTGCCAACAGGGCTACTCATAAGGATTCTGGGGCAACTCAGAAAAAGGATGAGGGAAAACAGCCTAAGAAAGACTCAAAAGAGAATTCTAATAACTCAAATTCCAAAGAGGGCCCCAAACAAAACCAGAAGGGTAAGCCACAAGGAAAACCGCAGCAGAATAGTGTGCCTTCTGGTGCCAAACCGGAAGGAGGCCAGAACAAGCCACCATTCCAGAGAGCATTCGGTAAATGCTTTGTTTGTGGCTCGACTGACCACGTGAAAGGAGATCCCAGATGTAAGGGTAAACCTTCAGGGGTCCAGCTTGTCTCCTTAGCCTTCGCTCCAGTGGAGGAAGTCCAAATGGCAAGTGGAAACTTTCTACTGCTGGCTGATGAACCCATTGGAGTCTCAGCCAGTGTTTCTTTAGTGTCTCTGGGTTTGTGGGAACAACAGAATTTAGATGTCTATAACTCCATCCCGATAATACTAAAGAGTATTATAAGGACAGTGTCCAGGTGAATGGTCAGGAGACTCCTGCCATTAGGGACACTGGGGCCAGCATAACTGTGGTGGATACATCTTTTTCTCAGGCGGAGGATGTTGCTAAGGCACCCAAACGCCTCACCAAGTTAGCTGGAGGGCCTGTGCAGATGCTTCCCCAATTACCAGTTCTCATCCAGTGTAGCGACATGACTGTGAAGATACCTGTCAGCATACAGAGTGAGGTACCAGGACGCGTTCTGTTGGGTAACGACTTGAAAACTCTCAGAGTTGTGTCGCATACCCCCAGACCTCGTAGTAAATGGTTACAGGAGCTAACCAGACCTGCAAGGGAGAGAACCATGTGAGGTACTCTCCAGGAGATGAAGAAAGATATCACTCCTGCTCCACTGGAATTGTCAGCTGCTGTCTCCAAGAAATCAGAAGCGAAAGGGAAACCTAAGACTTATATACCGAAACCAGCAGCCAGCATTTCAGTGCAGCCAACAAGGACTTCCCCGCGGTTGTCCAAAGTTACACCCGTAACTCCCACTCTAGCTGAGGCTGAGAGGGAGGTACAACCCTGTGTGGTAGAATTAGACTCTGAAGAAGAGCTAATGGAAGGCCAGGAACTCATTGGAGATCTGGATCCTGTTGACCATCCTGAGCTGCAGTCTTTACTGGCAGAAGGTGGACCCAGCAGGGCAGACTTCAGTAAGGGACAGAGAGAATGTCCAACTCTGGAAGGTCTTCGCCACCAGGTAGAAGCTCAGGCTGAAGGGCAAGAGCCTGGGAAATACAGGTTGCACTGGGAAGATGGCCTCTTCTACAGTGAACCGACCGAGTCTGCACCTGGAGACTACAAACGTCTTGTAGTACCCCAAGAGAACAGACCACAGTTCTTGCAGTTAGCCCACAAGATTCCTTTAGCTGGTCACTTGAGTTTCAAGAAGACTAAGGAAAGGCTCTCTCTCTACTTTTATTGGCCGAAGATGGGGGCCGAAGTAGAAAAACACTGCAGGAGCTGCCACACCTGCCAGAGCTCTGGTAAGGTTGGCGCCAAGAATGTGGCACCTTTAGTGCCTCTCCCAGTTGTGGGAGTCCCATTTGAGAGAGTAGGGATTGACATTGTTGGTCCCCTTGATCCTCCAACCTCCTCAGGCAACAGGTTTATACTTGTTGTAGTAGACCATGCTACTAGGTATCCAGAGGCAATTCCTATGAGGACTGTTACAGCTCCGGCTGTGGCTAAGACCCTCCTTGGTATTTTTTACCAGGGTCGGGTTTCCTACAGAAGTAATCTCTGACATGGGGTCAAACTTTATGTCCCACTACATGAAAGCCATGTGGAAAACCTGTGGAGTTACTTACAAGTTCTCAACAGCTTACCACCCCCAAACCAATGGGCTGGTAGAACGGTTCAACCGAACCATGAAGAGCATGATAGGTGCTTTAGAAGAACCCCTTAAACGAAAGTGGGACCTTCTACTGCAATGCCTTCTCTTTGCTTATAGAGAAGCCCCTCAGGAGGGAGTAGGTTATTCTCCCTTTGAGCTTCTCTATGGTCATCCCGTCAGAGGTCCATTGGCCCTGATTAAGGAGTGGTTGGAGAGTGCTCCTTCCCCCAAGCCAGTCAGAGTGACTGACTACGTGATAGGTCTCCGGATGAGAATGTCGCACATGATGACAGAAGCAAGCGATAACTTGAAAGCTGGACAAGCATTGGTCAAGCACTGGCATGATTAAAAGGCTAACATGGTTGAGTTCACTCCAGACCAGCTAGTTCTCGTTATGATCCCAACAAGGCAGAGGGCCTTGCAAGACAAATGGATGGGACCCTTCAGAGTTGTGGGTAAACTCGGAGAGGTCAACTATCTGGTGGACTTGGGCAATCCCAAGGAGGCTCCGACAGTCTTCCACACCAACTGACTCAAAGCGTATGTCTCAAGTCCTGATGTAGGAGCGTTGCTTCTAGCATCATCAGAGGAAGAAGAAGAGAGTGAAGCTCTTCCGGATCTCCTCAGAGGCCTACCTTTAGATGAAAAAATTGAAGGAGTAAATCTCTCTTCAAATCTGACACCCGAGCAACAAGAAGAGTGCAAATCTATGTTGAATCAGTTTGCCTCTCTGTTCTCGCTTTCACCAGGCTTGACACCCTTGACTCACTGGTGACTGTCTGCCAGTCAAAAGCAGAGGATACCGAATGTCAGAAAACGTACGAACCGACATCAAAGGTGAGGTCAGCAAGATGCTTGATCTCGGGGTAATAGAGCCCTCTACTAGTCCATGGTCTAGCCCAGTTGTGTTAGTACCAAAGGCCGGATCTAAAGAACTTAGATTCTGTGTGAATTATAGAGCTCTTAATGCAGTCACCAAGACTGATGCCCACCCTTTGCCAAGAACAGATGAGTTGGTGGATAAACTTGGCGCAGCCAAGTTCCTCAGCACATTTGACTTGACGTCAGGCTATTGGCAAATAGCCCTGACAGACCATGCCAAGGAGAAAACTGCATTTTCTACCCCCGTTGGCTTATACCAGTTTAAGGTAATGCCTTTCGGATTGAAAAATGCACCTGCTACATTTCAACGGATGGTAAACCAGGTTCTGAATGGGATGGAGGACTTCTGCATGGCATACTTGGATGACATAGCAGTGTTCAGCAATTCCTGGGAAGAACATGTAACCCACCTGAGAGATGTTTTGCAGGCTCTTGGACGAGCCAATCTGACCATAAAGGCGAGTAAATGCCAAATTGGACAGAGTAAGGTAGTCTATCTTGGACATGAGGTAGGAGGTGGAGAAATAAGGCATTTGCTCAGTAAGATTGAAGCTGTGCAAAATTGGACAACACCTACTACTCAGACCCAAGTGAGAGCCTTCCTAGGCCTCACTGGGTATTGCAGGAATTTCATTGAGAACTATGGGACCATAGCTTCTCCTCTGAATTTCATCTCCTCTCCCAAATTTCCAAAAAAGGTTAGATGGAACGAGGAGTGCAATCAGGCTTTTGAAAACCTGAAAAAGGCTCTTTGCCAAGCCCCAGTACTCAGAGCTCCTGATTACCACCAAACTTTCATTGTGCAGACAGATGCTTCAAATGTAGGAATAGGTGCCGTACGCAGTCAACTGGATGCGAAAGGTAGGGAGCACCCCGTTTGCTTCATCAGCCGCAAGCTGAAGGATCCTGAAACAAGGTGGGCAACACTCGAAAGAGAATGCTTTGCTATCGTGTGGGCTCTGAAGAAGTTTAGGCCATACTTGTATGGTTCTACTTTTGTCATTCAGACTGCCACCAACCCTTGAGATGGTTAATGCAAATGAAAGGGGAAAACCTGAAACTACTGAGATGGTCGATCTGCCTGCAAGGGTTTGATTTCACCATTGAGCACAGGTCAGGGTGTCACCACCAAAATGCTGATGGTCTCTCTAGGATGAATGTCATCGACTAGAGGTATGAGATTCATCCAGGAGTGGATTAAATCCTCCTGTCCCTTAGTCTGGGGTGGGCGAGTGTTAGGGAGAATTCTCTGTTTAGGCTGAATTTCCTAACCTAGTGAGTCCCCCAGCAGCTTTGCTGGATTTTTGGAGTTTGTTTTTTTCCATCCTGCCAAGAGTGAGACTCTTTTTCCCACTCTTGGACATGAATGTGTGTAATTCCTTTGAATGTTAATGTGTTCAATGGGCTATGGGGTATTTTACTCCATAGGGTCTCATATGTTTTCTATGTGTGTTACACCGCACCCTCCGTGCCGTAACACTGGGGCGTCCTAGAGGATCCCCACCATAGACTCCATACCCTGGGACCGACTACTGTCTCCCAGGGCATGTAAAGTCACCATTGGCTTTACTAGACCTAAATTTACTAACAGAACTAGTACAAACCATCCTATTGTGGACGTACTAGTAGGGGTAATTCGATTACCCCTGGGTCTGTTATTCGAGGGGGCACTGTCCCGTCCCCCCTCGTCGAGTTTTGGCTGGTGCCAGTGGAAACTACTTGTTATATTCGACCCCGAATATAACCCTATGGAATTCTTCCCATTGTTGGAGGTTAATACTTTTTCTCGTTAATCTCTAACAGACCACCGGTGTATTTATCTTAAATAAATCTATTGGTCGGTATTTTCTGCCAGAACTCGGTTTTTAAAATGGCATCTGTGTTCATCTCGGTGACTCCTAAACCAAAGGTTGAGCCCTTTGTTCCACTTATGGCGGGCTTCTGCACAGAGGCCCTCCAAAGTGGTGCCATTCTGTCTGGGAACCACAGGGGGTGTGGGAGGGTGTTTAGGCACCCTGGACTGAGTTGCCTTGCCAACTCAAGTCGCACTCTGGTGTGATTGGCCCAAGTGGTGAGGCACCCCGCTCACCAGTTAGCGTGTTTTGATTGACAGCTAGGCTGAATGAATGGGGGTTTTTCATAAAAGCAGGGCTTTTGGGACTGGATCTTCAGAAGTCGCCACAGGACCTAAGAATCCGACGAGGGTAAAGCTGAGCCTACCTGCAATGACGACACCTCCGGTGGAGCCCTGCTGAACTGACTCACCACTTCCCAACGACAGAGGAGATCTCCGGGCTGGAGAGTCTCTTCCCCTGACTGGTGGGAACAACCAGTCCCCTTTGCTTTTTCTTCGCTTCCAGGGTGTAGTGGTTGAATTGCCCGTGCTGAGCACCCCGGCAACCGGATAGCCACTAACCCGTACCGTGACCAAAAGGTGGTGCCTTGTGACGGAGCACTCCGCGGCTGGTCTCTTCCCTGGTGGTGCAACGATCTTCAACTTTCCTTCGACGACGAGAGCATCTCTTCTCTTGGCAAAGCCCCGACTTGCATCCACCACCAGGAACAACTGCCCCCGCCGGAGCTGTCTCTCCACATATAAGGTACCGTGTCCACCTGGCTTCCCTTGTGTCGGTTGGCGTGAGGTGTCTTAATCCTCACCTCTCCATTGGGTCGCCTCCAAGCCTTCTTAACTTTCTGTTCTGAACTGGTCCAATCTTTCTGTGACAATTTGCGCCAAAGACCCGAAGTGCATTTCCACTGTGATACTTTTTGGGACATATCGCCTTGCCTCTCTCCGAGTGGGCCTGGCCTCTGAACTCTGCGATCTACAGTAGACCCTGCCTTACTTGCCTTGCATTTGTTCGTAAAAGTGTTGGTACCGAGTTGATTTCATACCCTGCCTTTTCTCTCCCGTTCTAACGAATACTAGAGTGCCATCTAAGTTAAAGGATTCACCTCTGTCTGCAAATAAGTGGTGCCGTTGAACCTAGACTTGTCGAACTATTGTTAAGGGGATTGATTTACTTATAGTAATTGTAATTGAAGTTGTTTGCCGTGTTAGTGCCAGTGTGTTTTTCATAGATGTGTTTTTATAAATATATAACTATATATCTTTACACCGAAGCTCTGTTCCGTGTTTGCTTGTTCTACTGTGTGAATTGCCCTATTTTGTATACTCCACATACTGCCTAACTCTTCTTGAGGGAAGTCTGACTGCTCAGCCACAGCTACCAAGTGAATCTGTGTGGTACAGACTGCTACCAAGTGGATTTACTGCCAAACACCCGTAGTCCTAAATCTTTTGCAGTGGTCCCAGAGGGAACTGCACAGGTTTGCGCCTAACACTGGTGTACAGCGGTGGGATTTGTATCGAGTATACAGTTTAGAGTGCTCTTCAACACTTTAGGATAACTAACCACAAAGCTTAGCACTAAAAAGCAACTTTCAAAAACATGTCTACTATGGAAGTTTATAGTCAAGAGTCCTTGTCAGGTGAAAATACTGAGAGTTTACGAGCTCTCTGTAAACAAGAGAATCTTTCTGTAAGAGGCAAGAAAGTAGAACTGATAGCGAGATTGCTGGAAAACCAAAGTCTGGGTACTGGTTCAGAGGAACCAACTTCTCCAGTGAATGTAGATAACAGTAATGGTGTTGATCTAAATCAAAGTTCTGATGATAGTGATGAAGAGGGTGAAGAGAAAGGAGAGGCTAGCGAAACTGTCTCCCCTGCTCCTCTGTCTGCCTTACCAGCTGTACCTACAGGGCCTATAACAGGTCCCACACTAAGTCCTCAAATCCTTGAACTAGAAAAAATGAAAATAGACTTGGAATTCAGAAGGATTACTGCTCAAACTGAACAGAAGCACCAAGAAATGCAACAAATTTTTAGGCTCCGAGAAATGGAGCTCAAGCATGAGTTAGAAATGAAAAAGTTGTCTGTCGAAACTGCTTCTGTCTATGGCTCCTCTAGAAGCTCCAGTCCCAAAAAAACCTGGATGCCGAAGGAATGAATTGGTATGTATGAACCAAAGTTGGATGTGTTGGATTGGCTGAGTTTGTTTGAGTACAATCATGGGCTCCAGAACATCACAGGTAATGAGTTGCTTACCTGGTTGTTCTCTAGGCTCCCCCCTGTTGCAACTGATGTGGTAATGGAGTTGGGGGAGGAGGATAGGAAAGAGTACAAAGTGTGGAACTAGCTTTGATAGCTAGGTTCGGGAAGACCCCTTCCCAGTATCTTAAGAGTTTTAGAACCCTCAAAAAGCATGATGGTACCCCTTGGGCTACCTGGGTGAGTGAAGGGTTGAAAAACCTAGAGGGATGGATTAAGGGTTACAAAGTGAACACTTAGGAGGGTATGAAGAATCTTTTTATGTTGGAGTCTATTTATGATGCCTGTTCTCATGAGCTCAGACAGCACTTGGCTGATTCGAAGGAATTGGATTCCAAGAAGCTAGCTAAGGCTGCTTACATGTGGGTTGCCAACAGTGCTACTCATAAGGATTCTGGGGCAACTCAGAAAAAGGATGAGGGAAAACAGCCTAAGAAAGACTCAAAAGAGAATTCTAATAACTCAAATTCCAAAGAGGGCCCCAAACAAAACCAGAAGGGTAAGCCACAAGGAAAACCGCAGCAGAATAGTGTGCCTTCTGGTGCCAAACCGGAAGGAGGCCAGAACAAGCCACCATTCCAGAGAGCATTCGGTAAATGCTTTGTGTGTGGCTCGACTGACCACGTGAAAGGAGATCCCAGATGTAAGGGTAAACCTTCAGGGGTCCAGCTTGTCTCCTTAGCCTTCGCTCCAGTGGAGGAAGTCCAAATGGCAAGTGGAAACTTTCTACTGCTGGCTGATGAACCCATTGGAGTCTCAGCCAGTGTTTCTTTAGTGTCTCTGGGTTTGTGGGAACAACAGAATTTAGATGTCTATAACTCCATCCCGATAATACTAAAGAGTATTATAAGGACAGTGTCCAGGTGAATGGTCAGGAGACTCCTGCCATTAGGGACACTGGGGCCAGAATAACTGTGGTGGATACATCTTTTTTTCAGGCGGAGGATGTTGCTAAGGCACCCAAACGCCTCACCAAGTTAGCTGGAGGGCCTGTGCAGATGCTTCTCCAATTACCAGTTCTCATCTAGTGTAGCGACATGACTGTGAAGATACCTGTCAGCATACAGAGTGAGGTACCAGGACGCGTTCTGTTGGGTAACGACTTGAAAACTCTCAGAGTTGTGTCGCATACCCCCAGACCTCGTAGTAAATGGTTACAGGAGCTAACCAGACCTGCAAGGGAGAGAACCATGTGAGGTACTCTCCAGGAGATGAAGAAAGATATCACTCCTGCTCCACTGGAATTGTCAGCTGCTGTCTCCAAGAAATCAGAAGCGAAAGGGAAACCTAAGACTTATATACCGAAACCAGCAGCCAGCATTTCAGTGCAGCCAACAAGGACTTCCCCGCGGTTGTCCAAAGTTACACCCGTAACTCCCACTCTAGCTGAGGCTGAGAGGGAGGTACAACCCTGTGTGGTAGAATTAGACTCTGAAGAAGAGCTAATGGAAGGCCAGGAACTCATTGGAGATCTGGATCCTGTTGACCATCCTGAGCTGCAGTCTTTACTGGCAGAAGGTGGACCCAGCAGGGCAGACTTCAGTAAGGGACAGAGAGAATGTCCAACTCTGGAAGGTCTTCGCCACCAGGCAGAAGCTCAGGCTGAAGGGCAAGAGCCTGGGAAATACAGGTTGCACTGGGAAGATGGCCTCCTCTACAGTGAACCGACCGAGTCTGCACCTGGAGACTACAAACGTCTTGTAGTACCCCAAGAGAACAGACCACAGTTCTTTCAGTTAGCCCACGAGATTCCTTTAGCTGGTCACTTGAGTTTCAAGAAGACTAAGGAAAGGCTCTCTCTCTACTTTTATTGGCCGAAGATGGGGGCCGAAGTAGAAAAACACTGCAGGAGCTGCCACACCTGCCAGAGCTCTGGTAAGGTTGGCGCCAAGAATGTGGCACCTTTAGTGCCTCTCCCAGTTGTGGGAGTCCCATTTGAGAGAGTAGGGATTGACATTGTTGGTCCCCTTGATCCTCCAACCTCCTCAGGCAACAGGTTTATACTTGTTGTAGTAGACCAAGCTACTAGGTATCCAGAGGCAATTCCTATGAGGACTGTTACAGCTCCGGCTGTGGCTAAGACCCTCCTTGGTATTTTTTACCAGGGTCGGGTTTCCTACAGAAGTAATCTCTGACATGGGGTCAAACTTTATGTCCCACTACATGAAAGCCATGTGGAAAACCTGTGGAGTTACTTACAAGTTCTCAACAGCTTACCACCCCCAAACCAATGAGCTGGTAGAACGGTTCAACCGAACCATGAAGAGCATGATAGGTGCTTTAGAAGAACCCCTTAAACGAAAGTGGGACCTTCTACTGCAATGCCTTCTCTTTGCTTATAGAGAAGCCCCTCAGGAGGGAGTAGGTTATTCTCCCTTTGAGCTTCTCTATGGTCATCCCGTCAGAGGTCCATTGGCCCTGATTAAGGAGTGGTTGGAGAGTGCTCCTTCCCCCAAGCCAGTCAGAGTGACTGACTACGTGATAGGTCTCCGGAGGAGAATGTCGCACATGATGACAGAAGCAAGCGATAACTTGAAAGCTGGACAAGCATTGGTCAAGCACTGGCATGATTAAAAGGCTAACATGGTTGAGTTCACTCAAGACCAGCTAGTTCTCGTTATGATCCCAACAAGGCAGAGGGCCTTGCAAGACAAATGGATGGGACCCTTCAGAGTTGTGGGTAAACTCGGAGAGGTCAACTATCTGGTGGACTTGGGCAATCCCAAGGAGGCTCCGACAGTCTTCCACACCAACTGACTCAAAGCATATGTCTCAAGTCCTGATGTAGGAGCGTTGCTTCTAGCATCATCAGAGGAAGAAGAAGAGAGTGAAGCTCTTCCGGATCTCCTCAGAGGCCTACCTTTAGACGAAAAAATTGAAGGAGTAAATCTCTCTTCAAATCTGACACCCGAGCAACAAGAAGAGTGCAAATCTATGTTGAATCAGTTTGCCTCTCTGTTCTCGCTTTCACCAGGCTTGACACCCTTGACTCACTGGTGACTGTCTGCCAGTCAAAAGCAGAGGATACCGAATGTCAGAAAACGTACGAAGCGACATCAAAGGTGAGGTCAGCAAGATGCTTGATCTCGGGGTAATAGAGCCCTCTACTAGTCCATGGTCTAGCCCAGTTGTGTTAGTACCAAAGGCCGGATCTAAAGAACTTAGATTCTGTGTGAATTATAGAGCTCTTAATGCAGTCACCAAGACTGATGCCCACCCTTTGCCAAGAACAGATGAGTTGGTGGATAAACTTGGCGCAGCCAAGTTCCTCAGCACATTTGACTTGACGTCAGGCTATTGGCAAATAGCCCTGACAGACCATGCCAAGGAGAAAACTGCATTTTCTACCCCCGTTGGCTTATACCAGTTTAAGGTAATGCCTTTCGGATTGAAAAATGCACCTGCTACATTTCAACGGATGGTAAACCAGGTTCTGAATGGGATGGAGGACTTCTGCATGGCATACTTGGATGACATAGCAGTGTTCAGCAATTCCTGGGAAGAACATGTAACCCACCTGAGAGATGTTTTGCAGGCTCTTGGACGAGCCAATCTGACCATAAAGGCGAGTAAATGCCAAATTGGACAGAGTAAGGTAGTCTATCTTGGACATGAGGTAGGAGGTGGAGAAATAAGGCATTTGCTCAGTAAGATTGAAGCTGTGCAAAATTGGACAACACCTACTACTCAGACCCAAGTGAGAGCCTTCCTAGGCCTCACTGGCTATTGCAGGAATTTCATTGAGAACTATGGGACCATAGCTTCTCCTCTGAATTTCATCTCCTCTCCCAAATTTCCTAAAAAGGTTAGATGGAACGAGGAGTGCAATCAGGCTTTTGAAAACCTGAAAAAGGCTCTTTGCCAAGCCCCAGTACTCAGAGCTCCTGATTACCACCAAACTTTCATTGTGCAGACAGATGCTTCAAATGTAGGAATAGGTGCCGTACGCAGTCAACTGGATGCGAAAGGTAGGGAGCACCCCGTTTGCTTCATCAGCCGCAAGCTGAAGGATCCTGAAACAAGGTGGGCAACGCTCGAAAGAGAATGCTTTGCTATCGTGTGGGCTCTGAAGAAGTTTAGGCCATACTTGTATGGTTCTACTTTTGTCATTCAGACTGACCACCAACCCTTGAGATGGTTAATGCAAATGAAAGGGGAAAACCTGAAACTACTGAGATGGTCGATCTGCCTGCAAGGGTTTGATTTCACCATTGAGCACAGGTCAGGGTGTCACCACCAAAATGCTGATGGTCTCTCTAGGATGTATGTCATCGACTAGAGGTATGAGATTCATCCAGGAGTGGATTAAATCCTCCTGTCCCTTAGTCTGGGGTGGGCGAGTGTTAGGGAGAATTCTCTGTTTAGGCTGAATTTCCTAACCTAGTGAGTCCCCCAGCAGCTTTGCTGGATTTCTGGAGTTCGTTTTTTTCCATCCTGCCAAGAGTGAGACTCTTTTTCTCCCACTCTTAGACATGAATGTGGTTAATTCCTTTGAATGTCAATGTGTTCTATGGGCTATGGGGTATTTTACTCCATAGGGTCTCATATGTTTTCTATGTGTTTTACACTGCACCCTCCGTGCCGTAACACTGGGGTGTCCTAGAGGATCCCCACCATAGACTCCATACCCTGGGACCGACTACTGTCTCCCAGGGCATGTAAAGTCACCATTGGCTTTACTAGACCTAAATTTACTAACAGAACTAGTACAAACCATCCTATTGTGGACGTACTAGTAGGGGTAATTCGATTACCCCTGGGTCTGTTATTCGAGGGGGCACTGTCCCGTCCCCCCTCGTCGAGTTTTGGATGGTGGCAGTGGAAACTACTTGTTATATTCGACCCCGAATACAACCCTATGGGATTCTTCCCATTGTTGGAGGTTAATACTTTTTCTCGTTAATCGCTAACATACCACCGGTTTATTTATCTTAAATAAATCTATTGGTCGGTATTTTCTGCCAGAACTCGGTTTTTAAAATGGCATCTGTGTTCGTCTCTGTGACTCCTAAACCAAAGGTTGAGCCCTTTGTTCCACTTTTGGCGGGCTTCTGCACAGAGGCCCTCCATAGTGGTGCCATTCTGTCTGGGAACCACAGGGGGCGTGGGAGGGGGTTTAGGTACCCTGCACTGAGTTGCCTTGCCAACTCAAGTCGCACTCTGGTGTGATTGGCCCAAGTGGTGAGCCTCCCCGCTCACCACTTAGCGTGTTTTGATTGACAGCTATGCTGAATGAATGGGGTTTTTTCTGCATAAAAGCAGGGCTTTTGGGACTGGATCTTCAGAAGTCGTCACAGGACCTAAGAATACGACGAGGGTAAAGCTGAGCTGACCTGCAATGACGACACCTCCGGTGGAGCCCTGCTGAACCAACTCACCACTTCCCAATGACAGAGGAGATCTCCCGGCTGGAGAGTCTCTTCCCCTGACTGGTGGGAACAACCAGTCCCCTTTGCTTTTTCTTCGCTTCCAGGGCGTAGTGGTCGAATTGCCCATGCTGAGCACCCCGGGACCAGATAGCCACTAACCCGTACCGCGACCAAAAGGTGGTGCCTTGTGACGGAGCACTCAGCGGCTGGTCTCTTCCCTGGTGGTGCAACGATCTTCAACTTTCCTTCGACGACGAGAGCATCTCTTCTCTTGGCAAAGCCCCGACTTGCATCCACCACAAGGAACAACTGCCCCCGCCGGAGCTGTCTCTCCACATACAAGGTACCGTGTCCGCCTGGCTTCCCTTGTGTCGGTTAGCGTGAGGTGTCTTAATCCTCGCCTCTCCATTGGGTCGCTTCCAAGCCTTCTTAACTTTCTGTTCTGAACTGGTCCAATCTTTCTGTGACAATTTGCGCCAAAGACTCAAAGTGCATTTCCACTGTGATACTTTTTGAGACATATCGCCTTGCCTCTCTCCGAGTGGGCCTGGCCTCTGAACTCTGCGATCTACAGTAGACCCTGCCTTACTTGCCTTGCATTTGTTCGTAAAAGTGTTGGTACCGAGTTGATTTCATACCCTGCCTTTTCTCTCCCGTCCTAACGAATACTAGAGTGCCATCTAAGTTAAAGGATTCACCTCTGTCTGCAAATAAGTGGTGCCGTTGAACCTAGACTTGTCGAACTATTGTTAGGGGGATTGATTTACTTATAGTAATTGTAATTGAAGTTGTTTGCCGTATTAGTGCCAGTGTGTTTTTCATAGATGTGTTTTTATAAATAAATAACTATATATCTTTACACAGAAGCTCTGTTCCGTGTTTGCTTGTTCTACTGTGTGAATTGCCCTATTTTTTATACTCCACATACTGCCTAACTCTTCTTGAGGGAAGTCTGACTGCTCAGCCACAGCTACCAAATGAATCTGTGTGGTACAGACTGCTACCAAGTGGGTTTACTGCCAAACACCTGTAGTCCTAAATCTTTTGCAGTGGTCCCAGAGGGAACTGCACAGGTTTGCGCCTAACACAAACTAAAGGACATCCTAGCAGCAGCATCCATAAAAGAATGGGAAGTGCAACTAACACCCCAAATTGCAAAAAAAAGTTTGAGCAGTTCCACATCAGGGGGATGAAGTTACAGTTTTTTATGCAAACAGACAAAATAAATATATATACACTCAAGAAAATTGTGCATTCTATCTTCCATTTCAAATTAAATAAAGTGACGTCCATATTTAAACACTGTGATCCACATGCGTTCGACTAACTGTTCTGCCAAACATTTCTGTTGTTCTTACATTCAAATAATGAAATGTACTCCTTTTATTCTGAACCATAATGAATCCATGTGTCCAGCACCCACATGGTTATCCACGAAACTTAGACTTGCTTAGTGATTTCTCAATTAAATAATTAGACACCCTTTACCAAAGATTGTGGGGCATGCAAATGCCTAATATAAAATTATTTGGGGAGATTTTACCTCTCTTGTTCATGTTATGTTTTAACATAAAAAATGAACTGTCAAATTAAAGTGATCTATAATGTAAGGCGGTCAACCTGTTACCTATCAACTGTGAAATCCTTAAGGCCTAATCCCTTAGAAGAAGTTTCTCTCTTACCTTCCTTTATCTCTTAGGTCCACAATTTTAGACAGTTCTTACTTCTTATTTTGCTCGTGCATCCCTCCTTTACCAGTAATCATTGTGTTTGACATTATTTGAAACTGATGGGATCCAAAATAATGATTGACAAAAATTCAAAACATTCATCAGATATAGCATTCATAGAAGCTAAGAACGAGAATGGGATTCAAATCAAATCCACTGGAATCTCCAAAAAAGAACACTGTGTAGATGGTATGGGCAGAGACCAATGGGTATAGGAAACAGATTCACAAACCAAAGTACCAGTGGTGACTGCTCTGACACATACATAGGTTTTGGACCAGGGTCCTTACTACAGTAGCAGAACAATTGAACATAGCAAAGTGGTGAAATGGGGCTGTGACAAATAGAGGGTCTCTGCCTACTGCACCCTCATGACCTCCTTGACCTTTAAATGGACTCTCATGACCTCTGTGCCTTCGACATAGACCTATGTCTTCTCTGCCTTTTACCTGGACCCTCTCGACATAGACCTATGTCTTCTCTGCCTTTTACCTGGACCCTCATTACATTGCTGCCTTTTACCTGGACATTCACAACTTCCGTGCTTTATACCTGTATGACCATGACCTTCCAGCCTTTATCCTGGAGGCTCTAAGCCCTCTGCCTTCGATATGGGGGGAGACTATAGAAGAAAAAGAGAAATATATTGGAATCCTGAAAGCGTATTAGGCATGCTTTTTGCAAGGAATTAATTGCATTACATTTTGTTGCAATCACTACAGTCTGTGGAGTGTAAAGAAATGGTGAATGCCGGTACACAAATAAAGAGAAGGGAAGCTCTACTTAGCTAGCTGCTGGGACAGAATATTATATCAAACATATATAGGAAATTTCTGCATGATGTATTGCAAAAATTAACTGAAACCAATTTAATTAATATATTGTTTTCATTTTTATTTGTGAATTAGCTTAAAAACAAACATTACACATCACTTAATATATGTATGAATGGGTGGAGCATAGCTTGCGACCAAGCAAGATGAACGCCTGATCATTGAGCTTGCAAGAGGGAGCCCAACATTTTACCTTTATAATGTCCATTTAAGGTGTTTAACGATACCTAGTCAAGTTACCGAAAACATTACAGAGTGGCAAATTTCACTGAGGAACATAATGCCGCAAACGCTGATAACATTAAATAAATATATAAAGGGGAGTGGGGTAAAGAGGTTAACATGGGTCGGGGTGATGTTGGGCAAAAAAACTGTGTTTTTCTGCATTTTGTTTGCGATGAAATGTACCACTCTGTAATGTCCATCGGTAAAATCACATATAACCATGTTAACCTGATCATACCACCACATCATATTGATATATGATGTTGGTGCACCCGCTGGTGTAATAATTTCATACCTTTGCATCCTCTGTAAGGCGCTCTCCCGTGTGTTTCTGGTAGTGGAGATAGTGGCCAGGTGGTTCTGGAACTGACTGTGTCGAATGTGTTGAGGTGGAGATCCATAGACCAATTTCAGATTCCCCAGAAATAGTGCCAGCTGGCGTGCGGGTTGGAGGACCGCTGGTGAACTGTTCTATAAATATTAAGCTCCTTTTCCTGATCTATAAATATTAAGCTCCTTTTCCCACCGGCTCGCTTTCTTGGCTCTCCGTTTTTGTGTCCGCCACATTACTGTGCCACCTTAGGTAATTGCTGGCATGATGCAGTATATGGGAGCGTGGATGCTCATCCCTTCTGAGGCCTACTCACTGCTATCATCCAGTGTTCTCCACTGGTACTAACTGATATAAAATAATAATTTTATGCTAATTTATTTCACTCATGCCCACATAAAGAGTGTCTGTGTATGCCCACTTCAGTGGTCATGGCTGGTCAAAGCCCACTTAATTCAACAGAGGAACTCTCCTCCATTGATAACGGCATGGAAGCATGTTTTTTTTATGGAACTTTCTACCCTCCAATCATATCTATCAATACTGTACTCCATATCCCTATCTCTTCAAGATGGCTTTACCACTTTTAAAAATGAGATCAAAAGAATGAATTCAAGATTGACTGAAGTGGAAGAGCGTGTGTCATTCTCTGAAGACAGATTGTAAGGTCTTGAGCAATTGCAGCATACACCTCTTCATTTAGAAACAGAATTCCCCAATTTATAGGATAGAAATAGGAGAAATAACATCAGAATGTATGATGGAGTTTTGGAGAATTCAGAACAAAATGACTCCATTAAATTCCTAACTGAATGGCTCCCTAAAGTTCTGACTATCTCTTTCTCTACTCCTCTAGAATTTCAAAGTGCACACAGAAGTAGAACGCGTTTAGCACCAATAGCGTGTCACTAAGACTTCTCATTGCCTGCCTAGTGCATCACCAGCAAGCAAGATACATTTGACTGGCTGCTAAAAAAACAATCACATCTAATCTTCCAAGGTAATAAAATATTTATCTCCCCAGACTTTTCAAAAGCCACACAGGACAAAAGAAAAATATGTTTGGACATGAAGCCAGTCTTGAAGAGTTTGGATATTAAATGCAGCTTATTAGAACCCGCAAGAATGCTGATCACACCTCCTCATGGCATCACTAAGGAATACCCGGATCCTGATGAGTTATATGCTCTCATTAAGGGGCCGATTCATGGAACAAATGTGCGGCGAAAATCTCAGCGCAAGCTGGCGCAAGGGGTGCAAGCGTGAAAAAGCAAGCGCACGCGCACGCGTGCAATTCAAGGAAAGGCCTGCGTGTGTTTTCCACTGGTTGCGCGCCAAATCCGTGCGTGGCGCACATGAGCGCAAGCATCATTGTAACAACCCGAACGCCGTGCGCGACACGCACAGGGAAAGCGCACAAAGTCGGCACACACACCAAAAAGGGGGTGGGACATGGGGCGTAACACGCGGAATGGGGAACAACGCGTGAAAAAGAAGGCGTAACTGGGGAAGTACTGCAGGGAAATACATGGAACGCCCACACGCACGCGAACAACTCGTATTTATGGATTCGAATATGGGAAACAAGCACATGCTAAAAGACGCGCACAGGCATCAACACGTGTGCCACAGGAAGGCAGGTGTAAGCGTCCTGCGCACCGTATAAAAGTGCGCGCAAACAACAAACACTTATATACAGCTACGATGAATGCCCCATTTGTTACAGCACTGATTGTGGGACACCGCAGGAGGAGGAGAATAGCCAGGGCCCGCATTCCCCCCCCCCGACTAGCCTTTTTGGGATGCCTGACGACCAGGTCTATGGCAGGTAAAGGTTTCCACCTCGTATCATCCTAGACCTGGTCAGGGAGTGGGAAGATGACCTTACATCCCCCACCCTCTAATCCCAAGCATTGAGCCCCTTGGAGTAGGTGCTCAATGTCCTGCATTTTTTTGGCCACTGGGTCATTTCAGCTGACTAGTGCCATAGTGGGGAGGGGTCTCACAGGCCACGCAGTCACGCTGCCTACACCAGGTGTTGGCAATCATGACTGCGCACCCCTCAGCCCGCAGGCACACATACATGCCCAGCACACCCGCAGAAAGGCAGGCTGTTGTCCAGGACTTTTACAGGGTGGCACACTTCCCAAAAGTGCTCGGTGCCATAGATTGCACCCATGTGGCCCTACGTCCACCTAGGGCCACTGAGCACATCTATCGAAACCGCAAGCACTGGCATTCCATCAATGTGCAGGTGGTATGCGATGCAAAGGGAATCATCACCTCTGTCTATGCAAGCTACCCTGGCTCCACCCATGACAGTTTCATATACAGAATTTCTTCCCTGAGCCAGGCCCTAGAAGCTGGGCAGCATGGTGACACATGGCTCCTAGGTGAGTACAAATGCCTGTGTGCATGCATGCATGTCACACACAGACAAATACACAAACCCCAATAATCTCAACCATTATCACCTCTCCAGGGGACAGTGCCTACCCTCTGAGCAGCCACATGATCCGGAATCCCACCACATCACTCCAGGTAAGATACAACGTTGCCCATATTGCAACCAGGGGCATAGTGGAGTGCACATTCGGAGTGCTCAAGTCACGCTTCTGCTCCCTTGACTGCTCTGGCGGGCAGCTACTCTATGCACCCCCAGTAGTGTGCAGGATCATTGTGGCAGCATGTGTCCTGCACAATGTTGCAACACGGCATGGTGTACCGGTGGACATGGTGGTGCCCCCACATCCCCAACCACAGGCACCGGCGCTGGCCATGGGAGGGGATAGGGCACATGGCGAGGCAGCCCGGACCCAGCCTGTGGCCACATTTTTCACCTAAACTCCCACCCCTGCGGAGTGCACACAGGCCTGGCACATACCAGGTGACAATTGATGATGACAACAAGACAGTCAACTGTCACAACCTTACCACCCTGAGAATGTTGCCATGGAAGTGCTACATTGTGTGCATCCCTAGCTACTTAAACCTAACCAATCCTGTATGACCAGAATTAACACATGCAAGGTGGCTATGACACACCCCTGCAAAACAAGCCATGACAATCCCTGGTATTTCACCCAAACCCTCCAAAACCACATCACCCTTGCCTGCAACACTATGACATGGCAAGCAATAGCAAAAGGCCAACACAGTAACAATAATATATGAAGTGACATGTGATAAATGGAAAGTGGCTTCAGACAATGACGCCTGTCATGGAATCAGATGAAATGACTGACCAACAACCTCTGACACAAAACAAGTCATACCCAAATGCATACCAACAGTTGTAGCATGAACATAACAATGAATGCCTGTTCACATGCACATTTGGCACGTCAAAATCCCTACTCCTGAATCCGTGTGCTGTGTGCGTCTCCTGCAACACACTGCTCAGCACACAGCACAGTGACCAGCCATTGTGTGTGAGGCACACCTTGAGCATCACATGAAAATGACAAAATAAATAAATAAACAATTGACACACGTACAGGATCCACAAATGGTCCTAGATCATGTGCTGCAGGGACACAGTGGTCCCCAGAAGGCTAACTGTGTGCACATGTGGATATGGAAGTGTGGTTGTACATGTTGTGGATCATAGTGCAACTGTGTGTGTCAGTAGGGACATGCACTCAATACATGCATGTGCAATCAAGTGAGCATCAGTGCCCTCTACACATCACATGTGAACATTCCCCAAGCGTACACCCCAGCATGTCAAATCAGACCCATACCCTCACACCTGAAAGGCAAACACATAACAGGAACAGGCATTGACCAGCAGAACACCTCATGTACATAGGACACCACATTTACAATATCAGGGTGCCCATCACACTGTAGGCCGAGACAACTGTCCAACAACCAAAGACCCTCCCTCATTCACATATGACCATGACCTACTGAACAACTGTGCCTGGGGTATGTAGCCTTCTTCCTTGAAGTCTACCTGGTCACAGGATCACCCTACCCCTTTGTCTCCATCTTCCGCCTTGTGTCTAAATAGTGTCCAGCACCCTCAGAAGCCACCTTCACTGGCAAAAATACCAAATTGAAGAGAACTCAAAGGAGCCAAACACACAAGCCAGGCAAAAATCTGTAGGCAGCCAAAAACACCTGAAGAGTCTCCAGTAGATGACTTGAAGTAGCAGTAAATCACAAAGCACAAGAACAAGCACTATGATGGAACAATCAAGGTAGCAGTTAAACAATGCCACAACAGGCTGTGTACCATGTTTGGTACATAATATACAATGATGCAGCACCAACTGATGTGTAGTGTCACAGCTCCTTTGTACAGGCGCAGGAGTGGCACGAACCAACCACCCCCACTGTGGTCTGGGTGCCTCCAAGGTCAAACTTAGACAGGCCTCTGAGACCCCGGTGGGGAAGGAGGGTCAGGGATATGTTGTCAGGACAGGCATTGGTATTCAGGATAACCGGAAAGAGGGGCAGGAAAGGGGAGTCGGATTGTCAAGGGAAAGTAGGGAAAAAGCAAAAATATACTATACACATTAACACATACTCAATCAGACAAAACATGTCCATCATGCACATTGCACCAAATGAGTCAAATGGAAGTCAAAGAGAGACTTATCTCTGGGTTGAGTGCTGGCCTCCTGCATGCACACTCTCAGGTCCGGTAACAAGATAAGTTCAATGCTGCAAAGAGAGTCAGAGTTACTAATCTGTGTGTGTCTATAACACACACCCACACCACCATACATGCCCCAAAGTAAGTAACTCCTCCACAGCCAAACACTCTTGTCTGCTGCTTTGTACCCATACGTAAGATTCCCCCCGTGATGGTGCATAACTGTCAATGCATTAAGTCAGGCGCACGTGGTGCGTGGCAAATGGAAGACCAATGTGTCAAGATTCACACATCATGCAAAGGCCCGTGGGTAAGCAGCTAGATGCATATAGGGAGGCCCCTGCATGTGCCCCTGACAACTCGGAAAGCAACTTGCCATTAGTCCAACAATGCATCTTAGCTGTACTGTGCGCTTCAACACCAATATCTGTCCAAGCTCCCCACCAGTGGTGCTATTTAGCATGCATGTGCAACTTGCCCGGTGGAAGGTTGGTTGTGGTGTGTGCCCCTTGTGCTGCTCACCTTGGCTGGAGTTCCTGGAAAGATGTCTGTTTCTGTTGGATGTATGAGCACAATCCCTGTGGCTCTGCTTGTGCACACATACGCATGTCTGCAACACCGAACGTGTCCATCTGCCAGACATACAATGGGCCATGTCTGCTGGCAAAGGTGGTCTGTAGGCTCAATCTCCTGCAGAAAGGGCACAAAGCACTGGAAAGTTCCCTGTTTGTGTCTCTTCATGCAGGTTCTGACTGGGCCATGTCAGAGACGTACATCACTATTCCATCCACCATCAGTGTGACTTTGACAGGCAAAGTGTGGCGGCCACTGTCTACAGCATGAAGTGCATCAAGCGCATGTACATGGAACAAAATAAACATACAACACAATGTATAGCAATCAATGGACACATGAATCATGAAACCACCCATCTCTAATGCAGAAATGCGGTCGATACGACCCCTACAATCCCCACTAGGGGTGTTAAAACAAGTAGTACAGCAGCAGACAGGCCACAGATATGACAGTCCAAAGCCTTTGTGAAATAGACTGTAACACCAGGAGTGGCTTATGTGAGTCAGGACCCCAAGCTGCAAACACGTACACGAGACAAGCTTGAAGGGCCCAGCTGGAACAGACAGTCGATGCTTTCGAAAGCCACAAAGCACCACACCGTTACATGAAAGCAAAATAGACAAGCAATTTTAAACTATATTAACTAATTAAACTAACTATGAAAAACCTACCTTACCTATTTAAACTAACTATCAAATACAATGTTAACTAACTAAACTAATATGAAAATCAAAAATGGCTACATACGACCCGGGGGTGGAGGGGCACCCAGGAGGGGGGCGGTACAGGGTGCAGCTCAACACCTACATGCGATGATGTTGAGGAAAAAAAACTCCATGGGCTCAACGCCTGCACAGCTAGCCCTGTGTGGGAGATATCTCGTCGTCCGAGTCAGTATCCTCCTGAAAGGGTAGATGTGGTACAGGACCCTCACCATGCCTAGGCGCAGCTTGTCCCTCGTCGGCAGCAAGTCTGCCGGACGGGTGAGCCTGGCTCTGTGCGGCGATGACACGTAGGTCAGCATGCAGAACCTCTCGTGATACACATGCTTCCTCTTGCAAGGTAGCACATGTAACACAGAGTTTTTCCTGCGTGTCCTGGCTGGACAACTGATGCACCTCCTGGCAAACATGTAGCTCAGCTGAGATGGTATGCTCAAGCTGTGCAAACCTCTCCTCTGACCGCTCCCTCTGGGTCATCAGGAGGACACCCAGAGTGGATCTGAGGGAAGCATACTCCTCCCTTAGGGCCTCCATGTGTGCCTGTGCGTGAGCAGCAATTGCTTGCCGCAAAGACAACACTTCGACCAGCGTGCCCTGTCTGAGGCCGCCATGCCCAGCCTGAGTGAGCGGGCCATGGATTGTGGCGCCTGCTGCTGGAGAAGCACCTGCCTAGCAGGGGGGAGCACGGATTGGGCCACACGCTCCATGCTCACAGCAATGTTTTCCATTGCTGCCCCCTGGCGTTCTGAATTGGCAGTCATGTCTTGCTCCCACTCAGTATACCTCTGTGGTGTGTGACCACCGCCTTGCTGGGCTTGACACCTGCGGTGCCCAAGGCGCTGACGACCTTGTTGGGTTGGCACCGCCCGGGGCTGCAGGACTACAGCCCCCGTCTACGTGATGCCCCAGGCACATCAGAAACTGGTGTGGAGGGTGACCCTGCATCCCGATCCACCACAGGCAGAGGTGCCACCACCATCTGGCCCCTCAGCGCAGGTGTCGCGGACGGAGGAGAGTCCACATCAGAATCACTCACCCCAGATGAATGGACCCGATGCACATCCAACTCGACATGTTCATCAGAGTGATCGTCCGGGCTTGACTCATTGCCAGCCACAGACAAGATGGTCTGTAACACATGTGGGTTCTCGTGGCCTACCACCCCACGACCCCCACTTGTGCCGGGTTGCTGGTGTGATAGCAAACCTGTGTCTGGCATGACAACACCACCCTCTGGCTCCATTGCGTCATCATCTGAAGTGTAGAAAAATATCTCATTAGTACACATGTCTGAAGCACATAACACACACATACATAGACATCACACTGACAGCAAACAGATGAATCACACATGTCACACACAAATGTGAACCTTGCATGCATGGCCGGTCACTTTGACATAGCATAAGTGACTAGGCTTGCAGAAAGTTGTAACACGGCTGTGAAGTGGTTTGATGCAGTGCAGGACATGCGTATGTTATCCACTATCCACATGAGCAAGCACATCATGATGTGTATCAATTGACTTGAAGGCAGTGCAAGGGCAAGTCCAGGCATCATGTGCAATGTGCATTCAATGTGTTGCATGGCTGCAAGAACCCCCCCAAGTGAAAATTCAGCAATGCATTGCTTGTCAACAAAAGGGCGACTAGAGACCTGTGCATCGGCAGACATCAATTGCATCATCTCACTCAACTGACAACACACCAGATGATGATGGGCCAGAAAGCAGGACACATGATGACCCCTCAGTAGGACAGACATTTGTGTAGAAGCCCCTACACCAGTTGAACAGAGTCAGTGGGCCTGAAACATGGTGAGGCCTGTGCCCTGCACAGACTGTGACAACAAAACATGTGTGTGGTGCGGGACTGATCCATAGTGGGCATGGAATGGATGATCAAAATCAAAGAAATGTACGTCATCCTGGACACGTACTATAATGATCATCCACTCAAGGACACATAGGAGGATGCATGGAATACACATGGAGCATGAACGTGAAATCATGTTCCAGCGGAGCATCTGCCAGCTGCACAGTCCAAGTGATGCAACCTGCATGAAGTGCAGAGGATGTTCACCAATGCATGTGTCTGGCAGGTTGGCTGGTGGAAGTTTGCCTGTACACAGGAGTCTTGAACAGGCCATTGCAGTACACCAACGTGATGCACATCTCTGTAATGACGAAATAGGGGCACAGGGTCGGTGGAGGGGCAAGGAAGCATGCCTATGTGGAGTACCCGCATGCATGCAGAGGACACATGCATGTCAGTCATGCAATGACACAGTCCCAGTGCTGAGAGGAAACACAACCCAGGCTACATGCAGAAGGGCCATAGAGATGAAACATGGACTGTAGGGGCAGCTGGGTGACTAGCATGTGATTAGGGTGCAAGTGTGATGGTGAGGACAGTCCCTGTCTGCTCTACATGTCCACTATCCTGCACAGCAGGCACGTATCATACAAGCATTCCATTACTTGCACATGAGAACCATGTAAACAGGAGATGCTGTGGCAGTCAAGCACAACACATCACACATGCAAAACACACATGTCGTCGACCAACAGACATCAACACTCACTGGACTGGGCATCAAAGTCCGGCATCTCTCCCACTCCTTCGACCAATTCTGTTCGTATGAACTCCGCAACAAGAGCCTCGTGCGGAGTGAGGTCTTCCTCCTCAGGTGGTGGCCCACCGCCAGTCACCAGAGTCATGTTGTAATTTGAGGCACGCTTTGCCTTAGCGCTGCATTTGAGGTCATTCCAACACTTTTTTCACTCTTGCGCTGTGCGCACCTCATGGCCGAATGCACTCACATCATCCGCAACTTGCTTCCAGTGGGTATTCCGATTGGCAGCCGTAGTTTGACAATTCAGCCCCACTAGCATGTCATGGTTGTGTTCCTGCACGTAGTCCACGAGGAAGTCCAGTTCCTGCTTGCAGAAAGGCTTCTTCCTCGACATGCTGGAGGCCGTAGCTGTGTCTGGGGTCCCAGCCTCTACTGCTGGTGCAACCTTCCTCCTCTTGGACGCTGGTCCAGACCCTGGCAGGCAAATGCCACCTGATCAGTATAGGCAGTGGCGCTGGTGGAATGAGCCGAGGGAGTGGCAGGTGGAACATGGAGTGAAGCCCTCACTTGCGCCAGTGGCTGTTGGGTGCCCTGGAATGGACCCTGCGCAGCAACATCCGCTGTGCCTTGGTCATTGACCAGGACTGTCCTGTTTGGTAGACTCACAACCGGGGTCGTGTCAGCTGCATCTGCCCCTGCACTTGCCAACACCCGGCTGGTCGGGGCAGCAGATGACATAGCTGCCCAGGGACACGTGCCTCCGTCAGGGAAGCCCTGCATGCACCTATGGTCTGCCTCCTGACTACCTGGTATTCTTCCATGGACTCTTCATGTGCCAACGCAGCCTGCACTGTCAGACCCTGAGCCTGGGTGGTGGTGTCCACAGCTGCACCTGCAGCTACCACTACCCTTGGGCCAGTGGCAGTCGATGAAACGGACTGCCGGGTCACATGGGCGCTAGTGTCAGATGCAAGAATTGCATCTCCTGGAGCCGCAGCGGGTGGTGGCATGACTGCACCAATATGTGGCACAACATCGTGCCGAGCTGGCGCACACCTGCCTCTTCCCCCTCTGGAGCCACCCTGGACACCCTGGAGTCCCCCTACTCCCTGGTCACCCGGCCGCGTCACTGACCACGACCACCATGTGGAGTACGCCCAGCTGAGGCACCCCTCACCTTACGTGGCCTCCCAACCATGACACAGATGGAGTAGTGCCGGCACAGATGTAGTGGTGCCAATGGGAGGTGTATACCGCAATTGTCCTGGGCAATTGGGGTGAAGGGGGAGGGATGCAAGATGTTAACAGCACCCCTGCACCTGCAAGGCTGTATGTGACCCTGGTGATTAAGTGACGGGTCATGTAACGCTCAAGCACCCCAAAACTGCAGTAAAACCGTGCACTCAACCCCTGCAGCCTACGTGCGTGGAATTAACCTCCCGCAGTACGCGGTGGCACCCAGGAACACGAAAAACACATACACGTGGGACATGCAGGCCCCCAGTGGGAAAAATAGCGTGCGCAACTCACCATCAGACTAGCGTGATAATGAAAAACACGCGTAGCCAATACCCCCGCCAAAAGAAGAGATACGTCCTTGATCCGCTGTGAAGTTGTGATGGTGCACGAAACAACACGAAGTAGCAACACATATCGGTCTCCACGAAAGGCACGTACAGCAAACTGCTGGCCCCGCTCACCTTTAACCTGTGCTGAGGGAAAATCCCGTGCACGTTACTTAACAGAAGCACGTGCGCGCTAAGGGCCTTTCCTCGGTTTACACGCAGACGTGTTTTTTTTTCATGTGCTGAATCACTAAGCACCCGTCACGAGTGAAACGCCTGCGCGCATCACGTCACTTACGCGCTCTCGGATTACACATGCGGACATGGGGAAAGGCCTGTGTGCGTAACGTCTCAGACGCGTTTACGCGCAAAGGTCCTTTCCTTGAATTACACGCTGACATGCACTTTTTTCATGTGCCAAATCACTCCGTATCAAGCTGGCCATGCAACAACACACGGAAGACCACGCTCCTGCCCAGAAGGCCATTTTCCTGCCTCCCAGTGCCCTGAGCACGCTCCCACCTGCCATCTGCTGCTGCCTGCCTGCTGCCCACGTGCCCTGCTGTTTGGTGCCTGCACGTCAGGCATCTGCAGGGGTGCGGTTGCTGTGACCGACCCTGCTGGAAGAGAGAACTCCCGACTGCTATACCATCGCTCCACAGCCCAGCCCCAGGACCCAGTTGCACACCCACACCTGCCACTGGGGTTGCCATGTCGGACACAACACCATCTGGCACCTCTGGCAACCCCCAGCCAGAGAGGCAGAGGGCTACCAGCTTCAATGCCAGTGAAGTTGGTATCCTGGTGGAGCGAGTCCTGGGGCAGTATGATGCCCTTTTTGGAAGTTTGCACGCTGACAATGAAGGACGGAAGAAGACCTGGATGGACATCGTGGCTGCCATCAACGAGGAGGGGGTGGCAGCCCGCGACATTCAACACGTCTGGAAGCACTGGGAGGACTTCAGGTCCAGAACCCTCAACAAGGCCCGGTTCCTCATGAAGGCAGCGGATGCAGAGGGGGTGCCGGGTCCGCCTTACTAACATCCAGATGAGGGTCCTGGAACGCATACACCCAGCGCTCCACCGCCAGGTCCTTGAGAGGCAGACCAGTCTGGAGTTGCGCGGTAAGTGTACATGCCTACTGCTTGGAGGCTGTGCATGTTGAGGTGTGGCAGGAGTGTGCAGGTTTTACATATGTCTGTGTAGGGCCATGTATGCATGTGTATGTACAGGGAAATGAGCCTGCCGCATGTGAGTCCTCTCATGTGTGAGAAACATCTATGGTGCAGGTATTGGTAAGCATGCTTGGCAAATGCAGGTGTGGGTGCACACATTTTTGATTATCTGTGTATGTACTGTGGCATGGTTGTGCTGTCACACATGGATGCTGCTTCCACCTGCATGTATCAGCACTATGTACATTTGCATGTGCGTGTATTTGACAAGTGTGCAACTGTGATACACCATGGATGCATGTGACACTGACATCTAGGAGGCTGATTGCCATATGTGACATGGATGGGAATGTTGTCACAGCGACAGGTGGCGGAGATGTTCAGATGCATGTATGTCTGGTGGCGTGTGTGCATGTGTTCTGCACTCCCCATGTTGCATGTGACGTCAGGCTCACCTTCGGCTGCTCATGCTGTTGTTTGTGTATGGATGCTGCTGCCTGGTGCAACAATCCTGTTGATGTGCCCATGTGTGTGAGTTGAAATGACATGTGTGTTGGGGAGTGTGATGCCATGTTTGAAGTTTGACACTGCCACTCATGTACAACTGTCATGTGTGTATCAGACCATTGTACAGTGCCCTGATGCCTGTGTTCTATCTCTCCCTTTCTGCAGCATCAACTGATGAAGAGGGCGCAAATGGTGCTGTGGAGCAAAGCGGCAGGGATCGCACCGCCAGCCGGAGTCGTAAGGCCCAGCTCCCCTCCCATGTTGTCATCTCGTCGGGAGTGAGGAGTCTGGTGCCGCGTCCGTGGCCGCAGCTGCCGAGGGTACGTCCAAGAGGCGGAGGTCAGAGGTGGACTCCTCGGCAGTAGAAGGGGCAGCTGAGACCCCACAGAGTCTGATGGAGGAAGATGGCACGGAGTCATCCAGGTTGGTGGGAGGTTTGGTTGAGAAGGAGGCCATGGAAGGGACACACACGGGGTCTGGAGGGGGGGATTCCACTGGTGCTGGTGGTGCAGTCCAGGGGCAGGCACAGGAGGAAGCACAGGCCGCCGCGGAGGTGCCTGTGTGTAATCCTGTCCCCGATCCTGTGACTGCATCATCCCGCACCAGCACGGATGCCTACGTCCAGATCCATTTTCAGGGAGGGGATGAGCTCAAAACAACTGGCCTTCCTCTCCCTGCGGACATGGCAATCCGGAACCGGGTTGAGCCTGTCCTGGCTGGGATAGCGTTGAGTCAAAGGGGCATGCAAGCTGACCTGCAGTGTTTTCTTGAAGACACTGCACGTCATCTCGGATGCCTCTTTGACCACATTGATCTACTAGGATGGGTCACCAGTGCTGGATTCCTCCATGTGCTGGTCCTTCTTCTGACCTCCTCCTCACCTGAACCCCCTATGTGCCAGCCGTCCTCCGTGCCATCTTCCGGCCCATGTATCACCTGGGTACCCTGTGTAGCTGCCTCAGACCCAGCGGCCAGGCTGGTGGAGGAAACATCCCTGCCACAGTCGGGAGTCGAACGTCCAGCAGGGGTGGCCACCCCAACAACTGCACCCCAGCCGGAGGAGGACATGCAGGCAGCAAGAGGGAGGGCACAGGCACAGCAGCAGCAGACTCAAGGTGGGAACGATGATGGCTTGGGGCCATCAACATCAGAGGGGCAGGCATCGGCCGGAGGGCAGGAGGACCCCGGAATGGCAGTGTCTTCCGTGTGGCAGCAGTTGGGCCAGCACATAGATGCGGAGCGGCGGCGGGCGGAAGAAGCACGGCTCACTATGGTCAGGGCGGAGAACTCCATGCGCAGGGCGCTGAGGCGGGCCGAGTGCCTCGAGGCAATTCACAGGGAGTTGGAGGTGGACATGGCATTGTCCCTGCGAAACCTCTGGGCCATGGAACAGACCGGCCTCTAGGACGTAGACCAGGAGTTCGATGATGCCCTGGCCCAGGAAATCCAAAAGTGAGCCGTAGGACTTGCCCGCCACCATTGTATATAGTTCGTAGTTTTAGGTTTCCTTTATGTTTTTCATTCATTTGGAGCGCTTGGACTATGCCCCACCTTTTTGTATATAGTTCTTTATTAGGTTGTTTTTTTGGTAGGTTTCATTTCATTCGTTGGGCTCATGGACCCTGGATTATTTCTTTGTACATAGTTGAACAGTGGATTTTGAACAGTGGATTTCTCTATTATTATTTTTCTCACCATGGAGCAATGGATTTTACTATTTCCATTTCCTTTGGATTTGCTTTGGTGGCCGGAGACTTTGGACACATTTTCATTTGGATTTATTTGGCTTCAGACTTCATAGTTTTTTGTGTGTTTTGGACATGCTGCATTTCATCTTTAAAAAAAAAAAAATATATGTTTTCATTTGATTACATTCTTTTTGTGTTCAATACATTTTGGTTTATTACTTTGATGTGTGGTATTCTCTCATTGGTTTCATGCATGTCACAATGTAGGTTTTCACAATCACCCGCACCCATTGTGTGTGTGTGACAGACATGTGTTAATGTACATACTTGCCGTTTGGGTTGTATCATGTAATGGGCATTTCAATGTGGGGTGGATGGGATACTTGGTTGGGTCTTTGCACAGGGGTGGCATGCAGTGGGATTTGGGGGGCCATAAGGCCCATGATTGTGGATCATGATGACGTGTTGGGGGGGACATGCACCTGCTGGGTCGGTGGAGGTGCAGGGGGACATGAGTCGGGGCCTGCTGGCAGGGGCCTGTCACTGCTGGGTGGGTGGGGGTGCAGGGGGACATGAGTCGGGGACTGCTGGCAGGTTCCCGTCAATGCTGGGTGGGTGGGGGTGCAGGGGGACATGAGTCGGGGCCTGGTGGCAGGTGCCCGTCACTGCTGGGTGGGTGGGGGTGCAGGGGGACATGAGTCGGGGCATGCTGGCAGGTGCCTGTCACTGCTGGGTGGGTGGGGGTGCAGGGGGACATGAGTCGGGGCCTGCTGGCAGGTGCCCGTCACTTCTGGGTGGGTGGGGGTGCAGGGGGACATGAGTCAGGGCCTGCTGGCAGGTGCCCGTCAATGCTGGGTGGGTGGGGGTGCAGGGGGACATGAGTCAAGGCCTGCTGGCAGGTGCCCCTCAATGCTGGGTGGGTGGGGGTGCAGGGGACATGAGTCGGGGCCTGCTGACAGGTGACTGTCACTGCTGGGTGGGTGGGGGTGCAGGGGGACATGAGTCGCGGCCTGCTGGCAGGTGCCCGTCAATGCTGGGTGGGTGGGGGTGCAGGGGGACATGAGTCAGTGCTCACTGGTGCATGGTGACATGTGGCTGGCTGGGGGGCATGGGCTGGGTGGATATGCTACCTGCGGGACATGGCCAGGGGTGCAGGGTAGTCCCCTGTGGTGTGGGCTGCCTGCAGGGCCTGGGGAGGGGGGAGAGGGCACACCTGGGAGGTCCCACACTGCCAAATCGCATGTGAAACTTCCCGCGCACCCCCAAGATACACGTACCCCGCTCACACAAGGCCTATCGCGTGTGGAACTCCCCGCACACCCCCAGAAATACACGTACCCCGCTCGCCCAGTGAAATCACATGTGATACTCCACGCACACCCCCAGAAATACACGTACCCCGCTCGCCCAGCAAAATCACGTGTGGAACTTCCCGTGCACCCCCAAGATACTCGTACCCCGCTCACACAAGGGCTATCGCGTGTGAAACTTCCCGCACACCCCCAGGATACACGTACCCCGCTCACACAAGGCCTGTCACATGTGAAACCTCCCGCGCACCCCCAAGATACACGTACCCCACTCACACAAGGCCTATCGCGTGTGGAACTCCCTGCGCACCGCATAGAAATACACGTACCCTGCTCACCCAGCGAAATCGCATGTGATACTCCCCGCACACCCCCAGAAATACACGTACACCGCTTGCCCAGTGAAATCGCATGTGGAACTTCCCGCACATCCCCAAGATATACGTACCCTGCTCGCACAAGGCCTATCGCATGTGAAACTTCCCGCACACCCCCAGGATACACGTACCCAGCTCGCACAAGGCCTGTTGTGTTTACGACTCCCCGCGCACCCCTCAGAATACACGTACACCGCACTACAGCAAAGTCGCATGTGAAAATCCCTGCACACTCCAGGATTACACGCATGCACCCCATCCACCCTGTACATTCCCCACAGGCAGCCCATCGCCCCAGTGCATGCCCCACTGGCTGCCCACACCACAGGGAGGAGTTGAAGTTTTACATGCGATTTTGCTAGCGTGAGAGGGGTATGTGTATTACGAGGGGTATGCAGAGAGTTTTACACGCGATTTTGCTGGCGCGAGTTTGGTACGTGTATTCTGAGGGGTGCGCAGGAAGCTTTACACATGTTTTCGTGGTTGGGGGCTGTATGCTGGTCCACTGGCCTTTGCACCATGTACTGGATTTGTGTGCTGTTCATGGCGCACGGGGCGCGGTTGGGGGCGTAACTGGTGCTGCTGCAGGGTCGCTGTGCCACTCTGTGCCACGGCTGGTTTTGGATGTTGGAGTGCATGAATACGCGGTGCGCTGCAATGGATTTTGGTGCACGCGGCTGGCGCAGACTGCCGCACGCGCACACTGTGCGCCAACCGCGTGCGCCACTTGTGTGCCAATTTCTATGAATTACTGTCTAAATGTCTTCAATCTTCGAAGATGGATACACTGCATCCTCATCCTCATCGACTACCTGCCACAATGTTCAAGAACCACTTCATGCTTATAACCTATCCAGTCATAATAAGTTCAAATCTGGTAAATCTCATCATTCTAAGAATAGATCTGATCATAATACCTCTTCAAAACTCTTTGATGGTCCGGACAAACATGGAGACAAACACAGGTCCCCTATAAAATAAATGGATCCGGATGAGCTGGCTCCAAGTATTTCACTATATTTCTTTGCTTCATAACCCATGTTGCCTGTTTATTTATGGCTGGTTATAACCATTATTGCTTTCTTATGGACTTGTTGACTAATCTTGTTTTCATATTTAACCAGCTATGTCTGGGTTCATAGGTGTACAGTGGACTGTCTTGTTCTTCCCTATAACAGCTCCCATTGGTTACCTAATTCTTTCTCCGTTCATAGTATATAATACGTAATCATATTTTGCATTTTCACTCCTTAAGGATTATCTCTGTTATTATCTTCCTTTTTATGTTGCCCACCCTTGTGTGTCTCTTACCCTACAGTGTAGCTCATCTTACTCTGGAAATGTTCATTTATGATGGTGAAGTTTTCCAAGCACTAATGATATTTCAGTTTGATATGCCATTATACAGGTTGTTTGCTTTCAGATGCTTCCCTGTTGATTACTTTTCCAAACCTATTCTGTAATAAATATTAGTACCCGGCGAGGGCGCAATCAGAATGCAAGAGCCATTCTGATTGGCCCTCGCCGAGTCATTACCAGGCCCTCTGTTGGGATTCCACGGCCTTTCTCCCAGGCGGGGGGCGTGGCAGCCCCTCAGCCAATGAGGAGGCTCGAAGCGGGGCCATCCCTGCTCTGAGCCTCCCCACAGCTGAGAGGCTGCCTTCACCCCCGCTGAGGACTGTGGTAAGCTTTTTCTTTTTTTTTTTTACCCTCACTCCCTCCTCCCTGCCCTCCCCGCCCCACTTACCTTTTTGCTGCTGCGTCACCACTGGGGAACGATAGCAGGCTCCAGCAGTGTGGAGACACACGGCTGGAGGCTTGCATCGTCCCGTAGCAGGGACGCAGGGACGTTTTTTTTTTTTTTAACCTTCCCCTGCCTTCCGCCCTCCCAACCCTACTTACCTTCTGCTACCTTTTTTTTCGGGAGCGGAAGCGCTGGGAACACTTGTGTTCCCAGCGCATCTGCTCCCGATGGCCTCCATGGAAAGGGAAAACGGACTCCTGTTTTCCCTTTCCCAGCGGCCATTTTTTTGTTTGTTTTTTTTTTTCTGTCCCGAAAAGCCGTGGCTTTTCGGGACAGAAAAAAATGCTTTTAGTGCCCCGGTCACGCACATAATGCGGGCCGTGGTACTAATAGCAATATGACCCGAGCGGCGGGGGCATTACCGACTCAGGTAATGCCCCGGGGCCTTCGTTAACTATGGCCCCGGCGTTAACTTGGGCCATGTTGCTTTGTTTTGAAATATTGCACAGAGGAGTTTGTGTGTATTAGGTTAAGCAGCTGCTTAAAATCAGCATGAGCCATCTTCAACGTTGCAGCAATGTTAGGCAGAAACCTGTGCAGTTCCCTTTGGGAACACTGCAAAAGATTTAGGACTACAGGTGTTAGCAGTAAACCCACTTGGTAGCAGTCTGTACCACCCAGATTTACCTGGTAGCTGTGGCTGAGCAGTCAGACTTCCCTCAAGAAGAGTTAGGCAGTATGCAAAGTATACACAATAGGCACCCAGACCCAATAGCACAAGCAAACACTGACCAGAGCTTTGGTATCAAAGTATATAATTATTTATTTAAAAACACACTGTTTGAAACACTCCAGCACTCTTATGGTAAAACACTCTAAACACAGTTACTATTATAATATGCACAACCCTTATTCCTTATCAGACAAGTCTTAGTTAACATCACTTATTTCCAGACAGAGGTGAGCGCTTAACTATAGATGGCACTCCAATAGGTTCATGAAAAAGGGAGGGAAAAAGACAGAACATATGAAGATACACCACTCTAAGATTTAGGAACACGTTTAGCAAGGCCAAAGAGCAAAAGTCACTTGTGAGCCAAAGTCAATAGGCTGGGCCCACTCTTAGAGAGAGAAAAGCACAAATGTGCCCAAAATCACACAGTTACACTAGGCTTGGAATGTCTTGCAGAGAGTTCAAAAAGAGTTTAGAGAGGCTCAGAAAAGTTTAGCCAGGGTGTCCCAGGCTAACCCAGGTTCGAAAGCCGGGGTCTAAATCTACCCCGTACAGTCGGTGGCAAGGGAAGCCAGGCGGAACACGGTACCTTAAGTGGGAAGGATCCTCCAGCGGTGGCAGTTGCTCCTGGCAGCGGGTGCAAGTCTCGGTGTCGTCCAGAGGAAGAGAAGATCTCGACTTGGAGGAAAGATGAAGGTCGTTGCACTGCCAGGGAAGAAACCAGCCGCAGAGTTTTCCGGTTTAAGGTATTACCCTTTATTTTGCGGTCGTGGTAAAACGTGGTATTCCGGTTGCCGGGGTGCTTGGCACAGGCAAGGTGGCCATGAAATGCGTCGGGAAAGCAAAAAGACGGTTAAAACTGGTTATCCCCACCAGTCAAAGGAAGAAGACTCTCCGGCGGGAGATCTCCTCTGTCGTTGGGAAAAGTGGTGAGACGGTCCAGCAGGGCTCCACCAGTGGTTTCGTTGTGGCAGGTCGGCTCAGCTTCTCCCTCGTCGGATTCTTAGGTCCTGTGGCGACTTCTGAAGTTCCAGTCCTCAAAGCCCTGCTTTTATGCAGAAAACCCCCATTCACTCAGCCTAGCTGTCACTCAAACATGGGCCAATCAGGACGGAGTGCGCCTTGAGTTGCTGAGGCAACTCAGTCCAGGGTGCCTAAATCCCCCTCAACCCCTCCTAAGTACCCCAGACAGAGTGGCACCACTTTGGACGGCTTCTGTGGAGAAGCCCGCCAAAAAAAGTGGAACAAAGGGCTCGACTTGGGTTGGAGTCACAGAAGAGAACACAAACACCATTTTAGAACCGAGTTTTGGCAACAAATACCAACCGGAGAATTAATAATAATTAAATAAACCGGCAGTATGTTCGAGGCTATCGTAATTAAATAAATAAAGATAGTAGCCTCGAACAATGGGAAAATCCCATAGGGAAATATTTGCGGTTGAACATTAAAAGTAGTATCCACTGCCACCAGCCAAAACTCGATCAGGGGGGACAGAGACGTGCCCCCTCGACTAACAGACCCCAGGGCAATCGAATTGCCCCAGCCAGTACGTCCACAATATGATGGTTTGTACTGGTTCTATTCAGAATTCAAAACTAGTAAAGTCAATGGTGACTTTACATGCCCTGGGAGACAGTAGTCAGTCCCAGGGTATGGAGTCTATACTGGGGGGTCACTATGACACCCCTGTGTTACTGCACTGAGGGTGCTGTGTAACACACATCACAAAAACACATGGAGCCATATGGAGTAAAAGACCCCATAGCCCATTAAACACATCTAGAGTCAAAGGAATACACTCAAATCATGTCCAAGAGTGAGGGTAAAAGAGTCTCACTCTTGGCAGGAGAAAAAAATAAACCCCAAAAATCCAGCAAAGCTGCTGGGGTACTCACTAGGTTAGGAAATTCAGCCTGAACAGATAATTCTCCCTAACAAGCAATGTCAGATGATGTGACAGCTAAGGCTATCCCTCTGTTATTCCTTACTTTTGCTAATAGCTGGTTAATGCTAAAGGTTTTCCCAGTGCCACCGGGAGCATCTCAGAAAAAGACATGACCAGATCCTGTGTCAATGCTCTTAAGGACCTGCTTATTGACAGTAAGCTGTTCATCTGTCAAGGAACCTTCGTTAGTCAAGACTTCTTGTGCTAAAGAGTTCATATCATAGCTGGTCTCCATTAAATAGTCTGTGTAACCAACATCCTCTCTAGATCTTGATGGGTGTGGTAGACTATACTATACCCTTGCCCTCCCAAAGCTAAAACCACATACTTGATCAATAATAGGCATTTGCTATACACCACCTTAATCACATGCAGTGCATTGTCTTGTCACTCTCTCGCTATCTGCTGTGTGATGTCCTCTGTGAGACTGTTTTTACACTTCTCACAAAGACTGAAGGGATTTGGAGAGTTGACAAAACACCAACATTACTGAAAAGAGCTCAAACTATTTATGAGGAGAATCACATAGAGCAGCATCCTATAAGTTAGTATCCCAATGTTTGTAATCCTCCAGCAAGCCGAGCACCTGACATGCTGACTGGTAAGTGGGATGGAGGACGCCGTTGACAGTTTTCAGATCAGAGAAGGACGTTGGACTGTACACTTCATGTAGAAGCAGGCAGAGGTGATAACATTCTGTTTTTTTAGGGTGTATAGTGTATACCCTTTCCAACGCATTATCCAACTTTTGACATCCTTTCACTGCGTCCTTCTCTCAAACTTTGTATTCTTCCACACAAAATAAGAAGGGACTTTAGAGTACAGGAGATTATTTGCAAAGCTATCAGTTTTGTATAGTTTGAAGAAAGTGAGTAATGTTGTTTTAGGTGGGTTGTTGACTTTATCCACAAAGTTATTTGAGTTAAAAATGACCCGTTGACCTTTTTGCAGGTGTACAGTCAGATGTAAAAGAGTTAGGCATCTTTCATGAATAGAAAACCCCAAGATTCGCCACACCGCCACGGAACTGCTAATGTATCGACCACTGTCATAAAGCTTCACTTCATCTTTGTCATTCCCAAAGGGCAAAACATGATTGGTCACTTCCCTTGTTCATGTTCCTGCAAATGTATTTTATAGATGTAACAGAGTTGCAGTACTCAACATTAATATGTGCATTACAATTATGTGAAAGCATAGGATCATAAGGTTCTACCCTATGGTTGCCAACTGCATACTGTTAATATCAATGATGAAGCTACCGTCAGATGGAGATCTTTGTCGATACTGTGGGTATCCATCGTCTCGGGTCTGAGTGTCCTTGAGAAGAGATTGTAGGTACCTCTTGCTACAGCTGCCTTCTTTCATGAAGGGTGAATTCTGGTTTACACTTCCTCAGGGGCAATGTATCATGGAGAGCGTCTTTATTAGGGTAAGGAATTTCAGCCCAGATAACATCATCGATCTTGTCAAATGCGTTGCTCTAGCCATAGCAAAATGTGTACGAAAGACAGACCCCATGTATGCCACTCCACAGAGAACATGAAGCATCGAACATGGGCAAATAATTTTCCCTTATTTAAAAGATCCATTATTTTCATAACTTTTAAATGTAATACCCGGGCTATAATGTCATGGAGATCATGGGACATTTGGCCAGGCAAAAGTGAATCTATTATTTCTTTCCACTGGGGTTTACAGGTGAATGTTGTAAAAAGGTCAGGATGGCCATAGTGGCGGACATATGTCATGGCGTCCTGGGTTTTTTCATGCATGTAACAGGGTCCTTGGTGAATGAAGGCGGTAGAACCAACATCTGACCTACTTGATTAGCATCAGCGTTTTGCCTTCCCACAGCATCCCTAAGATGAATATAACTCTGAGTTGTGACTGGTTATTTTTAATGAAGTGCAACTTCCACCCTCTATTTTGGCATACTTGTCAACCAAAAACGGACTTAAGAGAAAACGGAAGTATAGCAAGTGGTAAATCTCATCTTGCCTGACCATGAGGCGATACGAATAAAAGGAAGCTGCAGAGACCATCATTTTGAGTGGTCTTTTTTTTCTGCGGTTACGTTGAGGAATATGAACTGAGTAGCTATCGTTGCCACGACAAAACAGAAGAGGGTACTGAAGGGTTTTGCAAGAATGGTGAATTTCACTGCTACGCCCAAGTGTGTTTTTGTGGCTATGCAAAACAATATTTTGCCATTCAAACTGCTGCCCTACCATCACTAAAGCCACTTCATTCGCTGTCGGTGCGTTTAAGCGACCTCTATGACCATCAACAGTTTTCTTTCAGCGTAAATGATGACTTGAAATTCACAGTTTGGAGGCACCTTGTCTAAGGTGGTTCTCAGGTCCCTTATATATGTATTGTAATTGTGCAACATACGCTGCAATTGTTTCACCAAACCTTGTTTGAAACCAGGAAAATTTCTGCACCTTAAACGTGCCTCCATATTGACCTCTCCAGCGAAATAAATTTGAAAGAATTAAGGTTGTTGATGTGGAACAGGTAGAAGACCTCCAACTAGGTGGTATACCTAAACTTGCACCTTGAACGTTGGCATAAAACCGTCCTCTATAATCTGCTGTGCACCGAATTGCGTCATTTGAAAACAAGAGTTATATTTCCGAGCACGGTCCATAAAATTAGTATGTTCTGGGTGGTTGTTCATTAGCAAACTGTAAAGAGGCTCAGGTAAAGGCTGTAAAGAGGGCAGATGCACTTTACCATTGCTACAACACATGCCAGGAGCTCCTTCCCTCCACATAAGAACGCTGCAGTAATGACAATTGTGGCACATAGTACCGAGAGCTACATTGTTGGCATTTCCATACCTCATATTAGGGTCATATGCTAAGATTGAGTAAGCTTTAACTTTCCACAGAACCATTCACCTTTCGATTCGTTTACCAGGACTGTTTTACTCATAACTTGCTACCGCCACCCTATGCACCTCCGGCTTTTCTTATGGATATTTATTTGCTATTGCTCTATGCACCTTTGACTTTTCTTGTTGATATTTCTCTGCTGCAGCTCTTTTCACCTCCAGCTTTTCTTGTTGCTATTTCTTTGCCGCTTATCCATGCACCGCAGGTTTGTATTTTTGGTATGTAGCTGATGCTGATTTATGGAATTTCACGCTTACCTGGTCTCTGCGGGAGCATCTGGAGCCTCTAGGGATAACTTAACTAGAGGCTGCACCTGAGGAGTCAAGATTGGGGTTACTATGGGTCTCTGAGGCATCCCACCGCCTCCTGGTTCCCCTTGATTTCCCTTTAGGGCCCCACGGGTGCTTAGCTCACCTGGTGCTTTTTAATGACCGGCTCTCCATACTGCTGTCTGTAGCAGGGACGCATATCTTCTGTTACCGCGTAACCAGTTGCCTTACTGAGTTGGATGTGTCCCAGTTTCCTCACTGGAAACCTAGACCAGGCCAGCTGTGACGAGGGGTGCACTGTAATGTCTTTGATGTCAGTTTTGCTGTCCTTTTCATGGTCCTTGGCCCTGGATAGTGGACCTTTAACAGTTCCATGGTCTTATAGAGGCTAGCACAAGCGGTCCGTGCTTATCAGCACTGCTGCTGTGAAGCGTGTGTCCCCGGTGTGGATCAGCTGTTTTGCGGTGCGCTCTTAGTGGCTGAGCCGCGATGCTGTTGGAAGAATAATTTATGTGCCCAGCGGTATTGGCGCGTTGCTGGAAGTTGTGCCCAGCGGAGTTGCCGGTGCACGATGTCAGGCAGGGGTGTTGCTAAATCTGGAAAAGACCCAGGGCTACGCTGATGTTGGAACTGTCGGGACTGGGTCTAGCTAGCCTTTTGATTGTAGCTCTTGAGATTCTATCTGGGGGCTACAACCAAAAGACCAGGGGCTCCACCCCCTATAGCCCCCTTAGCCTGCCCCAGCAACGCCCCTGATGTCAGGTAGTATGCTTGTTCACGCGTTGCTGAAGAAATTAGTTTTTGTTTGTGCTAATGTATGCTTGTTAGAGTGATCCTGATGTGCCGGGTGCTTGCCTGTCTTAACTTTTTTTTTGCTTCTCCTTTCAGGTGCTCCAGGGCTGGAATGTTGCGCGAGGCGTAGAGCCCGCAGTTGCTGGTCGTGTCAGAGCTGCAGGCAGGAGGAGGCGTGAGCCGATCGCAGGATGAGGTGAACAAAGTTGTCGCGGTTTTGCAGTGAGGAGCCGAGCCCTTCAGAGGTGAGACTTGGGTTGTGTAGGGCGGGGGGGTTCAAGGTATGTTGGGCTTCTAATTAATCTTGTCTTCTTCCTTGCAGGTCACAGTAAGCGTTACGCTGCTAGTTGCAGAAGTAACGCGAGGCACAATTCCTAGTATGGGCGTGGCTTATCTAGCCAGCCACTCCCAATGACTATTTTATTCTACGATTTATACTTATATAAATGAGCTTCTTAAAGGTAGAAAGAACATTTAACCAAATAAACAGAAATAATAATTGAAATGAAGCAATAAATCAACCCTATCTCGGAACAGACCAACGCAGCTCCAAAATATGAATCATCGAATTTTAAAAAATAGAAAAAAACACAAACACTTTCTTTCTCGTTGAAACATTTACAGCACACCACTGTTTCCTATACAGCTACAGTAGTGTACTACTTTTCCTGTGCCATTCTTACTGATGCACCTTTTGACATTTTCCAGACATGCATTACTGTGCTAAGCATTCCACAGCATCATTATCTTCCCTGGAGAAGGATTGTACTGCCCAATGTTACTAATGGGAGGCACTTTACTCCTGGTTACGCTGGATGATCAAACCCAGATATTGTCACTAACAGCTGTGCTATTGAAAACTGAAATTCTCATTTTGCCGTTGTGACTGTCCAGTGTTTAGACTGTAGATGTGTAGTAGTCTCTCATTGGGGTAGAGGGTGCAGTAAGAGAGAGATATGGTTGCTAACAGCACACCTCCTGAAGGGTTGGCGTGATCGGATGGGGACACACTGTGGAGGGAGGAATACTACAAGCATGCACTGTTTTGTGCACCAATGATGAAGCAGAAATGCAAAGCTTTCCTTCTTTGTTTCTTACAGCCACTTCCACATGTTTGCCTTTTCCACCCCCTTAAATTTTGCCCTCTCTTTTTGGTCTTCCAAATAATTTCTCAAAGTCTCCTCAAGTGAATGGGCTGCATTTACTCCACAGTTTGTCTGTGGTGTGAGATTGTGGAGTTGGTGAAGGTATCACAGCTATTCCAGGGTCCCCCCAACATGCCCAAAACACGTTGACTTGCCTTGACTTGATTTATTGTAATGCCAACAGCACACTAGCAACAGACCCCGTGAGCGCTTGTTTGCCAAGACTGCTAGACCTCATTCCTTCTCCTGTTCACATTTTCTTCTGGCAAAATGACCAATAACTATATAGGGCCTCATTACGACCCTTGTGGTCCCATAATGAAGGGTGCCGGTACGGGACTGGCACCCTTCATTACAGGAGCGCTGATTATGAGGTTCCCTTTGCAGGACTCGGAACAGACGTCTGGTAAAACCAGACGTCCTTTCCAGGTCCCGTTAGGGAAAGAGGGAGGTAATAACGGGCCATTTTTAATGTGTTCGTTATTACCTCCCTCACCATTCCCATTGAGCCCTATGGGAGCTCAAATGGGAATGTGGAATGGTTCCTTCAAGGAGGAATTACCCGGTCCTCCAAATTGGAATGGCCCAGTTATTCCTCATTAAAGGAACCCGATAATGGAGCCCTTGTTTGGAGGCAGCCATGTTGCTAAGAGCACCATGGCTGCCTCCAAACTCGTAATTAGGCCCATATACATCTCAATGATCACTAGAACTCACCACTGTATTATCTTTCTATACATTTTGTGAGAGAAGTTAATTTGCTTTCCCCCCTCTTTAACTTTCCCGCTCCCACTTCATGCATATTACATGGTAAAATGTTTTCTTTCATTCTTTGAGAACACTCACACACACAATTGTCTGAATCACTGTGGCATCAGTAAATTAATTGCATGCTTTATTAAAATCTGTGTGTGACTAAAAGGGTGGCCTTCAAGGATGTAGTTCATCATCAAACAGTGGGCCCTGAGTGTTGCAGGGAACAATAAGATACTGCCAAGGTAAATGGAACAGCGGGCATAACACCCAACGCCAGCTGTAACTCTTCTGTGAAACCTTGAGGGCTGCTTTGTTAAGTGGTCAAGGGTGGTGACAGGAAGAGCTTTAATGATGCATCAATATTCCCCATTTACCTTTAAACTTTGCTTAGGTTTTCCCACAGCCCATTTAAGCTCGCTTACATGTATCTGTCTCCTGCAACACCCTCACTTCCTGAAGCACATTATCATCTTTCATTTCACTTACCTCCTGGCAACAGTACATATTTCCTCTTGGATTCATAAGTAACAAATTACAGGGGGTGAGGGCAAGGACACACGGAAGGCAGTAGGTGTGCAGCTAGCTTGTTGCATCCTGTCATCACTGCAGGGGAGGTTGTTTTTCTTCATCCTATGACCACAAGTCCACTCCCCTTGATTTCTAAATCATGGACTATTCTTCGCAACCTGCACTGCATTCATCCTGAGCCTCGTTTCCACCCCTACCATGCTACTCCCATGCTGCATCCCAGGCAGACTGGGACAGACTCACACTGACTCTTACTATCAGCATGCCATCTGTAGGAAGGAGGGGTTCATTGCTGTGGTTATAGTGATAGGTCGTCAGGCTTTTTTTAAGTTTGGGCATTGCGTCTGGCTTGGTCCTTTAAAGAAACATTGAATCAATCTGCCAAACCAGTCTATTTAGTTTAGCCCAGAATATTTAAGAGGTTTTCTCCATCAGTTAGCAATGGTGGGAAGGAGCCCAGTGTCTCTCACTATGGACCACAAAGAGTGAAAGAGCACACACGTGAAAGGTGTTCAGGGGAAGCAAGGGTCCTGAATGACGTATCTATGTCAAGGCAATCCATACTTCTGCACAGTATAATCTTAATTTTCCTCAACAGAATGCAAAACTGATCAGCCCTTTTCGCCATATATTGGAAAAGTCACCAATCTCCCTCAGCCCCTGCACCCAGAGCCTTCAGATATGTGTACTAGAAGTTTAGAAGATGCTAATGTGGGAAGCACAAGAGAGCCATAAGTGCATATATAGCCTTGTAGGGTGAGTGCTGATTTAAGAGCAAATGTTTTCCCCTTCTTTGGGAACCTCAGATGCAGGGAGTTGGATGGAAATCTGGAGTATCTGTGCCCCACAATCAACACTGTTGTGAAGTGTTTTAAAACACTTTAAATGGCCCTGGATGGAACTAAGGAAGGTATTTAAGGTCACAGGCTAGAAGTCCCTAAAGAGTAGGTAATGCAGGGAAGTGAGAGAAAACTCCCCCTTCAGCAAATGTTTGAAATGCTACCAAAATGGTACAATTATTTTGATTCAGTTTGTTTTTAGTTTCCCCTCCCATTTTACAACAGGTTAGTTGCCCACTTGACAAGACCGATGCACCAATCCCAGACATGATTTCTCAAGCTATTTTTGGCCCTTGGAAAGGGTAGAAGAAGGAGGATTGGCCCACACTCCTGATGAGCCTTAGACAGGTGAGCCAGCTATGACTACTCATGTAGACACAAGTTCTGTTTGCTGTTCTGCATAGGCTGCTTACATGGTGTTGATTCTTTGTACTGCCCCTTAGCACCATGAGTTACTGGGGAGACCTATCAGTCACAAATAATTAAATAAGCAAATTGACGGAAGACTTGTATAATGTAGGAAACATTGAACACACATACCATGGTTGGTGCCTACTGAGGAAATATTTTGTCAGTGATTCCATTGTTTTACGCTTTTACAGCAGGAAAGGAGTTAGTCATATATTGGAGAAGGAAGAAGGCCAATATAGGCGCCCCTATATTGTAAATAGTACTTTTATTAACTGGAAATTTCACCTGGAAAGGTTTCCACTAGAACAATGACTAACATATGTAACCGGCATCAATTCATTTTTTCAATTTCTTTTTATTATTTGTATTTAGTTAATAAAATGAACCTTTACAAAATTACAATAACACAAGTAAAAACCACCAATCACTTAAAACGTTAAAATATCAAATTGACAACAAAACATAAAGCAAGATACAACATGATAACAATAGTACAATGTTCCCTCGTCTATATCAAGACTTCTTTCAAAAATCTCATCAAATTAATTTTCAACAAGACTTGCGGACCATTTCAATAAGATCTGTGGAGCATTCAACAACATATACTAAATTGAACCGTCTGAAGTAACCTGAAATTCTTTAAGAAAATTATCCATTTATTTTTCTCTATTCATTTTTAAATTACTACACTCTAACATTATATGTTTCAATGTTTATATTAAATTATCTTTTACAGAAACGACAGTGCCTGTTATTTCTAGGAATATTTTCTCTCAAGCCCATAATTTAATTACTTTGGAGAACATTGAACATAATTTTCATAAAATACTTCCTCCAAGTGAATCTGGAAATGTGCTCAGATACTCAGGTAACACTGTCAAAGCTTTCACATCTAACTGTATATAATGGGGAAGCGAATACAACTTAGACATTTCCATAGTGTTTATCCAGTCTGCTAGCATATTTTTTTTTACCTAGATAGGAGGCATAGATAATTGATCCACAGTCATATCCAACTTTAACAGGATTTTCACACAATCGTTTTCCCACCTAGTAAGTGTCTGATTTTTTTTTATCCTTTAAGACCTACCACACAAAAAAATCATGGGACCGCTCTTTGGCAATTATAATTTTTCTTAGGCAAGCTAAAATCTTCCATACAACCATGGCCAATAATGACAAAAAACCAAGCTCAAAGTGGATCAGAGCAATAGGTGTGGCAGACGGTAAAGATACAATTTGTTTCCAATATAGTCCCTCTAAAAGGTCCCAATTCATCTTCTCCCAGTTTAGAAGGATATCAGATTCATAAGATAATATAGGGACAATTTTTTCTTTTTAAAACATTAGGACAGGGAGAATGGAGAAGCAACCAAATTGTTTCTCCATTAATCTGGCCTTCCCAGTCAGCATCTTTACTTTCCGCTTTCATTGAGACATTTGGAGGGTGACGGCATTAGATTCCATCAAAAGGAAGCCCAACTGTGTGAGCTCCGACACCACTTCTAATAGCTCATTAATTAGAAGAGATCTTTAGGCTGGAGCACGTTGGTTCCTGTGGGACTTCATAATCATTATCTTAGTCTTCCTGACATTTATAGACAAATATTGGCTATAGTATAATGTCAGAGAGCCACTAACTGGCAATGTAAGCCAATGGGAGTTCTGTCAAACAAGAGAACATCCACGCATTGTAGGTGCTTTATTACAATGTCACCCACCTTTGGTAAAAAGGATCGAGCACTCTCCAAAGCTCTACAGATGTCACTAATATAACTATGAAATAAGAAAGGTGGGTATCGGCGTAGATAAAAGACCCTTCTGATTTAACCATATTTTGATTGTGGTATCCTTATACATTTCTCTTATAATCGCAATCAAATACATTGAACAACCACATTTCTTGAGTTTATTCCACAGCAAAAGATGGCTAACAGTGTCAAGGCCATAAAACATAAATATAATATAGCTTCTTTTTTAAATGATTTGAGTTTTAAAAGGTTAATTTCAAAACCATTTGCTGATGTCCCCATCCCTTTTACAAAACCGGTCTGGAAAGGATGTAAAATACATGGGCCTCATTAGAAGTTTGCTGGTACAGTCACAACGGAACTGGTAAGCTTGTCGGTACCGTTGTTACCGTACCGGCATACTACGAGTTTAGCTCGCGGGTGCTTTACAGCCCGCCAGGACTGACCTGCCGGGTGGACCGGCACCCGTGAGAAGACCATGTCGGATGCACTAGCACCATTCAGAATGGTGCCAGTGCATCCAGCCTCCCCATTCCTATTGAGCCCGAAAGGGCTCAATAGGAATGGGGAGCATTTTTTACCAGGGCTCAGGAATGGGCAATTACTGGGTCCGGAGGGCTGTAATGACCCGGTAATTGCCTATTCCTGGGCGCCGGTAAAAAAAACAACTCCGGCAGCAGCCATGCCAGTTTTACCGGCACAGCTTCCACCCTCATCGTAATGAGGTTGCATGTCTCTGTAGCCCATCTTCTAAGATTCCTTTCAATTTATGAACCAAAAATTCTCCCTGGAACATCAGGAGAACAATTGGCCTATAATTGGCTGGGTTAGTTTTGTCCCCCTTTTTATGAATCAGGTCTATTGTCGAGGATTTCCACTAGAGTGCAATTTGCTTTTTCTTTAAAATCTGACTAAAACGGTCATTAGAAGGGATGCCCACATTTTCGTGTTACCTTTTAAGGTTAAATTGCAGAGCCCATCCAGGCTGGGGGCTCTTGAATGTTTTCTTTTATTTATCAACATAAACATTTCTTCTTCTGAAATCTGTAACATCCAATCAACTTTTGTCATGAAACTTCCATCTAAAATAAACTCCCAGAATCTCATTGAATTTCAGAATAAAATTCAATCCAGTTATCTTCAGACGAGTGTTAAATTGTAGCTTCGGAATGTAAGCGCTTAATAATAGTAGACCAGAAATGGCTCACATTGTGACCATCCAAAGCCACTATCATTAATTCTGGATCATGCTGTGCTAAAAGGTATTTATGTTGCATAAGCCTGTTCTTATAAAACTGTTCCTAATTTTGTATTAGATTGTACCCTAAGGTCATTGTATAATTGCTTTCCCTTATGTAGTTCTCTTCTCATTAATCTTGTCCAGACAACTACCTCATGGTCTAAGAGATGGGAGTGCATGTATATTTTACACTGCGGGTGATATAGCATTTTATACATATTTTCTACCACTCCTACATAAGGATGCCTCTTCAAATATTCACTTAGATTTCTCTTCTCCATAGTGATTGCTAAAAGAGTATTAAACTTACCCACAGACTTGGTGTTCCAGGTTAAGAGATTTCTGGCAGGATTACATGTGACATTCACAATAAAGTGGTCTTTTCATCTTCTACTTGAGACTAAGTTTACATGTTAACCACAAACATGTGTGATCACTTAGAGCAGTTTTTCAATCAAGAGTTATTCGCATTTAGAAAAATAAGTCAGTAGTCAGTATTAGAAGAACTAATAACATTGCACCAAATATGTTCGGTGGAACATCCGCCTGAATGTTCCAATTGACCAAATACTCCAGTCATTAAGGATAGAGTTCCAAACTCTCCCCTGAGCAATAGTGGCTTTCATATGGATGGAAGGAGCGGCAAAGAGTATATTTCTCTCAAAACACTAACTATTCAAATCTCCACCAATTATTGCTTCTACTGATTCATCCCATTCTTTGCTTTCCTCAATAATTTTTTCAATTGCCGAGGTCATACATTCCAAGTTATTGCCATTAGGGTTCCAATAAATGTTAATGATTAACATTGGGATTCTTCTAATACAGCCTTTTCTCCCAGAATAATCTAATCGGTAGAATATATGCATTAGAAGCTATCAGCTCCCTCACTGTAATACCCAAACCATTCTGAATTCCCACCAGCAAAACAGATGCAGGGTTACCTCTACCTTTATAAATTGCTTGATTTAAGAAGAGAGAAACCATGTCCATTAAAGGTTTCTGGGCAACCAGGTTTTGTGTAATAGGAACAGGTCAGCATGGGCTAAGTCATTTCCCCCTGGCTGGAATACATTTGCATGGCCCCTGGTATACCAAACTAAAATGCAAAGATGTTCCTCTAAAGTTACAAGGGATTTCTACTGATTTGTTCTTTTCAAATGTAGAGATTGGTCAGCCACTGCCAGTTGTCCTCCTGTCGAGCTTAATAAATTGGCCAATTGTCATAAGTGATCACCCTAATTTCATGGTTACCACCTGAGCATGTGATTCTCAGTACTTCATCCCACACATGTCAGGAGGGGCCTGAGGGTAGAGGCATGCCCACTAAGCTAACGGGAGAAAGGCACACAAGAAGCTGGACTACAAGGAGTCCTGAGGGACAAGAAAGGATAGGCAACAGAGGCTGTGAACAGAAAGGGGCAGGGAATACAAAGATACAAACACGCTGGGTTCCCTCTTGGGGTGTACGCAGAATGGGGAAAGAGTGTTCCACAGACCTTTGGAAACTCCAGCCTTCTGCACAGATTGCTATTACAGGGGCCCACTCTGAATGCTCATGGCTGGGAGCAACAGCAGTGGGTGTCTGTACCTGAACCCTAAGGCACAAGCAAGGTTACAGTACTCACAAGACTGAAGCCTGTACAGGTCCAGCAGTAACCGAACAATGACTGCTTCCGGAAACAGGAACCACTACATTGTAAACAATGGCACGAAGTACAACACTGAAACGCGACAAGGGAAGGGGCAGAGATTGCCTGCTGGAATCCAACAGTCAAACTCTGTACATAGGATTTACATAAAACACAAGTGAAGACAAGAACAGAAATATCCAGGGAAAAGGAAGTCAAACAGAGCAAGGTTCGGAACAGAGAACCGGAAGTAAGGAAGGGCAGAATACTAGTATCTAAATGCTGGGAACGGCGACCGGGAAACAGTACACGGCAATCAATAATGTTAACTCATGGCTGGAAAGACAAGAGAAAGCTAGCAGAGAGAAATTAAGGAAACAGTACAACTGAAGTGGATAACCAAAGGGGAGGACTGAAGACTCAAGGAAGTCAAAGACAGGAATCATGAACAGAGGGCTGCAGGCAAGGAAGAGAGCAAAGGAGCAGTAGCCAGGAAACTGAGGGCTTTAAATAAGAAAGGGAGCAAGGGAGCTGTAGCCACGGAACAGAGGGCTGCAAACAAGGAAGAGAGCAAGGGGCTGTAGCCAGGGAACAGAGGGCTGCAAACAACGAATCAGGGCTGTAGTATGGAAGGCACAGAGGTGCAGGCAAAAGGCAGGGGAGAGAGGGCTGAGAAGCAGGGCAGCAAGGCAGGAAGCACAGGGCTCTGGAACAAGAGCAGGAACTGGAAGCCACAGGACACAGAAACTATCCAAGGCACAGGGCAACAAAGGGCTGGTAGAAAGCTCAATGCAAGAAGCCTGTGCTCCTCCAGGCAGCGACTTAAATACTGAGCTGCCCTGTGCTGAAGTAGGCTAATTAGCAGCACCTGGAGCAGCACACCTGAATGTAATTGGCCTCCCCCCTCTCTAGTCCTGGGAAAGCGAAAGCTGCACTGTTCTCTAAGGCTTCTGGGGATTGTTGTGCTAGAACTGCTGTATAGGAATAGCCAGGAAATGGGAATTGCCACAAGGTGCATTATGGGACATGTAGTTTGTAAAAGTAAATACGAAAGTTCCAAACCCTTGTAAACGGAAAGTAAAGACAATAATATGAATAGGTGTTGTCCAGGGAGAATTACGGAAACAATTGAGTCCCAAATAGTCCACGATGGGTGCCAATTGGTGCACCAGTGGCACAATCGTGACAACACAGGTTTCCCAGGGAGTTCCTTTAACCCTTTCCTGACGTCAGAATAATTTCCCTTAATTTTCCCTGTCCTTAAATTCATAACATGCTATATACCCCTCTTGATTTTATATGCAGAATAACTCTATATAGCACTGCATTCTCCAAAAACTCAACTAGTCTATATCTGCTGATTGAACATCATGGAAGATGGGTACTGATCGCAACTAGGATAGAACAGTAGCTCTGTTTAAAATAATGTTATCTTTAACAATCAGAGGTTTTTCCAGGATGAGCAGGGTTTTCTCTGAGGAAGTATTTGTGATAGGCAATTCAGACGGTTCAACCGCTGTTCTTCCCTCTAGTGCAAAGTGCCTTTGTTCTAAGGCTATGAAGGGAACAGAGATCTCATCTATATCCAAGTTTTTCTGAACCATGGGCATATTCCTCTTATTGACAACCGTGGTGGACCACGTGGACAATGGGTTACTTGTATTTTTTCAAAGAGGAGAAGCATTTGTAACCTGTTCTGATCCAGTCGAGTAGACAGATGCATTTAGCAGTAATTGGTCTGTCGCTGTTCATTCAATTTCCTCGTCGGGCATTGTTTCTAGGTTTTGTTCTTCCTGATTGTCTTCAGTTCAAACCATAGTCACTGATTTTGCTGAGGTATTCTGACGATATGTCCCTTTATTTTTCCTTTTCTTTGAAGGCTTAGGGTCAGAGATCCTTATGGCTTCTTCCTGATTGCGAATTACTACGTTGCACAGAAACTTGTGTGAACCTCTGTTTTGTTAAGACTTCTCCCTTTCTGATTCTTATTTTCTTTCTTGGGAGTTTCTCGGGTGATTTTAATAGGACGCTTTTGCCAAAAATTGGGTGAGAATCTACAGGAACTTCAGAAAGCTCATTAATTGAATTTCTTTCCTATTCTAGCACCTGACCCCCGTCAGGCAGAGTATCTGTACTGACAGATGTCTCTGTTAAAGGAATGACGATAATGGAAGGCTCCTCTACCATCATAGAGGTGGAGTATTGGCATCCCTTGTCTGAACACTCATTTTCCAGGTTAGAAGACCCTTTGCTGCCCAATATAAAACCCTGCAAAAAGGAGATTTGTAACAGCATATGTTTTATTAAGTTCCTTTGTTCACTGATTTGATAATATATATTGGAATACAGCTTGACCTGGGAATTCAACACCAAGTCTATTGTAATCAAGGGCAAGACCCCCATCAGCAATGAATCAGAGATGGAATGGGGCACGAGGTATCTCAAATATTATAAATGCATTAATCGGTTTCTGCCTCAGCTACAGATTCAATTGCAGAGGCATCAATCAAAGACCGGATTCAGCAATAATTATGTGTGTTGCACAACAAAGGCAATATCCAGCTCATTTTCTGTTTGAGTATTCAATTTTGTCATGGTGTTTCCTTTTACTTGTTGCGGCTCTACTGATGTTGGTTGTTCATGGAAATTTGGACGTACCTGATTTATCGGTGCAAATGCCTCATTGATTCGAATGTTCAGCATATCTGCATCCAAAATTTCAGTATTAAACAGCCCATTGCCTAAGTCCCTAGCAATTTCCTATTGAGGCAGCCAACTAGCAGGGTACTTCGAGGTGAGCTGTTAGACTGAAGAAACAATGTGATTTGTTAATACTTTCTAGATCTTTCAGAGCGAAAGGGGTGGAGTTCAAGTCTCTTTCCTGAGATGGCCCATTGGGGCCCATTGCTGCATTGCATTGCAAATAACGGTGAGGGTTGATGCCCTTGTTTGAAATTGTAGAGGGCACATTATTGAGTTCCTTAGGGGCCTTAGTTGTAAAGAACAATTTCACTGTTCAAGGTTGACCCCCCCACTATGGCCAAAATTGTAGCTGGAGCTTACTTCAATTGCCTCAGAGAGCACCTGGACTCATTTTCCCTGTGGTCTGCTTGCTCCTATAATTGCAGACATTCCGCTCTCAACACCACACTTCCATCATTCTTGGCTGTTTGCACTAGCGTCTGAGCTGATTGACCCCTAATCGGACGGTCCTCATTAACGGAATGACTGCGCAAGGAGTATGATAATTTCATTTTGCACACAATTCAACACAGCCAAGCGGAGAGGTCAGCATAATTTCTCACTCAGTGACGTTTGGAGGTATTCAGACAAGTTATAAGTTGTGAGATATAAGTAGAGCAGTGCCACTTCTTTGGCACACCACCCTCCATAGCAGATGAAGCTTCCCAATCTGCTTACCCCTTCCACCAGGTGGGTTACTCCATATGCATTGGTAACAAGGAGACATGGGAATCCTGTTGCAACAGACTATAGCAGACTCAATTCTAATGGGATGCCTCAAGCAGGATGTGTCTTAGGCATCTTCAAAAGACTAATAAGGAGAGGTATGTTCAGATTGTCAAGGCAGGAGGCTAAGACTAAAGTAAGAATGAGTCTGGCATGAAGACCACCCTCGTATGATGGTACCTTAAGGATTTTCTACATCCAAAAGGCTTCAGGAAAACCAAAAGTAACTTGTCTATGCTGGAATCACTCATGTGGAAGGCATAGGCCTAAATACTACATCACCTCTAAAGGATTATATTCCCCATCTTCTAATTTAGCAGGTCTTTTAGCAAAAATGCATGACACCGACTGGTGAAATGTTGTGAGCCATGTTCAAATCTGCTGTTTCCAAAGAGTAGTAGGACACATTTTCAAAGCTATGGGCTGGAATGTTGAAGCCCACACCCTTCACATCAGCATGAACCAATGACGTACCCCTTGCATTTCTAGTCCTTAAGTAGGGATGGAAACACATCAATAGATGTTTAGCTTACCATAGAGAATGTCCCTTTGAAAGGCTCATTACTGTGAAATGCACTCTCAGCAACCACGTTGTGTTGGGAGCCTGTCAACATAAGTGTCGGGAACGAAGATACTTAGGGATTAGGTCAGCGAAAGCCATCATTAAATGATAAAACAAAGAATCCCAGTATACGTCCTCCATAGTGGAAGAAAGGCAGCACTTGTGATTAGGAAAAGGGTTTTGGGGCAGTTTTGCAATGTCTTTTTGGTGGTACATTGTACTATTGCTATTGTGACTAATGTCTTTGTGCTGTTGACTCCACTTAGCTTTGTGACAGTTGATGTCAGAAATGGGGTCAACAGCCGAAATGGTAGAATCACCAATTGCTATACACATCAAGTCTGCCCACTGGATCTGTGGACCTATATTTCAAAATGGGGAAAGAAAAAGTTCTGGCACTATAGTCCAACTTGCACCCTGTGATTACCCGTGTCCTAATTGGTCCTAATGTCCAGCAGTTACCTGTGATTTTTTGTCCAGTGAAGAGGGCCAAAAATCTGCATCCAGTACCATCAATTCAGAGAGCAGCACCACACAGCTCTCTGGTAGCTTGTGGAAAGAGATATCAACCCAATTGCCCAAGGTCTTGGGGAACAGAGGTAGATTTGATAGACCAGCAGGACTGTGGATGTAGAACACACCAGCAGTACTGGCTGTATGATCAAAGTTTCCAGAGGCCTTTTGCTGGGTATTAATTAGCTTTCACAGAAAAGGACCATACCATCTGAAATCCTCAATCTATGGGCATGCAAGCCCAGCATTCTGGGGTATTCACAGTTCCCAACCTTGGTTAATGGATGTGTGACTTCCAGAATCATCATTGAGACACCTCAAACTGAAGGAGGAGATCCAACTCTGAATGTTACTGCCAACAGTCTAACTGAAGAACTCTTCCACCTGGATGAAGAACCAGGTTCCTGTCAAGACGTTCTGATCGAAGCAGCCAGATGTGAGACAGAGACTGGGCAGCAGTGTGGTGAAGCCTCGTTGTAGAGCATTCTGGACAAATTAGTGACCGGTCAACTTTCTCTGCTGCGGCAATCCATACAATATGAATCCCCTATTCCACCTATGGGTTTACTGAAAGGTGTAGTTCACAGCAATGATACTGAGGCCGTTTTTAAAATCCGAAATCAATGGTGCAAGTTGCTAAATGTGATCAGGAGAACTGGGTTCAATATATTGTCCCCCTCCTCAGATACACATGAAAGCAGCCTTGGAAGTCATAGATGCAGATGGGTAGTCCTTTTATGAACCCCTAAGAGATCTGATGATAGAATCATTCCATTTTATTACCGAGTACTGCAATCCACAGTTGAGAGATGCACTCCTTATTTTGCATTTTGTGTGAAATACCCCGATACCCTTTGGAGAAGGGGGACTGCTATTTCCCCAAACTAGTGGTTGATGGGCAGAGATGGCCTAGGGAGGTTCTCTTATAACCCCACCAAGTGTATGACAGTGGGCAGGGGACCACCACATGTATAACCAAGATGCTACCAGATGTGCATTGGTTCAAGGAAAGGCTGCAGTCTTATGGCAATGAGGTATACCAGTATACCCATGTCACACTAGCAATATATACAGACAAAGATAATCAGAACGTTTATTAGAGCAATATTCCAGTAAATATTGCCAGTGAATACACAATGCACATAGAAATAGACAAGCAGCTCTGCTCCCCACACTGTCACATTCTTAGATATCATACGCAACTTTTTTTAGTTGTATTTACATTATTAAGCATTTGTAAGGCGCTTTATACAACAGAATTGTGTTTCAGAGTGCCACAGGGCTAATGGGAAGGGAACAGGGGAAATAATAACAATGGTAGAAACAGTAAATATACAGTCGTGGTCCTACGAGGCCTTGTGGCATTCGAACATGCAAATGCATTGAGGAGACGTGCACGGGATGGAAATGGACCGAGAAGCACAGGAGTGGACAAGTGCTGGAGGAGGGCCTGGGAGGGTAGTGGTAAGGGGAGCCAAGGAGAAGAACCTCAGGCTAAGTGCTAGTACAGTCGACTTTCAAGGATAGGATGTGGAGTCGCCAAGCAGGGGCCCACAAGGCAGTTAAGTGTGGGGGTGTGGGTACTGGTATTGACTGGGAAGAAGGGCCTGGGATCATGTAAAATTCATGAGAATCAGGCCACTGGTCACAGAGTTTAAACACACTAGCGGCAACCTTAACAGGACTTAGTTCCCTGGGCGAACTCCAATTTGTTAGCTTGTTTTATTTGTTTTGGTTGTCTGCTGTAGTATTGGATAATTATCTAGATTGCCATAGATAAAGTTAGACTATTTTTCAGTTATATGCATATCCACTTGCGACATTCCTTATTCCTTCAGTTCTTAATTGTGAGTGCCAAATAAATATTCTGCACACTTGTCAGATTGCTTTTCCAAGGTTTTTCTTTTTATTTCATGTTTATTCTCTTACTCTTACTCTCTTACTCTCTACACGTGTTTCACCCCTGTTTTCATCACAAGAGATCATCAGGAGAGATTTATTTCTATTTTTGAAAAACAAAATACATTTTTCTTAGTCAGTCAAAAGAAAAAAAAGAAAAGAATTTCAATAACCATATTTACTTTGACCAAATTTAAGCAACATTTTTCAATGTCACATATGAGCCTTTTTTCATCATAGCATTCTTTTTCAGCTTGTGTAATGGCTTTCATTTTATGATAACAACATTTAATCAATTTAAGAGACAGATACTAATATAGAAATGGCACTCACCAATTGTGTTTACTTTAAGCCTGTTTGGCGAAAATTCATTCACTCAACACTATGCATTTCCTGTGGTCACAACTAAAGGATTCCTTTGGGGTATTTGCCCTATTTAAACAAAAGAACACATATTTTTTGGTCAAGGTTGGACCTCGTCAGGTTTCCTAATTTTTAAGATCAAGATACCTTGAGGGAATAAAGGATTTGCTAGGCTTACCTTCATTATTTTGTCAGAAAATCCACCTGCTTTGGAGGGACCGTCTGTCTCTCCCTGGCTCCTTGTTTTGGTGCACTTTCTGTATTCGATGCACGCGTTTAAATACGTTTTCTATGTCTGACGTCATCGCGCTTGCATACTTGCGTGCACAATGACGTCATTGCATACTACGTTTTCGACCATTTTTGTTTCTTTTTCTATACATGTATTTTATAATTTTATAGTTTAATCAGATACTCGCAGGCAAAGTTACCAATTGCTACAAAGGCCTATTTAATTAAGTTCATTTTGTTTACCTTTTAAGGCCTTTATACTTATGGGATCCTCTTTACCTTTATATTTTTGAATAGGTATATAATTTAATTTTTGAATGAAGTGATTTTTATATTTCCTAAGAGAGAGCTGTTTTTGCTCTGGTTTTTTGGTTGCGTAGGAATTGGAAATGTTTTGTTAATTCTGGCAAAACATGGTTTACAAAGATATATAGAAAGAAAACATTATATAGAAAGAAAAATAGAAAAATAGGAAAAGGGAAGAAAAAGGGGAAAAGGGAAGACAATTTTACTTTTGCATTTAAAGCCAATTACAAAATTTGTTTTCTGAATTCAGTCCAGTATCACACGTGTCCATTAAACAGATCCATCTAGATTCTCTTTGTCTTAGGGTCCATTCCTTATTGCCACCTATTGGCAAATCTTCAATTTTGTCCAAACCATAGATTTTCAATTTTTCAACTTTGAATTCTTGATGTTCCATTATGCAATGAAGTGATAATGGGTATTTCATATCTCGGTTTTTTATGGCACGTAAATGTTCATAAATTCTTGTTTTGAGATTTCTTATTGTACTTCCTATGTATATTTTTTGACAGATACTCAATTGCGTATGCAACAAATCTACTGTTGCAATTAATAAAGTGATTTATCTTTAGTTCTCTTCCATTTGGTAACTTGATTTCTTTCTTGCCATTCACCATTTGTGGGCATAATTAGCAATTTCCACATTTAAATGAGCCATAGATTGGTTTCTGATGCAACATGCCTTCAATATATGTCTTCTTTATAGTCAAGTGGCTAGGGCTTATTTTGTTCCGTAGTGTTCATGCTTTTCTATAGCATATGCCTGGTTTCTCATCAATATATTCCAGTAAGATATCATCTAGCTTTAAAATGCCCCAATGTTTTTTAAGAATTTTTCTTAATGTTAAGACATCTGATCCGGTGGTGATGAATTTTGTTTTTGTTGGGTGCTTCCCTTTTCTCGATTTATCTTGTAGTAGATATGCTCTTGAAATTTTTTCAACTTTTTTAATTGATTCCTTTACTTTTTTTACTTTGTATCCTCTCTGTGCAAATTTGGTGATTATTCCTTCTATATTTGATTCAAAAGCTTTTTCTGTGTTGCAGTTCCTTTCTATCCTTAGTATTTCCCCATACAGGATATTGGATATGATATGTTTTGGGTGATTGCTTTGGGCATGTAGAAGACGGTTGCCTGCAGTTGGTTTTAGATGCAAGTTTGTATGGATTTTATCCTCTGCCGTGTAAATCTCTAAGTCTAGGAATTGGATCTTTTCCTTACTAAAATTTGTGGTGAATTTCAAGTTATATTCATTTTCATTTAGATATTATACATATTGATTGAAGTCTATTTGGTCTCCTTCCCAGATCATGAAGATATCATCTACAAACTGACCCCAAAAGATGATATTTTTGGAGTCGGTAAAAGCCTTGTGCTTCCACGCTTGTTTTATTTCAAAGTAACCCATGAATAGATTTGCATACAATGGGGCAAATTTAGACCCCATCGCGGTGCCTTGCCTGTAGATTTTCTCATTGAAGCAAAAGATGTTGTGTAGGGCGAAATTCAGCATTTCCAATATCATGTTATTCTCTTCTTTATATTAAATTAATCTTGATTTCAGAAAGTATTCAGATGAAATGATTCCTTGATTGTGATTAATACTCGTATATAGTGATACAACGTCCGTTGTTGCCAGATTATAGGTCCTTTGCCAGGGAATTGAATCTAGCTGTTGAATGATATGTTTTGTGTCTTGTATGAAGGATGCTAATTGCATTGATAATGGTTGTAAATGTATATCGATGGTCACAGAGGCAGTGGGGTGATTAGCAGAGAAAGAGGAAAAGAGGTAGAGAAGAGTAGAGTATTGAGCAGTTTATGGAATTTCAGGCAGTTCGGCTCAAGTCTGAGAGGGGTAGAGAGGCTATTCCAGAGGGAGACACCAGCTGAGGAGAGATACCTGCCCCCCACTCTCTGCTTGGAGAAGCATTTGCCATCAGAGAGTTGGAGTTAAAGGAGTGTAGGTCTCTAGCAGGGGAGTATTGAGGAAGGGGAAGTTGGAGGTAGCGTGGTGCCAGGCCCCAGAAGGCCTTGTGAATAATGCAGAGGGTCTTGAATTTGATTCTTGCAGCCACAAGGAGCCAGTGGAGAGATTCTGGGGCTGGGGAGATATGGTCCCTGGGCATGAGGCCAAGGATAAGTCTTGCAGCCCTATTCTGGATTAGCTGGAGGGGGCGAAGGAAGGAAAGAGGGAGATTGAGAAAGAGGCTGTTGCAATAGTCCAGCCTGGAGAAGACAAGAGCTCTTGTGACATTGAGCTTCAGGGGAAAGGTGAGAAAAGGAAGAATGCCTCTGAGGAGGAGAAGCTGGAAATGGGACTTCTTGGTAAGGTCCATAATGGGAGAGGTGAAGGAGAGAGCAGAGTCGAAGATGACCCCAGGGTTTTTGGCCTCACAAGATGGTGGGGATAGAAGACCAAAAGAGGGTGGCCAGAGGGTAGGAGGAAAAGAGGGTGCAGGTGTCCCAATGAGGAGGATATGTGTCTTAATGGCATTGAGACAGAGATCATTCACTACACAACATGCCTGAATGGCGGACAGACAGTCATGGATGAGAAAGGAGGAAGTGGGGGAAGTAGAGAGAAGTTTGAAGGAAAGCTGTGTGTCATCTGCATAACACTGGAAATGAGGAGAGAAGGATGATGTTGTCTGCTTGCTGGTGCAAAACTTGAACACAGGGGATGTAATTAAGGGGAGCTAATCCAAATCCCTGCACAGACAAGCCACAAAGTTGAAAACACTCCATCCAATCCCAACTCCGTTAGAGGAAATTTAGAGCTTTTTAAACCCCAACCCAGTAAAGGTGTCAGTCAGTTGTTGGAGTGAATTGGCAATTCAGGAGAGAAGTGATAGAAATTGGCTGGAGAAAGCGAGGTTGGACAGAAAGTGGCTGAGGACATGAGGGGCAGAGGGTACATCAGGAGGTGGCAGGATAAGCAAATCAGGTGATAGAAGGTGGAGACAAATACAAGGTGGCAGGAAAAGAGCATTAGGAGGTAGCAGGAGGAAAAGGAAGAGAACAATAATTTGCAGGAGGGAAACATCCTGAGGTGGCAGGGGGAATATCATTAGGTGGCAAGAGGTGAACATCAGGAGGTGGTAGGAAGGCAGTATCAGGAGGCGGTAGTAGGTGAACAGTAGGAGGTTGTAAGAGGAGAGTATCAGAGTTGTCTGTGAGTGGCCATTAAGAGGTGGCTCAAGGAGAATATTGTTAGGCAAGATTGTATGCAGTATCCTTTAGGTGCACTACAACAACCCTGACCTCCTGGAAATAGGAGCCCAACCTTTGGTATAAGTCTGTACCACACAGGTTGGTAGCGTGTTGAGCAGACAGGCTTATCTCAAGAGGGGTCAATGTGAGCTGTCGGGGACTTACACAGAGATTCACAGTGACAAGTATTCAAATAAACTCTTAAACACAAGGTTTATTGATTAAACAATTATTAATTTATTTAACAGTCAGTTTGAGTAAGCCTTCTTCAGAACGGGCAATATAAAAGTAACACACAAATACACCCCAAAAGACACACTCTGAGTTTCCCTAAATCAGCAAATACCCATTTGGGATGACACACAGATTCTTCCTACACCCTCAGGTGACTTCAATAGCTAGGACATTGTGGACATTAATATATCGCTGTTGCATTTAGGGCAATACTTAGGAGTATGCCAAAGAAAAAGATTATAAGAATAAAACAAGAGATCTCACAAATATTCTGAAGCAGGTAAGTACTTTTGGTAACCCCCAATGCAAAGTAAGTTAACCCCTTCCTGGAACGAGGGCTAAACACGGAGTCAGAGGGAAGAAGAGTTATTCAGGGAGCCAGGCCAGGACAAAAGTCAAGTTGAGCTGAAGCAATTCTTGCAGGTAGGTAAAAGTCTTGCACAATGTTTTAGAAGTCTTTCTAGAAAACAAAAAAACAAAGTAGGGCCACAAGCTGATTAGGCTTGTGAGGTAAAGACGCTGTTAGCAACTGTACAGAAGCAACCAAGACAAGTCTCCAATGAGGACAAGTGAGGTTACACAACAAGAGGTAAGGTCTCTTAGTGCCTTTGGTTAGAAGAACAACAGTTCCAGCTGGCGTCTTCGCTTGCAGCTCTGCAGATCCTGTGTTCCTGGGCCTCAGTCGTGGGGACACGAGGGAGGACGTCTGGTGGACTCCAGTACTGCAATGGGATGGTCAGTGACAGAAACGGACCATCTTTTATTCAGTGGCACTTTGCGGTTTCAGCTCCTCGCGTCTCAGCAAATAGCACTACCATGGACTCTTGGCTGTCGAGATTGGCTTTCCTTGCATCTGGGGTCTAGCACTCTGTTTAGGTGGCTAAAGCTCAGTCAGTCCTGCTTCCTGTGAATCCGGAGGATCTTCCTGGAGCTCTTGGTCAACTTAAAAGCAACACACACAAACTGGTGTTCCTCTCCCTGGCTCTACGGTTTCCAGCAGCAACTGCAGTGGGAATTCAACCAGCTTCGAGAGGATGTCCAGGTGACTTACTGTGAAGTTGTTTGGTCCCACCAACTCATGGGTAAAAGTCGTCCTTACATGGCTTCTCTAGTTGAGGCGAATTCGGAGCTTCAATGCAGCAGGGCTTCACCGGGCAAACCAACGGTCCAAGAGTTGCAGCAGGCATCTCTTCCAAGTTCGTGGATTCCTTCGTCCAGTGGTTGTCTCTGCCTTCCAAGCCAAAAAGCCTTGCCTTTTCTGCAGGTTTCTCCCATTCATTCCAGCCAAGCTGTCAGTCACCCAGTAGGGTGGCTGTCCTTGCCGGACAGCCGGCCGGCCAATCACCTAAGAGGGCATTTCTGTCTCCTAGGAGACTAAGCACAGGGAGTTTTGGGCACATCCCTCGCTTCCTGCCCTCGCCAGACACCCTGGAGCCAGAGGCAGGCTTCACTCGTAAATCCTGCCAAAGGCAAAACAAACGAAAAGACCAAACCTGGTTTGGCGGAGAGAGTAAATCTCAAGAAGGACCTTTCCACAAAGAAATGACGAAAAAAGAAAACCAGGGCCATTTTGAAAAAAATGGCACACTTGGTTGCTTTACTGCATCTGCGACCACAGCCCGCGGTAAAAGCACACCACGGTAGATAAAAGTAAACCACTGCCTCCACCCATTACTCAAGGAAAGGGTAGCATAGAAATGTTACATGAGAAGCACATGATAAGCAAGACAAAGGGGATACTAAGTAAGATAGTGTGTGCAGGGTCTAGAAAGTTAAAAGTGTAAGTAAAGTCAATTTCATTTCACTGCTCTTGGAAACAGTAGTTTATCCAAGAGAATGTATTTGAACCTTTGGGAAATCTGAAAGACTTCCCTGTGTCAATGCACTGAGGCTGCTGTGTGACACAATGTAAAGATGATGCCTATGGAGTTTGTCAGACTACATACAAAGAAACACAGGGCCTCATTACGAGTCCGGCGGTAACCTGCCGGTTTTTCCGGCTCGGTTATCGCCGGACTCGAATTACCATTCCGCCTCCGTGATTCCCGGAATTACCGGGGCATTACAACCCCAGTGACCCGGGAATTCCGGAGTCGGAATTCGGTAAATCCCCATTCCCATTGAGTCCGAGAGGACTCAATGGAAATGAGGACCATGGAAACACCGGCACCATCTTGTGATGGTGCCGGTGTTTCCATGTCCGCCTGCAGGCGGGTGGTGTTAAACCCGCCAGGTCAGACCTGGAGGGAATGGCACCTCTGCCTGCAGGACTCGAGATCACCCGGTATGGAAACAACGGTGGCGGCGGGTTTACCGCCACCATTATTTCCATACCGGGTGACTCGTAATGAGGCCCATTCAAATCACACTAAAAATACATGAGAGACTGGGAAAAAAAGGGTCTCACTCTCTCCAGGTTAAACATTTAAAGTCGCTGGGTGTCTCTAAGGGAGAGAGGAATTAGCACATTTCTGAGAATCCTCCCTAACAAATATCAAGAGGTGGTACGAGAGAAACAGCAGTAGGAAGACGGGAAGGCAGAAGAATTTTGTACTAGGGAACTGCTAGTTAGAAGGAGCAGGAAGGAATATGAAGGCAAGCATCACCAAAGGCAAGGGATACATAGGAGATTCCGATCAGACGGCTTTGAACCCACGGTGAGAGGAGGAATGAGCATGTAGTGTAATGATGAGCCCGAACCAGAGCAGGAATAAAGAGGAGGTAATGAGGGTAGAGATCTGGACCCTAGCAAGGGAGGTGATATAGCCCTGAAAAGCTTCTCTGTGGGCAAACAGAGCTGGAAAACCCAGTTTGCTCTCTGTATGAGAACATGCAAGGCTTCAGCTGTCTATTCTGCTAGTGCTAGAGATGTCTATGGAATCTACAGGAAGATAGGAGAAAAGATAAACCAGTGAACTTTTGGAGAAAGACCCACAGGCAATGCGAGTACCTTGAGTTACTCTGAATTCTTGAAACTTAAAAAGGAAAACTGAACCGGTGCAACTGCTGAGGATGACCTGGACTGCCATTTTATTTGGTGTGGGCACTCGTTTGTTGCCCCTCTCATCTATATGTAATGTAATGTAATTGTCATTTAATGGGCATTCTTATAGTGCATTTCACAATAGCAGTCTCAACACGTTGTAGGTTGAACGCCCTTGTGGACTGAAGTCCAAATATGGGAAATTCATTACAGAGATTATAGAATGCGTGTGTGCATTTTAGCCAATACAAAGTTAGGTAGGGGTGACCAGGTGCCTGCTAGTTACCCATGTTGGGCAGGTATGTGGGTGGCGGCAGATAGGTAGTCTGGAGAGTATGCGAGAAAGATATTATGTGGTCAGCTAGACCACATATTATCATTGGGGAGAGCTGCATTCTAGTGGCAGAGTTGTTGTGCAAATTATGTGCAATGTGAAACTGGAGAGACGTTATGTTTGCAGCCAGACCGCATTCTATCGTGGCGGACAGTTGCATTCTAATGGTAGAGATGTTGTGTGAAGTGTCTTAGAGTGGTGCATGGGTGCTAGGGGATGTCCAGAGAGTGTGGGAGGAAGACATTATGTGTGCAGCTAGACCAAATTATTTTCATGAGGGATAGCTGCATTTTAATGGCAGAGGTGTTGTCCAGAGTATGTAAAGCAGAGGCATTATGTGTGCAGCTAGACCAAATTGTATCTTGGGCGAAAGCTGCATTGTAATGGCACTGGTGTTGTGCAAAGTGTTTTAGAGTAGAGCATCGGTGCTGAGGGTATTCTGGAGAGTATGCTAGAGAGACATTGCCCTCATTATCCCACCGAAAACCAGGAAACTGACGTATCGTTACTGACGCCTGCTATCCTGTTTTTACTAGGATAGTCCGAGTGCTGGCAATGATGGTAAATCCCCATTCCATGAGTACCATAGGACTCCATGGAATGGGGATTGCTGGTATTTCGGGCTCTGGTAATACTGGTGTCAGAAATACCAGCAGTTTTTTATTCTCAGTGGGGGCCTGATTTGTCTCCAGCTCTTGGCAGGAGGTAAATCAAGTAACCCTCCTCCCCCACCAGCAAACTAGTAGTTTTGCGGTGCAGGAAAAGTGGCCGTCATGGAATTACCACCATTTTTACAGCCTCTTTCGACGCACCATAAAACTAGTATGTGAAGCAGGAGAGACAGCCCCATTATAACTATTGCGGAATGGGTTGAAATGCGCTGCTAATGGTGCCGGCGCCGTTAATGCTGGTGTCAGAAATACCAGCAGTTTTTTATTCTCAGTGGGGGCCTGATTTGTCTCCAGCTCTTGGCAGGAGGTAAATCAAGTAACCCTCCTCCCCCACCAGCAAACTAGTAGATTTGCGGTGCAGGAAAAGTGGCAGTCATGGAATTACCACCATTTTTACAGCCTCTTTCGACGCACCATAAAACTAGTATGTGAAGCAGGAGAGACAGCCCCATTATAACTATTGCGGAATGGGTTTAAATGCGCTGCTAATGGTGCCGGCGCCGTTAAACACATTCTGCAATATTACAAGCTTCCCTCGCGGGACCTACTCTGGATGTCTGGTTTTACCAGACATCCATAGCGGGTCCCGCGAGGTGACCAGGGAGCTAACAACAGGCCGGTCGTAATCGGCCCGTTGTTAGCTCCCGCACCCATTCCCATTGAGCCCTATGGGGGCTCGAATGGGAATGGGGAAGGACCAGGCCCGGGTTTCCTGAAGGAGGAAATACCGGGCCCTCCATACTCGGAATGGCCCGGTATTTCCCCATTCAGGGAACCCAGACCCGGACACGGTTTTGGAGGCAGCCATGCCCTTATTAAGGGCATGGCTACCTCCAAAGTCGTAATGAAGCCCTATGTGTTTAGCTAGACCAAATCCTATCATGGGGTATAGCTGCATTCCGATGGCAGAGGTATTGTGCACAGTATGTGAAGCAGGGAAGACATCTTGTCTGCAGCTAGACCACATTTTATCATAGGGGATAGCTGCATTCTAGTGGCAGAGTTGTGCAAAGTGTCTTAGAGTAGTGCATGGGTGCTGAGGGTAGTCTGGAGAGTATGTGAGAGAAACATTATGCATGCATCTAGACAACATTTTAGTGCAGGGAATAGCAGCATTCTAATGGCAGAGGTGTTGTGCAACGTATATGAAGTAGGAGAGACATTAGGTGAGCAGCTAGACAGAATTTTGTCATGGGGGATATCTGCATTCTAATGGTTGAGGTGATTCCCTTGGCACAATACACTATTGATTACATGCATAGCTTCATCTAGATTTAGCTAGATGCTGATCTAGTGCCACCCTATAAGTGTGTCTTAGTTTGATATGCTACTTCCCTAAGATGTATGAAAGTGCAATGCATTCTTGCATATGCAATACATTGTATATTCTCCAATTCATCAGAATGTAATTAAATGCAGTACATTTTCTATCCTCACAATTCTGTCAGATGAAACACCTGGGCAACCCTGGGATCTATCCAAATGCAATCAACAGGCCACCCCCAAGGTTTGTCCAGATGCACCACACTGACTGCACTCAAAGTGTATCCAAGTGCAATACATATAAATATGTTACCCTCACACTCCATCGAAACACAACACATTTGCTAACCATTCTTTGGTGGTTTATTCATTCCGTGGTCCACCTGGGATTGAGTAGTTAGATCAGGGGGTGAGGGCAGTGTTAGTCGTGATGCTGAGGGGAAAAGTCATGTCTTGACGGCCCTCCGAAAGGTCAGGTGGTCCTCTATTCATCAGATGTAAAGAGGCAAAGAGTGCCAGATAGTGGGGTATTGGACAGAGAAAGTTGTGCCTCCATTTCAGGTTGAGTTTAAAGGGTGAATCACCAGAAGGAGAGCAGTGCCTGATTGCAGGTTTCCAGAGGGGTGATAGTGGGTAATTTTCTGTTGCAGGTATTTAGGTTCTGTCTTGTGTAATGCTTGGTGAGTGAAGCACATGACTTTGAAAGTGACCCGCCATCCTAATGGGAGCCAGTGTAGGGTACAGCAGGCCAGGGTGATTTGTTCGCTTTGGCCATGGGCGAGGAGGAGTCTAGCTGCTGTGTTTTGGACTCTTTTGAGCTTTTTGAGTTGGTAGGCAGTGGTGCCCAGATAGATAGAGTTTTCCTAGTCTAGTCGGGAGAGGACAATGTACATGATTGCTGTCCTCTGTGGGGGTAGGAGAGGTAATGGAAATTGCATCTGAGTATGCAGAGGTATAGGCAGCAGGATTTTGACACAGTGATAATGTGTTGTGATAGTTTAGGGTCAGGTCAGTGTCCACTGTGAAGCCCAGGTTTTCGGCTGTGGCATATGAAGTGGGGGGCTTGGGAGGGAGACCAGCGGCAGGTTGCAGGAAGAAGGCTGTTTTTCCACAGATGGTTGACCGTCATCCAGCCATCAATGTCTGTTAGGCAGGATGTGAGGTATGGTTGGTGGAGGGAGGGAAACCTAGGGAATCTGAAGATGAATTGAGTGTCATAAGCATAGTTTTAGCAGGTGAGGTTGTGTACACGTATAAGTGTGGGGAGAGAGCTCATGTAGAGGTTGAAGAGGAGAGGGGATATGCAGGTGCCGCGTCAGAAATCTGTTACTGACAGGTCAAGCAGATGAAGTAAAAGTTGGAGGTAGGTGATTTGGTGTCTGTTTGCAAAGAATGAGGAGATCCACTTCTGTGCAGTGTTTCTCATGTCAAGGGAGTGGAGCTTGTCAATGAGGATGCTTTGGTGAATGGTCTCAAATGCTGCAGAGAGGTCAAGTAGTATGCGTGTGGCACAGCCCTCTCAGTCTGCAGTGGTTTTGAGGTCATCCCATATGGAGACTAGGGATGATTCCTTCCATGAAGGAGTCTGAAGTCAGACTTGGCGGGGTCGAGTAAGTGGTTGGTTTCTGTAAAAGTAATAACTTGGGAGTAGGCAGAGCGGTCAATGGGTTTGGGAAGTAAACTGGTGTTATAAATCGCTCTGTAGTTTGCTGGTCGGAGAGGGTCAGGGGAAGTTATTTTTAGGATCGGTTTGATGTGGGATGTTTTCAAAGGTTCTCGGAAAATGCCTGCGGTGAGGGATGCGTTGAGGATGGATCTACCGATGTTACATGCAGAGGTCGATGCCAAGATTTCTTTGAGGAGGGTAGGGGGCATGACTCACTCAGGGAACCAGATGGGCGGTTGCCGGTCAATATTTTGAGGAAATGAGTCCAGAAGATGGGAGAGAAGTAGAAGACAAGAGGCAGGGTGGGCTGGTTAGTTGGTTTATCTGGAGAAACAGGTAGATGGGCTGGAAGTGCTGCCAGTTTCCTGTTGATGGTGTGTGTTCTGCCTAGCTTTGTTTTATGGAAATGATCTGACAGGGTTTTGCAGCAGGGTTGAGAGACCTGTGGGGATGGAGAAGCACAGGTGGGGGGCATGAATTCTGTGATGTTGTTGTGAAGTTCTTTGCTATTGTTATGGGAGTTGATGATTCTATTCTTGTAAAATGATTTTTTGGCCTTATGGATTTCAGCTTTGTGTACATGATGTTGATGGGCATAGGCTGATTTATTTTGGGGGGTTGGGTCAGTCCGCCCTCTATATTCTAGGGAGTGATTTCGTGTTTTGAGAGATTTTAGGAGGCGTTTGAACCACTTGGGTAAAGGACTTTGTTGTATGGTTGTGGTTCATAGGGGGTGAGCAGTAGTAGGGCATTTGAGAGCCATGTGTTGAAGAAGTCGATGGATGGTGGTCCTCCTTCATTAGGGAACTAGGAGAAGGTGGAGAGCTAGGAATGGTCCAGGTCTGCGGTTATTATTATCTTAATCCAAAGCTGGGCGTGGGATGGTGGTTCAAGGTTTGTCATTCGTGGAGGAAGGGTTTGTGACAGAAGAGAGAAGAAGATGGCTGTTTTGTCTGTCCATTTGAGTGGTCCAGGGGGAGTGCAAAGATGAGGTTAGAGGAGCTAAGGATAACATCAAGAGTATGTCCTGCTGTGTGGGTGGCACCTGTTAACTGCTGGGTCAGGCTGAGGGATTCCAGGTTTTCTACGAGTGGTCGTGTCATGGGGTTGTCAGTGGCATCGAACCATATGTTGCGGTCTAGTGGTGTGTGGGAGGGGTAGAAGAGCAGTATGCTAGTGAGTTGCTTAAGGTGTTAGCAAAGTGTCTGTCATAGCCGGGTGGCATGTAGATGAGCAGGGAGCTGTGAGTGAGTGAGGGGTGTATGATGAATTTTACTAGGAGTGATTCACAGTCTGCACTGCATTCCGGTGCCTCGGAGTGTGAGATAACTAGGTGAGGTGTGTATAGGATGGCGACTCCACCAGCTCTGCTAGCCCTGTTGTGAGTGATGAGTGAGTATTCAGGGGGGAAATTCTTGTGTGCGATTGGTCGGAAGTTGTCAGAGAACCAGGTGTCTGTGATGAACAAGAGGTCTGGGTTTTATGAGGATTATGAAGTCAAATATACTGTGTCTGTTTTTGGCAGCAGATCTGGCATTGATGAGAATACAGGTGAGTTGGGTAGATGGAACGGGATGTTTTTTTTGGGGGGATGCTGGTGTGAGGGGGCTGGAGAGTGGGGTTGAGGTGACCCGCAGTGGAGGCTACATGGTAGTGTATGGGGTTTATGGGTGGAATGGGTGTTTGCATAAAGAGAGTTTGAGATGTGCACGGATTTGGGTGAGGGTTGGATGTGGTCAAGGATGAGGAGGTAGGGTGTCTGAGCGGGTCTCAGTTGTGGTCCCAGAGGAGGGTGGTTGCTCTGGGAATGGAGGAAGGCTGTGAAGAGTGTCGTAGACAGAGGTAGTTATAGGTTGCAATTGGAGTGGGGGGTGGAGAGAGATTTGAGGGTGTTGGTGTTGGGATGCTCTATTGTCTGGGAAGGTTGTTTTTGCTGGGGGGACAGGTGTCTGAGCATCTGCCAAATAGGGACTAAACTGGGTTTGGCGTCTGGGAGGGCTAAACGGGTGTGTGAGTAGTGGGTGTGTGTGCGTATGAGGGGTGTACGTTGGAAGAGGCGTGTTGGAATGGGAAGTTGTCGGGGTCACAGGTTTTATGTTTAGAGAAGTGTCTAGGTGCCTGTGGTGTGTGCGAGAGAGTTGGAAGGTCAGCTGGGGAGGGGGTGTTGACAAGGGTGTTTGCAAGGGCTAATACGCAACCCTCAGCAATGTGAAGGCTAAGGCAGAGGGGGGTCTGGAAGGCAGAGGATTGATGAAAGAGGACGGTGGGCTGGTTGGGAGTGATAGGTGTGATGGGTATTTATTCCCCTGGAAATCATGCAGGGGTGTTGATAGGGGGTGTGCAGTTTGGTGGGGGTGAGGAGGATGATGGTGATTCTCTAGGGTGAAGTCTCTCTGCAGATGGAGAAGTTGCAGGGGGGTTGGCCAGTCCCTTGATGCGCCAGAGTGCCCCTCAGGACTCTTAATTAGTTGGCATGATAAGGGGTGGACGGCCCCTTGGGAAGGAGTGGAGAGATGTGTTTCTCTGGAGAGCATAACATGTGTGGAGTGTGAGAGGTGAGATTTCGGGGCAGGCGTTGGCTAGTGCCATGATGCGCCAGAGTGCCCCCTGGGACTGTGAGCTCATTGGCATGGTATAATCAAGTGTTACATTAGCAAACAAAATAAGGCTGTACTTAACAGCTAGATGTAATACAAGGCTAAAATCAAAATTACAGCTAGATGCAATATAAGGCTAAAATCAAAATTGCAGCGAGATGCAATATAAGGCTAAAATCAAAATTGCAGCGATATGCAATATAAGGCTAAAATCAAACTTATAGTTAGATGCAATACAATGCAAGGTTACAGAGTTGCAGCTGGGAAGTATGTGCATAGGGAAGGAAATGCAAAGTGTTGTGATGTATATGGTTAGCAGTAGCTTGAAGAGTTATACTTATTTCATCTGTGCTGGCGTGTTTTGAGTGGGAGCTGCCCAGGAGGGAGTTGCCCTTTGCTGTAGCCCTTCTCTGGCTGCCCGGGCAAAGCACTCCTGGGAGAGCCTCTGAAGAGGGGACTTACGGTCACATGGGCATGGGACCAGGGCTAATGGTTTACACGTTGGGTGGCCTGGGGATAAGGAAAGTGGGACAAGGAGGGAGTTAGACTGGGCATGGGCACATAAATGGCAGAAGGCCCAAATCACACGCAATAGCAAAGCAAAAAGTTAAAGAGCACACGAGATGCAAAACGATTACCTGAGCAGGTGCTGCGAGTACAATGGTGTGTGGGCTTCTGGAGATAGTTTAAGAACCAAACCAGGGCTTGTTTTGAGCTCCCGTCAGGTTGGCACGGGACCCAGGTCAGTGGGATATAGGGTGGGCGAACGGGTAGAAGGCAGTCCAGAAATGGAGAAGCAAGAATTGGGATAGAAAAACAAATGGCAGGAAGCCCAAATCACACGAAATAGCAAAGCACAAAGTTAGAGAGCACACGAGATGCAAAACGATTACCTGAGCAGGTGGTGTGAGTAAAATAGAGTATGGGCTCTTGAAGATAGTTTAAGATGCACTCTGGTGCTTGTTTTGAGTTCCGGGAACAGGATTTAGGCCAATGCGATACAGGTAGGGCAGGCGGGGAAAGGAAGACGGGACAGGGATGGAACAAGACTTGGGCTCATGTAATTTGACCCCACCCATGATATACTTTTCATACAAGAGTGGATCACCTCATGTATCGGTAATATAATTGTGTATAGGCGCATATTACCAATTTACTGTGAATGCAAGCAGACGTCCAAGGACAAATGATAATGATGTGTTATTATACAGCACCTATGCTTAAGCCCTTTATATAGAACATATATGCATAGGTGTCCAGTCAACTCGTCGAAAAAAAACTGGTCGACTGCAATTTGGTCGACGCAATTTGGTCGAAAACCATTTCGTCGAAATTTTTTTTTTATTTATATATTTATTTTTGGGTTTTCGTTTTGTTAAAAAAATGGGTTTTTAGAGAAAAAAAGGGGGTTGGGGGGGGACCCCCCCAAAAAAAAAAAAAAAGGGTTAACATAGAAAAAAAAAAAAATTCGACGAAATGGTTTTCGACCAATTTGATTCGACCAATTTTTTTCGACGAATTCACTGGCAACCATATGCGTACAATAACACCCAGCATGTGTTATTGTGTGTTACTTATTTATCAACCTCAGAAAGATGAAAGGATGAGTTGGCCTTGCTGGGATTCGAACCTGCAACCTGCAGATCTCACACACACACACATCACAGCAGCGAGCGCTCAACCCACTGAGCTATCTTACTGGATATAGCTATCTTACCGATACAGTAAAATGAGCAATTACATGTCTGAATGTTCTCAAAGTCAGAAAGCAAATTATACTCTGTAGTGGATACCATTAAACTGGTAACTGAGATTTAACAGCAGGCCTGTTCATCTGCAGGTCTGGTGCAAAGTTGGCCACATGTCAAGCCTGTGTGGATCTACTTATCAGGCTTCAGAGGTTGACAAAATACATACCATTGGGAGGGTGCATAACTTTGGATTCAAGAATTTAGAGCAGCGCAGGGAAAGCAGCACACTCACACGGCATCCCGTAATCTGGGCACTCGTTACCTCAGACATGCAAGCATCTTGAATCACACATTCCATGGAGATAGGAAAGATAGACACATTGCAACAAAGCGTTAATTGTGGCAGAATTAAATCAAAGGCCACTTTATGTGCTATGATAAACGGTGGTCAGTGATAATGTCGAATCCAATAATGTCGACAGTCAAAATGTGGAAAAAAAATGTCGAAAAAAACAATGTAGAAAAGCAATAATGTCGATTTTTTTTCAAGATTTTTTCGAATTTTCAGAAAAAAATAAATAAATAATTAAAATGTGTTGAATATGAGGGGTGAGAGGGTGGTGGGGGGTGGGTGGCAGGGGGGTGAGGGGGGTTGGGGGGGACCTCCCCTAGTAAATGATATTTTCCTTGTTTATTTATTTATTGAATAAATAAATATATAATTAAAATGTGTTGATTATGAGGGGTGAGAGGGTGGTGGGGGGGGTGGCAGGGTGAGCGGGGTTAGGGGGGAACGCCCCCTAGTAAATGATACTCTTCTTGTTTATTTATTTATTGAATAAATAAATAAAAATATATATAATTAAAATGTGTTGAGTATCAGGGGTGGGGGGGCGGCAGGGGGGTGTTGGGTGAGGGGGGTTGGGGAAGACTCTTCTTGTTTATGTATTTATTGATAGTGCTAAATGACATTTTTTTTGACATTTTTTTTTCTAAAAATGGACTCTTTTCATTATATGTATAGGATTTCGACATTATTGTTTTCGACATTTTTTTTCGACATTTTTGTAAGTCGACATTTTTTTTTCGACATTATCACTATGAACCATGATAAACATTTCTATACTATAAACAAGTTTTTAGGCACAAGGATTTTGTCAAGTGACCGAGGACACTGAGATGGAATGTCTTGTGATGATCGTAAAACAGAGAAAAGGGCAGAAAAAACATGCTATAACTGCAACTTGCAAAAAGCAAAACACACGTAAAATGGAGTGGGGCTCCTGGAGATAGTTTAGGAAGCACTCCCGTTCTTGTTTTGAGTTCCGGTCACATGATCACGGGACACAGGCCAATGGGATAAAGGGAGGGCAAGCAGTGGAGACGCAAAGCGGGATAGGGAGGGAGCAAGACTGGAGATGACAAACAATGGCAGAAAGCCCAAATCACGCAAAATAGCAAAGCAAAAAGTTAGAGAGCACACAAGATGCAAACATTCTGAACCTATTAGGTGCTGTGAGTAAAATCATATGATAAAACCCATACACTTTCTAGGAAACCAAAATGCAACACTATTTGCAGGGAGTGGACTCTGCGTTATCTTCACTTGTGGAATAAGCAACATCAATTGTAAAGGTCCCAAAAATGAGAGATGTGAAACCCAGAGACTTGGGGCTACCCACCCATCTCTCTGAAAGACCCATCTAAGTTACACAGAAAATGTATTTTACAGAGGGCTAGTTTAAGAACAAGGAATATGTTTGCTATTTACAACAAATTGATAGATCGCAGTTTACTAGCTGAGCTTTGAAAAGCTGTATGGCTCGAACGTGAGGAGACACTTGCTCAAGTTCACTTTTTGTTGAAGGAAGAAACCACAGATGATATTGTGATCCAAAGTGGAGTTAAGCAAAGGTGCATTTTAACCCCCACGTTATTCTCAATATCTTTAAAATTACCTGGAAAGCAATCTTGTTGTGAATGCTCCTAGGGTGGGTAGAGCTACGCTATTGTTCTGTAGGTGGGTGACGCCATACGCCTTACCCCTTCAGAGAGCCCTTTGTCCAGGATATTTGCCTCAGTCAAAAATGATTGAATAAAACATTAAACCATGAACATTGCCAAGAATACAATTTTGGTTTTCAGAGGAAGCGTCAGCTATGTGCAAGATTTAGGATTGCTAAGAAGGTACAATTATTTGTGTGTGATGCTCTCTATGCCAAAGGAATTGACCAGAATGGGTGCAGGAAATATTCCTCATTGCATCTCAAGTGGCAGGAGTAATGGTATGTCTTAATTAGCCTTTTATTCCATTGATGCACCAGTAGAGCCACATAGTGTCACAGCAACTCCTTCTTCACTGTATGGAGCCTACTTTTGGAGTTCCACTCTTTCCAGTACCTATTGGTGGCTGCACACTCTTTCCTCTAACCCCTGCTTTTATTGTGCCCTGGTACCCCCATATTACCTCTTAATCTCAAGCTAGGGTTACCCTCTGTGGAGGAGATCACTCCATTACATTCACTGCTGCGTTGAGTTCATTTGTGGTGAAACTCGAAAGCAGTCACATGCTAAAAACATGGTGTCAAGGTACTTTTTTCTGGACAGTGCATGCTCGCTGCCATGTATCAAACACCAGCACTCTTGGTTTTTAAGATACAATCTCCCACACCTATGCTTCCAGACTGATAAAATGAGCAAGAGAGCTATAGCCATTGTAAAAGAGGGATATGTGTGATATGATATGGGCCTAAACTAGAGAAACTAGAGAAGGCTTCTCAATTGCACATACGGAAGAGGTCCCAGAAAGGATGAGTACATGGGCCGAGGGTTAGTGCCCTTAGCTAGATATCTGTGCCCACAACACTGCTTATTGGATGTGTGCCCTTAGCTAGATATCTGTGCCCACAACACTGCTTAGTGGATGTTGCCACTTGAACGTGGGTTCAGGAATACATAATAGTAGCAGATGCTTCTGTAGTACCATCTCTCACATATTCTTCTTTTGCCCCCACAGTTAACTTTAGCATAACCAGCTTGGATATGGATCCAGGAGGCAGCTTGCACTGTGAAGGAAGCACGGGAGGCTATTTTTACTTCCAGAACGTGCTTTTATCAGGATGCTGTAAACCTGTGTTCATGGAAAGCATGGGGAGCGAGGGTGCACTGCTGAGAACATTTTATAATTTGCAATTTAGAACTCAGATAAACATATGCTGCTTGTGTTGGTGTTGTACTATTGGTTTCCTCTTCTCTGTGGAGTCGACTTGTTCTTTGCGGATCAGCGAATGATGGGTGGGCCAATTTAGCTAATGTTCCCAACGTTTCTACTGGTTCCATTGTATTGTAAAGCATGGGGTACAGTAAGTGCCATAACTTATTTTCCATGATGAGGATAACGATGATAGTAAAAGTAAAGTGGTTACGAAGGTTGCATTGAAAGACACGTGATTCATATTTTTCACAGACAAGGCCCTCATGTAAGAGGGAGCCAAGTGCATGACTCTGATACTTTGATGATTCATAGGAAAAACACTACTATGTGGCATTTGTATTTCCATGACTATAAATTACATAGATTACCTTAACATTTATTTATGTATGTATTTATTTATTTATTTAATTCATTTGTTATACGCACCCAGGACCCGGAGGTATCACGGCACTAGATTGCATACAGTGAGGCATACGTAGTTACAGTACAGTCCAGTCAACAGTAGTTACATAGGTAATCATGCATATTTGTTAAAAAGTGTGGGTTTGACTTGTTTGCGAAATGCAAGGTAGGAAGGTTTGTTCCTGATGGTGGGAGGGTGCGAGTTCCATAGTGTGGGTGCGATGACAGTGAAGCAGGAGCTCCCTGATCCTTTTCCGTTGAATCTAGGTGTAGTAAGTGAGATGGAGGAAGTTGAGCGTAAGGTTTGTGGATTGGGTTTCTTGGAGATGCGGTGCATGAGATGTGGGGGCTGTGTTGTAGAGGCAGCGGTGGGTGGTGGAGAGTATTTTAAATTCAATGCGTGCTTTGATGGGATGCCAGTGGGCTTCATGTCTGATTTGGGAGATGTGCACTGAGCGTTTGAGGCCCCAAACTGCTCTGAGGGCGTTGTTCTGTGTGAGTTGTAGTTTATTGAGATTCTTGTTGGAGGTCCCTGCTAGGGTAGCATTGCATTAGTCAAGTTTGCTACCGACTGTTGCTCTAGCAAGAGTGAGGCAGTTGCTAGGGGTGAGGAATTTTCTGGAAAGATTGAGGAGTTTGGTTGAGTATGCAGCGGAGGAGATCATTGCTTTCATGTGTTTGTTCAGGTTGAGTTCTGCATCTAGGTAGACTCCTAGGAGGTAATTCATGGAATAAATGTGCGCTGAAATTTGTGGCGCAAGCTGGCACAAGCGTGAAAAAGCTAGCGCATGCATGCGAATGAAGGCCCTGCGCGTGTTTTTCCCGGGATATGCGGCAAATCCGCACTTACCTTACATGTCACTGCGACTTTCCAACCGGCCTATGTGACAGGAACGGGGAAAGCACACAACTTCTCGCACACACACCTAAAAAGGGGGTGGAACACGGGGAATGGGGAACAACTTGTGAAAATGTAGGTGTAATGTGGGAAGTACCGCTGGGAAAAACACGCAACACCAACATGCTAGTGAACAACACGTATTCATGGAATCAAATAGGGAAAACCTGCGCACCTCAAAACAAACGCACATGCACAAAACGTCCACCACACAAAAGCGGGTGGAAGTGCCCCCGTGCAGCATAAAAGTGTGCACAACAACAAGCATATACAGCTACGATGAATGTCCCATTCCTCGCAGCAGTGATCGTGGGACACCGCAGGAGGAGGATAATAGAGAGGCCCTGCATTTTTTGCCAGGACCAGACTTTTTGGGATGCCTGATGACCAGGTCTATGGCAGGTATAGGTTTCCACCACATATCATCCTAGAGCTGGTCAGGGAGTGGGAGGATGAACTCACATCACCCACCTTGTGCTTCCAAGCACTGAGCCCTTTGGAGAAGGTGCTCAATGTACTGAATTTTTTGCACACTGGGTCATTTCAGCAGACAACTGCCATAGTGGGGGGCGTCTCACAGCCCACACAGTCACATTGCCTACACCAGGTGTTGGCAAACACCACTGCGTGCCCCTCAGTCCGCAGGCACATTTACATGCCCAGAACACTCACAGAAAGGCAGGCCGTGGTCCTGGACTTCTACAGGGTGGCACACTTTCCCAAAGTGCTCAGTGCCATAGATTGCACCCATGTGGCCCTACATCCACCTAGGGCCACTGAAAACATCTACCGCAACCGCAATCACTGGCATATCATCAACGTGCAGGCTGTATGCGATGCCAAGGGAATCATCACCTCTGTCTATGCAAACTATCCTGGATCTACCCATGACAGTTTCATATTCAGAATGTCTGCCCTGAGCCGGGCCCTGGAAGCTGGGAAGCATGGCGACACATGGCTCATAGGTGAGTGCAAATGTCTGTGCACATGCATGCATGTCACAAACAGACAAATACACAAACCCAACTAATGACAACCATTATCACCTTACCAGGGGACAGTGCCTACCCTCTGAGCACCTACATGATGATGCCAATACGGAACTCCACCACACTACCCCAGGTGAGATACAACGCAGCCCATATTTCAACCAGGGCCATAGTGGAGAGCACATTCGGAGTGCTCAAGTCACGCTTCCGCTCCCTTGACCGCTCTGGTGGACAGCTACTATATGCACCCCCAGTAGTGTGCAGGATCATTGTTGCAGCATGTGTCCTGCACAATGTTGCAACACAGCATGGTGTACAGGTGGACATGGTGGTGCCCCCACATACCCAACCACATGCACGGCCGCTGCGCATGGGAGGGGTAAGGGCATGTGGTGAGACAGCCCGCACCCAGCTTGTGGCCACATTTTTCACCTCAACTCCCACCCCTGCAGAGTGCACACAGGCCTGGCACATACCAGGTGACAATCAATGATGACAAGGGGACAGTTAACTGTCACAACCTTACCACCCTGAGAATGTGTCCACGGAAGTGCCACATTGTATGCATCCCTAGCTACTTAAAGACAACCAATCCCATGTGACCAAAAGGAACACATGCAAGGTGCATATCCCATCCCCCCCTGCAAAACAGGGCATGAAAGTACTGGTATGCCACCCAAACCCTCCCAACCCCCCTGACCCCTGTCTGTCACACCATACCATGGTATGCAACAGCAAACATCAAACCAAATGCACAACACATGACACAATAGTCATGAAATAAATAGGCACCAGACAATTACACCTGACATGGAATCTGAAGAAATGACTGACCAAAACCTCACACCCTGAAAACGGTGGCACAAATGCATGCCACCAGTGGTGCAAGCAACAAAAGTCAGAATACCTGTTGCCATGCACTATGGACATTAGAAAATTGGCATTTCAAGCACTGTGTGCTGCGCGTGTGTCCCCTGCAACACACCGCTTACCGGACAGCACAGTGAGTGTGCATTGTGTTGGGGAAACCCCTTGAGCATCATGAAAAGAAAGTGCAATCAACCAAATAGTACCCTGTCATGCATGTACACGATCAATGAATCGGAAGTGAACATGGATTGTCAGGACACAGCATGCCTAAGAAGGAAATCTGGGTGCACGTGTGTGCATGGTGTCGACGTAGGTGGTGTGGGGGGTGTTGCCTAAGTGTTTGTGTCAGTAGGGACATGCATCAAATACATGCATGTGAAATGAAGTGAGCCTCAGTGTCCTGTACACAGCACATGTGAACATTGCACTCAAAGACCCCCCCTGTGCGTTAAACCACACCCATCCCCTGGCACCTCAAAATAAAACCCAACATAGGATCAGCCATTGACCAGCAGAACATATCATGTACAGAGTACCCCACATCAACAATGGCAGACAGTGAGCAATCACTGTTTCATTGAAAATCCTTATAGGGCCTACACACAAAGTGCATCAAAGCGCCTCAAGGAGGGAGGGAACAGGGAGAATAACAGTACATTCCTACAAGTCCTTCATACAGTTCAGAATGTGAAAATCAACTATCAAATTCAAAGTACATAGTACAAGTGCCTGGAACAATAAGGCAGAGTCTAGGGAGGGAAGGTGGGAAAACAAAATTAGCATCAACATTGCTATGCTGGACGGCAATAGTTGCAGTGCAGGAGTCACATAAGGAGGGGGGTGAGGGAAGAGAAGGGAAGAGGTGAGGAGAGTAACAAAACAAGTGACAATCTGTGTAAGGTCGATGAAGAATCAAGATAGTGCTGGGGAGGGGGAGAAGAAACACAGAGGAGAAAGGGGGAACAGACGACCTGTAATCAGTGGTGGAGGGACAGACGATACAATTAAGTGCCAAAATAAAACTCAAAAAGGTGAAGGTGGGGGGGCGGATGGATGGAGGCAGAGGGGGAAGTGTGTGCAAAGAACAAGCGGCTACGTATCACCATGCCTGACAGCAATTGGGGTAGTGCCGGAAAAATACAGACAGAGGACAAGGAGGAGGTGAAAGGGTGGTGGAGAGGGAGAGGGTGGAGCGAAGAGAGGAGGTGGCCAAGGTGTAAAGGCAGGAAGGGGGAGCGAGGGAAAGAAAGCACACACAGGGGGCACAGGGAAAGAAGATGGTGCAGAAGGGGAGGGGGTGTGATGGTGACGGGTGGAGACAGAGAGAGACTGGCGGGCGGCAGGCGGAGACTGGCAGGGGCAAGGGAGACAGGGGGAGACTGGCAGGGGGCATGTGGAGACGGGCGGGTGGCAGGTGAGACAGGGGAACAATCAAGGGACCCAGATAAGGGTGGTGGACAGGGGTAGACATGGCATCCATTGTGGGCCATTGGTAGTGGTGGCAGGCTCCAGCCTCCTGGTTGGCTGGATTGCCACAAGGGCCAAGTGCAACCAGTGGGAGGGGTGGAGCAGGTCTAGGCCACAAACATGACAGTCAAGTCAAAAGCAATGCGGACATATTTCCAATGGCACAACAAAACACCAGGCAGGGCTGCAAGATGGCCAAAGCAGGGGAAGCAAGGAAATGGGGGTAGTTGAAATACGTGGTGACAAGGATAACTCAGCGTGCAGTGTTCATGTGGCATATCAAAATCACTGTAGGCCAAGTGTTCAAATGCAACATTGTCAGCACACGAACCCCTCCCACCATCAGTGTGTGTCACATAGCCAAAGGGTGTATGATACTGCCTATTCCGAGGGGTGCGCGGGTAGTTTTACACACAATTTTGCTGTCGCGTGAGGGCTGTGTGGCGTTTTTAGTTCATTTTCGTGGTTGGGGGGATGTATGCTGGTCCACTGGCCTTTGCGCCATGTAGGGGATTTGTGCAATGTTTTTGGCACGCGGGTTGGGGGCGTAACTGGCGTTGCTGCAGGGTCGCTGAGCCATTCTGCACCACGGCTTGTTGTGGCTGTAAGTATCTGTGAATACGCTGTGCGTGAATATGGGTTTTGGCACACGCAGCTAGCGCACACTGGTGCAGGCTCCCTCTCTGCGCTGCCCGCGTGCGCTGCTTCTGCGCTAAATTCTATGAATTACACCCCTAGTGTTTTCACATGAGGCGAGACAGGGATGCTGTTTCCTTTGATGATGAAGGCGGAGTAGGCAGGATCAAGTTGTCTGAGGTGGTGGGGGGATCCGACTGAAGGTGCAGTGCATGTTTTGGATGAACCTTGTGGTGGTTGAGAAGGCTGATAATTCTTTTAATGGTGATGTGGTGCTGAAGTTAAGGACTGGAGAAGGTGAGGCCATGTATCTTAGTCGAATGATTCACCTGAGTTACCATTGTCCTAATTTCTGGGACACGGTGGGGCTATGGTGTGGGGGCATACTTTCGTGGTGATAAGGACATGGTGCTTGCAAGTGTCAGTGGAGGGGCAGAGCCATGAGGGAGCAGGAGGATCAGTAGCCCTCCTGGCTACTCCCTGATGTTCGGTGCACCCACATCCTTCCTGCAGAGCTGGTGCTTAGACAGGGCTGGGCGCTAGCCCTGATAGTTACAAAATAAATAAAAACTGTGAGTGGCACGCTGTGCTGCACACGTCAGCATGCCACTTAAAGGGTTGTTATTCATTTTCAATATCAGGGGTGGCCCTCTGCCTGTCTGAGTGCTATCACTGAAATTAAAAAAAAATAAAAAAATCTAGTGAGCTGTACGCCGGCGTGTGCAGTGCAGTGTGCCACTCACAAAGTTGCTTGAGAATCAGGTTGGGGCTGCAGTATCGACCTGCTCTGGAAGGACTTGAATACCTTGCGGCCACAAGTTTTCAAGTCCTTCCTGGGCACTCCAGTGCTGCGTGAGTAAAATGGTCTGGTTTTGGTGGCGTGACAGGAGAGGAGGATAAGACCTAACTGTATGTGTAGTATATAGTATATAACTGTATGCTTGCGTTATGTGCATGCATGCTTGTGTGTGTTTGAATGTAATGCATTATGTGTTTTTTCGCATCAAGTTGAGTGAGTGTGTAGCTGTGCGTGTATATATGTTAGAATCATTCTCCGAGTGTGTCTGCCTATGAATGCATGTGTGTGCATGTCAGATTTGGTCACTGTAAATCCCTTGCAGAGGTTGCTGTCATGAATAGGCTGTACCAGCAGCTTCATGCATGTGATTTACAGTGACCATTTCTGGTATAGATAGGTTGCAGCAACCGCTTCATGTATGTGATTTAAAAGAACCATTAACTTTAAATCAAATGCATGAAGCTTCTGCCACAACCTATCTATGCCACTAATGGTCTCTTTAAATCATAAAGTGACCATTACTGGCATGGATAGGTTGTGGCAGTAGTTTCATGCATGTGATTTAAAGTGACTGTTAACCTTAAATCACATCCACGATTCTGCTGCCACAACCATCTATGCAAGTAATGATTACTGTCATAGATAGGTCTTGGCAGCAGCTTAATGTTTGTGATTTAAAGTTAATGTTCACTTCTTTAAATCATATGCATGAAGCTTCTGCCACAACATACCTCTGCCAGGAATGATCACTCACATGCATGAAGCTGATGACACAACCTATCTATGCCAGTTGATAGGTTATGCCATCAGCTTCATGCATGTCACTTAAAGAGATCATTCTTAACAGACATAGGTTGTGGAAGAAGCTTCGTGCAAGCAATTTACACTGACCAGTACTTTCATAGATAGGTTCTTAATGCAGTCTCATGAAAATTATATAAAGTGCTTCTATGTAGTGGACTGTCCGTGACATAGCATTTACTGGATTTTTCCATGTGTTACCCTAGAGAGCCAACTGTAAATCGTGAACCTCATTTTTGTCAAAAATGTTGCTGCAAAATGGATCATTTCTGCACATTATTTTAGAACATTTTCTCAGAGGAAAATCCCCCGGACCCCTCATAATTATTTGGTATCACTCGCTACACTTGGCTGCTTATTTGAGGACTTATTTAAGATCCTCCACTCAAAATATTCACCATGCATGACTGCCAATGAATCATGAAATTGAATGGATAATTGGTATGTTTCCCTAGATAAAGAATTGTACATTGTAAACTGTATATACAGCTTTATCCCGTTTTTCTCATTAATTGCACTGCAAAATGCATAATTTCATCACATATATTCTAAGAAATATTTGGACTGGGCCCCCCCCACACCCATAAGCCCTTGCCAATTTGTTTTTGGTTGTGCACACTAATATGAGGAAACATTTAGGACCCTCCGCAGATAACATTCACCCCTGTGAATCTTGGCACAAGCTATCCCCCCAGGCACCAACACCACCTGCGCCTCTGTGTCAGTGGGTACTATCCAGGGAACAGACGAGGTAGTTAAGTAGGGTTTTGAGGGGAGTTAAGTGTGTCCTTCTGCGCAAAGTGGTGTAACAAGTGGAGCGCAGTTTGCAATACGGTGGAGCATTGCTCTTCCTGTGCTTCCCTGTGGTGTGCTGCCTGAAGGCACCTCTCCTCCTCACCTGAGAAAGTTAAAACCAGGACCCACACACAAAGGGCAAGACAAGTGGACAGCAGTCCAAGTTTCTAGAAGTGAGGAATGCGGTGGTAATAAGTGGCATTTTATGTTGGCGCTTCTGTAGTCTTGTCAGTCGCAAATGTATTTTAGATCTAATTTCTCACTACTTGGTCCATATTATTTTGTGGAATATATAACAGGGGACCGTAGAAGCAACATGAAAACGTCTGAACACATTGAAAAAGCCCCAGCACAGCTGACGAATGCTAATGGCACTGTGCATGCTGCAGACAGAGGTACAATAATGACATATTAAGCCCCTCTAGAGCCGACTACCACTAATGGCAATACAAGTATTAATCCAGATGCAACGGTGCAAAGACAAATAACCGTCAAGCTGCCACTACCACAGAAAATAATATCTCACTATTGAAGTGTTGAAAGTGTGCGTCCCCCAAAAAAGGCATTTGAAACTCTACAATGGGAGTCAATAACGGACAGACCCAGAAGGGAATGAGACCAAGACCAAGTGCGGGTGAAGTATAAAATGTTTTATCTAAATTAAAATAGGGCATGCAAAGGACTCTGCAAACTCCGAGAGCGCTCTGCCAGACAATTGCAAACAGTCACATTTTGTTACAAATCCACGTCATCTATGATGTGGGAGCTAGGAATTACATGAATCAATGAGATTGGGCAAAGGAGCAAGGCCAGTATGGAATCTGTAGGGTCGGCGCTCCTGATTGGTGAGACTCTGCATGGTGTTGTAATGATGCTTCTAGGTCAGCTGGGCTCATCTGTGTAGAGTTTCAGGTCAGGAGCTTGTCCGAGTTGATACATCTTGACTGTGCTAAAATTTGCCCTTGTGACCACACATACACACATTCATCACTAACTTCTGCTTCAATCTGTCATATAAATCCTACAAAGTGTTAATCTAACATCACAAAAGAAATAGCATATAACTCTGGGTTTGTCCCAATACATTATCATAAAAATCATCATTAGCAAAAAGGTGCAGTATCATGAGTCTAGGGGCCTCATTACGAGGTGGGCGGTAAGGGATTACTGGCACCGGTAAGGGCACTAGTGCCGGTAATCCCTTACCACCCTACTACGAGTTCCCTTTGCGGGTCCTTCCTTAATGCCTGGTTTTACGCCTGGTTTTACCAAGCGTTAAGGACGGGACCCGCAAAGGGTTACCGGGGTTAATAACGGTACCGCAATTTGCGGTACCGTTATTGCCGCCTTCCCCCTTCCCATTGAGCCCTATGGGGGCTCAGTTGGGAATGGGGAATGACTCTGGTGAATGGGGAATTACCGGTCCCGCCGACCTCGGAGTGGACCGGTAATTGCTCCATCCACCAGACCAGAGTCGGAACGATTTTGGAGGCAGCCATGGCGCTAATAGAGCTATGGCTACCTCCAACCTCGTAATGAGGCCCCAGGTGTCTTATCAGGGGGCATGGGTTGGGCCACCTTTACCATTCTACCTTGTTAGATGTAGTAAGCGACATTTTTATAGTGGGTTAGTACAAGAGTGAATAACTACCATCATGAGAAGTCGAGGTTAGGGTGAACTGGAGTACCATTGGGTCAGGGGGGCACATAGCTGCTACATCAAAAGGCAGTGGGATGTGGGGCTTTGCTGCCCATAATTCTTGTGACCAGAGCAAGGAGGTACACAGTGGTTTTATGGTGGCACTGTGTGTCAGGGGGCACATACCTAGTGTGGGTTCAGCAGGGAAGCAAGGAGGTGTATCTGTGTCATTCTATCATCAATAAACCAAGGGCCTTCAATCACCATCCAGGCCTTGGAGGGAGGAAGGTGGGGGCTGAGTACGCACTTTGCAGGGGAAGGAAGGGACGACCTTGTAGCTTCTCGTGCGTCTACGTTACAGGGTTACATGCACATCGTTATACATGAAAAAACTGAATTATGGCAATATGATTATATATATACATATATAGATACATTGAAGCTCGTGCGATCGTGTGAACACTTTATGTATTACACCTTTTCGTATTTCATTGGCACCATGTTTACAGAATCAATAAAAGGTGTTGTCAGTGTCACATCATTCACTGGGCTATAGTTTTACATCTGGGTGCGGGGACACATGGGAAAAGCTATACATTAACATAGGCAAGAGCCTGCAACATTCTATGTATAATCAGAAAGGTTAAACAATTACTTAAAATGACGTTTCATTACTCAGGACAGTACTTATTACTTTAAAAGACTCGTGCATATTGCAACACTTAATTGTTCACTTGCAAACTTGCGTATTCATGAGAAATCACATTGTACATGGAGATATTACACATTTGCTTTTAAAATATTGTGCAACAACCCTATCCTGTGATTAATGTTGGCAAGTTCAAAATTACATCCGTTTGATAACTTTACAATTGGGTGTGGGCAGAGGTTGTCCCATTTTGATATGAACCATCGGCCTTATGGAATTGAGGTTATTTAATACAAATGGCTTAGCATCACGGAATAAGCTGGGTGGTACACAGGCTTAACATTCATGTCTAATGACTTCAAACGGGGATCAGGGTTGGGGGTTATTCACAACATATATTATGGATGGAGAGGTCTGTGAGGAGACAGAGCAGGTTTTATAGAGGCGTCTTTGTTTTTCTCAGACCCCAGCTTGAGGCTTGGTCATTGTCAGGTGAAATGATGTACTGCAGTTGGTGAAAGATACAGTGTTTGTACTGTTACATGTTCGTGCCCTGTCTCCCGTAAGAACAGGCCTTCAGTTGAGCCGCCATGGGGAGGAGGGTGAGGGGGTACTGGCTCGCTGTGCGTGGTCGGGTGGGGAAGAGCCGCAGCCTTGCAGGCCGCTTTTGCCTCTGAGGCTTAGACTGTTTTGCTCAAAATGAAGTCTAGGTGTATCAGAAAATGGAGTCTGCATATTGCTATAGGATGAGCCGTGTGGTCCCATGCGTCGTCCCACAGCCATCCCGCATCCTGGGCCCAGGTGCACAGATGGCTGCCGACAAGTCATAAGCCCCATGAGAGGGAGTAATGTGGGGGAGGGAGGTCCTGGAGACCCTTCCTCCCATATATTCCCCCTTTTGTTACTTAAGTAACGAATATTGTAACTCACCGAACCTATTTCTTTCCTTTTCATTAGCTACTGCTTCGTCCCAAGCTAGCGTTCCCTTTATTGGCATCCATGCTCTACATATTCCCCAGAGACTTTGTCCTGCTCTAGCATATTCATCAGGGGTACAGGTCATATATATACACCCCCCCGTCTGTCTCCAGGTCCGCCCATACCTCTTTATACCATTCCAGTGTACATGGCTCCTTTATTGCAGTGTGGTACAACCTGTCCCCATCATAATACTGTGCTACCATTCTATATTTGGGCCCAGGGTCCTCACCTGTTTGTACTTGTGCCTCTTGCGTCATCTGGGCCACTCCTCTAGCATTGCCCATTGTCACCATCATCATTGCACCATTAGGAACTGCGTTTGCGCAGCACGGAAGACCCAGCTGGCTAACACAAAAAATCAGGAGCAAAAACACGATGAAGGGTATCAGCAATTTGACAGTCATCCCAAGCCAGGAAGGCACCCATGAAAAAATGTCATCGAACCACGAGCTCGGCTCCACACCTCCTTCTTTCTTCATCCACTCTCCCAGGTTGTGCACGGCCCCGATAACGTCGGACAGAGTTCCATTGTCCGCATCTGCAGAAGATACAAACGTGCAACACGCGCTCCCGATTTTTCAGCAAACACCTCCATCCACCACCGTCAACAGGTCTAAGACACACCTGTTCTGCATTGTCATTAGCCGCAGGGCCCTCAGCTCCACCTTGATCACGTTGAACCCCTCTTCTGTGACGTTGGCCAATTGGATCAGCTCTCAGCGTGTAATTTGAAGCCATTTTGCGTTGACTCATGCTTGGATACTGGGAATAAGGGAGGCGAAGAATGTTTCAGCGGAATTGAACATCCGGAACCTGTCTCGAATCTGTGCCAAAGGTTCTGTGGATGCTTGGGATATGTAAATGGATGATCTCCATTTCCTGGATATCAGGCTCTGCATGTTGTCCGCAGATAGGCATAATCTGGCGTCTTATCCATTGGTTGTGTGTCCTCTGGACATCGGACGGCTTGCAGCCCCTTCCCCCCTTCGATATAATTCTCCGGATACACCATCAAGGCAGAATGCAGCATTGCCAGAGAACATGTGCCCCTCCAGGACTGTGGGAGGTGCAAGTATGCCTGTTTGCCGCAAACCAAGTAAGTGTACATCAGGGCAGCTGTCCCTTTCTTCATATCTGGGATGATGAGCGTTTTGTTACAGTTCTTATTTGTACCCATTTTAGTTTTCCCTTCACCGAGGAAGCATAGTCCATATGTAATCTCCTTTTGAAGTTTGAAGGGTTTTTCCAGGGCTGCGACCCAGGTGAGCTTTGTGATATGTTCGGCCCATACTGGAGCGCATGTTTTCTCAACTCATTGCAATTTTTCCGCTGCCAACCCTTGCAGTGCTTCTGCTTTGCATGTCACTTGTTCCTCTTTCCATTTATTGTCCGAGTACAGTGTCCCTTTAATCACTAGAAATGGTTCCTTCAGGCATATCACTCCTTTGGGTCTCGAGTAGCATGTTTTCTCGTCTGTAACATTTCAAAAGAAACTGTGTGTGCCTGGAAGGTGTTCCTTATTCTGCATAGGGTGAGATGAAGGAGACAATGGGCATCTGTAAGAGGTAGTTCTTGTGGCAGGAGCACCTTGGGGGTGCCTGAGGCATGGGGTATTAGAGAGCATACATAGCAGCTCTCGTTTGTGGTTTGTTTGGCAGTGGAGCTCATGTCGGCGTACCATTTGTTGGATTGGTGCGGGTGTCTGGGATCTTCTATTGTGTCTCACCCCAACCCAGAGTATTCATCGTACTTTCTCCTCCCAACCTACCTCCTTCTCCTATTTCTTCTGGGGTTTACTCTCTCTTTTTCTACATTGTGCTGCAATAAAGGCATTTCCTCCACTCCCACCCTTTTCCTATTCATTGTATAGTGAAAGGAACATCTCAGCTCTTTCCGCATTTACTTCCTTTATAGTTGAAGGTTGTTCATACCCTATGGCTTTTTAAAATCTTGATGTTGCAGCGGTGGTAGTATCATCATATACTCAAGGTGAAGCGGAAGATTTTGGGTAGTTCAGTTCATATACATTATATATATATTATACAGGGAAATAGGACGTGGGACTACCTGTTCATTGCTTGTATCATTTGGGTGCCCTGTGCTATCATGGTGGGTACCATGCCCCCATATGAGCTGAAAGCCATCCCATATGAGGTATGTCCCTTGCTTTATCATGTTTGTTCCATTTCCTCCTCCCTCATTTATATCAATAGATATAAATGCAACTGCCCAGTATATTACTAGGCCGAACATCATTGTAAAAAATATTACAGCACACACAAACAAGCCACACTTGTACAAATATCTACGCAAGTCAAAATTAGTGTTTCTGTTTCTATCTTTCATTAAGCATTCCATAACATTTATTACATACATCTTTTTCATTTTACTCCTCTATACTAATCATAATTATATCATTATCAGAGAGAGAGTGAGAGAGAGAGAGAGAGAGAGAGAGAGAGAGAGAGAGAGAGAGAGCACAACATTTGCTCATTTCTTTATCATTATTATGTACATTATGATGTGTATTCATTTTTGGTTCCTTTTCAATTGTCACATAGATACTTATTAGAAAATGTTAACGTTTTTCATTATTCAGTCTGTGTTTCCCCTTCATTCCTTCTTCCTTCCGTTTCCTTTGTTATACTTTCGTACACTTTTCGCATTTCTGTTAAATGTATCCAATGCCTCAGGCCCTTCACTTTGACTGCAGTTGGAGTGCAATACGCCACCTCGTATGGGCCATGAAATCTTGGAGCATTCCACCGACGAATGAAACTCCTCATGTATACCATCTCCCCTGGCATTAGCTGACCTGTTGGGCTATCTACTGCAGGTGTTATGGTGTCACTCAATTCTTCGCGTGTAAATGGCGGTGTTAGCTGCCTTGCTATCATACGAGCTGCTTTTGTGAGTTTTGTCAAGTATTCATTCAATTCTTCCCCTAGTACTGTAGCAATTCTGTGAGCATCTGAGTGTCTGCGGAGTGGAGAGTTTGCAGTATGCATGCGCCTTCCTGTTACAATTTCATGTGGGGACAAATGGTGGTCCTTGCTGGGTTGATTCCTCAACTCAAACAAGGCCAAGGTTAAACAGTACACCCAATTTTTCTTGAGTGTAAAGCATAATAATGACAACCTTCATTTCAGGAGGACGTTGATCTTCTCCACTAGGCCGTTCAACTGCGGGTGATGAATAGTGCAAAGTTTATGTTTTATCCCTAACAGTTACTTCCTTGAATAGATCATTGACAAATAATGTGTGCCGTTGTCGGAGCGAATTACGTCACAAATTCCCCAGCGCGGAAATACTTCCCGCACTAAGAACTTTGCAGCACACTTCGCATCCGGTGGGCGCACGGTCCTGCCTCTACCCATCTAGAAAAAGGACAGACCACCACTATCATGTAGTGTGATCCGTTGCACCTTTCTCCCATATCTGCATAATCAATATGCAGCTCTCTGAAGGGGCCTGCCGGTTTGGGCAGTGTTCCTCACAATGTTCTTAATGTCATTCCTGAATTGTATATCTGACATGTTGTACACTCCATTGATAATTTTGATAGTTGTTCCTGCAGCCCCAGTACGAACCAATTTTCTTGTATCTCTATGTTTTGCATTGTGTGCTGGGAAGTGGAGCTGTTGGAACGCTATCTCTAGTAGTTTGCGGGCCATCACTACTTTACCTGTGTTGTTCTGCCACCACAGGAGATCCGTTGACGATTGGCTGCACCCTCGTTTCTCCCATAACTCCTTTTCCTCCTCTGACACTCCCTCTTGCAGCTCTAATATTTGGGATATGGGCATTGAATTATACCCATCTAGGTGGTCCTCTTCCACATGTTCCTGCACTAAATACTCACCTGTCTTTTCCCTTTTTAAATAAGATGCTTCTTTCATTACAGCATTTGCTGCCGCGTTTCCCAAAGAGATGATATCATTGTTGTTAGTATGGGCCTGGCATTTCACTATTGCCACAACTGTGGGTTATTTTAGTGCCTCTATTAATTCTTTAAGTAACTCTGCGTGTTGCACAGTGGTTCCGTCTGCTCTGTTGAATCCTCTTCTCCCCCATATAGTTAACCCCCCATGTACTATTGTAGTCATGTATGCCGAGTCCGAATAGATTGTTACTGCGCAACCCTTGGCTGTGTGTAAAGCTTCAATTAGTGCTACTAGCTCTGCTGCTTGTGCTGAGTAATGGGCTGGTAATCTTTGTTGGATGAGTACTTCATATTCACATTCCTCTAGTCTCACAACAGCTACCCCCACATGTTTTTCTCCTGTTTCTGATGCTGACCCGTCTATGAAGTATATTTCTCCTTCTGTGAGTGCATTTTCACTTACTGTGGGCGTGTCTCCGTCCTCTCCTCTGTACGTTGCACAATCGTGTGTTTGCATATCTTCCACTATACATGCTTCTGTGATGAATGTTGCGGGGTTAACTGTTTTACAACTCACTATGTGTATGTTGGCGCTAGATAGAATAACTTCATATGCTTTAGCTCTCTGTGTTGTCAATGTGCTCTTTGACCTTTCTAAGATTGTAAATAGTGAGTGTTCCACGAACAGCATCACAGAGCACCCCATCACAATCATTGCACTTTTTTCAATTGCGAACGCTGCGGCTGCGAGAGATTGCTCGCAAGCGAATTGTCCCTGCATCACTGCATCTAGTGTCCCACTGTAATAAGCCAATGGTTTGTGTCCCAGAGAAATTTTTTGTGTCAAGACTGCTGTCGTGAGTGTCCCATTGCAATGTGAGAATAAATAAAACTTGCATTCGTAATCTGGGTTTGCGAGTACTGGTGCTGTTGAAATGAGATCTTTAAGTGTGGTAAAGGCCTCATGCATCTCTGGTGTCCATTGTATTTCTGTATTTTCTGTTTGCGCGTCCTTCAGTCCCTGCAGTAAGGGTTTCATATATCCTGCATATTCTGATATCCATGCTCGGCAGTAGTTACACATGCCTAGGAATTTCTGCATTTCTTTCACTGTTTTTGGTTCACTTGATGGCTGCTGCCCTGTCTGGTATGATTCTTTTACCATCCTTTGATATCAGTTGTCCCAAATACAATACTTCTTTCTGACAATATTGTAATTTTTTTTTGTCTACTTTGTAACCTTTGTGGGCCAACAATGTCAAAAGTGTAGTAGAATCCTTCCTGCACTCATCCTCATCTTTACCACAAATCAGAAGTCATCCACACATTGAATAATTGTGCTTTCTGTGACAACATTTCCTAGGTCTTCATGTAAAACTATGTTGAATATACTTGGGCTTTCACAGTATCCCTGGGGTAGCCTGCAATGTTCATATCTCTTCCCTGCCAATGTGAATGCTATCAAGTATCTTGATTCCTGATCTAGTGGTACTGAGAAGAATGCGTTCTTCAAATCCACCACTGTGAAACATGATGCATCTTTCGGTATACTACACAGAATCGATGCGGGGTTAGGAGCTAATGGGAATTCTTTCTGTATGACGTCATTGAGGGGGCGTAGGTCCTGGATCATCCTCCACGCCCCGCCCTTTGCTTTCTTATTGGGGTAAATGCAAGTATTACATGGTGAATTTGAGGGCACTATTATTCCCTGCATTAATAGTGCATGAATGATTTCTTTTATCCCTTCTTCTGCCTCCCGGGACAGGGGGTACTGTTTTACTCTTGGCAATAGTGCTCCAGGTTTGAGCTTTATCTTTACTGGTGTCACCTCATGCAACAGACCTACATCATGTGGACCCGTGGTCCACAGGTCATTGGGCACTAGCTGCATATCATTATCAAAGAAGGACGGAGGCGCTCCTACCACTGCCATTAGCTGCACTGGCACCTGTCGTTTTTGTATCATAATACCACAGGGGATCGCTATTTCCATTATTATTTCCCCATCTCTGTCTGAATCTGTGAAGAGGTCCTTGTCAGACAAATCTCGCAGGGCGATGTTAGCATTAATGCACAGCACAGTACGCCACTGACACCCATGTATGTCCATTCCAATAACTGCTATTCTTTGTGATGATACCTGTACTGCATGCAAGTCTAAGGACATCACTGTTCCTGGCACAATTTCTGGGCGTGCTATCAGACGAAAACAAACTCGGTGGCTACTCTCCATTCTTGATGTTTTAACTCTGGGACTACTCGTACTAGTATTTTTAATCCCAGAATGAACATGTCTGGGTCCACCGGTATGCCACGTATTTCTGGTGCTGTGGCTCGTGTGTGTACTACCAACATGACTTGTTACGGGCAGATCCCCAGGGTTCAGCAAACTATCCCCCTCTCTCTAAATGAAATAGTCATATTGAGCTTGCTGAGGAGGTCCCTCCTCAGCAAGTTGATCGGAGATTCTTCATTGTACAGCAGGGGTGCTCGTACTGTTTTTCCCCCTACTGTTACATCCCAATCTTCTGTGTAAGGAACTTCGACCACCACCCCAGAGAACCCCTGCATTTCCAATTTTCAATTAGATAGCGGAAACCTGCCTTCTCATAGGCATGATTGTTCGGCTCCAAAATCTACCATAAACATGAATTGTTTATTCCCTATCTCCGCGTCCACCAATGGTTCCTCTGCTGCATTGAGGGTCGTTGATAGTACTGGACAAGCAAGTGCTCTCTGTGGGCTGTCCTATGCTGGATGCCTTGTTGTACCCCCATTGTCAAAAACATTTCCCGATACCACAGCCACTCCACCAAAGGGTGCAGGCGCGCCATTTGCCATCTTGTCGAAAGGGTTGCCCGGTGTGTGTACCATGTGCTCGCAGCATTGCGGAAGTTGCTGAGCATTACGCGGCTGCACCCTATGCTCCTCTGGGCACCTCTGATCTTGCTGTCCTCCTCCCCCTCCGCCACCCATTGGCAGCCCATATGGGCTTCCTGGGTGAGAGTGGCCATGCTACTGTCCACTTTGGTGGTTACCCATAGGTCTGCTTCTAGACTCTCTTGAGAAATGTCCCCATCTCCCGCAATTCCAACAATTCCCTCCCCCCCGTGGACCTGGACCTCCATACCCACCATACCCTCCGTACCCTGGACCACCACCTCTTTGCCCTCTGTACCCACCTCTTCCTCCCCAGGCACTCCATGCTTGCCACTGTAGCCCTCCGTACTGCTCCTGTCCGTTCCACTGCTCCTGCCTGTTTCCTGCCCAACTAGCTTCCATTCTTCCTTGTATTGCTACTGACCCCTCCTCCTCCTCATGTTCTCTATCTGTGGGGAGTGCAGCTACAGCTACTGTGACCTTCACCAGTTTCGTTTGTATTAATTTTGCTTCATCTGCCAACCTTCTCTGTGCTATCTCCTTCTCCCTTTCTTTGATCCTTTTGCAGTGGTGTACTATAATGCTTTGTATCTTGGGCCAGCCTTTGGCTTCAATCCCAGCTATTTTGTCGAGTGCTTTCTGAACTTCTTTTGGGAGCCCTCTCTTTATTATAAAGTAAAATAAGGAGTTTGACTGGTCCCAGGCCGTACCCGTTTCCGCTCTCCACATCTCCTGCATCCGCAGAATGAAACTCATAGCATCTTTCACATCATTCATTGTACACTGCATTACTGACTGTAAATCTGGGGTGTCTGGGAAGGTCTCTTTCAATGCATCCCAAATTCTTACTCTTACTGTGTTAAAAGAGGCACCATCATGTCTGTCACAATCTAATGCTATTCCTGAGAATCTGGCTTTCGCCCACACCCTGTCAGCTTGGTCACCCACTGCAGATACTAGCAAACTTTTGAGATCACCTACCGCCAATGGACCCCTGCGGTGTGTTTCTCAAATGCATATATCCATTTACTTGTGCCTCCTGACAGTGGGGGCAACACTTTCAACAAGTTGGCCTTGTCCATCTTTGCCCAAGGTATATGATTTGGCCTCCCTCCTCCTCTGTCTATCAGGGGCAGCGGTAACCGACCTTTTGTTCCTTTCCCAATACTCACCGTTGACCCTTTCTTTCCCACTACTGCCATCCTTCCCACTCTGCTCCTTAGTCTTCCATTCCATTCTTCCTCCATTGCCCTCCCCAGGGGTGTTTCATCTAACCTCACTGGTGCCCCTCGTGCTGCAAACCCTATCCTTCTCCCTTCTAACTCATCTTCCTCTATGTCACACCATAACTCCCCCGCCTCTCCTGTTGCCATCCCTTCTTCCTCTCTCTCTTCCTCTGGCGTGTCTTGTTCTAGCTCTATTAGTCTGGTCGGCTCATCCTGTATTCTGAATAGTATCTCTCCTTTTTTCCACCCTTCTTCTATTGACCTGTCGGGTGTTTGCACCCTCTGTGTTTGCTCAATTCTGGAACTGCCTGATCCGCTCTGTTCGCATATATTTCTTATTATAGACGGTTCATTTCGGGCCATTGATAATCTAGAATCTAAATCTTCTGTAAGTTTTTGCTTACCTGTCCACTTGTTCTTGGGCATTTGTATGGTGGAGGTGCAGTGGGTTGTTGTACAATCGGGGGAGTTTGACACATATATTGGGTCAATGTATCCCTCAGCAGGCACTGGTTTATTCAAAAGAGGATATATTCGTGTTACTTATACTGACCCTTCCTTTACTTCGCCCCATTTTTTCGCTCATTTCTGATGCCAGGGGAGAGGCACTCTGTTCTTTTGGTTATTCCTTTCTCTTAATTGGGGGAACTTCTTCAAACAACCTACATAAATCTAATATCTCTCTTCTATTCTGTAACAATCCCCCTTGAGGCCACACCTGGGATAGCCCTTACCCTTTTAATTCCGTGGCCCATTGGTCATGGTATTTTGTTATACGTTCCGCGTAGCCTGGTACATTTTGGCAAATATGGGCTAGGAGTGTTTCCGCCCCTAAGTTACTCCCCCGCCTCTCACCCTTCTGTGACACCCTGTTTTAATTGGTAGACTCTATGTGCACACTACTAGTGATGGTAGTTTTCTAACACTAATGTACCGCTTTTACATACCCTAGTACCAAACTCAGAAGGTCACACTTACAATGACCAATTCTCGTCAAGACCTTACACAATCATTTTATCACTTCATTAAAGCATTATAATCATGAAATGAACATAACAGATTTAATACATGACATTCATTTGACACATGTTTTACATACAACATGTAACATATACCTCCCTCTCCTCCCTGCACTATGTTTCATCCAAAGGATCTTGTTTACTATAGCCTTTCACACCCCTTAACCCTTAAGTTGTCGGAATACCCCCTCATAGATTATTAGAAAAGATGAAAAAGAAAAAGCGTTTTCTAAATTATACTCCAAGTCTTCCCCTTATATGAGACTCTTACTATTCATTTCTCTGTTTCTGTAATGCTTACCTCTGGGGCCCTGCAGGAGAGCCTGGTCCGGTCTGGAGACGGATGCCGGTCCGTTCTGTGCACACCTCCTGATGTTGCCCAAACCTCTCCCTCTCCTCTGCTCACTGCAGGTTCCAAACACCCAATGGTCAGAGAGGCAGAAGTGATCTGGAAGGCTTGGTTCTGGTTCGCGTTGCGCCTCCAGGCGTCTTGCCAATGTCTTTCCAGTTAGTAGTTATGCTGTGGCCCAGTTTCCTTCACTGAGGCTCTTAACAGTTCAGTTCTTATTTGCCCCAGTTCCTTCACTGAAGCAAGGTGGATGACTATATTTGCCCCTCTTCCTTCACTGAAGCAAGGTGGATGACTAGTTGCTCCGCTAGATCTGTGGGATGCCCAGTCCAGCTGCGATATCCACTATCCCCCCTTCTCGTATGGGTAAATGTTCCAAAATGTTAATGTCTTTCTACTTCTTTTGCCCCCAGGCACGGTGTTCAAGGGTCGGCACGGAGGTTGGAGCGCCGTTTTCCTGAGCCCAGCGGATTTGGTAAGTAATGCGCGGGTGGTGGATGGGGTGAGAACAGTTGTAATGATCTCTGCTTACCCTTATGTCTTTTCTCTGTCTTTTTTCAGATGTTGCGGTGCACGGAGAGCAGAGGCACGGGAAGAATCCAGCGGATGGTGAAGAAAATGGTGAAGAAAACAGAGCTGGAAGAAGTATGCGGCCTGCACACGTTCTGGTGAGTATTTCAATGGATCTTGCCTCGCGCCGCATAAGTCTGTGCTGCTCTGATCTTGACACGTAGTGCAGAACTGGTTCAGGATGTCTTGACACATAATGCAGAGCTAGTTTCAGGATGTCTTGACACGTAGTGCAGAGCTGGTTTCGGGATGTCTCGACACGTAGTGCAAAGCACGAGCAGCTCCGGGGCAGGCAAGCGTCAGGCTGGCAGCCAGAGAAAACGCTAAGCACTGGGTGTGGCCCAGGGTGGGGTTTATATAGCCCTGGGCCCACCCAGAACCACTAGACCATCAGGGAAACCTGTATTATGGCCCTCTAGTGGCCATGTTGAATCCTGTTAACGGGTCCAGTCCCAGGGGCCATTTTGGAAGGGGCTACACAGGCAACAGCCTGGATTTGCGTCAGGCAGCTAGCTTCTCAGTCCAGGTCCTTTCCTGAGCCTTGGGATTGGTCCGGGTTGTGACAGTTTCACTTATTTCCAGTACTAGTCAAGATAGCACTATGCGGTGCCACGTTCTACCCCCTTGCAAAGCTAGGTTCCTGTCTTCCCTTTTCACCTTGTAATCTCCTTACCTCGTCCTAATGGCCATATGCAACAGAAAGAAAAAGAAAGAATCAGAACTCCACTATTTCACCCTCAAAGAAAAGAGCCCCCTTTACCTTAAATCAACCTCATATACTATTGTCTATATACGACTCCTTTTATCGTCGCTCGCACTTGATACTCACGTGCCCGTCTTGATTCGAGAACTTCCGGACCTGGTAAGTCCAGGCAGTGCGGCCCCACACTCAATAACCGCCCTGGCTCCGGCGAGCGGTACTATGGGTTATGGGTTTTGTGAAGTGGGACCCGTACCCTCTCGCCCTACTGCGTGCGCACATCTAAGCGTACCGGTTGCCGTAGGCAGGTAGCTCTGTTGAGGGGGCGCGCTGTGCATCTCCGCTGCAGTCGGGGACGTCTCATGCCATAAGGGACAAAAAGACAAATCACGTCTAAGGGGTCACCACTTGAAAGTGTGCGTCCCCCAAATAGGCATTTATAACTCTACAATGGGAGTCCATAATGGACACACCCCAGACGGGAATGAGACCAAGACCAAGTGCGGGTGAAGTATAAAACGTTTTATCTAAATTAAAATAGGGCATGCAAAGGACTCTGCAAATTCCGAGAGCACTCTGCCAGACAATTGCAAACAGTCACATTTTGTTACAAATCCACGTCATCTATGACGTGGGAGCTAGGGATTACTTGAATCAATGAGATTGGGCAAAGGAGCATGGCCAGTATGGAATCTGTAGGGTCGACGCTACTGATTGGTGAGACTCTGCATGGTGTTGTAATGATGCTTCTAGGTCAGCTGGGCTCATCTGTGTTGAGTTTCAGGTCAGGAGCTTGTCCGAGTTGATACATCTTGACTGTGCTAACATTTGCCCTTTTGGCCACACATACACACATTCATCACTAACTTCTGCTTCAATCTGTCATATAAATCCTACAAAGGGTTAATCTAACACCACAAAAGAAATAGCATATAACTCTGGGTTGTCCCAATACATTATCATAAAAATCATTATTAGCAAAAAGGTGCAGTATCATGAGTCCAGGTGTTTTATCAGGGGGCATGGATTGGGGCAGCTTTATCATTCTACCTTGTTAGATGTAGTAAGCAACATTTATATAGTGTGTTAGTACAAGAGTGAATAACTACCTCCATGACCAGTCGAGGTTGGGGCGAACTGGAGTACCATTGGGTTAGGGGGGCACGTAGCTGGTACATGAAAAGGCAGTGGGATGTGGGGCCTTGCTGCCCATAATTCTTGTGACCAGAACATGGAGGTACACAGTGGTTTTATGGTGGCTCTGTATGTCAGGGGACACATACCTTGTGCAGGTCCAGCAGGGAAGCAAGGAGGTGTATCTGTGTTATTCTATCATCAATAAACCAAGGGCCTTCAATTACTAGCCGGGCCTTGGAGGGAGGAAGGTGGGGGCTGAGTACACACTTTGCAGGGGAAGGAAGGGACAACCTTGTAGCTTCTTGTGCGTCTATGTTACAGGGTTACATGCACATGCAAATCATTATAAATGAAAAAACTGAATTATGCCAAATTGATTATATATATATTTATATATACATTGAAGCTCGTGCAATCGTGTGAACACTTTATGTATTACACCTTTTTGTATTTCATGGGCACCATGTTTACAGAATCAATAAAAGGTTTTGTCAGCGTCACATCATTCACTGGGCTATGGTTTTACATCTGGGTGCGGGGACACATGGGAAGAGCTAGCATAAAAACATGAGGTAGAACCAAGTTGGTGTATACATTAACATAGGCAAGATCCTGCAACATTCTATGTATAATCAGAAAGGTTAAACAATTACTTAAAACGACGTTTCATTACTCAGGACAGTACTTATTACTTTAAAAGATTTGTGCATATTGCAACACTTAATTGTTCACTTGCAAACTTGCAAACTTGCGTATTCATGAGAAATCACATTGTACATGGAGATATTACACTATTGTGCAACAACCCTATCCTGTGATTAATGTTGGCAAGTTCAAAATTACATCCGTTTGATAACTTTACAAGTGGGTGTGGGCAGAGGTTGTCCCATTTTGATATGAACCATTGGCCTTATGGATTTGAGGCTATTTCATACAAATGGCTTAGCAGCACGGAATAAGCTGGGTGGTACACAGGCTTAACATTCATCTCTGATGACTTCAAACGGGGATCAGGGTTGGGGGTTATTCACAAGATATATTATGGATGGAGAGGTCTGTGAGGAGACAGAGCATGTTTTATAGAGGCGGCTTTGTTTTTCTCAGACCCCAGCTTGAGGCCCGGTCATTGTTAGGTCAAAGGATGTACTGTGGATGGTGAAAGATACAGCGTTTGTACTGTTACATGTTCGTGCCCTGTCTCCCGTAAGAACAGGCCTTCAGTTGAGCCGCCATGGGGAGGAGGGTGAGGGGGGTGCTGGCTCGCTGTGCGCGGTCGGGTGGGGGAGAGCCGCAGCCCTGCAGGCTGCTTATGCCGCTGAGGCTTAGACTGTTGTGCTCAAAATTGAGTCTAGGTGTTTCACAAAATGGTGTCTGTATCATGCTATAGGGTGAGCCGTACAGTCCCATGCGTCGTCCCGCAGCCATCCCGCATCCCGGGCCCAGGCGCACAGATGGCTGCCGACAAGTCATAAGCCCCACAAAAGGGAGTAATGTGGGGGAGAGGGGTCCTGGAGACCCTTCCTCCCATACAGTGTCAGGAAATATTTAATCGCAATGTATCAAAGGTGCTGAACTCGAAAGATATTGATCTTATTGATTTGAGGATAGCACCACATCTCATGCCAGTGATCAGTGGCATCAACAGTTATACCACCTCTACTCCACCCAAAATAAATTCTGTATTAACATCACACACACCAGCAGTACTTTGACACTGAATACAATCATTAAAATCTGCTGTACGTTGTGTGATACAAGAGTGGGCAAATGCATTGCGGTTATGAGAATAAAAGGGAATTATTCTAAAAGTAATGAGATGATCGCAATAGGAACAAACTATCAGACCAATGGGGAGCAAGATATTAACATAGCTCATGATAGTATTAAGCAGCAGAGGAATTGGAATGATGTAACAAACAATTGCTGATGCAAATAAATCCATCTGATTTGTTCAATGCCTCCAATAAAGACCGAACTAATGTGGTGTTAATTCACTGGATGGATGAACGTGAACAGACAGTACTTGGTCAAGTGGATTTTCCGTCCAAGCCAGAGGCATGGCGTGGCACAGGAAATGAGAAATTCTCTGCTTCTAAAGGAGAATTCTGCACAAGATACGAAAGAGACCAATCTTTTGAAAAATAGAACAACTTCAAAAAATGTAAATGTAAAAAGATGCCAAAATGGAATTCTATTCCTTTTTACAGTAGAGACCTACAATAATTGAACACTCTGCATTTTATGAACATATCATATCATATATACATATCAAAGAAGCCCCGCTCTACATTTGGTGGAGAATGCAGTCCACCAGTTGTCCTGGACAGCAGCTGGTGTCTACCCCGCCACACACATTGAGGGCACGATGGAGGCCTGCTAGGACCAGTTGGTGCACAGAAGAAAATAGTTTTGCAGCTGCCTGATTTATCAAAGGGCTGCCTGGATCTCGTGACTCTTCCATGACCCAAAGCATGATGCAGGTATTTGATGGGGGAGAGTCAGCATCCCGTTGACTCTGGGTTCATAAATTACATGAGCAAATCTGGGCATGAAAATACATGAGGGGGAGGCTACAGTTGGTTGTTATTCATGTTTTAAGTTGAAAAGGAGTACTGAAGAAGAGAGAGTAAAGGAGATACTTCCAACAGAAGTTGGGGAAGACAGCACAGTAGGGTGTAAAGCCCAGCCTCTTTTGGGGGCCAGTAAAACAGATAACAGATGAGATACCACGTAAAAAGGGAAGACAGCCGTGTAGAAAAGATTTTATTTGATGTTGATAGTTGTTGATATTGTTTGGTATATAATAGGATGGTAGAGGTTGTGTGCTTTTAGAATAGTAGTTAGGATTGTTTGGAGGTAATTATGGAATATATTGAGATTGTGTTGAGTGTGTGTGCGGAGTGTGGTGTGAAGGTGAGGAATGGTGTTTTACATGGATATCATTGTTTGATGAGTAATGTTTTTTGTTAATCATTTTGGGGACTTGTACAAGTGAAGCAATTATGATTGGCATTTCCGCAAAATGTGGGGTCTAAAAATGACAAAGGGGAGGACACTCACAATTGTGAAGTAGGAGTGGATCTGAAGTGGGAGGGGTGGGCTTGGCATGGAGCACCTATGCATTAAATTGGATCAGGGAAGCAGCACCTTTTTGGAGCATTTCTGTATTAAATTGTCGCAATATAGAGATAAAGCATGTTTTTCTATATATTGGCTAATTATCCAAGTAAAAAACTGAAGGGCAGACAGAGCATTTTTGGAGTGAACCAGACTTATAAAAACACATGTGAATATGTGTTTAATTGTAGTGAAATATTGTGTTTAGAAAGTGTTTGTTATATGTGATGTTATTTTAACAAATACTAACTCATTTTTAAACTGTTTTTATATGTTTTATGTGGTGTAAGATTAACAGTGTGCGTTCCATTGTGGTGTGTAATACAAGGTTTGTTGTGGAATGACACGAGCTGCACGTTGGGAGGCAGCCAGATTGCGAAACTGCAGTCTCGGGAGAGGGGTATGGGGAGTGCATCTGCCCACATCCTGCTGGCAGACATAGAGAGCTTGTGGAGACACATTCCGGTGGGAAAGGGAGTGGGTGAGCAAGCGTAGAGCAGTAAATATAACTCAAGGAGGGGAGGTGCCTACTGCTGAGCTCTCCACATTGTTGAAGCACTATATATTTTGAGGTAGATAACACTAAAAAGTGACAGGGTTTATGGCTTAATTAGTATTTTGGCTCGGAGGAGAACACGCTGGCATAGAGACAGCCCCATTGCCCAAAAGTGCATAGCAGGGGTATGTGAGAAGATGCGCGCACTGGCCCATGCATAACAGCACTACACTTCACACTCATGTTGAAACACTAAGGGGGACGTTTTTTTATGCAGTGTATAACTCTCAAATATATAGTGAGAAGATGGACTTTGTGTTACTGAATTGATTCTTAATGTGGATGTAGGTGAAGAGAAATATGGGGAGAGTTGATTTGAAGACAATGGATCTCTTTCCCATTGCTGGTAATTCTCCTGGGCACAGAGTGTGTTCGTGGAGAGGTTTGTTTGGGAGGCACGCAAGGATGGTTTGGCTGGAGGCTGTAAAAGTGGGGTGGCAGGTTGGAGGAGAACTGGCAGGGATGTAGAGATGGGGTTTTGGAAAGGTTTGCATTTTATAGCTGATTTGCAATAAATTAGATAGCATCTGGCATAGGCATGTTTGCTTATAACATGCACACTATGGGTGTAGGGAAAAGGAGGACTACGGGGAAAGTGGATTAAAGAGAACAGATCTCTTTCATGGTGTGATTTTGGGTACAACGTGTGTGCATGAGAGAGATGAATTGACAGAAGCTGAAAATAAGGAGTGTGTTTATTAACACTATAAACATTGAGTATGTTTCGTATATATTTGGTTAGTGTAAATATTTTGAATGACAGATGTTCGATTTCTCTATTATTTGAATATAAGTATGAACTACAAGGTGGGTTTGGGTTCCCAATATTACACGTAAGAATGGAGTATTGTAGTAGAGTGTTTTTGGACTTGAAGTAACAGTGGAAGGGGTGTCAAGAATGTTTATAATGGTATACATTGAAAAACCAGGTACATTTAGCAGCAACAGATGAGAGACATTGAATGGCACTCTGCAGCATGGCTAGAGCATCTACACAGATTTTGAAGTTCAGATATCCTGCTAGACAACAATTGAAAACAGGGAGGCGCCTTATAACATGCTTTTAGCAAACGCAATGACACAGGAACAGGTGGAAGTGCCGTCGAACCTGCCAGTACATGTATGCACCAGTATTTGAAAAGGATTAGAGGACTGAACACAAGGAAAATAGATATTGGGAGTAAAATAATACCACATGTCAATGGGATAATAAAACAATCAAATTATTGTTCAAGGCTTGTGACCTCCTAACAGCATGAGCGATGCAGAATGCAGTTCTTTCATTCATAATTATATCCACTGACACCATTCACTTGCAGGGCACACGAACATGTATAAGTACACACGTATAAGTTAAGAACACTGCCAACATGGAAGAACAGTGAAGGCGGTCACACTGTAATAATAGGGGTACTGTAACGCTTACTGTATACCGTGCAAAGCGTACTGGTCTCTCGTCGCATGTTCCACACCTCTTCCACCCCAAGTCCATATAGCGTGGTAAAGGTGACACTCTGCTGTGTTTGGGGTATGTATGATGTTGGCGGTGGCTGCAGGCTTCATTTCTAGAACCAAAGGCACAATTATTCCTGTTCTGTTAACTCTACCCTAGCCCTTATGTTTCTGAGGGGAAGATTGAGCTCACCATCGGGTTATGCGTGCGGGGTGTTAGACTCTTCTGCTTTGCACCAGTTGCCAGTTACTTAACTGGTTGTTGCTCGCCGTGTTGGGGACAGGCGCCCAGGTATGCCAGAGACAGTGGAGGTCCGCAGGCTTGGAGAGCTAACTCCCTCCCTCCCAAGATACACAGAGGACTCAGTCGATGGCAAGTTCAAACTGTGGTTTACTACAGGCAAAACCAACAGAGTTCAGCACAGGAACAGGGAAAATCCATGCACATCTCGGCTGATTATGTCAGAGAGACGTCACAACCAGGGCCCTTCTCCAGAAAGCCTATCAGGCCACACAATTGGGTATTGAGTATTATACCACCTATAGCAGACTATATAGATGTTATTCTACTGGCATTCACATGTCAGGGGGCTGGCCTGGTCCATCTTCAAGTGATTATCTATAACAATGTTGCAGTGTGGTGTGCTTACCATTGGTTCTTGCCCATTGATACCCACCCCTAGGGTACTGAACTGTGATTGGCTAGAACTGATGTTCCCAGGCATGTGATCTGCAAGAGTTCTCAGCTCTCTGTGTCCCTCTTCAAGGTAACAATACTGACTATGTGTATGCATTGTCTCTTGTGTACACAATCTTAGCTCATGAGAGTGCTCTCCTGATCAGCGCTACACTTTTAACATATTGTTGAGACTTGTCAGTGTCTATGTCAGCCTGGGACCAGTGCTCCTTTCCCACCTCTGATCACTGTCCATTGTCTGATTGGGCCGTGTCACATGTTCAGAGACCACAAATTTGACCTGTGCAGCTCTGAAGTATGTGGATTTAATAGCTGTTTCTGCAGCTGGTCCCCTTGTCGACTGTGGATTAGAATGCCATCTGTATCTCTTGGCCTTGGCCGCAGGTCCTGTCTCACACGTCTTGCTCTCTATGCAGCCCGAATTTCAGCTCAGCTCATCTCTTGTTGAAGGGCCTGTGGCCTGCTGTTCTTTCCTTACGCCTTATAATGCAGTTTCTATAGTGTCCATAGTACACTACAGTTCCATAGGCTAGTCACTCTTGGATCTGTCAGGTCAGTGGATGCTACTGCAGTTCCATAGGGTTAATTGCATGTAAGCATCTGCAAGCTGTGCTCAGGAACTCTTACCTCTTGCGGTACCTGCGTTGCTGCATTTGGCTAATGGCAAAAATAATAAAAGCAATGACAGTATGCATATGTATCTGTCCTCTAACCCTCTAACTATAGAACTGTTCACTCATGTTCTTCATGTATTTGAGTGTGTGTTTGTGTCCTGCAGTGCAGATAACACATGTGCTTCATGTCTAATGCTGCTATGTCGTGGTGTCTCTAATGATGTCCGCAACATGGCTTCTTGGTGCTTAGTCCAAGCTGTCAACAGAGGTGTCTTTGAACATGGCCTGTGGCTCTTCATTCATGCTGGGGTAAATCCAAACTGCACCTGGTCTCTAGGGCTAGTTACGTGGGTATGGTTGGCTGAGGGGGTACCTCTTGCCATACTTGTCAATCATAGGACCACTGGGGATCAGTCTGAAATAGAATGGGTGCTTGCAGTGTTTCCGGGCCTTCTTCCTTGTCATTAATTTCGTAGGGAGCGTGGGGTGGCAGGCTTCCCCATCCCTCTTCAGTCTCCCCTCTGGTCAACCTGTCAACCACATACTTATATGACAGTCCTTTTGCTCTTGGCTGCCATATCTTTGTTATTCCTACAAGATGCCCATAGTAGTTTTTGTGGTCATCGAATGACCAGTGTATGTAACAGCACACTCCTTCAGGGTTGCAACAGACCCACTTCCCTTCATAGTACTTTGGATCGAAAGGGTTGTTCAGTTTCATGCAATCTGTTGGGAATAGTTGGCATTGTGCAATTCTTTCTCTGAGCTTGTCCCTTTCTGAGACAATTTCATCCTTTCTTCCTCCTATGTCTACATCCATCAGGAGCTGCATTCCGATAGCCTCTTCTGCTGTTTTCTTGCATTTGGCCATGCAGATTTTGATCCCACACATTGATGTTGCTGCCAACACAAGGGCTCCCATTATCACCTTTAGTCCGTCCGACAGCCATGATGGCATCCATGACCATATGTACGCTATCCAGCTTTGGTCCTTCCCTGTCCCCCTTGCTTCAGCTTCCATCTTGGCAAGCATCTATGCAAGTTATGCTACTGCATCTTATAGAGTTGTGTAATCTTTGTCGTTGGCAGATATGAATGTGCAACAGGAACTCCCTATCTGCGTGCCAACTGCTCCTTCCATAGCCATGAGGATATCCAGGTCATACCTATAATGGAGCACCACCAACCTTATCGCTCTCAACTCTTCCTATATTGTGTTGAACTGGGGGACACTGTAGAATTAGCCATTACCATGAGCTCTCAGTGAGAGATCTGTAACCAATTTGCATTTATGTATGTCTGCACCAAGGGTGTTATTGATGCAAAGAACATTTCTGTCCTGCTAACCAGCCTGTGTTCTGCTGGAACCTCGTCTAGTGCCACTTCAGATGCTCCTGAGAAGTAATTTCCTCCTCTGTTTACTCTGCTCAGTCCTGCTTTCTTCTCTACTTTCTCCGCTTTGGAAGTTGGTGCCACTTCAATCAACGTCTTCCTTCGTTTGTTATTGTCCATCTTTGGGCACTATTCAAGCTTCACATCCTTTCTAGCCATGACAAAAGAATGTGTTTTGATTGTGTACCTATGAGAAAACTCCTCCCCAGTCTGGTGGTAGCTTCTCATATGCCTTCGATCCACAAGCCCAATAGTGATCCATCAGCACTGCTGTTCCTCCCTTCATAGATGCAAGTTTTTCAATCTTTTTGCACCCAACATTTTCGCCAATGTCAACTTCACTGTTGTTCTGATAGCACAGTGTTGGTGTCTTCAGATGTATTATCGGCATCAGACCAGCTTCATTCTACACCCATGTCAGTAGCTTTGCACTTGCTTCCCATTCTTTCAGGCATTTGTCATTTTCTCCCTGCACTTTGTTCACTGACGACTGGGCTAGTGTCAGTGCTTTGCTTCCCACTACTCCATGTTTCCATCTATCGTTTGTGTATACTTTGCCATACACTAGTATCTGTGGTCTTTCCCAAAAACCAGGATCTCTCCCTGTCTCTCTAACTCTTGTCCATGGACATGGCAGTTCTTTCAAGGGGATAGTCTTTGTTTTTCCCTTCTCACGTCTGTCAGTTATGTACTGTAAACCTTCATCTAACTATCAATAGTTGTTCATCACGTCCAATATCTTTATGTAATTTTCTTCATATGGGAATGCTCCCCTGGACATCCATCTCAGCGTGGCTGTCTACCCTTGAAATTCTCCCCAAATTTGCAACATCGAGAGATACATCAGGCTTTGTGCTCTTGCTGTGGGTAATTCAGTTGCTCTGAATGTTCTGGAGGCGCTCATTGCATAGGGGATTAAAGAGAAGACATAACAGCTCTTCCCAGTGGTTTCCTTACCTACTTTTGTCATGTGTTTGTACCACATTTTTTTCGACACTCGAGTAGTGTTGGTGAGATACATGTCAACCCCTTTCATGTCTGTGTCAACACTGCGTCTTCGTCTCCTTACCTTATCAGCAGTGTTCTTTCGTCCACCTGACATGGTCGCTCCACTTGCTTAGGTTGGGGGAATGTTAGTAGAGGGTACAGCGGTAGCAGTAACAACAACATACAATTGCCAGAATACAAATCCTGCCAACCCACTCGGAAATAATAGACATGACATAGTAAAAATGTTCTTTATTGTTTCCCTAATTTTCACTTACACTGTTTGATCCTTGCAGCCTGAAGATATAGTTCCCCACCTGAAATGAGCGATAAAATGCATTACTTTGTTAGCATTGTAAAACACTCTTAAGCCCTGCGGACCAGATAATCACTGTTGCTAAGGCACATACTTCTTCCCACAGCTTTCTTAATGATGGGTCTCTGAAAGTGGCAAGGACTGGGGGATCACTGTTCTCAAGCTGGGGGTACGTTTGGGCCAAATACTCTATAAAGGCAAAATAGTATACTCCGGGGGATAAGGCTCAGAATCAGCTTGTTCTCCTTACAAATTGGTTGGAGAAAGTATCTGGGTGATGGGTAGAGGGCAACATGAATATACACAATAGTAACAGTGGTATCAGCTTGCACATAGACTCTGTGTGTGTGGAAAAGGGAAATAACAAACAGAAAGTGTGCCCTAATCTATATTCACAAGTGTACCAGTCTCTACTTCAGCTGCTGGGGAGCGAGTGACCATGGGATGTCCTGGTCTCCCTAGTCACGGGAGTTCAGAACGCACTTGTAGCTCACTTGTGGTTTGCTGTATTCATTGCTGTCCTCGCCGTCTTCTGGGCTTCCCCTGTGTCGTTGTATCTGGCGAGAGATAAAAGAACCGCTAGCCACCAGAGAAGTAATGTATTCATTCATTTCCTGACATAACACATCAGCACTATTCTCACAATCTTTCAGTGCTCTTGTGGGAGGAGCTAGGGGAAGATGCATGCCCCGTCCCGTCACCACTTCATGGGGCGTTAAATGGTGGTCGGACCCAGGCCTGTTGCACAATGCAAAAAGGGCAAGAGGTGAACAGTGCATCCAATCTTAGTACTCTGATGTGTCTTGGCTGTGCACTCCTTCAAAAGGCCATTCAGGCATTCACACACTCCATTTGCTTGTGGATGGTACGCACAGGCTAACTTGTGTTGAATGCTCAAGAATGTTGTGATATGCTGAAACACTTTGTTGACAAAGTAAGGCCCATTGTCTAAGTGCAGGACCTCACACAAACCCCATCTTGTAAATTCTCTCTAATGAGGAATGTGGCTGCCCTAAGGACATCAGCATGGGGGCAGGGCCCAGCATCAATCCACCTGGAAAATGGGCATACAACCCATATCATGTAGCGGTACCCTTGGCCGACTTGGATCATGTCTACATAATCCATGTGTAAATGCTGGAAGGGACCGACTGACTGGTCTTGGTATGGCTCCTCTCACTACTCTCAAGGTATGCCCTGCTGTAAACTGTTGGCAGGTCAAGCAGTTGCTCACAAATTCAGTCACATGTTTGTTTACATTGGGACAGAACCATGTTTTTCCAATGTGTGTAGCAATGACCTCCTTTCCTGTGTACATAGTTGTGTCAACGCTCTGTTCAATCATGCTAGTGACATCACCACTTTTCCTGTGTTATCTTGTCTCTATAGTGCATCTGTGGGAGACATTGAACACTGTCTCCTTATCCAGAGCTCCTTCTCTTCCTTGCGTGCAACTCCCTGCAACTCCATAATTTGTGCTTCCCGCAGCACGCTGTACCCTTCCTTGAGTACGATATTCCTGGTGCACTTTTTCGCATTTGAGGTTCCTCCTAGCTCCCACTGTTCTCCAAAATATGGTCTGCACTTGGCCTCAAAACCTGCCGCTTCATTTCCCCTTGAGATGGGAACTTCCCCTTTCGTGAGTGCTTGGCACTTCACTATTGCTACCTGTGTTGGATAAGCAATTACTTTGATCAGTCTGCCCAATAAAAGTGCATGCTGCACTGGGGTCATGTCTGCTCTCCCGAACTCTGTCCCGAGCCATCGTGCCAGTCCTGAATGTACTGTTGACATCACGTAGGTGGGGTCAGAATAGATTGTCACTTCCTTCTCTATGCTGTTTCCCAGTGCTATTATTAGGGCCACTAGTTCTGCTGCTTGTGCTGAATAATGGGATGGTAGGTGTGCACATGCTACCACTTCACTTATCCCGTCCTTCTTCAGTCTTACCACTGCAGGCCCAGTATGTCTGATCCCATCTGTCTGATCAATTGTCGAAGAACCGTCAATGTAGAGCACGTCCCCCACCCTCAGGTGCATCCTCCTCTACCTTGCGACTGTCACTGAACATCTCTATGTTTGCTATACAGTCGTGTGCATAGTCTCCTACTTGTCGAACGTCTGCTAGGAATGTGGTTGGGTTGACAACCTCACTATTTTCAGACCTACATTGGATAGTATCACCTCATATCCTGATGCTCTCTGTGTGGTCAAGGTGCTTTTTGGCTTCTGCAGTATAGCAAAGAGGGCGTGCTCCATGAAAAGAGTGTTGGTACACCACATGATTATCAATGCTGACCTTTCCACTGTGAATGCGGCAGCTGCCAAAGCTTGCTCGCACTGATAGTGCCCTCTCATTACTAGGTCAAGTTGCCCGCTGTAATAGGCTATTGGCTTGTGGCCCATGCTCGTCTTTTGTGTCAGTACTGCCCTCATCACTATACTGTCAGTGTGTGAGAACATAAAAAAACATTTTTATAGTTGGGGATCCCTAGAACTGGGGCAGGGCTTATTGCTTCCTTTAATTCCTCGATGGCCTCAGTCATCTCTGTGGTCCATGTCAGTGTCTTTGTTCCTTTCTGTGCTATTTTCAGTGCACCTAATAGTGACCTTGTGTATGTGCTGTAGTGAAAGACCCATGCGCTGCAGTATTTGCCTATCCCTAAGAACTGTTGCATTTCCCATACTGTCATGGGCTTAGGTGTCTTGTGTACTGTCTCTGCTCTCTCTGGAGTGATATATCAGCCATTTTGGGATATTGTCTGTCCAATGTATAGCACCTCCTTCTGACAGTACTGTAACTTGGCCTTGTACACCTTGTACCCCTTGTACCACTTGTCAGCTAATACAGTCAGCATGTGTACTGAGTCCTTTCTACACTGATCCTCTGTCATACTGCAGATCAAAATGTCATCTACATATTGCAAAACTGTGCTCTCCATCTGTATGTTGCTCAAGTCCATCTGTAGCACTCTGTTGAAGACAGATGGTGACTTGCAGTACCGTTGTGGTAAACAAGTGTGTTTCCACTTCTGATTTGTATACATAAAGATGGTCAAGTCTTGTGAGTCTGGGTGTAGTGGCACTGAGAAGAATGCATTCTTCAAATCAATGACCGTGAATAGGCAGCTTCGGCCAGGCTGCTGCACAAAATGGTGGCTGGATTTGCAATTTAAGGATTCTCTGATTCTACAATGTGGCTAAGAGGCCTTAAATTCTGTATGAAACACCATGACCCTCACTTTGCCTTGTGGACTGGGTACAAGGCAGTGTTACATGGGGATTCTGATGGTACAAGAATGCCTCTCTCAATCAGTGCTGTGATTGTTTCATAAATGCCCTCATCTGCCTCTTTGCTTAGGGGATACTGTTTTACTCTTGGTAAAATGACTCCAGGCTTTTGCTTGATCTTCACCACCCTATGCTCTTTATGCAACCCACATCATAGAGATTGTTTTACATAGTGTGCTGGGTACCTTGGCCATCCCACAATGCTGGTGGTGCCTCCAGTGCCAGTGCCATTCGTTGTGGAACTTCTCTGTAATGGATTTGTAACCAGTAGGTCACATTCATTTAATTTCGAACACCATCTCTATTTCTAGCCACTCTTCCTTGAATACTTCTTCATCTGTCACTGTTGTCAACCTGCCTCCCTCTGCCACTGCGATCACTGCTCTCCATGCTTGTCCTGTGTCATCCATCCCATGCACTGCAATCCAATCCTCTCTTGCAACCACTGCCTCTATTTCTATTGGCACTATGTTTCTCTCTGGCTCGTCCATTGGTATTTCTGGCCTGAATAGATACTTGTTAGGGACTCGCCACATCTTCCCTGCAATGACTGGAAGCCATGCAATGGCAATTTCAGTTCCATACTGGAACATCCTTGGGTCCACTGGTACCCCCTTCTGTACCTTGCATCCACAATACGCTTGGACAATCTGTCTTATATTGAGCATGTGTATTCATGGCATGTAGCACACTATCCCCTCATCTGTTAATGAGATGGTCACGTTTAGTCTGCTCATAATGTCTTGTCCCGGTATGTTTACAGGTGTCTGTCGAGATTAAAGCAAGGGTAGCGATAGATTGTGATCTCTTAATGAAAGTGGGATATTGTCTGTGAAAGGAACCACTTTCCGAGCCCCAGAGAATCCTTGAGTGTTGATGGCATCACCTGAAAATGTAAACAATCCTTCCCTAATGCAGGACCTAGTTGCCCCTGTGTCAACGAGAAAGAAAAAAGTATTGTCACCTATCCCGACCCATATGCGCGGTTCCTCAGTAGGGTTTGATGTGATCAACAGGATGGGACACATTTAATTTGTCTGTGGGCTGTCCTATTGAGGGTACAGGGACATCCCATTCTCTGTAAAGGTGTTGTTCTCTATGAGGGTCACTCCCCCCAGTTGTCTATGATATGATATGATATGATATGATATGATATGATATGATATTTTATTTATATCGCGCTCATACACAAGTGTTTCACAGGATTGGAACGGGAACTGATGGGAACTGTCACCAATGTGTCCATGTGTGCTGGTGTGTCATTGTTCTGTATCTGTGCTAATTTCTGTGTGTTCCCTCGAATATGTGGGCTTGTAGATACTGTGGTACTGGTGCTGGCATCTGTGGTACCTGCATTTGTGCTAGTGGTGCTTATGGCAATTGTTGATATGTGCCCTGCATCTGCCCATTATGCTGATCCTATGCATAATAATTGTCCTGATCTCCATGATAGGGTTGCTGGCCCTTTCCCACCCAGTGCTGCTGCATCCCCCTATAGCTGCAAACCCTTGAAATGTGCCCTGTCTGCCCACAAGTCTAACACTGTGGCGGCTCCCTCCCTTGCCCCTGGAAACCCCAACCGAGAAATCCCCTGGGTTCTGCTGCATCTGT